>NC_062232.1:38852510-39452510 GCF_902686445.1 Sciurus carolinensis
AGTGGCCATCTTGGATAATCCTGGAAGCCATAGCTCCGATCTTTAGGTGGGGCAAATCCCATCCTGAGACGTCTGCTGGAGGCTTGAAGCTCATTGTCAGGTACCTCTCATGCATCAGGCTACTGAACATTGGGAGGTTTTATTACTATATGAATGTTATACTGTAGATTTTCTTTTTTCTCCTTATTGAAAAATTTTGTTTTTATTTCTTTACTTTTCTTGCTCTCTTTTCCTTTTGTTTACCTGTTCCCTCAGAGTCTCTTTCTCCCTTTTTTGCATGCTAACATCCAATTTCTTTTGATTACACTCTCACCCTTTCTTTAATCTAGAAGTTCTGTATATTCTTTTCTTATCCCATTAACAGCCACATTCTACATCCCTCTGCATCCTCTTTGTCCTCCATTAGAAACTGCAGACCTTATTGCAAATCTGTTTGTTTTACTGAAGATAATATTTGAACTCATTCTGTTTATTATGACAATTTTGTTATTGTCCTCATAGGGGCTATTTGGTCTAGGATTGCATAGTGTCTGAATTGGGCACTGCTAATACTAATCTCCCCTTAAAGAAAAGGTTTTGGAAACCTATAGGGCCACTATAAGCCTACAGGGGGAAATCTGCAATACCCCAGATCTGCACTGCTAGAGGGGAAGATACATGAACAACATGAAAAAAACAAGGGAAGAAAATGATCCAAACAAATCTAGATTCTATATTAATACAATCCAATGACAGTATGGTAGAAGAAATGTCAGAAAAGGACTTCAGATTATACATGATTAAGATGATTTGCAAAGCAAAGCATGAGATAAGAGAGCAAATGCAGGCAATGAATGATAATACCAATAAGCTGACAGAGCAACTGCAGGAAGCAAAAGATCATTTCAACAAAGGGGTAGAGATTCTCAAAAAAAAAAAAAAAAAAAACGGAAATCCTTGAAATGAAGGAAACAATAAACCAAATAAAAAACTCAATGGAAAGCGTCACCAAAAGACTAGACCACTTGGAAGACAGAACTTCAGACAATGAAGACAAAATATTTAATCTTGAAAATAAAGGTGCCCAAACAGAGAAGATGGTAAGCAGTCATGAACAGAATCTCCAAGAACTCTGGGACATCATGAAAAGACCAAATTTAAGAATTATTGGGATTGAGGAAGGCACAGACATACAAACCAAAGGAATGAAAAACCTATTCAATGAAATAATATCAGAAAATTTCCCAAGCCTGAAGAATGAAATGGAAAATCAAATACAAGAGGCTTAGAGAACACCAAATGCACAAAATCACAACAGATACACACCAAGGCACATTATAATAAAAATGCCTAACATTCAAAATAAAGATAGGATTTTGAAGGCTGCGAGAGAAAAGCATCAGATTTCATATAGGGGGAAAACAATACGGATAGCAGTCAACCTCTCAACCCAGACCCTAAAAGCTAGAAGGGCCTGGAACAACATATTTCAAGCTCTGAAAGGACATGATTGCCAACCAAGAATCCATTACCCAGCAAAACTTACCTTCAGATTTGAAGATAAAATAAAATCCTTCCACGATAAACAATAGTTAAAAGAATTTACAAATAGAAAGCCTGCACTACAGAATGTTCACAATAAAATATTCCATGAGGAGGAAATGAAAAACAACAATGGAGGTCAGCAAAGGGAGGAACTACCCTACAGAAAAACCACTCAAAGGAGAAACCAAGCCAACTTAAAAACCAAAAATAAACCCAAATGACTGGGAATACAAATCATATCTCAATAATAACCCTGAATGTTAATGGCCTAAACTCATCAATCAAAAGACATAGACTGGCAGAATGGATGAAAAAGAAAGGCCCAACAATATGCTGCCTGCAAGAGACTCATCTCATAGAAAAAGATATCCACAGACTAAAGGGGAAAGGATGGGAAAAAACCTACCATGCACATGGACTCAGTAAAAAAGAGGGGATTTCCATCCTTCTATCAGAAAAAGTGGACTTCAAGCCAAAGTTAGTCAGAAGGGATAAAGAAGGACATTTCATACTGCTTAAGGGAACCATAAATCAGGAAGACATAACGATAGTAAATATTTATGCCCCAAACAATGGTGCATCCCTGTACATCAAACAAATCCTTCTTAATTTCAGGAATCACATAAACCACAACACAATAATTCTGGGTGACTTCAACACAATGCTGTCACCTCTAGATAGATCTTCCAAACAAAATCCAACCAAAGAAACCATAGAACTCAATAACACAATCAATAACGTAGACTTAATAGACACATATAGAATATTCCATCCATCAATGAGCGGATTCACTTTCTTCTCAGCAGCACATGGAACCTTCTCGAAAATAGACCATATGTTATGCCACGCAACCCTTAGGAAATGCAAAAAAATAGAGATACTGCCTTGTGTTCTATCAGATCATAATTGAGAATAGAAATCAATGACAAAAAAGGGAAATTATTCCAACATTTGGAAACTAAATAATATGCTATTGAATGAAACATGGATAACAAAAAACATCAGGGAGGAGATTAAAAAATTCTTAGAGGTCAATGAGAACGATGATACAACATATCAAAATCTCTGGGACACTATGGAAGTGGTACTAAGAGGAAAATTTATTGCATGGAGCGCATTCCAGAAAAGAATGAAAAGTCAACAACTAAATGACCTAACATTACAGCTCAAAGCCCTAGAAAAAGAAGAACAGAATAACACCAAAAGTAGTAGAACACAGGAAATAATTAAAATCAGAGTTGAAATCAATGAAATTGAAACAAAAGAAACAATTCAAAAAATTGACAAAACAAAAAGTTGGTTCTTTGAAAAAGTAAACAAAATAGACAAACCCTTAGCCACACTAACAAAGAGAAGGAGAGAGAAGACTCAAAGTACTAAAATTCATGATGAAAAAGGAAATATCATGATAGACACCACTGAGATATAGAACATAATGAGAAACTACTTTGAAAATCTGTATTCCAACAAAATAGAAACTACCGAAGACATTGACAAATTTCTAGAGACATATGCTCCTCCCAAACTGAACCAGGAGGACATACACAATTTGAACAGATCAATATCAAGCAATGAAATAGAAGAAGTCATTAAAAGTCTACCATCCAAGAAAAGCCCAGGACCAGACGGATTCTCAGCCGAGTTCTACAAGACCTTCAAAGAATAACTCATTTCAATACTTCTCAAAGTATTCCAGGAAATAGAAAAGGAGGGTACCCTACCAAACTCATTCTATGAAGCTAATATCACCCTCATACCCAAACCAGGAAAAGACACATCAAGGAAAGAAAATTTTAGACCAATATCCTTTTTTTTTTTTTGGGTGCTGGGGATCGAACCCAGGGCCTTGTGCTTGCAAGGCAAGCACTCTACCAACTGAGCTATGTCCCCAGCCCCTAGACCAATATCCTTGATAAATATAGATGCAAAGATCCTTAACAAAATATTGGCAAACTGTATCCAAAAACATATTAAGAAAATCGTGCACCATGATCAAGTGGGGTTCATCCCTGGAATACAAGGATGGTTTAATATCCATAAATCAATAAATGTAATCCATCATGTCAATAGACTTAAGGATAAGAATCATATGGTTATATCAATTGACACAGAAAAAGCATTCGACAAAATACAACACCCCTTCATGCTCAAAATACTAGAAAAAATAGGGATAGTAGGAACATACCTGAACATTTTAAAGGCTATTTATGCTAAGCCCATGGCCAACATCATTCTAAATGGAGAAAAACTGAAACCATTCCCTTTAAAAATGGGAAAAAGTCAGGGATGTCCTCTTTCACAACTTCTATTCAACATTGTCCTCGAAACTCTAGCCAGAGCAATTAGGCAGACTAAAGAAATTAAAGGGATACGGATAGGAAAAGCGGAACTTAAGCTGTCCCTATTTGCTGATGACATGATTCTATATTTAGAGGATCCAAAAAACTCCTCCAGAAATCTTCTAGACCTCATCAATGAATTCAGCAAAATAGCAGGCTATAAAATCAACACACATAAATCTAAAGCATTTTTATATGCAAGTGATGAAACATCTGAAAGGGAAATGAGGAAAACAACTCCATTTGCAATAGCCTCAAAAAATAAAATACTTGAGAATCAATTTAACCAAAGAGGTAAAAGATCTCTACAATGAAAACTACAAAACATTGAAGAAAGAAATTGAGGAAGACCTTAGAAGATGGAAAGATCTCCCATGTTCTTCTTTTTTTTTTTTTTTGTGGTACTGGGGATCGAACTCAGGGCCTTGTGCTTGTGAGGCAAGCACTCTACCAGCTGAGCTATCTCCCCAGCCCCTCCCATGTTCTTAGATAGGCAGAATTAATATTGTCAAAATGGCCATACTACCAAAAATGCTATACAGATTCAATGCAATTCCACTTAAAATCCAAATTATGTACCTTACAGAAATAGAACAAGCAATTATGAAATTCATCTGGAAGAATAAGAAACCCAGAATAGCTAATGAAACAGGGGTATCGCAGTACCAGAACTTCAACTATACTACAAAGCAATAGTAACAAAAACGGCATGGTATTGACACCAAAATAGACAGGTAGATCAATGGTACAGAATAGAGGACACGAACACAAACCCAAATAAATACCATTTTCTCATGCTAGACAAAGGTGCCAAAAATATGCCATGGAGAAAAGATAGCCTCTTCAACAAATGGTGCTGGGAAAACTGGAAATCCATATGCAAGAGAATGAAACTAAATCCCTATCTGTCTTCCTGAACAAAAATCAACTCACAATGGATCAAGGGTCTTGAAATCAGACCAGAGACCCTGCATCTTATAGAAGAAAAAGTGGGTCCAAATCTTCAACTTGTTGGCTTAGGATCAGACTTCCTTAACAGGACTCCCATAGCACAAGAAATAAAAGCAAGAATCAATAACTGGGATAGATTCAAACTAAATAGCTTTCTCTCAGCAAAGTAAACTATCAGCAATGCAAAGAGAGAGCCTACAGAGTGGGAGAATATCTTTGCTACTCATACTTCAGATAGAGCACTAATTTCCAGAATATATAAAGAACTCAAGAAACTCTACACCAAGAATACAAATAACCCAATCAACAAAGGGGCTAAGGATATGAACAGATGCTTCACAGAAGAAGATCTACAAGCAATCAACAAACATATGAAAAAATGTTCACCATCTTTAGTAATAAGAGAAATGCAAATCAAAACTACACTAAGATTCCATCTCACCCCAATTAGAATGGCGATTATCAATAATACAAGCAACAACAGGTGTTGGAGAGGATGTGGCGAAAAAGGTACACTCATACATTGCTGGTGGGGCTGCAAATTAGTGCAGCCACTCTGGAAAGCAGTGTGGAGATTCCTTAGAAAACTTGGAATGGAACCACCATTTGACCCAGCTATCCCACTCCTTGGCCTAGACACAAAGGACTTAAAATCAGCATATTACAGAGATACAGCCACATCAATGTTCATAGCTGCTCAGTTCACAATAACCAGATTGTGGAACCAACCTAGATGCCCTTCAATTGATGAATGGCTAAAGAAAATGTGGTATACATATACAATGGAATATCACTCAACTATAAAGAATGATAAAATTATGGCATTTGCAGGCAAATGGGTGAAATTGGAGAACATCATGCTAAGTGAGATAAGCCAATCTCAAAAATCCAAAGGATGAATGATCTCACTGATAAGCAGATGATGACACATAATGGGGGGGGGCAAGAATGGAGGAAGGAGGGACTGTATAGAGGGAAAAGAGGGGTGGGAGGGGTGGGGGGGAAGGGGAAAATATAACAGAATGAATCAAACATCATTACCCTATGTAAATGTATGATTATGCAAATGGTATACTGTTACTTCATGTACAAAGAGAAACAACATGTGTCCCATTTGTTTACAATAAAAATAAATTTAAGAAAAATAAAATAAAATTTGAAAAAAAAAAAGAAAACAATTACTTTCCTAAAAGTCTCTACTTATGTCTCATTTGTCAGAGCTGGGTCACATGACTATCCTAGCTTCAAGGGAGTCTGAGGAGGTGAGTATTTTTACTTGGCACATTGTCTCTCTGAAGAATTGAATTTCTGACAGAAAGGATGAAAAGAATGGTTACTGGGTAAGCAGCTATCACTATTTGTCACATGAAGCTTACAATCTGTTTGGTTTCAAATATACCACAGACAGATGGGAGACACTCTTTACCTGACTCATACTCCAGTGTCCCAGGCTGGGGAGAACCCCACCACCACCAGCATATGTGTATACCCTCCTTATCCTGTTTGACCTCTGACACCCACACCAGGTCAATACTTCAGGAATATGTGTGGTCTCCGGCACACCATATCTGACTACCTCCTCAGAACCAAGTAAGTTCTTTTTCTTTTTTTGCAGTGCTGGAGATTGAACCTAGGACCTTGCATGTGCCAGGTGAGTGCTCCATAACTGAGCCACATCCCAGCCTCCAGGGTAAGTTCTCGAGTAAAGCATTAATTAAGGCATATGAAGACTTCCTTTTTTTGAACCTCTGCATGGTGCCTGGAGTAAGAGGCATTGCTTTGTCCTCTGTTTAAAGGAAGCAATAGGATGTGAATACCACAGAAACCCCTGGGGAAATGCCTGTCTTTCACCAAAAATAGTTTTAATTCTCTTAAACAGTGGGTTTGGTTTTCTCTCATGAACCTTTTGAAGTGTGTAATTCATCTTAATTTTTTCCCTTCTAACTGCTAGAGAAATTTTGAGCCACATAAATTTTATTAGACAATTAAACTATTTATTTCTGTCCTATTTCTCTTTTTCTTTACTTTCTTTTTTCTTACTCTTTTTGTGTCTCTCTTATCCCTTCTTTACTTTCTTTTTGCCTGCTACCAATTTTAGTTTTCTGTTTGTGCTGCATTTAATGTATCTTTGTCAGGCACATTAAATCATTGCTGAAAGAAGATCAGCTTTAAGTAAATATATGAGTAAAAATAACTATTAAAGAGAGCAGGGAAAAATTTTTTAAACATTTCCAAAAGTAACCCAAAAGTGTCTTCATGGAAATAAAGAGTGGGATGAAAACATTTGGGTAATGTCTCCCAGAGAAGAAAAAATTCCCAATAAATTTCTGGAGAATTTAAGTGGCAAAATTATTGTTGTAGTGATCTTGAAAATACTGGTTATTGAACCACATCAGGCATGCAAGATTTATGGATGGACTTGGATACCACATACATAGAAGAAAGCCTGGAGCAGTTTCCATGGGCTTCTGTCCCATAAGGCTCCGGTGCTTCTATCTTCAGAAACTGAACACAGAGACTTCTGAGAACTCACATAGATGTTGGTTCCCAAGAGAACAACTCTCCCTTAAGTCACACACAATCACAAAACACAAAATACAGTTTACTTCTAATATGGACAAGGATCGCTTTTCTCTGAAGTTGAGCATTCTCTGGAATTGGGTGCTTTCTTAATCCCTTCAAAACTTCTGATTTAGAAAAATCCAATTTAAATAAAGAATACAAAGTTCAGGGAAATTAATTTTTCCTGAAGTGCATATGGATTCTGGATTTATACATGTGTGTGTGGGGGGTGTATAAATGACAATGATTGTATCACTCAGGATTCCACCAGGAAACAATCATTTATATAAGCACACACAGTTTAGTGAGCAGACATTTCTTCTTAAGGGAAGACCAGTTCTGCTAATTAAGGCCTTCAACTGATTGAATTAGACCCACCAAATTATTTAGGATAATTTTCCTTAATGAAAGTTTGTACTGGTTGTATACTTGAATCACATCTACAAAACCTTCACAATATCATGTAGATTAGTATTTAATTGAGTAACTAGGGACTATGGCCTACCCATGTTGACACATAAAACTGACCATTATAGTGATGTTTAGTGTTTCATTTTGTTTTTAACTTCCATTACTGAAAACTTTGTTCTTTGTGAAAATAAATCACAAGTTCAGACAGGCTTCCAAGAAGAGAGTCAATATTACCAATTTATGGTATTGACTTTGACACATATTTGGTCTATGAAGGTCATTAATCACCTGGTAAAAGAAAGGTACAATGAGTATAACTCATTCATTGAATGTATGCTATTGCTTGATACACTAAACTGTTAAATGCTAAGAAAAATGGTTCTTCAAATAAGTTAACACATAAAAAGGAAGGATTAAGAAATAGGTATATCATCTATAAGTTGTTTTTCTCATGCTACAAAGGTTTAGAGTACTGAGTACTAGGCTAGGTTAGTTATCTCTTTCTACCTTCTTGGTATAGAAATGGTGGGTGCTTTGAAATATTCAAACATATGCAAGAGTAGAAAGTATTTTTGAAGTGTCCGTACTGTCCACTAATGATACAGAGCAATTTATTTTCTCTCTGAGCCTCATTTGCTTACCTGTAAAATGCAAATAATGATTACTGTCTTGAGGGCTTGGGGAGAATTAGATGAGGAAATATAAATTAAATACTTGAAACAGTAGATACTCCAAAATACTGATTTTTTTCCTTCCTTCCATGAATATAGCCTTCACAAGTGAAGTCCTGTGAGTTTAAAATTCTCTCCAGTATTTTTTGCAGATTATCTCCATCTGGTACCAGTATTTTGGATATCAAAGGTAGGAAAGAATCAAGTAAGATTTTCAGTGCCCATTAATTTATTGCATTGACCGTAAAGATACTCTCACTGCAGGTTCCTTTGTTTTATGTGCAAATGAAGACCATACATGTTATCATTTCAACTGTAAGTACAGATATAATTACTGTGTTTATACTTACTTTATTATTTGAAAAATCAGTAATTTGCCTAATTTTATCTGAAAATGCTCTTGTGAGTCATGTGGTAAAGTTCTGAACAAATGGTAGGTGTCACCAGGTTTCACGAGTGTGAAATAATTTTTGACTGAGAAAAAAAGGAGTATAAAATTTTTTCAGTGTCAGACTCATGTGGCATGGAACATATATGGGTAGGTTTTATTTAGTAGTTAACTACACAAAGAATATAGGGAAAAATTGTAGATAAATATAAAATCCTCTTCAATCTCTTCTCCCCATTACTATCATTATCACTTTGGCCTGTATCCTTCCAGCCAATTGTTTGTGGATTTACATACATATCACAGTGCAGAATTCATGTAGAATGTAGGTATTTTACTTGTTTAAGGAAAATGTGGCCTATTTATTGATTTTTATCATGTGAAATCTGTGGTATGATGATCAAGAAAGACAGAAAGAAAGAGAGGTCTTCTCAGGAGTGATCGTTTACTTCTCTGTATTTCTTTTTATTCACTTTTGGTCCCCTGAGCCCATTTTTGGCAAGTTATACTACCACAGCACATGTACAATAGACAAGCAGTTTAAAGATGTTGCATCCAGTTTCATCAACCAGTGGCTCCACAAAGAGATAAACAGTCTTATTTCTTCTGCAAGTACTCTCCACCAAAGTCTAAGTGTTATCAGTCCCATTTTATAAATGAAAAAGAAAGAAAAATAGTTCTATCTTTAAAGTGCAAACTGAAGTCACAACTCCCAATGTCAAATTGTTTCCCAACTAAAACAAAAATCTCATTAATCATTTCATTAGTTTTTAAGATATAAGGTAACCTCGAGTTTAAGACAAGATGGCATAGACTCATTTCTCCTTGCTCTTCCCTATTAAACATAATTAGAATCCCTGTAAATAATACAGAAGTTCATCATAAGGGGATTCTGGACAGCAGCAAGAGGAAATCAGGCTGATTAGATACCTGGGGAATGGAAAGAAACATCAGGACTTGAAGAATGACACTAGGGAGAACTTCCTGGCTTTTATTTTTATCTTCCACATGTCTCAGATTGGGTGCTGGAGAGACCTGCAACCTAGAACCCCCAATCAGAGTAGAAGACAAAACAGAAAGGAAAAAACCTGTTATATGTGGCCAATGGAGTGGGAAAGTAGAGAAACCCAGCCCAGCAAAAGAAAAATATTTTTGCCAACACCAGCCCTACCCAAGCCAAATGCCACAGTGTCAGCAGAGACTGGGTAGGAACTAGAGATACTGTCCCCCAGTCGGTGGCCACATGCAGCTGGGAGCACCAGCCAAGACTGAGCGGGAGTCCCAGAGGCACTAGGCAGCCTGGGGAAGCACTTCCCTCCCCCGCTGGCAGCATCAGCCAAGAGCCAGCGGGAGCCCCATTCGCACCAGGCAGCTGGGGGAGGCTTGCTCGGCCTATCTGGCAGCATCAGCAGTTACCCAACAAGGAGCCCAGACTGCCTTCCCCACAACAGCAGCAGGTAGTCAGAGTTAGCATTTTAAGCCTCCTCCCACCCCGTGGCACCAGACAACCCAAGGAGGCACTTTCCATTTCCCGCTGGCACCATGAGAGAACCAAGTGGGGATCTGATCTCCCGACCCCCACCACATGGCATGCAGCAGGGGAGGCACTTTCCTCTCTCGCCAGTGGTGTCAGCAGAGAGCTCGTGGGGAGTCTGGACATCTGCCACTCCCCTCCCACCCGGCATCAGCGAAAGATGCAGACAGGTGCTCCCGCTCCCCGCTGCTGTTGCCATGCCAGCGGAGGCTGTGAAGAGTCTGGACTTTCACCCTGTCTGCCAGCGGCAGCTGGTGCCCCTCACCCTCCCAATTAGAAGGAGGGAAGGATCTCAGGGAGAAGGGAGCTGAAGAAAAGGATTCTTTAAATCTGCCTGGGAAGTCTTGGAAAGACACCTGTCTGACCCAAATGTGAAACTTACTAGATCACCATGCCAGCAGGTCTGACAACTGAACTGCAGTGTGGCGTATCACTCAGGTTTTCAAGGCAGCTTCTGAGTAACACAACAAAGCAGACCAGAATAGCACTGCCAGAGTCCTAAAAACTGAATTGTCATTGGTACTGTAGCCCACAAAAGTAGGCCAGGAAAACCCAAAAATATCCACACGGAGACACATCATAACCAACTTCTGTAAATTAAAGATAAATTAAAAAATCTTGAAAGTAGCTAGAGAGAAAAACATGCATTACCTACAGAGGAACACTGATTTAAATGATAGCAGATTTCTCGTCCAAAACCAAAAAGGCCAGAAGGAACTGGTACATTTATCAAATGATGAAAGAAATGAACTGTCAACTATAAATTCCATGTTCAGTGAAAATTTCCTTCAGGAATGAAATTATGGCATTTGCCAGTAAATGGATGGAACTGGAGACTATCATGCTAAGTGAAATAAGCCAATCCCCAAAAACAAGAGCCAAATGTTTTCTCTGATATGCAGATGCTGACTCACAATGAGCGGGATTTCAAGAATTGGACTGGCGGGGGATGGTGGGAAAGGGGGATATAGGAGTGGGGAAGATAGTAGAATGAATTAGACATAACTTTCCTATGTTCATATGTGAATACACAACCAGTGAAACTCCCCAACATGCACAAACACAAGAATGGGAAGTTATACTACGTGTATGTGTGACAAGTCAAAATACACTCTACTGACATGTATAACTGAAAAGAACAAATAAAAAAAGTTCTGGAAAAAATATTCTTCAGGAATGAAGGGAGAAATAAAGATATTCTCAGATGACAGAAAATTTATAAAAATTTCACTAGCAGATGTACCATTAATGAATGACTATAAGAAGTTCTCTAAGCAAAAAGGAAATTATACCAGAAGGTAGCTTGGAACTTTAGAAAGGAAGGACAAAAACGAAACATGTAAAAATGAAGATAAATATAATACACTATCCTAGTCCTTGTGAGTTTTTTCAATCATGTGGAATTGTTGAATCAAAAATTATAATACCATAAGAT
Organism: Sciurus carolinensis; assembly: GCF_902686445.1. Classification (NCBI taxonomy): domain Eukaryota; kingdom Metazoa; phylum Chordata; class Mammalia; order Rodentia; family Sciuridae; genus Sciurus; species Sciurus carolinensis. The sequence goes on from NC_062232.1 coordinate 38,864,326, forward strand.
GTTGGATTCAATGTATAATAGAGGAAATAGATAAGAAAATTATATTTCAGGGCCGGGGTTGTGGCTCAGTGGTAGAGCACTTGCCTAGCATATGTGAGGCACTGGGTTCAATTATCAGCACCACATATGAATAAATGAATAAAATAAAGATCTGTCAACATATAAGAAATTTAAAAATAAAAATGAAGGCAAGTTTTCTATAAAAAAGGAAATTATATTTCAAAAGTTGGAGGGTAAAGGAACATAAATGAAAATGAGATTTTTACACTTTACTAGCGGTAGTAAAGTGTGATTAGTTACATACATATATTTTGATGCCTAGCACAAAAGTTAAGAAAACTAGCTGAGTGCAGTGGCACACATCTATAATCCCCACTACTCGGGAGGCTGAGTCAGGAGAATCAAAAGTTCCAGGCCAGTCAGCCCCTACATTTTGAGATGCTGTCTCAAAATAAAATAAAAAATAAAAAAGGGCTAGAGATATAGCTCAATTGTAAAGTCCCCCTGAGTTCAATCCCCAGTGCCAAAAAAAAGGAGAGAAAACTGCAGAGTGATGAACTCAAAAACACTAAATAAGTCAAAAGGAATTCTAAAAAACATTCAAGTAACCCACAGTAAGGCAAGAAAAGGAATACAGGAATGAGACATACAGAGGGAACTGACAGCAGATAATAAAATGTTAGCTTTAGCCCTGAAGTATCAGTAATTATATTCAGGTTAGATAGTCTAAATAAATGACTTAAATAAATAACTTAAAAGAAAGTAAACTGAACTGGGATTGTGGCTCAGTGGTAGATCGCTTGCCTGACATGTGTGAGGCCCTGGGTTCAATCCTCAGTACCCCATAAAAATAAATAAATAAATAAATTAATCAATTAAATAAAGGTCCATTGACAACTAAAATTTTTTTTTAAAAAAGACAGAAAATTCACAAATAGATTTTTGCTTTTTTTTTTGTTGTTATTTTTGCAGTACTGGGGATCTAACTCAGGGCCTTGTGCTTGCAAGGCAAGCACTCTACCAGCTGAGCCATCTCCCCAGCCCACAAATAGATTTTTAAAACCTCACTATGTATTGTCTATGAGAAAATCTTCAAATATAGTAACACAGGCACACAATGTTAATTTTTAAAAGCAGGAGTAGCTAGAGTCTAATCTGATAAAGTAGACTTTAGAGCAAAATAAATTACCAGGGACAAAGAAGGATGTCATATAATGATAATTGGGTTAATTCCCCAATAAGACATAGAATTCTAAATGTGTATACACCAATAAACAGCTTCAAAATACATGAAGTAAAATCTGATGGAACTGCTGAGTTGCAGTAGTGCATGCCTGTAATCCCTGTGGCTTGGGAGGCTGAGGCAGGAGAATCACAAGTTGAAAGCGAGCCTCAGAAATTTAAACAGGCCCTAAGCAACTTAGTGAGACCCTGTCTCAAAATAAAAATTAAAAGCCACTGGAAATGCAGCTAAGTGGATAAGCACTCCTGGGTTCAATCGCTGGTATCAAAAGGAAAATAAAACATGATAGAACTGAAATAGAAAGACAAATTCACAATTATAGTTGGGGACTTCAATGTATTCCTCTCAGCAATAAAACTACTACAGAAAATCAGCAAGATGATAGAATCAACAACACCATAAAGCAACAGGATCTAATTTATAGGACATTCTACCCAACAGTAGCATAACTCACATTCTTTTCAAATACCCATGAAACATTCACCAAGGCATCCCATATTCTGGGTCATAAAACAAACTTCAACAAATGTAAAAGAATTGAATTCACACAGAATATATTCTCTGGCCATAATGGAATCAAACTAGAAATCAATAATAAAGTCAACAAGGAAAATCTCCAAACACTTGAAAACGAGACAATGCACTTCTCATTACTGCACAGGTCAAAAACAAAGTCTCAAGGGAATTTTTTAAAAATACAATGAACTAAATGAAAACAAAAATACAGCAGGGCATGGTGGCATAGACTTGTAATCCCACAGGCTCCAGAAGCTAAGGCAGGAGCGAGTTCAAAGCCAGCCTTATCAACTTAGCAAGGCCCTAAGCAACTCAGTGAGCCCCTGTCTCTAATATAATACAAAAAAAAGGGCTAGAGATGTGTTGCTCAGTGATTAATGCCACTGGATTCAATCCCCAGTACCAAAAAAACCCCCACAAAAACAAAATAAAAAAACCCCCAACAACATTAGATTTGTGGAACATAGCTATGCTAGCAGGAGAATTTATAGCACTAAATGCTTACATTAGAAAAGAGATAGGGTCTCAAAAAAATCAGGTAAGTTCCCATCTTAAGAGACTAGGAAAAGTAAAGCAAAATAAACTCAAAGTGAAAAGGAAGGAAGGAACAAATAAAGAGTAGAAATCAATGTAATTGAAAATAGGAAGACAATAGATAAAACTGATGAAGCCAAAAGCTGTTTCTCTGAAAAGATCAATACAACTGATAAACATAGCAAGACTCGCTAAGATAGTCACTAACACCACAAATGAGATAGGAAATCTTACTACAGATCCTGCCACATTGAAAGGAAAATAATTCTATAAAGAACCCTATAAGCCAGGCATGGTGGTGCAGGTCTCTAATCCCAGCAGCTCAGGAGGCTGAAGCAGGAGGATCGCAAGTCAGTCTCAGCAACTCAGTGAGACCTTGTCTCAAAATAAAAATAAAAAGGGCTGGGGATGTAGCTCAGTAATTAAGCACCCCTGGGTTCAATTCCTAGTACAAAAGAAAATGTACATGTATGTGACAACTGAGATGAAATGGATCGACTCCTTTAAATCGTAAACTACCATAACTCAATCATTAATATATTTACCATCTGAATAGTACAATAACTATTAAAGAAATTGGGTTTGACATTTAAAGGGTCTTGAAAACAGAAAGCTCCTGGTCCATGTGATTTCACAGGAGAATTCTACCAAACATTTAAAACGTTAATACTAATTTTATACAATCTATTCTAGAATACCAAAGAGGAAGGAACACTTCTGTGCCAGGGGTCTCTCAAAGCAATCCCAGCTTGATTATTCATTACAAGGACTCACAGAATGCAGCATATAGTTATACTCATGGCTATGATTTATTACAGTAAGAGAATACACAGCAAAATCAGTGGACAGAAAACACACATGGGGTGAAGTGCAGAGGAAACCTGGTGTAAGCTTCCCAGGAATCCTCTCCCACTAAAGTCACACAATCAGGCATCCTGACAGTGATGTGAAATGTGGTCTATCAGGGAAGCTCATTAGAAACTCAGTTCCTGAGGCATTTGTTGGAAGTTGATCACATAAGCAACCTTTATCTAGCACTTACCAAATTTCAGACTCCCAGAAGGAAAGCAAGTGTTCAGCATATTGTTTGTATGAACAGTTTAGGGACAGTAACAATCTAATCAGTCCTGGAAATGGTGGGAACTTACTCCAAATCCAAGTTCCAGATGCCATCAAAAGACCTACCTTGAGAACAGGCCTTTCAAAAGATAGCGGTCAGGCCAGCTATGTTAACTCTTCCTGCAAAGCTTGGAAGTTGGGAGACTTGAGTTCTAGTCCCAGGATAAATCATATTTGTATAAACAAAGTATACACAGTGAACCACTCTTATCAGTTCTGGAAATGGTGAGAATTCCCCTAAAGTCCAAGTTCCCAGATACCCACCAAGGGCGTCCTCCTATCTTTACTCTTTTTTGTACAATTTCCCAACTCATTTTATGAGGCAAAGATAGTATCGACACCCCCCAAAAATTACATGGAAAGGCAAATTACTTGAATGACTAAAAGAGTTTTGAAAAGAAGAATAAAGTGGGAGGAATCACTCTACTCGATGTTCAGGCTTATTATATATGTCTAGCAATCAAGAGTGGTATTCGGGGGCTGTGTTGTAACAGTGGTGGAACACTTGCCTACCATGTGTGAGACACTGGGTTTGATTCTTAGCACTACATCAAAATAAATAAAATAAAGGTATTGTGTCCATCTATATCTAAATTTTTTTTAACAAAAAGTGGTATCCACAGAAGAACAGACCTATACATTAACAGAACAGAATACAGAGCCTAGAAATAGCCCCACAAATAGCTCAACACAAATATGTCAAAATAATTTTGACAAAAGCGTAAAAGCAATTCAGTGGAAGAAAGACAATCGTATTTTATTTTGTGGTACTTGGGATTAAATCAGGAGTGCTCTACCATTGAGGCACATCTCCAACCCTTTCTATTTTTTATATTGAGACAGGATCTCATTAAGTTGCCAAGTCTAGCCTGGAACCTGGAATCCTCCTGCCTCAACAGTCATTTTGTTTGAGCTACCAAATGTCTATAGGCAAAAATATGAACCTCTATCTCAGGTTCATGGCTTATACAAAAATTAATTCACAAAGAATCATGAACTTAAATGTAAAATATAAAACTACAATCATGGGGCTGGGGTTATAGCTCAGCGGTAGAAGCTCAGCGGTAGAGCGCTCATCTAGTGCGTGTGAGGCACTGGGTTTGATCCTCAGCACCACATAAAAATAAATAAATAAAAATAAAAGTGTCCACCTACAACTAAAAATTAAAAAAAAAAAAACTACGATCATTTTATTTATATATTTAGGTACTGGGGATTTAGCCCAGAGGCACTTTACCACTGAGCTTCATCCTCAATCCTTTTTGTGTGTGTGGGCTACTAGTTATTGAGCCTGGGGCACTTTACCACTGAGCTACATCCCCAGTTCTTTATTTTTAATTTTTTAATTTTTATTTTGAGACAGCCTCACTAAGTTGCTTAGGACCTCACTAAATCACTTAGTCTGAACTCGGACTTTAGATCCTCCTGCCTCAGCTTCCTGAGTTGCTGGGATTATAGAGATGTGCCACTGTGCCCAGCTTTCACCTTTTTAAAATTTTTATTTTGAAACAGGGTCTAGCTAGGTTGCTTAGCGCCTGGCTTAGTAGCTGAGGCTGGCCTCAAACTTTTGATCTCCTGCCTCAGCTGCCCCAGTTGCTGGGATTATAGGCGTGCGCCATTGCACCTGGCTTGAACCTACAGTAGTTTTAGAAGGAAACACCTGGAACTAGATGAAAATTTCTTGGACATGACATCAAAAGTATAATACAAACTTGGTATGGTGGCACACGCCTATAATCCCAGCACGTTGAGAGGCTGAGGCAGGGGGACCGCAAGCGCGAAGGCAGCCTCAGTAATTTAGCGAGAACCTGGGTCTAATTTTTAAAAATTCAAATAGACTGGGGATGCCCCTCAAGTGTCCATGCTTCAATCCCTAGTACAGTGCTTGCCTCCAATGTCCAAAGCCCTGGGTTCAATCCTGAACTCAAAAAAAAAAAAAAAAAAAAAAGACATTACATAAATGCAAAACTTGATAAATCGGATGTCTTAAAAATTCAAGATTTTAAGCCCACCACAGTGGCACATACCTGTAATATCAGCAATTCTAGAGGCTGAGGTAGGAGGATCAGAAGTTTAAGACCAGCCTCTGCAATTCAGTGAGGTCCTAAGCAACTTAGTGAGACCTTGTCTCAAAATTAAAGGTAAAAAGGACTGGGAATGTACCTTGGTGGTAAAGTGTCCCTGACCTCAATCCCCAGTACCTCCCCCCCAATTAAAAATATTTGGTTTGCAAAATCTCTTATTAGTGAAATAAATCAAATTCTGAAAGTCAAACGTCTAATATTTTCTCTCATATGCAGAAGCTACACCAAAATAAGGGAAAAAAGGCATGGAGGAATCCCTGGAAAACAGAGACTATCACTGGAGTAGAGGAAGGAGATTGAGGGGGAAGGAGGAGGGACAGGAAAAGGGAGGAGGGATGGAATGAAATTGAACAAATTATGATATGTACACATATGAATATGCCACAGTGAATTTCACCTTTATGCATACCTATAAAGCATGAAGTTTTAAAAAATGATAAATAAAAGGAAGACTAGTAGAGGAAGAAGAGCAGGGAGGGGAGAGGGAAAGAGGAAGAACTAGGAACTGAAGTAGAGCAAACTATATTCCACGTGTGTATGATTAGGTCAAAATGAATCCCGCTATTATGTATAACTATAATGCACTAATAAAAAAATTTAAAAAAAGAAAATGAAAAGAGGCTGGGAATGTGGCTCTGTGGTAGAGTGCTTGCCTAGCATGCAGGAGGCTTTGTAGATCCACAGCACTGCAAAAAAAAAAAAAAAAAAGCAGGGGGGCGCAGGATAAAGAAGAAAAGAAAATGAAAAGACAAGACCAGCTGCCAGACTGGGAAAAACATTTTCAGATCACATATCTGACAGAGGACTTGTAATGAGAATATAAAAAATTCTCAAAACTTAACAGTAAGAAAAAAATCCAATTAGAAAATGGGCAAAAGACATTAGCAGACATTTAACCAAAGAGGATCTACAGATGGCAAAAAAGCACACGCAAAGATGTTCGATATCATTAGGCATTAAGGCAAAGCTATTTAAAATGAGCTATCATCACACATCTATCAGAATGGCTAAAAGAAAAATATAGTGACAACACCAAATGCTGACAAAGATGTGAAGAAACTTCTCTCTTATACATTGCTGGTGGGAATACAAAATGGTACAGCCAATCTGGAAAAGTTTGGCAGTTTCTTATAACACTAAACATATATTTGTTATCCAACCATATAACACTATATGTACACTTATCTGACCCAGCAGTTGCACTCTTGGGTATTTGTTACAGGGAAATAAAAGCTTATGTTTACACAAAAACCTGTAGATGAATGTTCCTAGTAGTTTTATTTCTAATAGGCAAAAATTGGAAACACCCCAAATATCTTTCAATGGGTTAACAAGGATACTGTGGTACATCCATACCATAGAATACCACTCAGCAATAAAAAAGGAATGAACTATTTGTACATGCAAAAACTTAGATGAATCTCAAGGAAATTATACTGAATTTAAAAAAGCAGATTTCAAAAAGTATGCTTCCATTTATGTAATATTCCTGAAATGACAAAATTATAGAGATTGTTAGAGGTTGCCAGGGATTAGAGTAGGAGAAAGTGGTGAGTGTGATAATAAAGGATAGCAGGAAGAAGCTTCGTGGTGGAGGAACAGTTGATTGTGGTGATCATGTTAATCTACATATGATAAAATTGCAAAGAACTATGTACACAGATTCAGAAATGAGTGCATGTAAAATTGGTGAAAGGAAACTATGCATTGTACTAATGTCGATATCTTATATATGTAAGATACTACCATTGGGGGCTCAGTAGTAGCTCAGTGGTAGAGCACTTGCCTAGCATGGGTGAGGCACTGGGTTCAATAAATAAATAAAATAAAGGTATAAGAAATAGGAATGTGGGCTGGGGAGATAGCTCAGTTGGTAGAGTGCTTGCCTTGCAAGCATGAGGCCCTGGGTTCAATCCCCAGCACCACAAAAAAATTTAAAAAATAAAAAATAAAGAAATAGGAATGTTTTTTAAAAAGATACTACCATTGGCAGAAACTGGGTGATGGGTACATGGGACCCCTCTGATATTTTTTATAAGTTCCATCAAATCTATAATTATTTCAAAATAAATTAAGTATAATAAAGGGAAGTAAGTCTGAAGGATTACGAATATTTTAGAACTCACACATTTGCCTATTATGTAATAGAACTACATCTTTAATATGGAAAACAGCCAAAAGAAAGAGCGTACATTATTGTTTATTCTAGAAATGTAAATGAAAATGACTATATGAGTTCATCCTAATTGGATATGGTACATTTCCAAACCCAGAAAGCTAAATAAAAATGTTTGTTGCTAAACATCTGTATTCAATCAAAGGACCAGAACCAGTTACAAATCACTCGCACACACTTCTCATTCATTTGTTCATTCACTCGAAGCTACTGTCTTACACAATTGGGATTCTGGCTAAGCAAACACAAAATCTGCAAGGTAGGTAGTCAGGAAGGGACGATCAGGAGGAGACTGGAACTAATGGGCACAAGCCAAAGGTATGATAGACAAACTTTCTCTCTTACATCCTCAGAAACCTCAGTCCTGATTTAAAGGTTTTCCAACTGATTCAGTCAGACTCATCTAGATCATCCAGGATAATCTCCCTTTAAACCAACTGACTACCGGCTTTATAAAGTCACCAAAGCACCGCCACAGCAACGCCTAGATTAGTGTTTGAGTGAATAACCGGGAGTTGTAGGCTAACCAACTTGACACCAAAAAAGCCACACAACATCATAAACCATTTGTGCTTGCAGTTGGATAAAAGTATTGTTAATAGCCACCTTGGCTTTATTATTATAGGTTCTTCAAGCATAAACGATGTAAATCAATAGTGGTCGCCAAGTCCATATATGAAGAGTTCTACTTATAGAACTTTAGAGTTGGAAGGGGCCACGAAAAGCTTGGTTTGTATTTAGACACAGCCAAGACGCCTCCACCTGGTCCTCTCTAGCGCCTTGTCGGGCTGGGGTTCCTAGGGCGGCAGCGCGCCCAGCTGGAGGGGAGGGGAACCCACCTGGAGCTGAGCGTCGCGGGTGCGGGAGTTCTAAGTGGGCGGAGCGTCAAAGCCGGTGGCTTGGAGACGGCGCCCAGCCCGCCAGAAGAGCGCGCGGCGGGCAGACGGCGGGGAGCCAGTCGGGTACTGCGAGCGCGGCCGGCGGTGAGGCAGGCGGGGAGTGGTTGGGGGAGGAAGGAAAGGGAAGAGGCGGAGCGTGGGAGCGCACAGTGTCAGGAATACAATAGTGCTCCGCGCCGCCTCAGCCGCCGCCGCCGCTGCCGCCGCCGCCCAACCGCCTGCCCAGGGCTGAGGCCTGACGGGCCGGGCGGGCGAGGGGCGAGGGCCGAGGGCAGGAGCTGAGGCGCGGGGGACGGCCTCGGCGGATCAGGCGGCCGGGGCGGGAGGGCGGGGGTGAGGAGGGGATTAGGGGGCAGGTGCGAGGGAGGGAAAAGAAGAAAGCAGGCGGTCAGGGGGGCGGTTACCACCCCTGCCCGACTAGCCCAGCACATTGCAGGGGGCCCCCGTGTGGAGCCGGGAAGGATCCGCGATTTAGCTGCGCGAAGGTAGGCGCCACAGGCCAGACGCGGCGCGAGCTAGGTTGGGGGCGCGACGTCGCGCCGGTTAGGCAGCGGGAGTGGCGGCCTCGCGGAGTGGGAAGCGGGAGGCGCGGGGTGCAGTGTCCCTGCCCTCAGTGTCCCGGCACGGCCTCGCCGGGCTCCAGATCGCTCTGGCTTTACATAGCGGTCGCCTCCGGCGTCCTCAGAGCTTTCGGGCCGAAAACGTGTGTGGGCTGAGGTAAAGTGCCTGGTGGCCTCTTTACTGGTCAGGGCAGTGCCTGGTGGCCCAAGCTGGGGGCGGGGGCGGACGCGCGAGCTCGGCTATAGCTCGCGGCTACACCGGGAAAGAATTGAGCGCCATAACTGTTGCGGCTTTTCCCTGCGATGCCCCCTCTCGGCGCCCCCTCCCACCCTGTCCTCTGCATAGTATTGGGGCTCAAGGGGGCAGACTCGTGGCGGGAGGGCTTGCTCTGTCGGCCGCCTGGGGTCGGATGCTCCAGGGAGCGAGGGTGCGCCCTGGCTATTTCAGCACTGGGGGGCGGGAAGAACCGAGTGCATGGAGAGGGAAGGACCGAAGGTGCGGGGAGCAGCGAGGCACCTCGGGGAGCTTGGGTGCCAACCGAGTGGGAGCATGGGCGCCCCCCGGCCGGCGGCGAACTTTCCCTTCTCCTCCAGTCATTGTTCGGACGCTGCGAGTCCGCAGCTGCCGAGCGCTCAGCGGTCCCGGGGGTGGGAAAATCAATTGTGAAGGCTTTGCAAGTTACGGGGAAATTTCCCACCACCGCGTAAGGCAGAGTTATTAACTTTTTCCCCAGTTTCTTGAGTTCGCTCTATCCCCTCTGCTGTAGGGACCCTAGTTCTATTCTTTCTCCTCCAATCTTTTTCTCCCACTTTTCAGAACAGAGACATTGCTTCTGTTAAGTCTGGATTTAAATTGCACAGGGCAACCTGTGTTTAATATTTGAGGAGGAAAGTGGGGCGGGATCTCTAGTGAGTGACCGCAGTGATGGTATGTGGAGGCATGTTTAAAAGTTTATATCGCTGTGCAGCTCTGGGACGTATGTAGCTCCTAGGTATTTGTCAAGAAACTTGTTTGGCCGCTCCTTTGGACTTTCTGAGTTGCCAGGAAATCGGTGGCCTCAAGATGTGTTTGAGATTTTTTATTTTTCCCCCTTCTGTGAGATATGTATATCTGTGAAGCTGAGAATGAGATCCCCCCCCACCCCGCCCCTTCACGGTCTGATTGTATGAAAAATCAAAACCGTGTTGACAGTGATTCCAAATGGCCTGGAGGGGAAGGCGACCTCATTCCCTGCATTCAGGCTGATAAAGATAACTGCTTCTCTCTAAACTCGGAACGCAGGGGGGAAAAATTTAGGGAAAAACTGGTTGCACAACATTGTCGCTTAGTTTAAGCAAACCAGAATCCACTTTCCCAGAGTAGTTTACCTCTTAAATACCTTCCCTGCAGCCACTTCTCATCCGCCTAGGGGTTGGGGGATGGGGGCGGATGAGAACAGAGTCGGCGGAACAAAGCATTGTATTTTTATTTAGTTTAATATTTTCATAACATCGGTAGGCACTGGGAGTGTGGGTCACAGCCTTCCTGATCTTCAAGTAGTGTAGTTTTCATGCCTTTATAGCATCATGTGATTGATTACTCTGGATAAATGAAAATAGATTTTTCTTTTATCTTATTTAGCCTAAGTGTATCTACCTCCATTACATACCATTTTCTCTTTCATTTAAAGTGAATTCTGGCCAGGAGCGGTGGCACATGCCTGTAACCCCAGCGAACCCAGCGACTCAGGAGGCTGAGACATAAGGATTGCAAGTTTGAGGCCAGGCATAGCAACTTAGTGAGACCTTTTTTATTTTGAGAGAGTCTCACTAAGTTGCTGTGGCCTTGCTAAGTTGCTGAGGTTGACTTTGAAGTTGTGATACTCCTGCCTCAGCCTCCTCACCCATTGGGATTACAGGCATTACACACCCAGCTCTTTAATAAGTTTTGTCTTTTCTCTCTCTTGTGTTCTACCTCTTGTAACATTTCTCTCCTAAACTATCCAAAACCATTTCTTCTTTATTACTTTGAGGTCTTCCCTGGAACTAAGCAAGCGTTTTGTTGCGGGGAAGAGTTGGGAAGCATCATGGATCAGGTGTTTGTGAAGACATGAACTCTTAAGAAGCCTTGATCAAAGGTGCAGAGAGAGTAAAAATGAGGTTGAACATTATCATAGTGCATAATGTATCTGCCTCCTCCTGGAGCTTGTACAGCACAGGAGCTAAGGAAGATAGAAGTCACATGCTATCTTACATTAAGAAAATCTTGTCCTGGAAATGTGTCTCAGCAATAGAGCACTTGCCTAGTGTACACAAGGCCTTGGGTATGATCTCCAGCACTGAAAAATAATGAAGAAAAAAAAAGACAACCTTTCATTATGGATAACTTTCTATGAACTTTATTTACATTACTTTGTACATGAGAGGTGGGTGTTTGGTGACGCATGTCTGGCACTGTCCTGGCAATTTCTTTTCTTTTCATGGTGCTAGGAATTGAACCCAGGGCCCAGTGCTAGGCAAGCATTCTCCTATGAACTTCAGCTTCATCCCTGGAACTCTCCTGAAATTGGTATACTGGAATAGCTCACAAGTTTCTGTTGTTCCAGTTACAGTGTTTGAGAAAGCTAAAGCATTCTGATCGGGAAGGGTCTGGCATGAGTGGTTAGAAGTGATGAATAAGATGTTGCTATCAGCTGGTCACAGTGGCGCATGCCTGTAATCCCAGTGGCTGGGGAGGCTGAGGCAGGAGGATAAGGAGTTCAAAACCAGCCTCAGCAAAAGTGAGGCACTAAGCAAATCAGTAAGACCCTGTCTCTAAATAAAATACAAAATAGGGCTGGGGATGTGACTCAGTGGTTGAGTGCCCCTGAGTTCAATGGTACCCACAAAAGAAAAAAGATGTTGCTGTCAAGTGGTCTTTATAGAGCTAGTAATACTGCTTTGAGTTTTCTGTTTTCTGTAACTTTTGTGAATTCCCCATGGCTATTTTTGCTTCCTCCCTGTAGGTCTTTCCACAGACAACAACAGCAGAACTCTTACTGTTATCTCTGTGCTTATGTTGGGCAAAAAAGAATGGTCCTGGGAAAAACATGCCTGATTCCTTAGCTAGGCTTGAGAAAAGGAAGGTAAGAACTCAGAGGCCTATCCCTCTGAGTATGATGACAGGCTCCTGAGGGTCCTGGGGGGGGGGGTTCTAGTATGCCCTGAAGAAAGTATTTGGCCTGGTGTGGGGAATTGTACTGGAGTTTTGACCAATAGGAGATACCTGAGTTCATGAATACTTGAAAGCAGCAAATAATTTAATCTCTGTTCCAACCCAGAAGCCATGGCTATGCCCTGCTACCCAAAGAGCTCCTTTCTTTTGATACTGTCTGACCTTGGAAATGTGTTTTTGAAACATTTAATAAGAGAATATGGTACCAGCATGGGCAGTACACTGGACTTTGTGTGTTGGAATTTCCTGAGAAATTTATTAATATTATCCTTTTTTAGATTTTAAAAACAATTTTGATAAAACATTATAATTACAAAAATGTTGCAAGATTGGTACAAAAAACTCACTGTATTCCCTCCTTTACCCAAGGTCACCAATTATCAGCAGTTGATTTCATTTGCTTTGTCATTTGCTCTGTTTCTTTTTCCAAATCATTTGAGAGTAACCATTGAGAGATTGGTACTTGTCAAGGCCATCCTACCATGAAGTGTCTCGGATGCAGCCACCAGGTATAGCAGAATATTGTGTTGGGTCAGGGCCCCAGAGGTAGACTACCTATAGCTATGAAGTACACATTTGTACACATCATGTGGAATCTCTGGTGCTAGATATAGAAATCATTATCATTTGTAAAAGTGGTTAAGATTAACCCCCCTTTTCTCACCATTCTTGTCAAGTTTCTTCCTAACTATGCCAAATTTTGATATTGTTAGAAATTCACTCCCCAACTTTGTAGTCATAATATATTCTCTAACAGTTTAATTCATTCAGCAAATATGTATGGGGTGCCTTCTATTTGCTAGGGATATAAGAAGTGAAAAATATTCATCTCTTTAAGAGCTCAATGTCCGGGAAAGAAAGTGAGGAATCTTCTCCTAGTTAGGGAAAGGAGGGCTCTACTTAAGGGGTTCTTAAGGGTACTGGGAGGGCTGGGGATATAGCTCAGTTGGTTGAGTGCTTGCCTTGCAAGCACAAGGCCCTGGGTTCAATCCCCAGTACCGCAAAAAAAAAAAAAAGGGGGGGGTACTGGGAACCACCAGCCTGGTTAAGGATCTAAAAAGTAGATATCTGGGAGTCATTTGAATGGACATGAATATGAAGACATGTCTTCTCTGAGGCCTGCTACTTTTAGATGATGAGGTTCATGAGCTTTGGAAGCCTTTAGTGTCATATATCCATCCCAGACTGTGGCCTCAGGCCAACTTAGATTTGAATTCTGGCTCTACCCTTTTATCTTGACTAGTTATTTAATTTTGCCTTAGTTTCTTCATCTGCTCAACCACATCTCTGAAGGTGGTAGTGGGAATTAATTGAGGTAATAGTTGCTCCACAAACATTCATTTCATCTTTCCTTATAAAAATGCAGTATGTGGGGAAAATAGCTTGGAAAAATAGTAGTTTTTAAGGTGGGATCCAAGAGGGTATTTCTGTTTTTTCAACAAATAAATGTTTAATTGCTATTTGTACTAGGTGATATGGAGATTATTGTGTATGGGGTAATAAAAACAGCAGCAATGATTTGTTAACCATTTCCTTTGTGCTAAGCCTCAGTTATGTCACTGAGGTTTGAGGCTTAGCAAGGTGAAGCAGAGGTAAATTGCCCAAGGTCACACGGCAAGAAAGAGGTAAAATTCTTCTGTGAGGGAGACCAACAAGGTTTCCTTGGAGCATTAAGAATGAGCAGGAATAAGCACGGTAAAAGGTAGAGAGAATTGCTAGGCAAAGGGAACAGCAGGTGCTGTGAGGACACTGAGGTGGGAAAGAGATGTGGAAAGGATCTACAGAGGTTTGGCTAGGACCGGGAGAAAGAGATGAGATAGGCCAGGGAAGATTGACACGGCCTTATGGGACCTCATTAAGAAACTTGTGTTTTATTCCAAGGACAATGGGAGGCTGCTGAAGGTGTTTTTCACTTTTTTTTAAACTGTGTGTGTGTGTGTGTGTGTGTGTGTGTGTGTGTATGTGTGAGATCCAGAAAAGCATGTAGTGAGGCCTAAACAAAAATGATTTAAGAAATTTAATTTTTCAGTATCATATTTTGTGATCCAATCGAGGCAAAATTTCTGGTCCAAATGTGTAGGTTGTAAGAAGTTTTTTGTTTTCTGTTTTTGTTTGTTTTTAATACAAGGGATTTAACCCAGAGGCACTTTACCACTGAGCCAAATCCCCAGCCCTTTTTTATTTTTAATTTTTGAGACAGAGTTTTGCTAAGTTGCTGAGGTTGGCCTCCAACTTGTGATCCTCCTTCTTCAGCCTCCCAAGTCTCTGGGATTAACAGGCCTACACCACCACACTCAGCTTAAAATTTTTTTACCGTCCACCATGAACATGGCTTAAAAAAATTGCTACAATGCTGGAAAAAACTGGGCCTTCTGAATGCTTCTAGAAAGAGGTATAATTAGGCTCATATATCAGATGCTTTTTAGGCTACATTAAGGGATTTCTTTCAGCTTTTGCTAAACCCTGTCAAATGGGTAAAAAAAAAATGGAATTGGGAGAAAAAGGAATTCCTGGAAACCTGAGTTGTTCAGTGTTAGAAATGAAACTGTCAAGTATAAGACTTTGGTTTAAATATATCATGATAAAGATACTTCAGTGACTAAATGGAAATTTGTCATGTTTTTTGTTTCTTGTATGTGTGCCATCTGTGATGGCAGACAGCACATTTGTGAGAATCTGGGAAGACTTAAGCATTTTTTCAATACTTACATATTTATTTATTCTCATCCAGGTACTGGAGTTTTTTGTTTGTTTTGTTTTTGTGGTACTGGAGATTGAACCCAGAGGTGCTTTACCACTGAACTAAATCCCAGCCCTTTTATTTTTTTATTTTTTTATTTTGAGACAGGTTCTTGCAAAGTCATTAGGCTGGCCTTGAACTTTCAATTTCCCCATCTCTTCCTGAGTCACTGGGATTGCATCCAGCCCAGATACTAGAGGTTTTTATGTTTGAAACTATTTCTTAGGTATAGAGTAGTCTTCACAGCAGGAAAACCAGTGTTCTCTTCCCCTTGCCATATGTACTGAGCCACAAACATATTTCCTTTTGGTACCAGGAATTGAACCCAGGGGCACTTAACCACTGAGCCATATCCCTAGCTTTTTAAAATTCTTTTTACTTTGAGACAGCAAACAAATTTACTTTAGCCTCTGTTAGTTAACTTTTTAGGGGAGGAGGGTGGTTAGTTTGTGGCCAGATAATCTAGGGTGGCTTTGATCACACATCTGATGCCTGGAAGGTTGGTAGGTTTAGGTAGGAGTTACTAACCTGGGATTACTTATCTTTGCTCCACGTGGTCTCCTCTAGCTGGCTTGTTAACCTTGCTAGTCTCAAAAGAGTAGCAAGTGAGAGCAAGCACCAGTGCACAAGTACTTTTCAAGTGTCTGCTTTTGTCACATTTGCCATTGTTCCATCTGCTAAAGCACACAAGTGCTTCCCTGGCCAAACCCAGAGTCATTACAGGAGGGAACCATTCCAAGGTATGGCTACAAGATGCATAAAAACATAGAACCAATATTGCAGTAATGAATAATAATAAAGTTAACTCTCAACTTATGATAAATCTTATTAAATACTCATTTCTGAATGTAGTGATTTCTGGTGACTAAGTATTGTGTGAAGCAGAGTGATAATTTTTCCAGGAGAATGCCAAAGGGAGAATGTGCTTTTCTTTTGTTTTTGTTTTTTGACAGCGTGGTACTGAACATAAATATTCTCATGAGTGGTCAAACTGCTCATTAATCTTGTGTAGCTATTATCAAAGGAGCCTCTGGGTTTCCTCAACCCCCATTCATTCAACCTTTATCACAAAAGTCATAGTGTAATAGACCATATACTAGATTTTGTAGTTAAGTAAAAAGACTTAAAATTTGGGAATCAACTACCACCTAAGAGATGAGAGAAAACATTTGCAAACTCTCCTTGAAACCTTTATGTGTTTAAGAATTTTTATCTAAGAAATCCTTCTTTGGACATTGTAGTGATGACAAAGGATTCTCTGTAGATACGTTTTATTTGGTCAAGATTTTAAAATCTTCTTGTGGTTGCAGTGAAGAATCCAGCATTGTACTGTGAAGTGAGTGGCCAGGAACCACCAATTTGGGGCATCAGCTTTTGACCTTTGCTCATGAAGATCTCAGAGGTAACATTCTTCACATAACTAACATAGACTTTACAACAGCTAGAGGCCTTAAATGTATTACATTAAGATGCAATTGAATCCTACAAAGGATGTGTAGGAAAGCTGAGTACAAGACTCATTTTGTACAACTTAGAGGTGTACATTCTTCCAGAAAATTACCTGGTGATAGAATCTTAGCTTTTCTTATTTCCTCCTAGGATAAAAATTAAAATGAAAAATCCCTGACATTTTAAAAGTCAGTTACTTGGAAAAAACCATCAAAATTTATAAACACAAATATCATTTGACCCAGCAAATATCTCTAGGAATTTATTCAACAGATAATTCCATATTAATTGAAGTATTGCTTATAATAGCAATGTTGCTTGTAATACCCCAGTGGAGTATTATACTGATATTGCCTGATCTGGAGTACAGAGTAGGAAAAAGCAAGAAATAGAATAGTATGTATTGTTTGCCTCCATTTATGTGAAATAGATAGTGAATGAGGGCAATAATATATACATTTTTAAATATATAGACAAAATTTTTTTCTGGAAAGACATTCAAGATACTGATGGTTTGGGGTATGCATGGCCAACGTGGACAGTGCATAAATTTTATGTATACCTTTTGAATTTTAAGCTATGTGACTGTATTTCCCTTTTTGAAAAATTAATATTTTTTTGGTACCTGAGATTGAACCCAGAGGCATTCAGCTACTGAGCCACATCCTAAGCCCTTTTTTAATTTCTTATTTTGAGCCAAGGTCTTGCTAAGTTGCTTAGGGCCTCACTAAATTGCTGAGGCTGGCTTTGAACTTGCTATCCTCCCACCTCAGCCTCCTGAGCTGCTGGGATAACAGGCATGCACCACTGTGGCTAAATGTTGTTGTTGTTGTTGTTGTTGTTGTTGTTGTTGTTTGGTACTGGGGATTGATTCCAGGGGTGCTTAACCACTGACCCATATCCCCTTTTTATTTTTTATTTTGAGACAGGTTCTAAGTTGCTTAGGGCCTTGCTAAATTGCTGAGGCTAGCTTTGAACTTGCAATCCTCCTGCCTCAGCCTCCTGAGCTGCTGGAATTATAGTCATGTACCACCATGCCCAACTTAATGTGTTTTTTAATAATATATGGTGATGGCAATGTGAATTTGCATGGACTCCTTCCCAAATTGACTGGGTCAGAGCTATTCCTGCACAAAAAGTAATATATCCAGTTTCTCCCCCCAAAAAAATGCCTCATAGAGATGTACTTCTGATTTTTTGTTATTGTTTTGTATTTTGACATTGCTGGGGATTGAACTCTGGGCTTTGTACATGCTAGGCAACTACTTTATTACTGAACTATACCCCAAGCCCTAACATACTCTCTTGATTACTGTAGCTTTATAGTCTTTAAAAAAATCAGGCAGTGTGAGTAGTCTGGCTTTCTTTTTCTTTTTCAGAATTATAGTAGTGAGAGAGAACCACTTAACTTGTTCCATTCTTGGAAAGCCTTCCATCTTTCATCATTAAGTGTAGTGTTGGCTGTAGAGTTTTTTTTTTTTTGTTATGTTTTGTTTTGGTTTGGTGGAGAAAACAGTTAACCTAGCAGGTTAGACTGGAGGCAGCTGTCTTTAGAAGGCATGCTTGCAAGATGGTCCTTTGATAAGTGTATGGAAAATTGGCTTTTTTAACATTTTTTAAAATAAAACATTTTATTCTACCTTCATTTATTCTTTTTCCAGTGCTCATTATTTTTGTTAATGCCAATTTCCCACCTTGACTGATAAATTTCCATCAGCATTTCTTTGAGAGCAGGTCTGATGGCAATAAATTATGTTTTTGTGGTATAAGAAAGTTTTCATTTTTCCTTCACTCTGGAGGACACTTTGTAGGACATAGAAGTGTAAGTTGACAGTTTTTTGCCCCTTTGAACATATTACTCCACTATTGCATGTTTTTTTTTTTTTTTTTTTTTTTTTTTTTTTTTTTTTTTTTTTGCCGTGCTGGGGATCGAACCCAGGGCCTTGTGCTTGCAAGGCAAGCACTCTACCGACTGAGCTATCTCCCCAGCCCTATTGCATGGTTTTTGATGAGAAGTCTCTTATAATTCTTAATCCTTGTTCCTTTATAGCTAATATGTCTATTTTACCTCTGGCTACCTTTAAGAATTTGTCTTTGATTTTTCAGCATCTTGAATATGATATACCTAGGTGTGAACTTAAAAGCTTTTTTTCATATTTAACCTGCCTGGCACTCTCTGAACTTCTTGAACCTCTGGTTTGTTGTCTGTCACTAATTTTGCAAAGTTCTCAGCCATTATTTTCTCCAGTAATTCTCCTGTCCTGTTTTTCTTTATCCTCCTCCTAGCATTCCAATTTCAGGTTTTTTATTGTCCCACAGTTCTTCAATGCTATGTTTTATTTGTTCATTCTTGTGACTTTTTGTTTTAATTTTTATTGACCTGATCAATAAACAGGATATTCTAGCTCACTCATTTTTTTCCTTGGCTGCACCAAGACTACAGATGAACCCATTTTTTAACTGTATTTTATTTCTAGTATTTCCATTTGATCTTTGTTATAGATTCCATTTCTTTGTTGAAATATCTGTCTGGTCTTAACATATCATCCTAGTTTTGGGGAGGGGCAGATCAGGGCCCCATCCCCAACCTTTTTATTTTTTATTTTGAGATAGTGTCTCACCAATTTGCTTCAGGTCTCACTAAGTTGCTGAGACTGGCCTTCAACTTAGTATCTTCCTGCCTCAGCCTCCTGAGTTGCTGGGATTACAGATGTGAGCCACTGCACTTGGCTTCACTTTTTCCATTAAAGTCTTATAAAATATAATTCTTTTACATTTCATTTCCATTTGTCCCAAATATCTCCATCATGCTGAGTTTGTAAATGATGATTGCTTTGTCACTTGGAGTATTCTCTTGCCTTTTATTATGCCTCATAAACCTGCTAAAAGCTAAATATGGGCAGGAGATGCTGAGGTAAATGTTCATTATGTTTAGAGAAAAACATGGGTTCCTTTAGTGTGGAGATTTGTGTTAATATAGTCAGAAACTGACCTTTTATCAATGTTTATTTTTGCTATGGGCACCAGAGATTTCCAGTTCCTATAGTGATACCTTCATGTTGACTCTTGCTTGGCTTTGGGTTTTTCCTTTGTGCTGCATCCCAAGAGCTGTCTTATACAACTCTCCCAGTCATATTTCACTGTTCCTATCCAGGTAGCTGGTTTGCCAGGTGGTGATTGGTTGGGAAGGAGAGAGTTCTTTGATGATCTGATTAAGCCTGAGACTTAGGCAAAACCTTGGCTTATAAGATTTCCTATTCCTCCTTCTGGGGAGAAGCTTCTTTTTCCCCTGGTTCCTTTTCCCCAGCTGTAGTGGATATCCACCAGTGTTCTTAAGATATGGGTCTTAAATCTTTCCCCTGAGGATTAAGCCTTTCATTCTGTGCCAGAGATAAAAAAAAATGGGTTCAGTGGGTTTCTCAGTGGGTGCTGTTTTCCTTAGTCAGCCAGTACTACCATGAGAGCTTTCTCTAAGATTTTTCCCTGATCCTCACTGTGAGAGCCTGACGTGATTCATGTAGGAAAAGCTCATAAGAGGGTGGAAACCTCCCTATGTGGAACTCAGGAGCTTCACACTCTGACCTCTAGTAATTTGTCAGAATTTCTAATTTAATCTTTACAGACTTGTATGCTTGAATCTTTCTCCCTTCAGGCCCCTGTCTCTCCACATACTAGGATAGTGGTTTGTTCTGTGACCTTAGTTCTCTGATAGTTTCAAGGAAAATAGTTGCCTTTTAGTTTGTCTAGCTTCTTTCTTGTTGTAAGGGAGGAAATGTTGACTTTCCAGGGCTTTACATGTTTGAACTGAAACCTGAGTCCTAAAGTTTTCAACTACGTAACTGTTTAATGCAGTGTATGACACATGGACACTCAATACAGATTATTTTTTTTCCTTTTTTCTTTTTCTTGCCCTGTTGAATTTGGTGATTTTTATGGCTTGGGGAGCCAGTAATAATTGATTTTGGTTTGGGTTCTACCTGTTTTAGACTTTAAACCCTCCATACCACTGGAATTATGTTATGTTTGTCTTGCTGTCTTCCAAAATTCTGTGTCTGCCTTTGTAATTATTGAGCATGTCATTAGCACTTAGTAATTGCCTTATTCAAAATTAGAGCATGATTTAGTCTTTCTAGATTATAAGTTTTGTTAGTGATCATTTGTCATTTTTCTCCACATTGCCAGGTACAATACAGTTCAGCAAACATTGGTTGAGTGCCCCTTATGAGCAAGACATTAGGTTTGAGTAGAATACAAGTCTGACCTGGTAAGTAGAGTAACTAAGATTTCCAAGAACAATGGAAGGCCTGTGGGAAGGATGTTACAACTTGCAAAATATCACCATTTCAAACTATAAGGATTTTAAAATCCTTTTAACAGTTCTATTTTAAATAATGCTAGTAATACAGGAATGCATTCTAGTAAAAATTTAAAAATTGTAGTAAGAGACATGACTGTTCTTAACATTTTCATTCTTTCATATATTCCTTCCTAGGGTTAATTTTGTACTTATGTTTGTTTTACTATACAAATTTCTATATGAAATATCATGCCGTCTAACAATTTAGTTAAAAAAATATTTTAAGGAAATAAACATCCAAATTTAACTTTTAGGGAAATTTATTTAAAGAGATGACTCCTAACATTTAGTTTGGATTGTGTAGCCTAATAACATTTTGTTTCTCATTATAGTGTAACTATTTTAATTTAATATCCTATTGTAAGTGATAGGTAGAATTGTTATAGTAAATATATATAGTAAATTCATAAATTAGTATTGACTTAAAAGAAAATGACCTATTGACTTTTTAAAAATTATACAGTAAGATGGAATTTTTTTGGTTCCATGCTCTTTTTTAAAAATGTTTTTTCAGTTGTAGATGGACACAATACCTTTATTTTATTTATTTATTTATCTTTATGTGGTGCTGAGGATGGAACCCAATGCCTCATACATGCCTGGCAAACGCTGTAACACTGAGCCACAACCCCAGCCCTGGTTCTATGCTCTTTAACACGTATATAGATCAGTGTAGCCATCACTGCAATCAATGTACAGACGGTTCCATTGTCCCCAAAAAACTGCTTTGTGCTAGTTCTTTTGTTTTTTGTTTAAAACCAGAGATTGAACTCAGGGGCTCTTAACCACTGAGCCACGTCCCCAGTGCTTTTTTATATTTTATTTGGAGACAGGGTCTCAATGAGTTTCATAGGGCCTCGCTGCTGAGGCTGGCTTTGAATTTGTGATTCTCCTGCCTCAGCATCCCCAGCTGCTGGAATTACAGGCATACCCCACCATGCCCAACTTGTGCTAATTTTTTAGTCACGCTCTCTTCCCACTTCAACCCCTGGCAGCTAATGATTTGTACTCCATCACTATCAGTTTTGTCACCTTGAGAATATCACATAAATGGAGTCAAACTGTATGTAATCTTTTGAGTCTTGTTTTTTCAGTCAGTATAATGTATTTGAGAGTTCACATCATCCAAGTTATTATAGTGTTCCATTGTAGGGATGTATCAGAGTTTGTTTAATCATTCATGATTGAAGGACATTTGAGTTGTTTCCAGTTTTGGGTGATTTTGAGCAGAGGTTTTATAAAAATTCACATGCAAGTATGCACATAAGTTTGCATTTTTCTAGGGTAAATAACTGTGAGTGAGATTATTAAAATTATACTATCATTCAGGGTAACTAGTTAACTAGAGTTCACATGTTAGAATGGAATAGAGTAAGAGAGACCCATGTTCAGATCCTAGTGCTTCTTTTTACTAGCTGTACAACCTCAAGTATGTTTAACTTCTTTGTGCCTCAGTTTCCTTATTTGCAAAACAAAATTGATAATAGTGTCTAGGATTGTTGTGTGGAATGAACAACATATTAAGGATGAAATGTTGAGTAATGTCTAACTTACTGAATATATTATTATCTTGTGTTTAATAGAGTCTTTTCTTGTCAGAAACATTTGTATTCGATTAAGACAAATTAAGAAATTTATAAGTGCTGTGTGTCTGGTAGGCAAGACTTCAAAACATATGGGGAAGATTTTCAAAGATGTCCTCTGTGGTGAAAAAGTTTAGGAACATAGATGTGGGAGTCCTGTATAACATCCAAAGGTTAGACCAGATGCAAGATAAACCATTAAAACTAGTTTGATTTGCCCTCCCAATACTGAAAAATATTCACCAGAAATTGAGTGTATTGCCATATTTCATAGAAAAAAGTAGTTCAGAATCAACTCACCCTCATTGAGTGCTAGTTGTCTATACACCAAGACGCAGACTAGGTGTTCCTCAGATGTATAAACCTGACTGTCTCTCCACAAAATAAGCAATTTGTATGTTCACTAAACTTTATTTATTTTTATTTTTTGGTGCTGGGGATTGAACCTAGGACCTTGCATATGCTTATTGTGCTATACCCCCAACCCTATAATTTTTTTAAAAAGCTAACTCCTGACACTGGTGAGACCTGATTTTTGTGAAGCGCTCCTGATGTAAGCCATCTATGATTTCACAAATACATGTTTTTTTTTTTTTTTCAGTTCTGGGGATTGAACCCAGGGCCTTGTGCTTACAAGGCAAACACTCTACCAACTGAGCTGTATCCCCAGCCCCACAAATACATCTTTTAACAGGAAATCTCCCCGGTTTTGTGGAACACATTGAGAACGAAATTGTAAAAACTTTGCATTCCCACTCAAATTGCTATCTAGAGTATTGTATCATTAGAAAATGCAATGGAGATCCCTTTCTTGCATAGCTGTTGTATGTAGTATGATCTGGCTCAGTCTGAGCAGGCACCAACAGCAGTGGAATATGTTTTTCCCTAGAGAATTTTCCCCTGTCCTGTGAGATATGCACAGAGGGCCACCCATTTTCCCACCAGGCAGTGGGAAAAATTCTTTATTTGTGGCAAGGAATTGGAATAGACTTTCCTTTGTTATCTGTTGGTTCAGTTTTTTAATGTTTTCAGATGATACAGTCTATCAACTGTGAACAGTTTTTCACCTGTGATTTCAGAAGAACTAGGTGGAATAAGGAGTCTTGAGCACCTACGACTGGGTGTCACCTCTAGACTGTTTTCTTACTACTTCTCTGCACCACTGACATTCCAACACCAAATAATATTTACCTGGAACCTTCCTGGAACCTTTCTTCACAACAGAAACATCCTTTCCTCTTTGTCCCACCAATCCTGCCTAGGCTAGTTCTTTAATCCGGCAGATTCTACCTCAGCAAGAGACTCCCTCTTCCCCTGTTCCAAATGCCATTCTTTTGGATTCCATCCTTTACTCCATATTCCCCCATTAAATCCTGTTCTTTCTTTTCTTTTGGTATTGGGGATTGAACCCAGGGACACTTTATGACTGAACTATATCCCCAGACCTTTGTATTTTTTGTTTAAATTTTGAGACAGGAACTTGCTAAGTTGCCAAGGCTGGCCTCAAACTTGCAATCCTTTGCCTTAGCCTTGCAAGTTGCTGTGATTACAGACATGCACCACCATGTCTGGAAAATCCTGTCTTATCTATTCATTTTGATACCTGATGCAGTATTTCCTTACTCTGAGCAATTTCATATACACATGATTCATAGTTATGTGACTAAATGCTACTTGCAGAGTTATAAGAAACCCTCAAGTTCTCTACATCTTATCTCCCACAAATATGTGAAGGAGAATTAATGAGCAAACATTACAAAACTGAAAGGATAAGAAAAGAAAGGATGTGTAGGTTCCTCATTGTACATATTGGATTTGATCCACTGTCTACTATTCAATTAACAAACCAAACATGTATTTATGTTGCATGAAAAAAAATCACACATAACGTTCTAATGGCCACATAAGTCCTGTGAGGGATAAACAGTTGGAAAAGAAATATGCATTTGACTGTCAAAAAGAAAACTATTGTTTTACCTTGCTGCCACTGTGAAAAATATGTCTATATGGTCTGCCTGGGCAGTGTGGCTTCACAGTAGATAGCAAGCAGCTTTACCCTGGCTCCATCATGCTTTTTAGCATTCCTCATGTGATTCCTTATCTACTTACAATGTTAAAGAACACCAGGAATTTTGTTTTTTCAAATACAGACAAACCTTTGACTGTAAACAGCTATATCCTGCTTGTCTCATCTTAGAGGTAGGAATGTGTTTATCTGTGTTATGAGCCCAAATTTAGCTATTTCTAGAATAACTCAATTAGATGTAGAAGAGACTTTAAAAAACTTTTTTAGTCTTAGACACAATACCTTTATTTTATTGGTTTATTTTTATGTGGTGCTGAGGATCGAACCCAGTGTCTTACACATACTAAGTGATCGCTCTACCGTGAGCTAAACCCCCAGTTCTAGAAGAAACTTTTTTATGCTACTAAATAAGTGAACCTATAGGACTCCAGTTCTGTTCTTTAGTCCCTTAAGGAAAATCCTTGTAGGTACTTGCCTTTAGGAAGACTGTCTCTAAGCTCCTGTCTTGCCAAGACCTCAAGTACCACCACACTCCAGTAAAGTTCAACTTCCTTCCGGACTATTGTCCATAAAGATTAAGGCTCTAAAGGCCTCTTCCCAGTACCACCCTTGCCACTAGCTACCTCCAACCCCTGCCTGCTCATTGCACAGTAGGTAGTATCCCTACTTCTGGTAGCCTGGCAGTCAGAGTCACTGCCCACTCAGTCATATCCTTTCTCACCATCCTTACCTATTATTTCTCAAATCCTCTTTTCTACCCTCTCCATCCAAATGTGCATTCTCTAAAGTCTAAACATATCATGAGTCTTCCTGCTCCTCTGTTCCACCTCTGTCTAGTGTTCTCCACATTCCTCTGGGTTTGTTCCATCCTGGATGTTCCTCAAAAGCTCATCTTTTTCACCTCAATGATTCCAACCACCTCTGAAGCTCCTCAGTACTAAATTTACTCAATACTCATTTACCCAGATGGGATGGTGTAATAAGAGTGATTAATGTCCACAATATTGTTTAATATTTGTAGCACAGTGTGACTTTGCAGCTCCTATCAAGAGATGGAATCTATTTCTCTACTCTTTGAATCTGGGATGTTCTCATGTCTTGCTTTGGTCAACAAAATCCAGTGTGAATTACTATGGGTGACTTCTGAGCCTAGGTCTCAAGAAGTCTTAGAGCTTCCCTCTTGATCCCTGGTAAACTTGAGGCAACTAGGTCTAGCCTGCTGTACCAAAAGAGATGATGTGCAGAGAGAGGCTCAGTCAACAGCCAAACATCAGACATGTGACTAAGGCCATCTCAGATCATTTATCCCCATTCACATTGTCAGATAACTGTCACTGCATGATCACTTCTATAGGCTACTAACAAAAGCATTCTTGTCCTAGGAGATAACTGGATCTCAGATGACTTCTAAGATTCTATGGTTGGTTTAAAGGGTAAATAAATAACTGTCTCAGAATGCTTGTGTCAAGTAAAAATATATAAGTATAACCATACAATTCTAAAAAGTGCCCCCCCCAGAACCTTAATTTTATTTTCAAAGACAAACTCAGATATAAAATAAACCCTTATTAACAGAAATCATTTAAAACTTTAAAATAAGACAAAAGGATAACAATATTCTTAGTGTTGTATATGAGCATTGATCTGTAGGGAGCTGCATCATTGTTTGGCTCATAGTTCCTAATTGATTGGGGTCTAGAGTTTTTTGTTTTTGTTTGAACTGGGGATCAAACTCAGGGGCACTTTGCCTTTGGGCTATGTCTCCAGCCCTTTTTTATTTATTATTTTGAGACAGAATCTTGCCAAGTTGCTGAGGCTGGCCTCATTACCAGTCTATTGTAGCATTCTTACTTTCTGGGCCTATATGATCAAGTCTCTCAAAATATTCTTTGAGTCAGGTTTACATCCTGTTAGTTTTCTCATTAATAAGTTAAATAAGTCTATGGTATGTATTCATGCTCTGTTTGCATGTAAGTCATATTTTTTTATTTTGAAAATTATATTTTGATACCCAAACACCCTACAACATTTCCTGTAGGTCAGTCCCTATCCTTCACAAAGTCCCTGAAATCTGTTCCTGGATTGCTAGTTCTGATGCTATACCAGATCCTTGGAATCCCTTTGTGATTATACTAGTACCTGAAGAGGTCTTCACAGGAAAAGACTAGTTACCTCTTCAAGTACTCAGAAACACTGCAGAAAGATTTTCTGGAACTATTCTCACAAAATGTGAAACTGATGTTCCTTCCCATCATGTTTCTATGATATCTATAAGCTGAGAGATTGACATGAAGAAACCATTGTTTTAGGAGATTCAGAGCAGACAGATTCACATGGGACCCTTCTTTCCTGTCAAACACTATTCCTATAATCCACTTTTTCTAGTAATGACCATAAAATAACTATACTGTAGCAATAAAAATCGATAAACTACCACCTGCCTTAAAAATCTAATAGCTGGGCTGGGGAGATAGCTCAGCTGGTAGAGTGCTTGCCTTGTAAGCACAAGGCCCTGAGTTCGATCCCCAGTACCGCAAAAAAAAAAAAAAAAAAAAAAAAATCTAATAGCTTTGGCAAAATATACTGCAGCTCGTGATATGGCTTCCTTTTCCCTAACAGGTTTTATTTATTTATTTATTTATTTATTTATTTTATTGTAAACAAATGGGATACATGTTGTTTCTCTGTCTGTACATGGCGTAAAGGCATACCGTTTGTGTAATCATAAATTTACATAGGGTAATGTTGTTTGATTCATTCTGCCATTTTTCCCCCCCACCCCTCCCACCCCTCCCCTCCATCTATACAGTCCTTCCTTCCTCCATTCCTGCCCCCCTCCCTAAACCCAACTCCAACCCCAACACTAACCCTTCCCACCCCCCATTATGTGTCATCATCCACTTATTAGCGATATCATTCTTCCTTTGGTTTTTTGAGATTGGCTTATCTCACTTAGCATGATATTCTCCAGTTTCATCCATTTGCCTGCAAATGCCATAATTTTATCATTCTTTATGGCTGAGTAATATTCCATTGTATATATATACCACATTTTCTTTATCCATTCATCAATTGAAGGACATCTAGGTTGGTTCCACAATCTGGCTATTGTGAACTGAGCAGCTATGAACATTGATGTGGCTGTATCTCTGTAATATGCTGATTTTAAGTCCTTTGGTTATAGGCCAAGGAGTGGGATAGCTGGGTCAAATGGTGGTTCCATTCCAAGTTTTCTAAGGAATCTCCACACTGCTTTCCAGAGTGGCTGCACTAATTTGCAGCCCCACCAGCAATGTAAGAGGAGTGTACCTTTCTCCCCACATCCTCGCCAGCACCTGTTGTTGCTTGTATTCTTGATAATCGCCATTCTAATTGGGGTGAGATGGAATCTTATGGTGGTTTTGATTTGCATTTCTCTTATTACTAGAGATGTTGAACATTTTTCCATATGTTTGTTGATTGCTTGTATATCTTCTTCTGTGAAGTGTCTATTCATTTCTTTAGCCCATTTGTCAATTGGATTATTTACATTCTTGGTGTAGAGTTTTTTGAGTTCTTTATAGATTCTGGAGATTAGCGCTCTATCTGAAGTATGATTGGCAAAGATTTTTCTCCCACTCTGTAGGCTCTTTCTTCGCATTGCTGATAGTTTCCTTTGCTGAGAGAAAGCTTTTTAGTTTGAATCTATCCCAGTTATTGATTCTTGCTTTTATTTCTTGTGCTATGGGAGTCCTGTTGAGGAAGTCTGGTCCTAAGCCAACATGTTGAAGCTCTGGACCTACTTTTTCTTCTATAAGATGCAAGGTCTCTGGTCTGATTCCGAGATCCTTAATCCATTTTGAGTTTAGTTTCGTGCATGGTGAGAGATATGGGTTTAGTTTCATTCTGTTGCATATGGATTTCCAATTCTCCCAGCACCATTTGTTGAAGAGGCTATCTTTTCTCCATTGCATATTTTTGGCCCCTTTGTCTAGTATGAGAAAATTGTATTTATTTGGGTTTGTGTCCGTGTCCTCTATTCTGTACCATTGATCCACCTTTCTATTTTGGTACCAATACCATGCCGTTTTTGTTACTATTGCTTTGTAGTAGAGTTGAAGATCTGGTATTGCGATACCCCCTGCTTCACTCTTTCTGCCAAGGATTGCTTTAGTTATTCTGGGTTTTTTATTCTTCCAGATGAATTTCATAATTGCTTGCTCTATTTCTGTAAGGTACATCATTGGGATTTTCATTGGAATTGCATTGAATCTGTATAGCACTTTTGGTAGTATGGCCATTTTGACAATATTAATTCTGCCTATCCAAGAACATGGGAGATCTTTCCATCTTCTAAGGTTTTCTTGAATTTCTTTCTTTAGTGTTCTGTAGTTCTCATTGTAGAGGTCTTTCACCTCTTTTGTGAGATTGATTCCTAAATACTTTATTTTTTTCGAAGCTATTGTGAATGGGGTAGTTTTCCTAATTTCTCTTTCTGAAGATTCATCGCTTATGTATAAAAATGCCTTAGATTTATGTGCATTGATCTTATATCCCGCTACTTTACTGAATTCACTTATGAGATCTAAAAGTTTTCTGGTGGAATTTCCTGGTTCCTCTAAGTATACCATCATATCATCAGCAAATAGGGATAGTTTGAGTTCTTCTTTTCCTATTCGTATCCCTTTAATTTCTTTGGTCTGTCTAATTGCTCTGGCTAGAGTTTCAAGGACGATATTGAATAGAAGTGGTGAAAGAGGGCATCCCTGCCTTGTTCCAGTTTTTAGAGGGAATGCTTTCAGTTTTTCACCATTTAGAATGATATTAGCCATGGGTTTAGCGTAGATGGCCTTTACAATGTTAAGGAATGTTCCCACTATCCCTCAGGTTTTATTTTAATACTTTGTTTTCACACAAAACAGCATAATCAAACCAACAAATTCAGAAAATGCCCAGTGTGTTTTGGGCACTGTGGTTGGCCTTGTGCACCCCTCTCTTCCTAAACCCAAGCAGACTCCACTAGTATTCTGTCAATCACCAATTTTAGTTGTCTGAATGAAAACAGAAAAGAGCCCAAATAGAGGTTTGCAGTGTGCTCTGTCATCACTGAAAGGATTCAGTGGAATTAAGCAAGAATGAATCTCTTTACGTTAATAAAAAGCTTAGTTTAGGGCTGGGGATACAGCTCAGTTGATAGAGTGCTTGCCTCATGAGCACAAGGCCCTGGGTTCAAATCCCCAGCACCAAAAAAAAAAAAAAAAAAAAAAAAAAAAAAAAGCTTAGTTTATCTACATGACCACTGAATATATTAAATACATACAAATCTGAAACATTCTGAGAAACAAGAAAAGCAGGTTAAAACTTATTTCACTATGGTATTTATAACTAATCTGATTCAGTTCAACAATTTGATTAAAGCATTTTACAATAAAAATTAAAACTTGAAGGGGCTGGTGTGGCTCAGTGGTAGAGTGCTTGCTTAGCATGTGTGAGTCACTGGGTTCATCTCTCAGCACCACATATAAATAAATAAATATCCATTGACAATTAAAATATATTTAAAAAGTTAAAACTCATAAATAATTCAGGAATGGTGCCTATTATACAAAAAGATCAAAGTGCCAACTTTCCATGCAGCATAGGGAAGCCTTTGCAGAGGAATCTGAACCATAGTTCTAAACATTAGGGAGGAGGGAAGGCATGGACTGGGCTGAGGGTATGGGACAGGAGTAGAGGAAACAATTTCAATCCACTTTTTTTGCTGGTAATTAAAGATAAAGCAAAACAAAAATTTTAAAAACCTCATGTTTTACAGTTAAGTGTTTTTGCAAAAATTAATCCCTCTGGCCAGCTTTTGCATCAGAATGTAGAGCTCTGGAAGGAGTATTTCTCCCATCCTTACAATTAAAAAAGAAGCTGGACTAATGTCAAATTCGTGACTTTTATCAAATCCATCACAGAATTTTGCTCAAGTATTTGTTTAGATAAGTATTTGTTCAAGTATTTTACCCATTTTTAAATTGAGTTGCTTTTCTTACTGTTGAGTTTATGAGACTTATTTTTTCAGTATTCTGGATAAAAAGCCTTTATTAGTTACATGATTCGTTAGCAACTATTTTTTTTCTGTTGGTAGCTTGACTTTTTAAAAAAATTTTTAAGTTGCTGGTGGACCTTTATTTTATTCATTTATTTATATGCAGTGCTGAGAATCGAACCCAGTGCCTCACACATGCTGGGCAAGTGCTCTACCACTGAGCCACAGCCAGGTAGCTTGACTTTTCATTGTCTTAATTGTGTCATTCACCAAACAAGATTCTAATTTTAATGAAGTTCACCTTATTTTTTAAAAAAAGGAATTTGCATTTGGACTCGCATCTAAGAACTCTCTTTAACCTTAGGTTGTGAAGATTTTCTGCTTTGTTTTCTAAAAATTTTGTAGTTCTACATTTAGGTCTATTTTGAGTTAATTTTTGTATATAATATAAGATTTAGGTAGAGGTGTGCTTTTGTGCATATGAATATCTTTAAATGGCTTTTCCTTCTTTGTCCAAAATCAGTTGCCTTTGTTTATGTGGATCAATTTCTGGACTTTCTCTTTTGTTCCTTTGGTCTGTGTTTTTATTACTTTGCCAATACTACCATCTTGATTACTGTAGGTTTATAGGATATCTTCAATTTAGTTAACATGATCCTTCCAATTTTATTCTTTTATAAAATTGTTTTAGCTATTCTTCTTTTGCTCTTCTTAATTTTAGAATCAGATACAGAAAATCCTGTTGGAATTAAGTTAAATCTAATGATAACTCTTATGAATTTAAAGAGAATCAACATCTTTAAAATGTTGTCTTCCCTCATACATGTTGTGTTTCTCCATTTATTTAGATGTTCTTTAATGTCAGTGTTTTAGAGTTTTTAACATACAAATCCAACGTGTTTGTTAGATTTATACCTGTTTCATTTCATTAAAGCTACTGTAAATTGTTTTAAAAATTCATTTTCCAATTATGCATTGATAGCATATGGAAATGTGACTTTTGTGTTGTACTTATGTCCTGATACATTGTTAAGGTAGCTATTAGTTATAGGAGGAGGTGTTTTGTAGATTCTCTGAGATTTTTTCTAAGCAAACAATCTTGTCTAAGAGAAGGGATAGTCTTTTTTCTTTCAGTCTGTGTGCCTTTTGTTTTTTTAATCCCTTATTATAAAAGCTGATACTTCCAATATGACATTGAGTCGGAATCATAAGGACATCGTTTTCACCTGTAGGTCTTTCACGTTTAAGTTCTTTATCAGGTTGAGGAACTTCTTTCTAATTTCTGTCATGAATGTAACTGAATTTTGACAAATGCTTTTGACTGCATCAGTTGATATGATCATGAGGCCTTAATTTTTAAAAGATGTAATGTGGTTGAGTGCATGTATTAATTATCTAACATTGAACCTGCCTTGCATTCCTAGTATAAAACCAACTTGTGGTATATTATCATTCTTATGTATTAATAATATTAGATTTGCTAACATTTTATTCAGAATGTTTGATTCTATATTCATAAGGGATTTAGTCTATAGTTCTCTTTATGTACTATATTTGCCTGAGTTTGATATCAGGGCTTCACAGAATAAGTTGAGAAAAATTCCCTCCTGTCCAGTTTTGTGAAAGAGATCTTGCAAAATTGGCATTACCATTTCTTTAAATGTTTTTTGGAATTGACCAGGGAAACTATCTGGACCTTGGCATTTCTTTTTAAAAAGGTTTTAAACTGTGAGTTCAATTTCCTTAGTATGTATGGAAGTATTCAGGTTATATATTTCCTTTTTCAGTGAGTTTTGGTAGTTTGTGATTTTCAAGGAATTGGTTCATTTCATTTAAGTTGTCCAATTTATGTGTATAGAGTTGTTCATTATCTCCACTTACTATCCTTCTAGTATCTGTAGAATCTAAAGTAGTATCCTCTCTTTATTCCTGATAGTGGTGATTTGAGTGTTATTTTTTTCTTTCTTAATTATGCTAGAGGCTTATCAATTTTGTTAAACTTTTCAGCAAAACAGCTTGTAGTTTCATTTATTTTTCATTGTTTTTCTGTTTTCAGTTTCATTGCTTTCTACTTTGTCTTGATTATTTGTTTTGTTTTGTTTTGCTCTTCTTTTTCTAGTTCCCTAACATAGAAGTATAAATTATTGATTTGACATGTTTTCCCTTCCAGAAGAGTGTTTAGTGCTATAAATTTCCCTCTAAGAACTGTTGTAACTACAACCCACAGATTATTTGTCATGTTTTCATTTTCAATTCAAAACATCTTCTAGGTAAGTACTCTACCACAGAGCTATATTCCCAGTCCCACAAAAGATTTTCTAGTTTCCTTTGGAAGTTTCTCTTTGATTCAGTGATTATTCAAATGTATGCTTCTAATATCCAAATATTTGGAGATTTATCTTTTATCTTTCTGTTGTTGATTTCTATTTTAATCCCCTTATGATCAGGGAACAAATTCTTTGTTTTCAATTCTTTTTTATTTGGGAAAATTTATTTTATGACCTAGATATGGTCTAGCTGTTGAAAAAATATATATTATGCTATTTTAGGGTAGAATGTTTAAACATGTTATCTAATTCCACTTGGTTGAGGTGGTGTTCAATTCTTATATGTTCTTGCTGATTTTCTACTACTTTTTTTTGTTTGTTTGCTTTTGTTGTTGTTGTTGTTTGCAGTATTGAGAATGAAACTAGAATCTTGTGCTTGCAAGGCAAGTTCTCTACCACAGTTACATCCCCAGCCTTTTTTTATGTTTTTATTTTTTGTGAATGCAGTTCTTTATTCTGTTTATTTATTTTTGTGAGGCGCTAAGGATCAAACCCAGTGCCTCACACATGCCAGGCAAGTGTTCTACCACTGAGCCACAACCCCAGCCTCACCCTTTCATATTTCACATTATATTTGAAGTAATTTTCTTATAGATAGCATGTACTTAGGTTATATTTTTAAAACATATATTCTGACAATTTTTGTCTTTTAATTGGTATTACACATAATATAATTACACAGACCATTACACATAATATAATTATTGCTATGCTTGGTGTAGGTCTGCCATTTTATTATTTCTTTCTTTGAGCTACCTCTGTATTGTTTGGTGCTGGGGATCAAACACAGGACCTTATTCATGCCAAGCATGTGTTTTACCACTGATCTACACCCCTAGCCTTACCTCTGTCTTTAGAGCAGGGATTGGCATATACATCTTGCCTGCCAAATCTAGCCTGCTTTTTTTTTTTTTCATATAGCCCACAAAGGCTAAGAATGCCTTTTTTATTTGCTTTTAAATGGTTGGAAAAAAATCAAGGGGCTGGGGAGATAGCTCAGCTGATAGAGTGCTTGCCTTGCAAGCACAAGGCCCTGAGTTCAATCCCCAGTACTGCAAAAAAAAAAATCAAAAGTAGAATAATATTTTATGACTTATAAAACTTATATGAAATTCAAATTTCAGTGTCTATAGAATATAGCCACATCCATTTAGTTACATATTGTATGATTTCTTTTACACTACAGTGGTAAAGTTGAATAGTTAGGACAGACTGAATGGCCTGCAAAGCAAAAAATATTTATTGTATAGCCCTTTATAGAAGTTTACTAATTCCTAGTTTAGAATAATTTCCAATGGATAGTGTCAGTGATCCGAACTGTTAAAAGCATAGTTAGAATTTAAACTTTGCTCTTTGGTTTTCGTTGATGTCGTTTTGTTTTTTCAGCACTGGGGAATGGCCCCAAGGGTGCTCTACCACTGAGACATGTTCCCAGCCTTTTAAAATTTTTTTTATTTTGAGACAGGGTCTCACTAACTTACTTAAGCTGGCCTTGAACTTGAGACCCTCCTGCTTTAGCCTCCTGAGTCACTGGAATTATAGATGTGTGCCACTATGCCTAGCTAAACTTTATTCTTTGAATAAATATTGTAGGTGAAAAAAAGTTAGAAGATAAGAGTTAACTGATTACAGTTAAATTAAACATTTTTCAAACCCATAGCAATTATTCTACATTATCTGTGTGCTGAGGATCAAACCCAGGGCCTTGTGCATGCTAGACTAGTACTATACCGCTGAGCTATATTCCCAGCCCTATTTGTACTTTTAAAACTAACCCTTCAGGATAAAATTGATTGAAGGAAAAGCCAGAACCATATCTGCCTAGTTATTTGAAGAAGATTCTCATTTTACAGTGGAGGCACTTGAGGCCTGAGTGTGAGGAATTTAGGAAGATTTTGGCTGGAGGAGGTAAAGGCCCTTATTTAAAATTCTGTTTTCTTGGTTATGAGTTAGGCTTTTTACAGATCTAGTTATCTGGTTGCTTTTCTGTGGGTTCCTTTTGAGATGGGGATTTCTCTGTGGCTAGTGAGAGGAAATGACTGGTCTCTTAAATGAAAAGAAAGTCTAACTCTGATCAGAAACTTAGCCTGCCATTGTTCCTTATTCGTCCAGCCGGCCTTTCTTCTAGACCTGCAGATCTGCCATGCCAGCTGGCATCATAAGTCCACTGAGAAATCTGTAACCTGTTTCTTCCAGCTCTTACCTTTTTCTCCCTTTCATCTCAAGGACCAAATAAGCTACATCTGTACTATGCATGCATTTAAGGATCTTTTAGGCTTGACAAGTCATCTTCTATTACCCATTGAAATTGATACTTCTTAAGTGGGTCACCTAAGAACCTAGAAATAACCAATTTTAAGTACATAGTACACATTACTTTTTGAGTATAAATATTACTGTCTTGATATTGAAAGTTTTGGGTGTCAGAAGAATAAATTTCTCTCTGTATTATGCACACTTATATTTTCTATTCATATGTATGTTCTATATCTGTGTATTCATTCTTGGATCTTTTTTATTATCATGAAATATAGCTAGCTGTCCCAAGTGCCCTGGATTGCATCATCACTCATAACCTTTCACTAGCTGTTGCAGTTATACAACTTCCAGAACAGTCTTCAACCATACCCAGTTTACCCTGGAAGTATCTGTACTGTTTTCTTTAATTTGGTATTTTAGAGTACTACATGACATTCCCCTTCTCTCCTGTTTCCTCTTAGCAGCTTTGGTGACCTCTGGGTCCTTGCTTGCCTGCTATTGCTTCATCACTTGGAGCCTCCTCTCCTATATTTTCTCATTTCTCAGTCCTGCTGATTCCACATGCATAAGTAACTCTACTCATTTGTGTTACCCATTCCTGCACTACCCAGCTGAGGGTACTAGTGTCTGTTGGCTCTCTCCTCCTACTGCATCTGGGGCTTCTGGGGTTGTATATCAACTTGTTTATGTTTGTGTGAAAAGTGTCTCTCTTACTGAGATTGTGAACTGATTACAAGCTAGGTGAACTAAAAGAATAACATAAGTAACGCTCTTCATACCACTTTATGAATTGCTACTCCTTCATACCTTGTGGTATTCTGACTAGATCTAGTTCAGGTATCACCATCTTCTCTAAAGTTGCCAAGCTCTACATATTTATAAAAAGAAATAATCACATAACTTTCATTACAATATTTGTCTAATTGTTTTGTTTGTCTCACTGTGCCTAATTTATATTTTATCATAGGTATGTATGAACAGAAAAAATATAGTATAGTCATACATCTCTTTTTTGGGGGAGTACCAGGGATTGAACTCAGGGGCACTCAACCACTGAGCCACATCCCCAGCCCTGTTTTGTATTTTATTCAGAGACGGGGTCTCACTGAATTGCTTAGAACCTCATCATTGCTGAGGCTGGCTTTGAATTCATGATCCTCATGTCTCAGCCTCCTGGGCTGCTGGGATTTCAGGTGAGCACAACCACGCCCAGCCATACATCTTTTAATAACAGGAATATGTTCTTTTTTTCCCCTTTAGTACCAGGGATTGAACCCAGCATTGCTTAACCACTGAGTCACATCCTCAGCCCTTTTTATGTTTTATTTTGAGACAGGGTCTCACTAAGTCCTTAGGGCCTCCCTAAGTTGCTGAGGTTGGTTTCCAACTTGAAATCCTCCTGCCTTAGCCTCCTGAGTTGCTGGGATTACAAATGTGTACCACCGTGCTTGGCTAACAACAGGCATATGTTCTAAGAAATGCATCATCAGATGATATTTGGAATGTATAAACATCATAGAGCATATTTACCCAAACTGAGAAAACCATGACATCACTTGATGAATAGAATTGTATTTATTTATTTTTAATTTTTTATTTGTTTTTTTTATTCACTATGTAGATATACATGACAGTAGAATGTATTTTGACATATTATACTTACTTCCCATTCTTGTGGTTGTACACATTGTGGAGATATACTGGTTGTGTATTCATATATGAACATAGGAAAGTTACGTATGATCCATTCCACTGTCTTATTCCCATCCCCGCTCCCTTCCCTTCATTCTCCTTTATCTAATCCAGTGAACTTGTATTCTCCCCCCACATTGTGTGTTAGCATCCACATATCAAAGAGAGCATACAAAGTGACATTTTATAACCTCTACATTTAGCATACATCAGCCACTTCTGAAAATCCAGATGATAGGATTTTATGGAACCACCATATCATTGATGACTTGAAACTCCATTATGTGGTGATGACTGTATATATATGATATCATCACTACTCTTGCACTTTGGGGCTATTTTTAAGTAAAATAAGGGTTATTTGAACAAAAGTAATACCTTGACTAAAAACTGAGATGGCTTTGGTACTACCTATGGTTTAAGGCATCCACTGGAGGTCTTAGATGTATGTATCCCCTGCGGATATGGGGGACCACTGTAATGTTTTTGAATTTTATCCATGTTGTCTTATGTATCAAATAGTTCATCTTATTTCATTGCCTATTATTTCATTGTATAAATGTACCAAAATTTGCTTATTCTCTTGTTAATAGACAGACATGTTGGGTTTTTTGAAGTCTTAGTGTAGTTTTTGATTTGTAGTTCCCTGATGGCTTATACTATCAAATATTTTTTCATGAGCTTATCACCGTTTGAATATGCTCTTGCGAAGAGCTTGTTTGAGACTTTTGCCAATTTTCTGTTGGGTTATCTGTCTTATTAATTATTTGGAATTCTTTATGTAGCCTCAATGTGAATCCATTCTAGTCTGAGGCCTGACTTTCGACTACCTTAATAATATCCTTTTTACACAAAAAACTTGTTGCATTAGCCAGATTTCTGTTGCTGTGACAAAATACCTGAGCAAAACTTAGAGGAGGAAAGATTTGTTTTGGTTCGTGGGTTCATGTCCATGGTTATCTGGATCCATTTTTCCTGGGCCTGTGGGTGAGATAGTACATCATGGCAGAAGGGCATAGTACAGCAAAGTTGCTCACTTTGTGCTAGCCAGGAAGCAGGGGTAGGGGGAGAAGCACACACAAAGAGAAGATATCCACTTCTAGGGCATGCCCCCAATGACCTACTTCCTCCAACTAGGCCCCACATCCTTTAGTTTCTACCTCCTCCCAATAGTCCATTCAATTATGAACCCATCAATGGACTACTCCATTGATGAGATCAGAGCCCTCATGATCCAATCACTTGCCAAAAACCCCACTTTCACTGTGGACCAAACCTTCAACATATGAGACTTTGGGGGACATTTCATATATAAACCCTACCTGCAGAGGAGTGTACATAGCAGCTTTGTTTATAGTAATCAAAAACTGGAAACAGCTTGAATGCCTTTCAGTGTGTGAATAGTTAAACATACTATAGTACATGCATTCAGTGGAATAAAAGGAATGTAGTATTATTACATGAAAAAAACTTGGATGGATCTCAAAGTGTTATGCTGAATGAAAGAAGCCAATTTCAAAAGTTTACATATTATATGATTTCATTTATATACCATCCTTAAAATGACAACTTTTTGAGGTATAATTTACAAACCACAAAACTCACATTTAAGTATATAATAGTATATAATTCAATGCTTTTTAATACAATTACCAAGTTATACAACCATCTTCATAATCCAATTTTAGAATATTTCCATCACCCTACTAAAATCTTTTATACCCATTTGCAGTCACTCTACTCTCCTACCCCTGGCCCTAGGCAATCACAAGTCAACTTTCTTCCTCATTTAGTGGACATTTCATATAAATAGAATCATACAACATATGTTTTCTTATGTCTGGATTCTTCAGGTAGCATAAAATTTTGGGGTTTATCAGTGGTTGTACCGTGTATTGAATATTCATAATAAAAATTACTAAATAGTTTTTTGTTATATGGGTATACCACACTGTGATTATGCATTTGCCAGTGGATGGGGTGTTTTCCAGTTTTGGGTTCTCATGAATAATGCTGCAACGAACATTGATGTCCATGTCGTGTCCTTGTATAGACATAAGTTTTCATTTCTCTTGGGTCAATTTCTAGGAGTACAATTGCTGAGCTGTGTGGTAAATTTATATTTAAAAGAAGCTGCCAAACTAAGAGGTTGAATTATTTTCTTGTCCCATCAGCAATTCCTAGAGAATGTAGCTTATATGCTTGAAAAGTAAGTATGTTCTATCTTGTCTTGAAGTGGTTTTTTTTTTTTTAAACGCTGGGAATTGAACCCAGGAATGCTTTGTCGCTGAACCACATCCCCAGTCCTTCTTTTTCTTTTTTTCAGGCAAGGTCTCCCTAATATGCTGAGACTGGCCTCAAACTTGCAATCCCTATGCCTCAGCCTTCAGAGTCTCTGAGATACAGGCATGTGCCACCTAGCCTAGCCCCTTTTATGTTTTCTGTATTCTTGCTGAATTTCTTTCTAGTTCTATTTATTATTACTGTTATTATTTATTGGTACCAGAGACTGAACCCAGGGGCACTTAACCACTGAGCCACATCTCCAGCCCATATGTATATAAGTTTTAAAGACAGGGTCTTGCTAAGTTGCTGAGGCTGGCTTTGAAATCACGATCCTCCTGCCTCAGCTTCCTGAGTTGCTGGGATTACAGGCATGTGCCACCATGCCCAGCTAGTTCTATTTATTTTTAAGAGTGGGATGTTTATGGGGCTGGGATTGTAGCCCAGTGATAGAGTGCTTGCCTAGCACTTATGGGGCACTGGGTTCAATCCTTAGTACCACATAAAAATAAATAAGTAAAATAAAGGTATCATGTCCATCTACAACTAAAAAAAATTTTTAAAAAGAGCAGGCTATTTAGCTGTCAGTATGGAATTGTCTATTTCTTCAGTATTTGTCTTTAGTTTATAGCACTTCGATTACGATGTATCTACATATGAGCTTCTTTGTATTTATTGTCTGGTGTTCTTGCAATCTCTTGGCAGTTTTCAACTATTCTTTTAAAATATTTTTCAGTGTCACTTTTTTTCTTCTTTTTATTGTATGCCAATTACATATGTTAGATCCTTTATTGTTATCTCATACATCCCTGATGTTTTATTCTTTTTTTCCAATCTTTTATTTAGATTGACTGTCTTCACATTCACTGCCTCCATTCTGCTATTGTGTTGTTCCAGTTAATTTTTATTTCACTTATTTTATAGTCCACTTTTTTTTGGTACCAGGGATTGAACTCAGGAGCACTTAACCAATGAGAAACATCCCCAGCCCTTTTTTGTATTTTATTTAGAGACAGAGTCTCACTGAGTCCTTAGCATCTCGCCAAATTGCAGTCTGACTTTAAACTCACGATCCTCCTATCTCAGCCTCCCAAGCTGCTGGGTGTACCACCATGCCCAGCTCCTGTTTTCTACTCCTGAAGTTGCCAATTGGTTATATATTTTCTCTATACTGGTACTTCGTTTTAACTTTCTTTACAGTAGGTTTGCATTTGATGATAGCTCATTTGAGCATTTTTATAATAGCTGCTTTAAGTCCTGGTTAGATAATTTTCAAAATTTGTCTCATCTCATTGTTGGTATGGATTGTCTTTTCCTGCGTGAGTTGGCATTTTTTGGTTATTTGTATAATTTTGGATTTTATCCTTGACATTTTGAATATTATGAGACTTTGGATCTTGTTTCAATCTATGGAGAATGTTGATATATTTGTTTTAGTGACAGTTAACCTAGTTAGGTTCAGACTACAGGTTCCAACTTGCTTTCTATGGGCTGTAGTTTCAATATCAGTTCAGAATTAAATGCCTTTGCCATGGTATTCAGATTTATCCCATGTGTGTCATTCATAGGTTAGTGGGGGACCTGGGTGTGTGTTAACTCAGTTCTCCAAACCTTTGATATGCTTAATTAGGATCAAATCCACCTGAGCCAGTGGGAGTGATCCTAGTAATTCATAAGAAGCTTTATGGGTTTGCTTTCCCGAGTTCTTCCCTCTTTGTTATTTCCCTTTTATTTTCAGTTTCCTAGGGCTTTCCTTTTTGGTCCTCTAGTCAGAAACCACCTACTTTCACAATGCACCACCTCTAGGGCACAGGAGGCAGGTGGATAGAGAAAGAAAGTAAAATAAGACAGTTAAATTTGACTTTGCCCTCTTGGAGCCATTGATGGTTCACCAAATGAAAGGAAACTTCCTCTTCCTCAGAGTTTTAGTTCCAAATGATGTCTCCAGATGTCAATCACTGGCATTGCTGCTCTTGCTGCAGCCTTCACCATAGGATTTTCCAGGCACAAGTAAGGAGAGGGAAAGGAGAGAAGAAAACCCATGGTATCCCTCCACTTTTTCTGAGCTTTAGTAGGTTCCTTTACAAAACAAACAACAAAAACACCTTGAACCAGAACTTGTGCTCTCCCCACAGCAGTGTGAGTTTGGGTCAGAGAATACTTGAAAAAATGTGGTAAAGTTACTATCAGTTCTTCACATTCTGGTGTTCTTTCCTGATTACCTGTTAAATGCCTTTTTAAAAAATTTTTTAAGTGTAGATGGACAGAA
Organism: Sciurus carolinensis; assembly: GCF_902686445.1. NCBI lineage: Eukaryota > Metazoa > Chordata > Mammalia > Rodentia > Sciuridae > Sciurus > Sciurus carolinensis. The sequence goes on from NC_062232.1 coordinate 38,905,648, forward strand.
TATTTTATCTGTTTATTGATTTTTATATGGTTCTGAGGATTGAACCCAGTGTCTCAAGCATACTAGGCAAGAGTTCTACCACTGAGCCACAACCCTAGCCCCTGTTACATACCTGTAAGAGTTCTTTACTAATTGCCCATGCAATCTTTTTTCTCTTTTCTTTTTTTGGTGCTATTAAACTCAGAGACTTGCATATGCTAAGCAGGTGCCCTACCACTGAGCTACATTCCCAGCTCTGCCCATGCACTCTTTACAGATTTTATAGTTTTATCTGGTAGACAGAAAGATGGATGCTATTATTCCATCTCGGAACCAGAAGTCTTAATTGATATTTTGATGGATGTTTTGGGTTTACTCCTCCCCCAAACTATTTATACCTCTGAAATACTAGTTTTAGAGATACAGTAGGTAGACAAAAGTTGCTAAGGGTAAGCCACAGAGCTGTGCTATTGACTGAATATATTATGGTCCCCTGAAAAACAGCCATTTTTCTGAAGGCATACTTGATAATCTCATCCTAATCAGAGACCATAGTTGTTTGTCTTCATCTTGTATATCATTGACTTCATTGTTTTCCTTGGCCCTGCCTCTCTGTCACACTCTCTTGCCTCTATCCTACTGTTTTCTAATAACTTTTGCCCTCCGGAACTTCATTCATCAACCTCTGTCCCCACTCCATTTGTCTCTGGTTTCCCCACGCTTTCTCCTTCCTAACATTATAGTCCTGTATTTTATCAAATGCAAACTCTGTCTTCCAAGGATAAATGCATTGTTTTGTGACATTTTAGGATGTAAGTGCTTACATTTGAAGTATGTAGAAGTAGTTGACTGGGATGATAGTATGTGGGGGAAATGAGTAATCAGTTTTTTCTCATAGAGCATGGTCTCACCTGTGTCTCTGTAAGGCATTAGGAAGCTGCTTTTCCAACATATTAGGTTTTTTCCCTCTCCCACAGTATTTCTGGCCAGTAGTGGAGACCAGGCTACTTTAAACTCCAGTATAGCCAGGAATGTGGATCTAGAAAAAACGTAATATGCAACACTAGCTTCGTTAATTTGGGAATGTATAAGAACCTTATGGACTCTTTTGGTTTTATTTTTAGTCTTGAAATTTAATAGAAGAATCTACTAAATAAGTTACTTTTATGTAAATATTTCCTGTTAGTTATGTGGAACAGAATCACTGCATGAAAGAAATACTAAATGGACAAAACCACATGGGCAAAAAGCATGTGTTTTTATGTTGCAGTGTGCTTTTCTGTGCTTTCATGGTGGAAACATATGTTCTTTAAAAACAATGGTGGGCTTCCTAGATATTTATTCAGATCCAGCAGGTTCTAGGCATGCAAAGGTTGCTCAACTCTTAACCTTCTGGGCATGTATTAACTATATATCTATATTTATATATATCTATTTTTATATATATTTATATATAACTTGTTGGTACAAAAGTTAAGGTACCTTTTAGAGAAATCTTCAGGTACAGCATGCTGCCTCATTTACTCCTGTTGAAATGCATTATCTTCTTAGCTGGGAGCAGGGCCACAAGCAGGGAGCTTCCTGAGTTTTTTGACACCATTATTTTTAGACTAGTCTGACCCTCTTCATAGAAGAACGGGTCAGTGATACTTGTTTTCCATTTCTAAGACTTTTATTTTTTCTCTTTTTGACAGTAGCAGAAGCAACTAGTTTAAAAGAAAACACACTTATTATTCTTACTCTTCCATTTTACAAAGGAATGTTCATTTCATTGGTTTGTTTCTGTAGAACTGTCCTTAGCTGTGGGAGCAAGTTGACTTTGATACTAGGAGAACAAATAATAAGTCAGTGAAACAGTGATTAAATAGGCAATAGTTCTCTAAATTATAGATTTAACTATGTGCATATGGTTGACCAAGATGTGAGAATTAAAGCCAGCTTTAATCAAGGCCAGTATAATTCTTGTGACCCCCTGCCTATAATAAATTTTAGGCCCAATTAAGTTAATTATTATTCTTTATTAATGTGAAATAGTCCCAGGTAACACAATCCAGGGCTCTATTGAAATCAGAGTGTTTTTGTGGTACTGGGGATTGAACACAAGAGTGTTCTACTTCTGAGCTACATCCCCAACCCTTTTTAAATTTTACTTTGAGACAGGGTCTTACTGAGTTGCCTGGGTGGGTCCCAAACTTGGCAATTCTCCTGCCTCAACCTTCCAAATGACTAGGTTTATAAGCATGTACCACTGCACCTGGCTGTTGCATTGTGTTTTAAAGTTCATCTTGGGAAAAATGTGCTGCATTTTTTAGAACCCATGAGCTCTAAACTGAGAGGTTCAATCCAAAGTTGATGGAACCTGAGAATTAGAAGGTCTTGGGTTATCATCAAATCCAGATGCCTTCCCCCTGCAGGAATCCTTTCCACCTTATTCCGTCAGGTTGTGGTTGTTGTCTGAGTGTTGACTACTTTTCCCCCTAAAGAATATCTATTTTCCTTCATACATATTTGAGGCCACTCACTTATCTTTCCTAGATAGACTGTTCTTTATTCCTAAGCTGTGGTATACTTTCCAGGAATTTTCAGCATTGTTCCCAGCTCTCCCCTCCACAGCCACACAGAGCATATCTCCTTTGTTCAAAATATTTAATGCCATCTATTTTTCTACTTCTCATTCCCCTTTCTCCCACTCATGGTCTTTTTAGGCTAAGACATTCCGCCTTCTTTCAATAACCTCTTATTTCAAGGATTTAACACAGTGGAAAAATTCAAAGAAACTATGATAAACACATTTCTCCTCTAACCAGAATTATCAACAGTCAACATTTTGTCATTTTATTTTTCTTAAAGAAATTATAACATTATAGAAATGGTTTCCCCCTTTGATCACTCCTCCTGTCATCCTACTCTCTTGTCATTTTCATACATCTATATGTATAAATATATAGGCTTTATATATGTTTTAATTTACATAAGTGATGATAACATGAATATGTCCATGTTTTTTCATACAGCCAAATATCTTAACTCTTTTCATATGTTTTCCATACCAATGTTTTTCATAGTATGTTCCATACTAGTATTTTTTTCATACTATTTATTGTATTAATCATTATATATATCATATTTTTGATGGTCTGCCATTTGGGCATATGGGAGGAATGAGTTCCTGTCCTTTTTTGAAATCAGGTGTTACCATGTAATTTGCTATGGCTAATGAAATGTATGTCATTAAAGGTTTGTTTTTGTTGTTTTTGGTACTGGGGACTGAACCCAGAGGCACTCTATCACTGAGCTACATCCCCAGCTTATTTAATTTTTCTTCTTTTTTCCCATTCTCCTTAATCTTTTTTTTTATTGTAAACAAATGGGATACATGTTGTTTCTTTCTTTGTACATGGAGTAAAGGCATACCATTTGTGTAATCATAAATTTACATAGGGTAATGTTGTTTGATTCATTCTGTTAGTTTTTCCCTTCCCCCCACCCCTCCCACCCCTCTTTTCCCTCTATACAGTCCTTCTTTCCTCCATTCTTCCCCCCTCCCTAACCCTAACTCTAACCCTAACACTAACCCCCCCATCCCCCATTATGTGTCATCATCCACTTATCAGCGAGATCATTCGTCCTTTGGTTTTTTGAGATTGGCTTATCTCACTTAGCATGATATTCTCCAGTTTCATCCATTTGCCTGCAAATGCCATAATTTTATCATTCTTTATGGCTGAATAATATTCCACTGTATATATATATACCACATTTTCTTTATCCATTCATCAATTGAAGGGCATCCAGGTTGGTTCCACAATCTGGCTATTGTGAATTGAGAAGCTATGAACATTGATGTGACTGTATCTCTGTAGTATGCTGATTTTAAGTCCTTTGGGTATAGGTCAAGGAGTGGGATAGCTGGGTCAAATGGTGGGTCCATTCCAAGTTTTCTAAGGAATCTCCACACTGCTTTCCAGAGTGGCTGCACTAATTTGCAGCCCCACCAGCAATGTATGAGTGTACCTTTTTCCCCACATCCTCGCCAACACCTGTTGTTGCTTGTATTCTTGATAATCGCCATTCTAATTGGGGTGAGATGGAATCTTAGGGTGCTTTGATTTGCATTTCTCTTATTACTAGAGATGTTGAACATTTTTTCATATGTTTGTTGATTGCTTGTAGATCTTCTTCTGTGAAGCATCTGTTCATATCCTAGCCCATTTGTCGATTGGGTTATTTGTATTCTTGGTGTAGAGTTTTTTGAGTTCTTTATATATTCTGGAGATTAGTGCTCTATCTGAAGTACGATTGGCAAAGATTTTCTCCCACTCTGTAGACTCTTTATTCGCATTGCTGATAGTTTCCTTTGCTGAGAGAAAGCTTTTTAGTTTGAATCTATCCCAGTTATTGATTCTTGCTTTTATTTCTTGTGCTATGGGAGTCCTGTTGAGGAAGTCTGGTCCTAAGCCGACATGTTGGAGATCTGGACCTACTTTTTCTTCTATAAGATGCAAGGTCTCTGGTCTGATTCCGAGGTCCTTAATCCATTTTGAGTTGAGTTTTGTGCAGGGTGAGAGATATGGGTTTAGTTTCATTCTGTTGCATATGGATTTCCAATTTTCCCAGCACCATTTGTTGAAGAGGCTATCTTTCTCCATGGCATATTTTTGGCCCCTTTGTCTAGTATGAGAAAATTGTATTTCTTTGGGTTTGTGTCTGTGTCCTCTATTCTGTACCATTGATCTACCTGTCTATTTTGGTACCAATACCATGCCGTTTTTGTTACTATTGCTTTGTAGTATAGTTGAAGTTCTGGTATTGCGATACCCCCAGCTTCATTTTTCCTGTAAAGAATTGCTTTAGCTACTCTGGGTTTCTTATTCTTCCAGATGAATTTCATGATTGCTTGCTCTATTTCTGTAAGGTACGTCATTGGGATTTTAATTGGAATTGCTTTGAATCTGTATAGCACTTTTGGTAGTATGGCCATTTTGACAATATTAATTCTGCCTATCCAAGAACATGGGAGATCTTTCCATCTTCTAAGGTTTTCTTGAATTTCTTTCTTTAGTGTTCTGTAGTTTTCATTGTAGAGGTCTTTCACCTCTTTTGTGAGATTGATTCCCAAGTATTTTATTTTTTTCGATGCTGTTGTGAATGGGGTAGTTTTCCTAATTTCTCTTTCTGAAGATTCATCACTTATGTATAAAAATGCATTAGATTTATGAGCATTGATCTTGTATCCTACTATTTTACTGAATTCACTTATGAGTTCTAAAAGTTTTCTGGTGGAATTTCCTGGTTCCTCTAAGTATATAATCATGTCATCAGCGAACAGGGATAGTTTGAGTTCTTCTTTTCCTATTCATATGCCTTTAATTTCTTTGGTCTGTCTAATTGCTCTGGCTAGAGTTTCAAGGACGATATTGAATAGAAGTGGTGAAAGGGGGCATCCCTGCCTTGTTCCAGTTTTTAGGGGGAATGCTTTCAGTTTTTCACCATTTAGAATGATATTAGCCATGGGCTTAGCATAGATGGCCTTTACAATGTTAAGGAACGTTCCCACTATCCCTATTTTTTCTAGTGTTTTGAGCATGAAGGGGTGCTATATTTTATCAAATGCTTTTTCTGCATCTATTGAAATAATCATGTGATTCTTGACTTTAAGTCTATTGATATGGTGAATGACATTTATTGATTTCCTGATGTTGAACCAACCTTGCATCCCTGGGATGAAACCCACTTGATCATGGTGCACTGTCTTTTTAATATGTTTTTATATGCGATTTGCTAAAATTTTGTTGAGAATTTTTGCGTCAATGTTCATTAAGGATATTGGTCTGAAATTTTCTTTCCTCGATGTGTCTCTGTCTGGTTTAGGTATCAGGGTGATATTGGCTTCATAGAATGAGTTTGGGAGGGTTCCCTCCTCTTCTATTTCATGGAATACTTTGAAAAGTATTAGAATGAGCTCTTCTTTAAAGGTTTTGTAGAACTCGACTTAGAACCCATCTGGTCCTGGACTTTTCTTTGTTGGTAGGCTTTTGATGACTTCTTCTATTTCATTACTTGAAATTGGTCTATTTAAATTGTGTATGTCCTCCTTGTTCAGTTTAGGCATTTCATATGTCTCTAGAAACCTGTTGATGTCTTTGAAATTTTCTATTTTGTTGGAGTATAGATTTTCAAAATAGCTTCTAATTATGTTTTGTATTTCAATCGTGTCTGTTGTGATATTTCCTTGTTCATTCGGAATTTTAGTGATTTGGGTTTTCTCTCGTCTTCTCTTTGTTACTGTGGCTTAAGGTTTATCAATTTTGTTTATTTTTTTGAAGAAACAACTATTTATTTTGTCAATTTTTTGTATTGTTTGTTTTGTTTAAATTTCATTGATTTGAGCTCTGATTTTAACTATTTCCTGTCTTCTACTACTTTTGGTGTTGGTCTGTTCTTCTTTTTCTAGGGCTTTGAGCTGTAGTGTTAGGTCGTTTATTTGTTGAGTTTTACTTCTTTTATTGAATGTGCTCCATGAAATAAATTTTCCTCTAAGTACTGCTTTCATAGTGTCCCAGAGATTTTGATATGATGTTTCTTTGTTCTCATTTACCTCTAAGAATTTTTTTAATTTCCTTCCTAATATCTTCTGTTATCCATTCATCATATAATAGCATATTGTTTAATCTCCAGGTTTTGGAGTAGTTTCTGTTTTTTACTCTTTCATTTATTTCTAATTTCAATCCATTATGATCTGATAGAATACAAGGTAGTGTCTCTATCTTCTTGTATTTGCTAACATTAGCTTTGTGGCATAATATATGGTCTATTTTAGAGAAGGATCCACATGCTGCTGAGAAGAAAGTGTATTCGCTCTTGGTTGGATGGTATATTCTATAAATGTCCGTTAAGTCTATAAATTATTGATTGTGTTATTGAGATCTATGGTTTCTTTGTTCAATATTTGTTTGGAAGATCTGTCCAGTGGTGAGAGAGGCGTGTTAAAATCACCTAGTATTATTGTGTTATGGTCTATTTGGTTTCTGAAATTGAGAAGGATTTGTTTGACATACATGGATGTGCCACTCTTTGGGGCATAGATGTTTATGATTGTTATGTCTTGCTGATTTATGCTTCCCTTAAGCAGTATGAAATGTCCTTCTTTATCCCTTCTGACTAACTTTGGTTTGAAGTCCACATTATCTGAAATGAGGTTGGATACCCCAACTTTTTTGCTGAATCCATGTGCATGGTATGTTTTTCCCCATCCTTTCACCGTTAGTCTGTGGGTATCTCTTTCTATGAGGTAAGTCTCTTGCAGGCAACATATTGTTGGATCTTTCTTTTTAATCCAATCTGCCAGTCTATGTCTTTTGATTGATGAGTTCAGGCCATTAATATTCAGGGTTATTATTGAGATATGATTTGTATTCCCGGTCATTTGGCACATTTTATTTATTTATTTATTTTTTTTTTTTTTGACACAACTTGGTTCCTCCTTTATTTGACAATTCCTTTAGGATAGTTCCTTCCTTTGCTGATTTGCTTCTTTGTTTTTCATCTCTTCCTCATGGAATATTTTGCTGAGAATGTTCTATAATGCTGGCTTTCTTTTTGTAAATTCTTTTAGCTTTTGTTTATCATGGAAGGATTTTATTTCATCATCAAATTTGAAGGTAAGTTTTGCTGGGTATAAGATTCTTGGTTGGCATCCATTTTCTTTCAGGGCTTGAAAAATGTTCCAGGCCCTTCTAGCTTTTAGGGTCTGGATTGAAAAATCTGCTGATATCCATATTGGTTTCCCCCTGAATGTAATTTGGTTCTTTTCTCTCACAGCCTTTAAAATTGTGTCTTTATTTTGTACCTTAGGTATTTTCATTATAATGTGCCTTGGTGTGGGTCTGTTGTAATTTTGTGTATTTGGAGTCCTATAAGCCTCTTGGACTTGACTTTCCATTTCATTCTTCAGATTTGGGAAATTTTCTGATATTATTTCATTGAATAGATTGTTCATTCCTTTGGTTTGTTTCTCTAAGCCTTCCTCAATCCCAATAATTCTTAAATTTGACCTTTTCATGATATCCTATAGTTCTTGGAGATTCTGTTCATGATTTCTTACCATCTTCTCTGTTTGTTCAACTTTGTTTTCAAGGTTAAATATTTTGTCTTCAATATCTGAGGTTCTGTCTTCCAGGTGTTCTATCCTATTGGTTATGCTTTCTATGGAGTTCTTAATTTGGTTTATTGTTTCCTTCATTTCAAGGATTTCTGATTTTTTTTTAATATCTCTAACTCTTTATTGAAATGATCTTTTTCTTCCTGTATTTGCTCTTTTAACTGTCGATTGGTGCGATCATTTAATGCCTGCATTTGCTCTTTCATCTCATCATTCAATGCCTGCATTTGCTCTTTCATCTCATCCTTTGCTTCCCTGATCATTTTAATTATGTACATTCTGAACTCCCTTTCTGTCATTTCTTCTGCCATGCTGTCATTGGATTTTATTGATGTAACATCTAGATTTGTTTGGGTCATTTTCTTCCCTTGTTTTATCATATTGTTCAGGTATCAGTGGACTGCTGAGATATTGCAGATTTCCTCTATTGACTTATAATGTCCCTGAAGTTTTCTAGTATATCCCCTCTTAGCCTTCAGTAGCCTGAAGTCTTAGAGGAAGTTGATAATGCGGTGCTCCACAAGGAAGCTGCCTCTCTAGGGGTGGTGGCCTTCAGGTGGGGTATATTCCCTGCTAGTGGGCAGAGGTGCCTCCACTTGTTAACCAATGGTCATCCAAAGGGGAACTAGGCTGCGGGCTGAGGCAAGGCCTGTTTGGGCCTGTGTCTCTGGTTTTACCGTCCTTGTGGGAAAACCTCACCTGGTGGGGAAGACTCACCTGGTGGGGAGGTCTCGCTGGTCAATTCCCCTCCTAGAGGTTCCCCTCAATCCACAACTATTGCCTTCCTCTGCAACGTTTCCAGGGGCCCAGACCTACCTCCTGGGCCTGGGAGCCTCGCCCTTCACAGAGAGTCCCCTTAGTCTGCTCCTCCTAGGAAGCTGCCTGCAGTCCTGGAACCTTCACTCTGCCCCTAAGTGTCTCTGTGCAGCTCTTCCACCAAGAAGCTGCCTAGGTCCTGGGACCATGTTTTGCACCCAATCACCCAGCTGTGTGCGGCCCCTACTCTGAGCAGCCACCTGGAGCCCTGGTGCAGTTGCTCCGAGTCCAAGCAACCCGCCACATGCCTCTTCCTCCAGGCAGCCGCCCAGAGTTCCGGTGCGGTTGCTACGAGTCCAAGCAACTCACTGCGCAGCTCCTCCTCCCGACAGCCGCCCGTAGCCCTGGTGCAGTCACTCCAAGTCCAAGCGACTCGCCGTAATTTTTCTTTTGAGACAGGGTCTTGCTAAGTTGCTGAGGCTGGCCTCAAACTTGGAATCCTCCTGCCTCAACCTCCAGAGTTGCTGGGCCTATCGGTGTGTGTCCTGCTTCCAGAGAAATGTCAGTAAAAGTTGTACATGCACTTCCAAATGGAAGTTTTAAGAACCAGTATGTGACATTTGATTCCCCAGAGATGGATCCTCTGACAGTTTAGGTTGAGAATATCTAGTTGGCTCTCCTGCCAACTCACTTTAAACATGTTACATAAGAAGTAAGTAGGGTTTTGTTGTGTTAAGCCACTCTGATTTTAGGTTCTTTTTGTTATCTTAGCAAACTTAGCCCATCCTGAATGATCTTTTTCATTGTTTTCAACTCATGTAAAGTATCCCAGAGTCTGAATGTATCTTATTCTAATAAGTCTAGTCATTCTCTTATTTAAAGAAACCTAAGTACCTCCTAAATTTTGCTTTATATAAAATATTTAATGTCATCTCTTTTCCTTCTTCTCATTCCCCTTTCCTCTCATTCATGGTCTTTTTAGGCTAAGGCATTCCTTGTTCTTTCAACAACCTCTTATTCCAAGGCGTTTTGCTTTTTTTAAAAGCAAAATTGTCCATAACAATTCTTTATTGGTCATTGTGCAGATTTGTGAGTTTCTCCAGGATATGTATCTAGAAATAGGATTGCTGGTTCATAGGGTATGGTTATTTTCAGTTTTAAAAGATTCTGTATTTGCTTTCCAAAGTGGTGCTACCAATTAAATTCTTACCCTTTTGACTGTCATTTGTGTGACATGATCCACAAACCATTTTATGATCTTGGTTCCACTCTCTGGTCATTACCTCTCTGTAATACTCGTATTGGACTATGGTTCAACTAATGTAGACATTGTTTCTGAATTTGTATCAAGTTTAGTAGTTGCATTACCCTCTAGTATCTTGGTATCAGACTGAACTGGTATTATCTTGTATTTGGAAAACAGTTTTTGTTTTTAGTTATAGTGACATTACATACATTCTATTTATTTATTTATTTTTTTTTTGCGGTCCTGGGGATCGAACCCAGGGCCTTGTGCATGCAAGGCAAGCACTCTACCAACTGAGCTATCTTCCTAGCCCCATTCTATTTAAATTTTTATCCGATTTTTCATACTAGTCTTTTAATTTTCGCCTCTCCTCTGATGAATGCTTTCCTTCCTAGGCTAAATAATTTGTAGGTTTGCATTACTGGTGAAAAAACAGGACCTAGGACATAACTCTGGATCCTGCCAGAAGATATGTTCCTTCTGATTTACCTATCTGCATCCTGGATTTATCTTCTCAACAGGAAAATCCTGATAGCTTTTGTCAGCTGGCTCCACATATAGTGTGTCTGTAAATAATTTTCTTCATAAATAAATTGAATGACTGGAATAAAAAGAAGTCTGGAGTAAGTGGGGAATGTCATGTTTTCAGAGATCCTGTGCTAGCTGCTAATGACTACATTTTTTCTTTTTCAAGTGTTTATCCAGCCAACACTTTGTTAATCTGGTCTAGAATTTAGTCTGGAGTAAGAATCAAGCTTTTTATTTGTAATGATTATATATTCCCTTTTGAAAATAAGGGCAATTTTTGCCTCTTCCAGCCTGTAGAAAGGTCTAGTTTCTGTGAGTGTCTATAAATAAGATAGTTTTAGGATTATAACCAGGCAGCATGCCTGTGCTTTACTCCCCAGCGAGGGCATCTTTCCTTCTTACATCAGAATCAAACCTGATCAATAATCTAAGGAACTCTTAAGGACTCCCTAGGAGAGTAGCTTGGGTTATTGCTCATTAGGCTTGCTGATAGGCTTTCTTTTGCTCTTTTGGACCAACCACATGTGTGGTTCCAGTTACTATTTTTGTATAAGGACTCTTGGTTACACATGTCAGAATCCCAATTCAAATTAGTCTAAGGAACAAAAAGAGTTTGCTGGTTAATGAAGAGAACGTAGGCTACTGCCCTTAAGAATGGTTACACCTGGGCACTCATTGCCCTGAATCTCCTGTGAACAATACAGACGTGATCTCTGCCTTCTTGAAGTGTTGATGTATAAAAATTGGCTTTATAATAATGGAGAAGTAACTGGTACTAGAAAGCAAATCATAGGGATCCTGAACCACTCTGGGGCAAGGCAAGCGAAGGCTGCCCTGAGAAAGTGTTGTTTAGATTGAAATCTGACATGAGTAGGAGTTAGCTATTTGAAGCAATGTAGAATGATGATGAGCAGTCCCAATGGTAGGATAGTATAGAGAACCTTGGAGGAAGAAAGGAGCATACTCTAGGCACTGAAAGGTAGCCAGGATGATTGGATCACAGAGACGGAAGGGGCGCAGGTGGGACTGGGGAAGTAGGTTGGCACCACCTTTGACAGAGCTGCATGGTTTTCAAGATGTTTGGAAGCCATGCAAGTTTAAGCAGGGAATCCAAGTGATTAATAGTTCTAGTCCATGTGAGTAACTCATTTCTTGAGATACAGCTTTATCTAGTTAATTATCCAAGCTCACCTACTTATTGGAATTTAAACCTATATACTACAGTAACTATTATGTCTAAACATGGCTCAAGTATTGCTTCTCCCAGGAAGCAATCCTCATTGCCACTTCCTTCTTGCCACTGGGAAAGGATGGGTGTTTCTCCATTCCTAGTCTCTTAATCCTTTACTCAGAGTACTGTCACAGTTTTGTTTATCCCATTCATGTCTGGGAAGGCTATATGGGTACCCAGCCAGGCTAATGATTGGCATTTGTGCAAAAAGTGTTCTTGTAGTAGACCTGACTTTGAAAAGCCTATTTATGAGGTTGGCCCTGAACTGGCATCTGAGAACTTGATTTTTGGGAGAGTTCTGCCATTCCCAGAACTGATAAGGGTAGCTTATTGTACCTGAACTGTTTATACAAGCAATGTGGTTTATGCTGAATACCTGCTTTCTTTCTTGGTGTCTGGAATTTTGGTATGTGCCAGTCAGAGGGTATCTATGTGGCCACCCCAATAAAAACACTGAATACTGAGTTTCTCATGAGCTTCCTAGTAGGCAACATTTCACTTGTATCATCATAACTCAGATACATTAAGTGTGTCTTCTATATACACTGATAGAAGACTCTTAGAAGCTCATGCCTGGTCTTTCCTGGACTTCATCTCATGTGCCTTTTCCCTTTGCTGATTGTGGTTTTTGTCCCTTCATTCTAATAAGTCATTAGACATTAGTATGATTATATGATGAACTTTGTGAGTTTTCCTAGTGAATCACAGAACCTGAAGTTGGTCTTGGGGACCTTTTATACAGCACCCTTGCAAAACCATTGTTAAATATTTTATTGAATACTTTTTTAAAAGGAGAAAGTGAGCCTGGCAAGGACGCAGGTCAGAGAGAAAGGCTCTCTGGTGGTAGCACTGTCTTGCCCTCTGAGAGCCAGCTTTGGCATTAAACTTACACCCTCCACACTATGACAGTCCTGCTGGGGACTAGAAAGTAGTCCATGAGCACTGGGAGCAGTGAAAGGATTTTATACTCTGAGTATCTTTATCAGGTCTGCATTTTGAAAATATAAATTCCCAAGAATCAGAAGTATTTGTGAGGGAAGTTTGCTGTATCTGATTAAAACTTACAACAATGTTACTATAATAAAAAATAGGTGGGTAATGGACCAGAAATTTGGACCAACATTCAAGTCTTCCCAAATTCCAGCCCAGGTCCTTCATTAAATCTTTATTGAGTTCTTCTGTGGGCCTTGTGAGAGGGAACATGTGAGCCTCAGTTCCTCCTTGGCTTTACTTCTAAGTCAAGTCCTGCAAAAACAAGCATCATTTATTCTGTCTACAACAGAACGCTCTGAACTTGTTTTTAGGAGGTTGTGATGCTGTCAGTTGTCACAGGAGGAATGTGGGGATCTGAATTTAGAACCAGGAAAAACAGTAAGTGAGCAGAGAACTTTTTACCAGTCTTCTGTGAATTGGTGATATTTTGAATTGCTGCATATTAATAACTTAGGGATAGTTTTGGCACTTATAATTTTATAGTTTTTCAGGTGGTAAAAATGAAATAGTCCTGTTTCCACAATCTGCCACCATTGTTTTGTCTTTGTGTGTCAGGAGTGGTGTTTCCTAAGGGAAAACTTAATTAGACTGTGCAGTAATCTTCTTGGGGAAATAGAGAAAGCTGGTTATGTAAAATACACTGGATGAAAGATCTTATAAAAGAAAAAACCTTTGAAGGAAGAAAACATCCTGTACTGAGGGAACAGAGGTAGGATGATGGAGTTTTGCTGTCCCTATTTTGCATTTCTAATAGTAAGCTTGAAAGCACAGGATCTTCTGACCATTGAAGCTGAAATTATATATGCAGTGTTTTTCATGAAATAACATTTACCATAAAAAGCTTGCATGTGTACTTGGGTAATTCTAAAAATTTCTATGCAGAAAATTCTAAAAATATTAATGCAGAAATGCTGGTAAGCTCAAGACCCACACAAGCACACAAAAGTATTATGTTGATTACATGTCTATATATTGGCCAGTCTCTGAAATTGTGTCTCAGAAGGATTAAAATTGAGCCTCTGTTCTAAGCATGTAGTGTCGGCCGTGACCTGGGAGTGTGCCAGTTAGTTGAAGCACCTGTGCCTCCTCACAGTCTTGTTGTGGCTGCTCAGGAGGGTGATGGAACTGTCTCGCCACTCCAGCCACACATGCAGGAGTAGGAATGTTGCTTATGAGACTTCTACTCTGACAGGAGACCCAGAGATTGATAGTCTAACCATCTGGTTGCAATTCTGGGGCAAGAAAAGCAGAAGAAACCAGAATAAATTCAAGTAACCCCTTCAACTGCCGCTGAACCTATACTGGTAGTAGGGATCAGAACACCATTTTTTCAACAACCTCCTCTTGCATTAAACAACACTCAGGAATCCTGGGTGTGATGGCCTATTTGCAGTATGCAAATAGAACATGGGAAGACAGTGCTCAGATCTGACCCAGAAAATTGAGATGTAGGTAGGGACACCTAATACCCCACTGGGGAACCACAGACCAATTACCTTGAGACTGGTAAGTGGAATACAACCCCTAAAGGAAACTAGGTGTTTTGAACTAAGAAAAGAATGTGCTTATAAGAGAGGCTTACTGTATTTCTTTGTTTATTATAAGTCCTCAAAAGTTCATAGAAATTAAGGTTCTCTAGAATGCGTGATGGCTTTCAAGACAGAGAGAAAGGAAGGATGCTTTTCTTTGTTTTCTTATTTTTGTTCATGAGCAAAATTCTGAAATATTAAATTGAACCATATGAAATTGCTGATACTGAAACATGTTGACCTATAACAATGGCAATTTCATATCATTCATCCTAATTATAAACTCCTTTCACTATACATATACTTTGAAAATATTCTCTACTTGGTATTGTATTAAGATTGTCTTTATGGGGGGAGGAAGTTCTCATTAATTCTTAAGAGAGTCTTTATAATTTGTGACATACCCATCCCTTATGAAAGTAGTGCTTGTTTTTAACTCTAGATATTTCTTGGGAGAGAATTTTTAAAAATCCAGAACCGTAAGGCCTACTGTCTAAAATATAATGGCATTATGATCCATGGTCTAAGTAGGATGGAGTAGCCTGGAATTTTTAGTTCATTTCTGGCTCAATACCTGAGTCATTAGTTCTTCTTAGGCAGTCATCAGGCATGACTGCAAAGCAGTTACTTTCCCAACATTTCATAACTTCAGCTTTGAAATGCATGTTGGAAGCTGGCTACTTATTTCCTCAATTAGAATGTTTTTGGAACTCTCCTTTATGGAATTACCTTCAAATTCATTTTATAAGTCACTGAGAAATTTATTCACTTCATTCAGTAAGTATTTGAGTCATGTATTGGACCCTGTATGGGGTACAGAGATAGATGACAGAGATATAGAGAATGGTCCAGGAGAGAAATGTGAACAGATGCATGCATTTGAGAAAGTCCTAGGACATGTGAGTGGGAAGCAGTGAGGAACTCAGTTACATTGGAGAAGAGACTGTACAAAGAAAGTAAGACTGGAAAGGTGAGCTGTGGCCACACATTGTGGAGTGCCCCAGATGCTGAGTCTGTAAGTTGAAAATTTGCTTTGTGAGCAGTAGGCAACTGTTAAAGATCTTTATGGTTTTAACCTGCCAGCTAATGACAGTAGCATTGGAATTATAAATCAGCCCTGCAGTTTGTTTTCCTAGCTTGTTTCTGATTAAAACTGGTTTCACGCAACTTAATTGCATGATCATTTGAATGGGTTTTGAATAACATTTGATTGTTTCCAAAAATTAAATTCATTCTCAAAGGAGAAAAATTGTCTCCATTGACCTTATTCAAAGAAATATGTCAAAGGAAAAGAAGGCAAATCAAATAAAAACATGTCCTAAGTATTTTGAGAAATTGCATTGGGGAAGGGTCCTGGGGGTTTAACCCAGGGGTATTTTACCACTGAGTAACATCCCCAGCCCCCCACCCCTGCCTTTTTGAGGCAGGGTCACACTAAGTTGCTTAGGGCCTTGCTAAGTTGCTGAGGTTGGCCTTGAACTTGCAATCCTCCTGTCTCAGCCTCCTGAGCCACTGGGATTACATGCATATGCCACTGCACCCAGCCTGAGAAATTGCATTTTTTGAAGTAGACATTTGCTGCCCACAAGGGTCTCTTGGAAATCAGCCTGTAATTGAATGTCTAAGTTCTGGTATATTTGTTTTTGAGAAAATTACTTCATAATTACATATGTGCATGATTAATTTTTTTACTTTGTATCTGCCTTGTCTTTATTGAAGTACATGTAAGGGTAGCACTGGTACAAATAAAGAGATGGGAATTATAACTAAAAATAATAGGGATTCTAATAACAACATAAGTTCTCATTAAAGAACTTGAAACTCTTGACATGAGGTATTAGGGGTGCTGTGATGTGTTACTTTGACATTCTCGTTAACTAGTTAACTGCTGATGCAGGTGCCACTTTTCTCTGGTCTGGGAAAATACCTTATGGCTGCTTTGCCATCAGATAGAATCAGAGACTTACATGTAAACTGACATTTGCAATTGTATGACTGACTACTCTTAAAGGATTCTTGTGTACTTGACCCCTCTGTGATCTTAGCATTAGCTAGAGCACCCTCCTCAGTGGAGCCAGCAATAGGGACTATTTTGGATATTTAGCCAGTATCTAAATCAATTCAGTGTAGTAGGACTCAGGTATGTGATGAAATTTCCATTCCATAGTTAATCATTTAAAACCGCCTTCAAAGTTCATTTAACTATTGCTGTATAACTAGCCACTTCAAAAGTTAGTGGCTTAATTAAAAAAAAAGTTAGTGGCTTTATAACAGTAAATATTTATTTATTTCATTCTGTGGATCAGTCATTTGGCCTACATTTGGCTGAACTGTTCTGTTGTTCTCAGCTGAACTCCTGTATGCCTATGGTCAACTACCAGTGAGCAGGGAACTGTTTTGGAGGTTCACTGGTTGTCAACTAGAGCAATGGTAGGGAATAAAAGCTCTGGGCCACTTGCCTGTCATCCCATAGCAGGTTAACCCACACTTGTTCTCAATGGTAGCTGGGCAGGTTTCTAAGAATGAGTGGAAACAGCGAGGCATCTTGAAGCCTAGGCTCAGAATTGGCACACCATCACCTCTACCGTACCCTGTTTTCCTAAGCAAGTCAGGAAGCCAGTCTAGATTCAAGAAGCTTCTTGAAGCAAAGTCATTTTGAAAAGGCATGGGTAAAGGACTGGGGGTGTGACTCAGTGGTAGAGTGCTTGCCTAAGTTGCACATAGGCCCCATGCATTTGATCACTAGCACTGAAAAACAGAAGAAAAATTATGGGTAAGGAAGAGAGTGGTGAATTGGGGTCATTCTTCCTATCTATCACACAAATACAGATTACTCTTCTTAAAGGCTGCAGTTACTCCTGTAACTACTTATTCATCTATTTATTTATTGGTAAGCTGGGGATTTAACTTATGGCATTGCTCATGCAGAGTACACTCTACAACTGAGCTGCCCAGCCCCTCTTGTAACATTTAAAAGCACAGGTTTTCTTTGTGTTCATATTTAAAGACTGATAATAAACAAATAGGAAAGTATTAAAATTATTCACATGTCAGGACCCTGATGACAGTCCTTTTGTAAAGCTGATTATTTTTTAAACTTGTGTACTCGGATACCTGGATGTGTCTCATGTTTTAAATCAAGGTCTTAATTCTGGATTCTTACTACAGAATTATGTAGAGTCCATGAATGGGGGTTTTAAACACGGCTGTAAGTTCTTTGATGGCACTTTTGTCAGGAGATAGGGCTGTATCTTCTTCAATTTAAATCTGGGTGAACTTGTGACTACTTCAATACAATGGACTCAAGGCAATGCAGCTTCTGCCTCTTTCATTGGAATATTTGTGCTGGGACCCTTGAGCTACTATGTAAGAAGTCTGACTACCCTGAGGCCACCCATGCTAGAGATAGTCTCTGGTAAGCATAGCCATCCCAGTTAAAAGTACCAGATGAATTATGAAGCCTCCAGATGATTCCATTTATTTGAGCTTTCCTGATTGAATTCCTATAATTTGTGGAGTAGAAAATAGTCATCCCTGCTGTGCCTTTTCCAAGTTCCTGACCCATAGAATTCATGAGGTGGTAAAGTGGTAGTTATTTTATGCCAGTAAGTTTTACAGTGGTTTGTTACACAGTCATCAGTAAATGAAACAGCATAAATGAATGGGAATGGCAGTGCTCCAATAAAACATTCTTGATAGACACTGAAATGTGAATTTAACAAATTTTATGTGTCACAAAGTATTCTTATTTAAATGATTTTTAAAGTTATTTAAAAAGTAAAAGTCATTCTCAGCTTCAAAGCCATATCAAAAATAAGCAGAGGGCTAGATGTGGCCAGTGGGATATATGTAGTTTGCTGACTAAATTTAGAAGATTGCAGCATAGTACTTTTAAAATTCAAACCTGGGATTCTGGCTAGGAAAACTCAGAGTTCTTACTTTAAATTTATATCCCCTTTCTAAACAAAGTGATAATAGGTAAATTTTTAAAAATAGACATATCTGTGATCAAGAAAAGAACCAGAAATAGATCAGATAATAAGTGGGGCTCATTAGTCATGGGCCTCTAGTTACTGATACGATGGACTCTTAAGTTCAGAAAAAAGGTAGAGATGACTGGGAATTGTATTTCTGTAGATAATGGGGATTGAAATGTTCAGTTAATGAAGGAAATGATTCCTGACTCACTGAAGTCAAGGATTGCCCATGAACAGAGACAAAAGGATGTTAATTCTGTTCATAGTAGCAGGCAGGAGACCAGAGAGACTTGGCCAGGGACAAATGTATTACTGGCTTACTGTATAAACCTGAACTTTTCCCCCTATTGATGGGTACATTCTAAGAATCCTGGGAGGATGCACCTCTCATTGGAGAAGGTGAATGAAGAGGGAAAGAAAGAAACTTTCTCCAAGCCTACAAGCTAAAATTTCAAAGTTGCGAAGACAGTGATCCATTACTAGCAATCAGGAAATCACTCCCAGTGAGAATCATTTTAGAATGACTTTAAAGTTTAATAAGATTTTCAAAGATATAAAGAAAGAATAACAACCATCCAAAAATGTTTAAAGATCTAGCCAAGACCTGATGGGAACTCATTGTAGTTGGAGATGTTATATATTAGTGGTTAACAAGTAGTTCAAGATAGTGATGTTATACACAGGCCACTCTGAGAGCATATTGCTGTTGGGATTGTTAAGTTCTTAGTGAGTCAGACAAGGGAAGCTTATAAGAATGAATTTTTATGTTTTAAAAGTACAGAGCTTTTCAGAGATGCATAGTAAAATAAATAGGAGTGACATCTTGTAATATCTGTTATTTACTCTAAATAACAAGAAAGCATAGGGAGGCAAAATATAACAAAATATTGATAATTTTAAAATTTAAATAATGGGCATGTAGGTGTTAATGATAGCATTTTCTCTAGTATATGTTTGAAGGTTTCAAAAATAAAAGCTTTTTTAAAAAAATGATGCTAGAAGAAGGGATAGTATGAGTGTATAAAGCATGGGAGTATAATTACAAAGGTTGCACATTATTTGAGCATAGAAGTGGGGCAGAGTATGGTAAAAAATAAAGCTGAAGAAATAGGTGCAGCTTGATCATGGAAGGCCGTGTTGGTCTTGATGTGGACCTTAATAAAGATTCTAGGAGCAAAGGGCAGTGATTAAAGTCTCATGAAGGAACATGGTCCAATTTGTATGTTTTTGATAGGTCTGCAGCAGTTGGGTAGAGGGTACATTTGAAGGCAGTAAGATCAGGAGTCCAAAGACCTCTTGGAAAGTTGCTGTTGTACCTTTGGTTAGAGTAAATAGGCCCTAAACTAAGGAATCAAGGACTGAAATGGGAAATGAGCATTGACTTAGAAGATTATTTCAGAAGTTAATTGGAAAAATTTAATGATTGATATGCTAGGGTGATGTTAAGAAAAGATTTAAGAGATTTATATATATTTTGTGGCTCATAGAGGAGGGTGCTAAATGAGACCACTAAAAGGGAGAAAGAGCCAGTGGAGAAGAGAACATAGTCACCTCCATGTTGCTCATCTTTTTCATTAATGTATATGGTTGCTAGGACTTTTTCCGTTCTTTTTCGTATTCTGTTCTTTTTCTTCCTTCCTTCTTTTCTTTTTGCTCCCTGTTTTCCAAATATCAAGCTCTAGAAAAAGCCGTGGACTATAGGGATCCTGTTCTGGGAGCCATGAGTACATGGGTAAGGACAGTTCAGGGAACCACTATCATTTACAAGATGGATAGAGGGAAAAAGTATGTTAGACAGTAGCACAGGAAAACTGACAGAAAGCTTTTAGAATATGAGGGAGTCGTTTCAAGAGGGATCAACATGTCAAATGCAGCACACAGAGACTTAACGAAGAGGGTTGAGAAATATGCACAGATTGGCCACCTTTTCAAGAACTCTGATGTGGTAGAAGGCAGTTGAGAAACAGTAATGAAGGGGAGACAGGGGAAAATTAGATATTAGCTAGAAAATGAAGTAGGTTCAAGAAATGATTTGTAGGTAATGATAGAGATTTTATCCCAAGAAGTACAAATCTAGTATAAAGGCAGAATTCTGATGTTAAAAGGCAGAGGTTTTTTTTTTCCTTTTCATAGAAAATCATCATTTCATTTAGAACTGTTGAGACATTGAAATGGATTGGATTGCCTTGTTAGATAGTGAGCTCCCTGTCACCAGAGTATGCACGTAAATGTTATATGTCTTCTGGTCAACAGTGTACAAAGATACTGGCAAATGCCTTCTGGAGTTTTGGCCTGTGTTCAATTCCCAACAATTTTCCCAAAGTTACTTTAAGCATTATAAACGAATGAGTTATTCTGTGGACCTTCCTTGCCTGGCAGCTCTCCAAAGATTTGTTGAATCACTGGGCCAAGTTAATTTATTTGCCTTTGATCTTGAAGGATGAAATTAAACTTCAGATTCTCAGATAAGAAAATATCGAGACTTGGAGTCTGGAAAAGTTTCATCACATTGAACAGTTAACTACCCTCTGGGCTCACAGGTACTTTTGACAAGGTAGTCACTTTGTACATACAGCAACAGTGATCTTTGTTTCAATTTCTTGGGAGTTTTGTCTCTCAAAATTTTGTCCATATTTTTGTAAAACATTATTACTAAGTAGCAATGAAAGAATAGGAGAGGAGCACAAAGAGGAAGAACGTCCATCCTTTTCTTTGTGTTTCATATACCTATGCAGATTATTATTTTTTTTTAGTTTACATAGAATTTTGTTTTTCTAGAACCCAAAGGAGGTAATTGAGTTCCATCTGTGCTCTCTAGTCTTCATTTTAGATCTTCTGGTGATCTCTTCAGTTAGCATTTAAAACCATTGAGGGGTAACTTTTGCTGTTTTGTCTCAAATGACTCAGGTACTTATCTGTATCCAAATCGGGCTTCTAGGGGTAGTGGAGCATGAACAGCATAAATGACTGAACTCAACTAATTCTCAGAAAGCTACATTTTAGTCATTACTTTCCAACTTTCTTATTCACCATTTCAATTACAGAACTAACAAGTGGTACAACTAACTGATTAAGAGTTTTATTTCTTCTAAAGGTATATATTTTGAGTTCTGTTAACCTTTTGGGATGCTAATTAAGTAGTAAAATAGCTAAAATCTAGACAGGAAAACTAGAAAATACAAGTTCTGGAAAAAACAGCTCCCCAAACCCAAAGAAAAAACAGAAGCAACAGATGTGAATATTTATCTTTTGAGAAAAAAATAGATATATCCTTGTTACCAACTTATTTGTTGTCTTATGGACCCAAAGATGGATAGTCAGTCTCCCAATTACCTCCAAGTTTTTAAGTGTCACCTATTTCTGCAGTAAGTAAAAATCTCCTAAGACCACAAGTTGATTCTTTTCCTTTCTCCAAATATGTTAGGAATGTGAATAAACTGCCTTTCTTATCATATACTTGATTTTTAACAGTTAATTTTTATTTTGAGATTTTTTAAAAATTTTGAGTAATAAATTTAGACAGGAGTTATAAAAGTAGTAAAGAAAGCAAACCATGTTCCAGACAGGATGGAATAGACACATTTCACTCTATTCCAAATAAATATGATGATATATGGAGTTAAAAAGTAAGTGAATGGAAAAAGTTAGACCATGCAAAATGTACCAATCAAAAGAAAACTAGAATGGCTATACTAATATCAGTTAAATTAGACATCACAGCAAAGGAAATTACCAGAGACAAAACGAAGCACTACATAATGATACTACAGTTAGTCCACCAAGAAGACATAGAAATCTTAAATTTGTTTGCACCAAATAACAAAGCTTCAGAGTACATGAAGCAAAACCCAACAGAACTGAATTGAGAAGTAAACAAATCCATAATTATAGTTGGTAACTTCGATATTGCTCTTTAAGCAAGTGATGGGACCAGTAGACAGAAACTCAGCAAGAATATGGAAGAAATAACACTACCAACCAGATCTAATTGACATTTATAGGATAATTCACCCAACAACAGCATAATATACTTACTTTTCAAATGCAAATGAAACATTCACCAAGATAGACTATATCCCAGGACATAAAACAAACCTCAACAAATATAAAAGAATTAAAATCATACAGAGTATATCCCCTGACTGTAATGGAATCAAAGTAGAAATCAAAAGCAGAAAGACCAAAAGAAAGTCTCCAAACACTTAGACAATAAACAGTACACTTCTTATTAATCCATGGGTGAAGGAGGAAGTCTCAAGGGAATTTAAAAAAAATACATTGACTGGATGTAAATGAAAATGCAACATATTAAAACTTGTGGGATGTAACTTATAATCAGTGTTGAAAGGGCAATTCATGGCATTAAATGCTAATATGAGGATAAAATGAAAGGTCTCAAATGAATAAACTAAGCTCCCACCTTGAGAAACTAGAAAAAGAACAGCAAAATAAACCCATAACAAGCATAAGGAAGGAAATAATAAAGAACAGAAGTCAGTGTAATTGAAAATTGAAAAAACAATGAATCTAAAAGTTGGTTCTTTGAAAAGAGAGATTCTGACATAATTGGTAATGGGTGCAATTTGGGATTTGGGGTTTTTACAAGCTTCCCAGAAGATTCCCAAGTGTAATGGGAGTTGAGAACCTCTGTTGGGAAGGCCAAATACATTTTCTCAGGGTTTATCCTGCCATTGGCATTCATCTCCCAGGCTCTTCGATTTGTGTCCATTTTATTTTCCTTCATTTTTGTTGCCCTTAAAGCCAGTACTGACTTGAGTGTTAAGGTAACTTTCATATCTGACTGCTCCTTTGCCTTAGGCATTACTCTGACCGGAGATGAGCATTTAGCAGCAACCCTCCTTCACTTCACACCCACACCCATCTTGATTGATTTTGGGATTACCTCTGAAAACCCCCTCTGATTGGTTTGTCACACATCATTGATTACCAGTTTTTAGGCTGTGATCACCCAAGCCATAGTGATAATGTGTCTGGTGCACCTGGTCCTGTGACCCTGGCTCTCAGGCATTCTCAGTTTTTTTCTTTGTCCCCTTTCTGGTGGCTGCCCTCTGTTAGCACAATATTAATAGTTGGTGTGCGGTGGAATTGAACTTGCTCAGTAAGTTTGAGATTGTTTGTGTTTGACCTTATATGTGAGATTACATGCCTGTTATTATTATTAAAACCTAGGATAAAGATTATTTTTCCTCATATTCAATCATCTTGATGATAATTTTAAATCAGATAGGTGTTATTTTAAGTGTTTTAGGAGTACCTGTGGGTAAAAATTTCAAGGGGGAAACAACTCACAGAAGAACATAAGTCAATGGAAATCATTATGTTTAAAAAACTGTTTCGAGTTTCTATCTGGAGAAATACCTGTATCATAGTAAAAGCAATTCTTGATTTAATTTTTTTTCAGTACTAGGGATTGAACCCAGGAGCACTGTATCATGAGATATATCTCTAGCCCTGTTTACTTTATTTCAAGACAGGTTCTCACTAAGTTGCCTAGGGAGGCCTTGAATTTGTAATCCTCCTGCTTCAGCCTTCTAAATTGCTGGGATTGCAGGCATGTGCCACCATGCCCAGATTTGTTATTTTTTCTTAAGAGCTCTTACTTTCAAATGGTGTTTTATCTTAAAGGTATTTATGTTTTGCACATACACACACACACACCCACACACACACACCCATACACCTTTTTATTCATTAGATGCCAAATATACTTATTTACCTGGGTAGTTAGAATATTATAAATATATACATAAATTGAAAAGAAAATGTACTGCTAATTCTTTAAAAAAACTGTCAGAACTAGAGCATTTTCCCTTAAAATGCATAAAGCAGATTTTAATTTAGAAAGGAATAGGACCATTAAAATCTGTCAAGATAACATTATAGAATAGGCCACCCAGGCTAAACCCTTCTGATAAGGTCTGTGTCAAGCCAACAGTAGGCTGAGAGATTGGGGTTGGATGAGGGTGTGTTAGAGTAATAATTCAGTTTTATGCTTCTAATTTTTAATATTTTTTATTTAATAAAAATTTTTTTAAAATCTAATTATAAAAAAAGAAAGTTTTCTTGTAGTTTAGACCAGAGGTTGACAAACATGTTTGTGATCCAAATCTAGCATATCATTTGTTTTGGTATGGATTATGAGCCATACAGAATGGTTTTTACATTTTAACTGGTTGAAAAATAAGGGAAGAATAATATTTTATAACATTAAACTCATATGAGACTCAAATATCGATATAGTAAAAAGTTTTTTTTGGAACAGTGCCATGTTCATTTGTTTGTGTGCTCTCTATGGCTGCTTTTATGCTACAATGGCAGATTTGATTATTTGCAACAGAGACTATATGATCCACAAAGCCAAAAATATTTCCTACCTGGTCCTTTGTGAAAATTGTTTGCTGACCCCTAGTGTAGACTTACTTCCCAATCTGCCCTTTCTGTACAAAGTGATTTTTACTCAGGTGATTTTAAATTCCCAAATAATTTAACAGTTCTGTGTATTAATGAGGGTGAGGTAAGTCTGTTTTCTGGTGACAGGGATAATTGTGGTTGACATAGGAAATACTTGTCTCAGTGATGGAAACCTACCTAGATAGATTTGTATTTTCTCCTTTTTTCTTTAGTGCTTTTCTTCTTCTTTTCTTTTTTTAATGCTTTTTGAGGACTTTGGAAAATAGTTGACCTCCAGACTCCTAACCTGGACAAAGGGGACTCTTGAGTAATCTGATGTCTTAATTTTTTATCTATTTAAAATAATTTTAACAAGCTTTAGGAGTCACTCATGGTGGTACATACCTATAATCCCAACTAATTGGGAGTCTGAGGCAGGAGGATCACAAATTTGAGGCCAACTTGAACAATTTAGCAAGACCTTGCCTCAAATTAAACAATAAAAAGGGCTGAGGAGGATGTAGCTCAGTGGGAGAGCACCTCTGGGTTAATTCTGCAGTGTCAAAAACAAAAAGCTTTAAAATTCTGAGGTGAAGATGGTCTTCATTTAGAAAGTACAGAAAAGTTCCTTTTATAAAGACCAATTTGCTGGGGTCAAGAGAAGCAATAAAATATTTAGAATAAGTTATTTTTCTTCTGATTATTTTTTGTTTACTTGTCTCTAGATCGATGCTTATGGCTTTAATCTCTTAGACTACTTACATGTGGTAGAAATGAACAATATGCAAGGTAAACGGACTTGAAGGGAAAAGTTTTATTTCCATGACATTAAGCAGTGATAAATTGAATTGCTTTATAGAGAGGGATGAATGTGGAGTTAAAGCACAGGCATTCAAATGGTTTGACATTAGTATTGTTCACCTTATCGAAGAGTTAATCAGTTCATGAAACACATTTATAGCATTCAGGACTTCTGTTTAAGTGATAATTTGGAAGGTTCTTTGCCCACATGGGCAGGAATTGACCCTTAAAGATATAAGAAATGTGCTGATCTGGTCTGACCAGTGGCCTAACTTGAATGTCTGTCTCTGATAATGGTGCCAAAGGATATTTTCCTGAAAGCTTAGGGGAGTTGGACTTTCAGATGCTTCTTTACTTAGGGATTACTTCCAAATACCATCATGGAATTATTCTCCTTGATTTTATCTCAGCCCTTCTTGAACCTGTTTACATTTTCATTCTGTTCCACTTCTTGAGCTGATAAGTTCTCTAAGTTCCCTAAGCTTTGCTGAAAGTCATGTTTTCATTTTGATAAAATTGTCTTTAGGTTTCAGGCAGTACCTCTTTTGTTACTTAATTCTCTGATTGGGTGCATAAGTACAAGTCAATCATTTCTACGCTGTTCCTGATGCTTATCCACTTCTGTTTCATCCCTTTAGAGCAAGATTTCTCAACCTTGGCACTATTGACATTGGGCTAGATAAATCTGTGTGTTGTAAAGGACTTTGCTGTGTCTTGTAGAATATTTAGCAGTATCCTGCCTGGCCTTTGCCCTCTAGATGCAGGCCATACCAATTAATGTGACAACCAATAAATGTCTCCATAGGTTAGGGCAAAATCTCCATCAGTTGAGAACCACTGCTTAGATCTTTGACTTTTCCTCCATCCATGGTGTACACCTGTAATCCCATGAACTCAGGAGGCTAACTAAGGCAGAAGGATCTCAAGTTTGAGACCAGCCTAGGCAAGTTAGTGAGACCCTGTCTCAAAATAAAGCAAAAACAGGACTGGGGATATAGCTTATAGGTAGAGCACCCTTGGGTTAAATCCCTAGTACTCCCTCCGAAGATATTTGGCTTTTCCAAACTGCAAAGTTTGTGCTTTGGGGACTAGCAATATGGAGACTTCTCTTTCCAACTAATTGTATTGTGCTCTTCTGAATGTTTTTCCAGCTTTGGTTAATGACCATCTTGAGTGATAGTAACAGATACTTTTATAGTTTCCATGTTTCAGGTCAGATGCATCATTTGGGCATGACATGGGAACAGATACCTTGAAATCTTAAAGATGTTTTTCCAGTTATAAATGCCCTATGAGTGCATTGTAAAATATGAAAAAATTGGAAAGAATGTTTTTATCACCCAAAAATTCATCACTTCAATGCAACAGTATTACTCGGTGGATTTATAGCCTTGGTTTATTTTCTGTGTAATTATATATAACATATATATATGTTTTTTGTAGAATGATTTCTCTGTTAGACCAATTTTATGCTATTTTTCTCTTAACATATTAGCATAAAATTTCCTCATATGTGCCAGGCATGGTGGTGAATACCTGTAACCCTGGTGACTTGGGAGACTGAGGCAAGAGGATCGAACGTTCAAGGCCAGCTTCAGCAAATTAGCAAGGCCCTAATCAACTTAGTGGACCCTGTCTCAAAATAAAAAATAAAAAGGGCTGAGGATGTAACTTAGTGGTAAATTACCCCTGGGTTCAATCCCCAGTACCAAAAAAAAAAAAAATCCTCATATGTAGTGTTTAAATGATTGGTGAAATACTATAATAGTAATGTACTTTAATTATTCCTCTTGTGTGATAGCTAGGTTTCATTTATCATTTTTGTTATGGAGTTCTGACAGATATTTTTGTTCATAAATCATTTTCTTTGAATTATTTTTTTCAAATTTGAATGTTAGAAGTAAAATTATTGGCTCCAAGGTTGTGAATGTGCTTAAAGTAGAGCCTTAGAATATTTTTTAAGCTGCTGCATGGGGCCGCAGAGGACAGTGAATAGGGACTCTTTGCACTGACCATACATTTCATAAGTATGTCTCATGGTTGTCTGGTAGAGAATAAAAGGGCTATCTTTAACTACTTTTCCTTTTCTTTACCTGCATACAATTCTATGGGAATATTAATGGGAAGTCAAGTAGCCACCAAACCACAGACTTTAGGTTCCTTTTTCAAATAATCCCAGTTGGGTTGACTTCCAGATAGTGCTCCTTTAAAAGGGTGTTTCACCCAATGAAGACATTTACTACAGACATTTGTATTTTGCCTAGCTTGTGGTCACTATTAAAAATCAGTGTGCTGTTAATCACAGTGGGTTGAGATTATAGGTAGGAATAAGAGCTGAAAACTGGCATCAAATTGCTATTTCCAGGGGTGGAAGATAAGGTCTGGTGCACATTTATTTCTGCCAAAACAAAGGAAAACTCCTTTGGGAGATAAGAAAGAAGAAATGTGTTTATAAAGTAGTTACCCTAAATAAAGAACAAGAAAATAAACAACTGAATAATATACCCAAATGTTAGACCTTGAGACATATCACATTGAGTTACTCCAAAATTGTACTGTACTTATTTATGGTTTTACTTAGCAACTACTTTATTATAAAGTAGTTTTTTCATGGTACAAATAAAAATTTACTATTTCTATCATCTTTTATGCTCTTTGTTCCTTTTTCTTTTTTTTTTTTTTTTTACTAAGGAGTTCCTTTGATGATCAAAGACCTTATCAGGTCTCCTTTACAGTTCTTAAATGAATATTTTTGGCAGCGATATCACAAAAAACAATTGTTTGCCTATAATATTGTATGCTTTCTGGATGGTATTGAGCTTCATGCTCAATACTTGGGTTATTGTAACTTTGAGGTATATCTGATCTACTAGAGAGGACTAGTCTTTCTATGGGGTCTTTCCTTTATAAAAACATTTGACATACAAAATACTCTACATAGTTAATATATATAACTTGATGAGCTTGGAGATAAGTGTGAGCTTGTGAAACCATTTTCCCAATCTATGTCATAAACCTATCCATCAACTCCAAAAGTTTTCTCCTATTTTCTTATTATTTTCTTATAAGAACACAACATGAGGGCCTATCCTGTTAAATAAAAATTTAAGCATACAATGTAGTATCATTAGCTGTAGGCACTGATCTGTACAGATCTCTTGGACTTATTTATCTTATATGGTAACTTTAAAAAAATATGATATAATATAGTTTCACATGTTATCTTTAAATAGGGGTGCCAAGGAGATATTATTACCTGAGATATTATTAAAACATGCATTATTTATTAAGGAGTGCTCTCAGGAGAAAGCTGTGAAGGAGAGAGGACAGCAAGGTAGGGAAGAGGAAGAAGCCCATTAGGAATATATGTGGTCTTAGTAAAATCTACTCTTGGTCTGTTTTGAGGGGTGGTGGAGTGGAGCAATTTTTGACTTCTTACTGCCCCTGGGAGGGAATTCAGTAGAGTGTGATCTCCATTTCTTGGGAAAAGGGGAAGCTACAAGTCATTTGCAGTCATAGGCAGTGACTAGGAGGTAGGCACACTAGTATAGTAAAGGAGATCTGGGTGGAGCACCACAGTGTCTATTATTCTTTTGCATGTTTACTTTGTTCAGGATCTTAGAGCTGGAGGTATGAGATGAATATGACACAGTCCCTGCTTTAAAGATGCTTGTGATAGTGACACAGCTGAACATGTAAAAGATATTTACAATACAAGTAAAGTGCCTTGTGCTGGTACAGACTTGAATTGAAATTAAGGGAGTAAATAATTTCATGGGAGGGGTGTCTGAGGAGCTTCACTGAGGAGATCTAAGAAATGAGTAGGACCAAGTTAGGGGAAATTGGGGTAGGGGGTAGAATTGTAGGTAGCAGGAAGAGACTCAAAGTCAGGAAGTATGAAATAAAGTGATCACAGAATCATGGCGTAGCATGTGCAGGATGATTGAGGGAGGCAGGGGAGCAGCAGGTAATGAGACCTGATAGACTAAAGCCAGAACACTGTGGGCAGGCCATGCTGAGGAGACGGAGTTTAGAAGGAGCAGTACCTGCTGTCATCCCTCCAGCCTGCCTTGGACTTCAGGGTCAATTTGAAATACTCACTGCCATTGTACCTGCCAGCTCTGCCCTCTGCTCCAAACATACGGCTTTAAGGTTTGTAAGCCCCAGTTTCTTCATCTGTAAAATGACTGCTGCAAATA
The DNA here is from genome assembly GCF_902686445.1 of Sciurus carolinensis. Classification (NCBI taxonomy): domain Eukaryota; kingdom Metazoa; phylum Chordata; class Mammalia; order Rodentia; family Sciuridae; genus Sciurus; species Sciurus carolinensis. The sequence goes on from NC_062232.1 coordinate 38,935,459, forward strand.
TATATAGGACTGCTGTTGTAATTAGAAACAATGAGTAAAGACAAATCTAAATATTTACCATCATGGAACCATTCTGCTGATATTTACCACTCTCTGCCATTTAGAGTAATTAAAACAGTAGTGGTGTCATAGAAATGGACAGATAGATAAGTGGACTTTAATAGGCTAGACCTATAAATGAGCCTGCTTTGTTTTCTTTCCTGGAAATCATTGACAGATCAGTTTCTTATTTCCCAAGGCTGGTGTTGCTCATATTAGATAATCTCTTTCCCCAGTTCTTTATTGACAATACAAAAGTTTTGGTTGCCATCTATAATTTTTAAATGATTGTTGCTATAATAAAGAATATCAAATTTAGCAGATTCTTAAAAATTCCCCTTTGTAATGAACAGTTTGGTAACTCTTTGACTTAAAGAATAGAGTATTATAGAAAGTGAAGAAATCATTTTATCTGAAGTTCATAAAGTCAGAACTTCATTTGAAAAGAATATCTATCTCATAAAAAAATCTTAGGTCTCCTGAAACTCTCAGGGAGATGAGATAGAATCCCTGCTCCCTTGGCTTTCTCCATTCAGTTTAGAGAATAATAGTATTTCTCCTTTGGCATTGGGAGGCTGCATTCACTAGGCAGAATTTTTCTATTGATGTTCTTACAGAAGGGCACCTAGAATGAAATCACATAATCTTTTTTGATCAGAACCTTTCTACTGAAGTTCTGCCTCCAGCTCCCCACAGTTTCCCAAGAATGATCCCCCTGGTGGTCCCTGCTCCTGTGGTTATAGTCTGGGGTATAGGTTAACCACTCAGATAAAACCAAGGCCTGGAAGGAAGTTCAGTTTGGGAAAATGGCAAGGGCTGCTGACCAGGAGAGACTGAGGCCCAGAAACATATAAGTCAAGGATCACAAACTCAGACATGTAAATTAAATGAATGAAGCTGGCTGGTTTTGCTTCTACTGCTTCTTCTCCCACTCTACTTCTACTCTTCCTTCTCCCACTCTTCATTTTCTCCTTCCCCTCCTCTTCCTCTTCTTCTGCCATTCTCCCTTTTTAAAATTCCTTCCTCTTCCTCCTCTTTTTTTGTAATAATCGAGATTAAACCCAGGGGACACCCTACCACTAAGCTACATCATCCCTTGCCCTTTAATTTTTTATTTTGAGACAGAGTCTCACTGAGTTGTTGAGGCTGGCCTTAAATTTGTGATCTTCATGCCTTAGCCTCCCAAACCACTGGGATTATAGGTGTGCACCACTGCACCTAGCCTTTTGCTATTCTCTCTTATGCTACCTAAACAGTTCTCATTGGTAAAATGTTAAATAATTTTAAAGGATTTTTAGCCTTATTAAGGTATAATTTAAATGCCACAAAATTCATCCATTTTAAGTGTGCAATTCTGTGGGGTTTAATGTATTTGCAAAAGTGTACAACCATCACCATCATCCAATATTAGAACATTTCCATTGCCCCAAAAAGGAGCATGTTACTCATTTGGGGATGAATCCCAGTTCTCACCCCCAATCCTAGCAGCCACACATCTATTTCCTGTCTATAGATTTGCCTATTCTGGATATTTCATATAAATGGAATCATACAATAAGCGATCTTGTATGTATGACTTCTTTTACTGAGCATATAATTGTTTTTGCCAAGTTTTTTTATAAACATTATTTTTATAATTTTATTTTATTTTTGTTTAATGTGGTGCTAAGAATCAAACCCAGTGTCTCACACATACTAGACAAGTACTCTACCACTGAGCCACAACTAGAACCCCTTTGCTAAGTGTTTTTAACCTGTTTTGTATTTGTTTTACATTTTGGAACATATATGTATCAGTGCTTTGTCCCTTTTTAATTACTGAATAGTATTCTATAGTGTGACTGTACCATAGATTGTTGAACCATTCATCTGTTAAAAGACATCTCGGTTGTTTCCAGTTTAGAGCTATTATGAATAAAGCTGCTATAAACACTTGTGTGAACATCAGTTTCCATTTCTCTGTGGTAAATGCCTAGGAGTGCAGTTGCTGGGTTATTTGGCCATTGCATGTTTAATTTTTTAAAATATGACCAAATTATTTTCTAGAACAGTTGTACTATTTTATATTTCCACTAGCAATGTATGAGTGATACAGTTTCAACATATCTTCTCTAGAATATTTTCATTATATTTTATTTTAGCCATTCTAATAAATGTGTAGTGATAACTTATTGTGGTTTAAATTTGTATTTCCCTAATATGTAATGATGTTGAACACCTTTTTTGTGCTCATTCTCATGTTCCTTTTGGTTAAATATCTGTTCATTTTAATTGGGCCATTTGTTTTCCTTGCTATTGCATTTTATGTGTTAAATATTTCTAATATAAGCCCATTGTCAGATTTGTGTTTTGTAATAAGTATGACACATGTATAATATGTATGACTGTTGTGTTCCATTTTGTAGCTTGCTTTACAATTCAGTATTTTTAAACATTTTTTTAGATTTTTAAAATATATTTTTTAGTTGTAGATGGACACAGTATCTTTATTTATTTCTATGTGGTGCTGAGGATCGAATCCAGTGCCTCACAAGTGCAAGGAAAGTATTCTACCACTGAGCTACAGCCCCAGTTCCTTTAGATGTCAATAGACCTTTATTTTATTAATTTGTTTATATGTGGTTCTGAGAATCAAACCCAGTGCCTCACATATGCCACGCAAGCACTCCACCAATGAACCACAACCCCAGCCCTTGCATCTTTTTTTAAAGATAGGTTTTCACCATGTTGCCAAAGCTGGTCTCAATCTCATGGGCTCAAATGATCGTCTCACCTCAGCCTCCCAAGTAGCTGAGACCACAGGTGCACACCACCATGCAACCTTTTGCATCTTCTTCACAGGGTCATTTTTTTAGAGCGAAAGTTTTTAACTTTGATGAAGGAAAATTTTTCTTTGACAAATCTTGTTTTGGATATCAAGTGTAAGAATTATTAGCCCTAGATCTTGAAGATTTTCTCTTATTCTTTTTCTAAACATTTTGCTTTTACATTTTACCTTTAAGCCTATGATCCATCTTGAGTTAAATTTTGCATAACATGTGAGACTTAGGTGAATGTTCATTTTCTCTTTTTACCTATTATTCCAACACCATTTTTTGAAAAGGCTATCTTTCCTCTATTGAATTACTTTTATGCTTTTATAAATATGGGACATATTTGTGTGAGTATATTCATTTTAATAAGGCAAAAATGTATTAGGTTGTGATAAGCAGAATAATCAGCCCCCAAAGTTGTTCATGTTCTAACCCCTGGAACATATGAATGTGTTAGGTTACTTGGAAAAGGAGAATTAAAGTTACTGACCAGCTGGCTTCAAAATACAGACATTATCCCATATTATCTGGGCAGGCCTAATGTACTGGTCCTTAAAATTACAAGAAAGAAGCAATAGAGAAGGGTCAGAGAATGAGATGTGATGACATATCAGAGAGATGCAGTATTGCTGATTTTGAATGTGGAGAAAGATGACCAGGATCCAGGGAGTCTTCCAGAAACTGTACTAGTCAAGGAAATGGATTCTCCCTAGAACCTCCAGAAAGAAATGCAGCTATGCTGACATCTTATTTTAGCCCAGAGAGACCTGTGTCAGGCTTCTGACCCAATAACCTGTAAGATAATAAATTCGTGTTATTTTAATCCACTAAATTTGTGGTAATTTGATAGTGCAATGTTAGAAAATGAAGAAATAAATATTTTATATTTTATTTTGTGGTGCTGGGGTTCAAACCCAGGCCTTACCCACACTAGGCAAGTGTTCTCCCACTGAACTACACCCCAGCCCAGTTAAATAGATTGTTTTTTGGGTGACACTAGGGATTAAATCCATGCCCTCTCACATTCTGGGCAAGTACTCTACCACTAAGCTATATCCCCAGCCCTTTTTTATTTTGAGACAGTGTCTTCTTAAGTTGCCCAAGCAGGCCTTGGACTTTTGGTCCTCCTGGCTGAACCTCCTAAGTAGCTGGGATTACAAGCATTCACCACAATGCCCAGCTTAAATAGATATTTTTGAAAAGCTCCCTTTAGTGGGGCATGGTTGCACACACCTATAATCACAGTGACTTAGGAGGCTGAGTCAAGAGTATCACAAGTTCGAGGCCAGCCTCTGCTACACAGCAAGATCCTGCCTCAGAACAAAAATTAAAAAGGGCTGGTGGTATACCTCAGTGGTAGAGTGCACCTGAGTTCAATCTCTAGTACTGAAAGAAAAAGGAAAAGAAAGAAAAGCTCCTTGTTCCCACATTTTTATTGGCACATTATAGTTTTACATAGTGGTGGGATTTGTGCTTACATATTCATGCATGCACATAATATAACAATATATTTTGGCCAGAATCAATCCCAAGGACTTACCTCATTTTTCTTTTCCTCCCACCTCCTGGTAAGAAAAGCTCCTTTTAATAATAGTTAGGATTTTAAAAGTTTGGACATGACATTTATCTGGAAAGTTTACATATGTAGTACATCCCTTATAATATCAGATGAATGAAATACTACTATAAGTAGATTTATGCATTCAGTAGGAAATAGAAAATATATTACTTTTATTTCTGTTTAAATTTCTATATTGATTGTGACTTTTAAAAAAATTGTTACCAGGGATTGAACCCAGGGACACTTAACAACTGAGCCACATTCCCAGCCTTTTTAAAAAATATTTTAAGACAGGGCCTCACTAAATTGCCGAGGTTGGCTTTGAACTTGCAGTACTCCTGCATCAGCCTCCTGAGCCACTGGGATTGCAGGTGTGCACCACTGTACCCAGCTCATTGTGACTTTAAATTGTACATCACTAGCCCAGCATGGTGACACGCATCTATAATCCCAGCTACTCAGGAGGCTGAGACAGGAGGATCACAAGTTCGAAGCCAGCCTCGACAACTTAGTGAGGCCTATATCAAAATAACAATTTTTAAAAAGGGTTGGGGATGTAGCTCAGTGGTAGAGCACCCCAGGCTCAATACCCAGTACCACAAAAAATAAAAATTATGCATTACTTTCGAGAAGAATTATTTTATTGTTGTAATAGCATTATTCACGTACCACACAATTCACTGACTTAAAAATATATAATTCAGTAATTTTTAACATATTCACAGAAATGTGCAACCTGGCTTCTGATGAGAAGTCAGCTGTTAATCTTATTGGGGTTCTTTTTGAAGTGGAAAATAGTTGGTTTTCTCCTTTATTGCTTTCCAAAATTTTTTCCTTGTGTTTGACTTTCAGCAAATTTTATTGTGATGTATGTGTTTGTAAATCTCTGTTATTCTACTTGTAGTTTGTTCAGTGGCCTGTATATGTAAATTAATATTTTTCATTGAGAAGTTTTTAAATGTAGTTTTTCAGCTTTTTTTCTCCTCTCCTCCTGGTACTTACATTATATATACTGTGTGTTTAATGGTGTCCCACATTTCTCTTTGACTCTATTCATTTTTCTCCACCCCTTTTTCTCTTTATTCTTGAGTTTGCACAATCTCTATTGATAAACTATTTCAAGTTCACTAATTCTTCTCTCAGTTTAAGACTACTCTTGAGGCCCTTTAGTAGTTTTTCACTGATCATAGTTCTCAAAACTAGCATTTCTGTTGGATTCTTTTTTATAATTCTCAATATTCTTGGTTTGACCAAAGCATTACCATTGTGCTTCCTTACTTAAATAAGTAAATGGGGGAGGGTGCTTTTCTGCAGTAATGAGAATTGAACCTAGGATCTTGCTAGGCAAACTGAGCTGCATCCCCAGCCCATTTTAATTTGTTCCAAACTGACCTCAAATTTTTGATCCTCCTGCCTCAGACTCCTGAGTAACTGGAATTACAAGCATGTACTGCCGTGCTTAGCTTCCTTTACTTCTTTAATCGTGGTTTTCTTTAGTTCTTTGAGTACATTTACATGACTAATTTGAACTCTGAAGTCTGTTGGAATTTATTTCCAACATATGGTTGCTCTCACAGGCAGTTTCTGTTGCTTTTTTTTTTTCCTAGTGTTTGGGTCATCTCTTCTGCTTCTTAGAATGTTTCATCTTTTTTTGTTGTTGTTGTTGGAAACTGAATGTTTTAGATAATGTAGTAACTCTTGGCACTGACCCACACACACATGGCTCTTTATTGTTATTTGCTTGTTTCCTTCTGTAGTGACTGGCTAAATTCTTGTATTGAAATCTATTTATTCAACTCACACCCCTTCCCTGCAGTGTGAAGCCTGTGATGTTACTCCTCAGGAGCATAACCTCAGATATTCCCACAGTCACCAGGGATGACAGTGGTTTCAGTAGGACTCCCTTTAGTTGTCTTTTTCTCTGACCACACCCAGCTTTTAATTTCCACTAATTGCTCCTGATTGTTCTATTGTTTTTAATAATGTCCTGGGATTATTAATTGACACATAAATTTATGCAATCAAAATAGGCTTCCTTTAAAGGGATAGTTGCCAAGATCCGTGTTTGAGATTTCTTCTGAGGCATAGTTCAGTGTTAAGAATACTTGTCAAGCATGTGTAAAGCTCAGAGCTTCAATCCCAGCACCACAAAGAGAGGGATATTTCTTCTGATCCCAAGTGGCTTTTCCCTGCTATCTCTGCCTGGTTATCTGAGGTGTAGTAGTCATCCTCAGCTTGAGCCTTTCTATACTCAGCTGCCCATGAAGTCAGTTCCATTCGTGATAGAATTGTAGCCCTCTGTTGTATGACCTGCCTCTCCCTAGGAAATATCTCTGAGCTCAGATAACATGGGATGGGGACAATGTTGTGCTCCCTCTGAGTGGCATGGTAGCCTCAGGTCTTCTAGGTTTGCCTTACCTAGTGCAGAACTCCAGCCCCACAAGCTAGGGCCAGAGTGATCAAGGTCTCAGCATTCTTGGTGGCACCATACCAAAAGCAGCCTCCATCCCATGAGTGGAAACTATGAGAAAGAAAGAGCCCCTGCCTCTCAGCCACACTCACCTGGAACTTAGGTTCAGCAGCAGCTAGCTAAAATCAGAATGAGAAATGGTGAAATCCTGCTTCTCCCAGCAAGAAAGCTAAGGGAGAGTGAGCCCTGTAAGCTGCACCAATCTCACAAGATCTGTGCTGGAAGGAAAGAGAGAGGTTGTGGGTCTAGGTTCATTTACCACAGATTCCCATTTTATTTACAGTTTTTAGTAGATTTTTTGAATAAATGCTTCTACATTTGCTGTATTCCTTTAGGATCACTTCCAGAGACTAATTGGTTATTGTTTTTTTTTTAATTGAAAGAATTTTCACCAGTTTCATTGAGGCGTGAGTCTACAGAGCTCCTTATTTTATACTTGTCATGCCAGAAGTAGAACTCTAAGCCTTTTAACATACCATCTTGTTGCTCTATTCATAATTGCTCACAGTGGTCATGTACTGGGATTGCTATCTCCTCAGTAGATTATATGAGTGGCTCCAAGTTACTAGCTGACCATTATTCCCTGTAGAATAATGATAGCCCCTAGTTAGCATTTTGTAGCATGTAAAAGAATATTAGTCAATGACTGTCACTGTCTTTTTTAGTTTATATTTTCAACACTTTGTGACTTGAAGTGTTTATATTTTCTTTTTTCTTATAGTCTAGTACCAGTGTTTTTCTGGAAGGGCAAGACCTCCTGTTTAAACCTGTTACTAGCCACATTCAGGGAAGGACACTTGAACTGCTACAAGTTTTAGTTCAAAATATTCATTCTTCACAATATAGGAACTTTGTATAACATTCCATGTGTAGTTATAATTTTAGATTAGACTACTTGTTTGGGAGATAAGGACAGGGAAAATGAGAAACAAGGAGAAAGTAGAGGCAGAAAAGCAGAATGGTCACACTTATTCATTCTTCAGCCATTCATGTCTCATGCCTTTCAGCCTCAACCCTTGACAGCTCTGCCTTCATGTTTGCTTTTTCCTTTTCTGCTCTTCCCTTGTTGGGATCTCTTCCTAGAGACACCTTAGCTGCCTCTCTTTGGTTTGGTGGACAATGGACACATCTGAGGCTCTATCCAGCACTGTACTACCATCCTCTGTGACTTGGGCTTCCTCCTAAGGCTAATGTGTGGCCTCACCCATTTGTCTACACACTTTGTATTATAGGATTTTGTAGTATTCTTTCCCATTACTCTAGGCCATTTGAGAATATTCCTAACAGAAATCATTTGCTTGGTGTGATTTTCCTGCTGCTACTTCTATAATCTGTGGGATAGTGTTGACTAACCTCTGGAATGAGTATGTGTTGACTACTTCATTCAGTGTTGTTCTCTTTCCCAGGATGCTTCAGGATGAAGCGCCATAAGACTCTCAGCAGCAGTGACAGTTCAGATGAGTGTGAGTAGAACTGGCTGCCAACTGGTAACCACAATATCTATGCCCCTTGAAGATTTCTTCTTTGACTTGAGAATAAGCCATTTCATGCTCCTTTCCATAGTTAAAAAAATGTTTCTGGGAGGGAAGGTTCAGAGTCCATTTTTCTTACTCATTTAAATTTCATTAGAGATAGATAAATTAGGTTGAAGAGTTGGTTTTGTGTGGTATATAACATTTTTTTTTTACTTTTCTTTTACCTAAAAAGCAAAAACCAAATCTAATAATGCTTTAATGGAGCTTCTTTAGAAAAGAAAAAAAGTACAAGAGCATAAATTGTAGGCCCCGATTCTAATTGTAGCTAGGGTATTAAATGTTTTATTGTGGGTCATTGTTTGTAAAGGCCCTAGTAACAGTCTTTGGGGAAGTCCTTAAGGATACACAGAGTACTTGCTCCATATTTTTAGTTTTTTCAGATACATTTTTTTCTAGGCAATTCGAAAATACGATGAGGTGTGATTACACCAAATTGAATCTTCCCAGCCTTCACATTATTGAAAGTTTTTGCACTCCGGAAGGTCACCTATAAATGTCATTAAACTCCATTGTGAGACTCTCTTGGGTGCAGTTATTTTCTGCAGTAGTATGAGATCTCTGTGGTCTTCTCTATCATATCTTTCATAATTCTCTTGGATGACATTTAGTTTTATGCCATTTAGTTACATTAGTGGGTAATTTATCTTAGGATTTTTTTCTAATTATCTTTTTCAGGTCCTTCTACTTCCTTTACTTCTGGCCCAATGTATAGGAGCAAGTCAAAAAATCCAAAAGAACACAAGAAACCTGCTGAGGTGAGATAAGATATTTCATTTTTATACTTAAAAAAAAAAAAACAACAACCAGACAGCTACATCCTGTCTCTATACCTACAATATCCAGAATCTGAAGATGTGTAAAGTAAAGCATATGCCAACGGATAAAGCTGTTTTCCAATGAGTTTAATTTCCAAGAAAGATTCCATTTTCTTTCCTAAGAGAAAAATAATCTTTACACTGCTTTCATTTTGGTAATGACAAATGCCTGTCTTTAGAATATTCCTCTCCTAACCAGAAAGTCACAGAGACCCAGAGTTGAGGAACTGGGAAGGATCTCCCAACCTATGATTGAAAAGAGCTAGATTAGCAAGTGAGAGTTGGTATAGGAAAGAATAGGTTAGGAGGTTGTGGGTAGAGAAGGGAAGAACCAAGAGGTCTGGATTCCAAGCTGTGACCTTTGGAGCACTGCCAGACCAGAAAAAAAAATGGGTCACTCCTTGTAAGGCTGATCCTCTTCAGCCCCAAGGACAGCAGAGTGCCAGAATTACACTTGGACTTGGTAATGGTCTAGTGGATCATACAGACTTTCCTCTGTGATGCTGAAAATATGAGAAACTGACCCCGTGTATCTTCATTTCTGTGAGTGAACTTCTTGGCTATAAAGGAAAAGAGAATGTGTTAGTTATTCTGTTGTTGCATTATACATGATCACAAAATTAGTAGCTTAAGAAGCAGCACATATTTATTATCTCACTTACTACAGGTCAGGAATCTAGGCACAGTATTACTACATTCTGTGTTCAGGATTTTTCAAGGCTGCAATCCCTGTGCTGACTGGGCTGTGTTCTCATCTGGAGACTGAATTAAGGAAGAATTCACTTTCAAGCTCATTCAGATTATTGGCAGAATTCCTCCTCAGAGATAGATGATTTAGATCTTTATTTTCCTGCTGGCTTTTGATGAAACACCACTCAGTTCCTAAAGGCCACTTATAGTTTCTTGCCATGTGGCCTTCTCTATAGGAAGTCTTACAGTAAGACAGTTTACTTTTTCAGAGCCAGCAAGAGAGAGTTTCCCTCAAGTCTGCTAAGGTGGAGTCTTATATAACATAATATAATTATAAGTGACATCTATCACATTTGCCTTATTTTATTGATTAGAAGCAAGTCACAGGTTCCACCCACAGTCATGGAAAAGTAGTATCTGGCTGAAGAGTACTTTTCCAGTGTATTCACCAGAAAGTATTTTGCCTTTCTCAAAGGTTGCTTTTCATTTCCTTATTTTGCTAGAGATCTGTCTAGGCACAATAGAATATTAGTGCATTTTGATGTGTTTGCGTTGTACAGAAAAATCTCAGGAAATATAATGCACATAAACAGGAAGTGGAAGAAACTTCCCATCTATCCAGAGGAGACTTTGACTATGGAGCAGTGATTTAAAACTTTGTTACCTTTTCCCTGTAGGACATAAAACAGTTCAAGGACTTCGGATCTTGAGTCCTATGGCCTCCAGATCAGTGGGAATAACAGTCTTTTCCTGGAAACATTAGGGAATCTGAGCTGTTGGAAGCAATTTTTTCATTTGCATTTCACATTGTGTTATAAAAGGGAGAACCTGGTGATACAAAACTAACCTTGGCATTAGAAGAACTTGATTCCATGTTCTGTTTTGCTGGATTATTTCATCCCTCTGAAATTATTTGTGTTGTCAACATTACGGGGTATTATCAAACCTACCTCCCGTAGCTACCATTTATTGATGTTTTTTGTACCAAGAGCTTTACAGTAGATGACCTAATAACAATTAGATTAGATTATCTACTATTATTAGATTATACCCAAACTTGAGAAATTAACAGACTCTTCTTGGGTGTTTGTTCAAAATACTGATTCCAGACCAGTTCCACCCTGTGGCACTAGTGAATTCGTATTTACAAGGAAGGTACCTGGGATCTACTATTTAAAATTGATTCAGGTGATTTTCATGATGAGGTACATTGGGGAAATCATATACTTTTGTTTCATTCCCTTAATTGTATTATAAAGTAGGTATTCTGTTTGCAGGTAATGAATCTGAGGCTCAGAGAAGTTACTTGTCCTGGATCATCTGAATAAGAGCAGAGCTGGGCATGGTGGTGCACACCTGTAATCCCAGATACTCTAGAGTCTGAGGCGGGATAATAACAAGTTAAAGGCTAACCTTGGCAATTTAGCAAGACCCTGTCTCAAAATAAAAAATAAAAAGAATCGGACTGGGAATGTAGCTCAGTGGTAGTGCTTGCCTAGCATGCCTAAAGTCCTTGGTTCAATCCCCAGTACCACAAAAAAAAGAAGAAAGGAAGGAAGGAAAAGAAAAATAAAATAAAATGATCGGGGCATATAGCTCAGTGGTAAAGCACCCCTGGGTTCAATGTCCAGTACCACAGAAAAAAAAAAAAAAAGAAAGAAGAAATGAAAGCGGAAATTTAAGTTTTGATTTACCCTGCATCCTGTCCTATTAGCCAGTATGCATTGGATACATTATGCAAGATACAACAATTGTTGAAACTTTGTCAGTTAAGAAATATGAGACAGCAACAATATTATCTCATAAATAGCTATAATAAAATTTTTCATAATTAAGTGGGAGTAGAATTTGAAAATAAAACAGTTGCCTAGAATTGAACAATGTCTGGGAACCCAGACAGGAAGGAGAATGTGGAAGGAATCTGGGTAGAAAAAGAGAAGGGGAAGTAAATGGGAAGTGGCAGAGGTGATAAGCACTTGTTGCCACCTTTATTTTTATTTTTTTCAGTACTGGGGATTAAACCCTAGGGGTGCTCTACCACTGAGCTACATCCCCAGCCCTTTTTTATTTTTTATTTTGAGACAGGATCTTGCTAAGTTGCCTATGCTGGCCTCGAACTTGAAATCCTCCTGCCTCAGACTCCCGAGTCGCCGGGATTACAGGCGTGCGCCACCGCGCCCGACGACAAGCATACACTGCCTACAGGTGAGGCTGAGGGCAGCCATTGAGGAGTAGTTGGAACTACTGTGAATTCTTTCTCCTGTTTGGGTCTTAAAACAAAAACAGTATCACCTTTTGTTGCTTTTGTCAGAGTATCCGTTTATGTGACATTTCTTTTCAGTTTTTCTTCTTTTTGGGGAGGATGGTTAGTACTAGAGATTCAACCCAGGGGCTTATGCAAGCTTGGCAAGTGCTCTACCACTGAGCTACATCCCCAACCCTTTTTATTTTTTATTTTAAAACAGGTCTCCCTAAATTCCTCATGCTACCTTCGAATTTGAAATTCCCCTGCCTCAACCCTCCCATGTGACTAGGATTATATAATGTACCCCCATGCCCATCTGTGCCACATTTCTAATAGCAAAGTTTATCACTTTTCTGTCTATATCTGACCTTCAAGCTTCTACTTACTGTCCCCATTTGTTTCAAACAATTGTTTTAAGGCTCACTTAAGAAATGGAAATAACTTCTTTCATGTGCAAACAGAGCCAATATAAAACTAGATTGCATTTATTTTGTTATGGCCTGGATGAGTTCTTCAAGGGCTACCTTAGTCTAGCCTTCCAACTACAAACCATGCGAATCCTAATAAAAGAAAACATATCAGACTTTAAAAAACCAAACATAGTGCACTTTTATGGTATTATCATTCCTCTTTTATATCAATTTCCACTTTTCTGGAATACTTAGGGTCATTAAGAATTAGTAACTTATTCATTTTTACTCATTATTTTTGAAAATCATCCTTTTATCATCTAAACACTAGTGGTCATGTAGATTTAGCCATATAATAATCTAATAATCTTCCTATTTGGGTATAATTTTAAATTTACAGAAAAGTTGCAGAGATAGAATTGAGAGTTCCTGTATAGCCCACATTCGATTTCCTTTCCCCTGAATGTTAACTAACTTCTTCCATTGCTGCAGTACATTTGTCAAAACTAAAAAAGTCAGTTTGTCGAAATGAACCCAACTTCTTTGTATAATCATGAAGCACTAATTTTAAAAAAATCACCCACAAAAAAACTAAAAAAGCCAATATGATACATGAATATTAACTAAACTCTAAACTTTTGGGGATTTTTATCAGTTTTTTCCATTCATATTCCAGTATCCAGTCCAGGTTACAACATTACATTAGTTATCATGTCTTCTCAGTCTTATCTGGACTGTGAGTTTGAGTTTTTCCTTGTTTTACATTACCTGGACAGTCTTGAACAGTACTCTTGAGTATCCTGTAGAATTTTCCCCAGTCTGGTTTTGTCTAATGTTTGTTTTATGATAAGACTATAATTAAGGTTTGGGAGAAGAATACAATAGAGATCAAGTGTCCTTCTCATTGTATTATATCAAGGGCTTCTCATTTATGGTAATATTTATGAGATTTCTCTATTGTAAAGTTCCTGTTTTTCCCTTTCCCTATTCTGTTCTTTGAAAGCAAGTCACTAAATGTGACCTGCATAGACCCAGCAATGATGTTGGGCAAGAATTAAGCTTTACTTCCTGAAGGGAAGAGTTAGTTAGCATCTATTATTTGATAATATTCTATAAAGAAGATTTATGTCTTTTCCCTGTTTTAAAAAGTTATTTAATTTTTTTATTTATATCAATATGGACTCACATATATTTACTTTATACTTCAGGGTGTAACCCAATACTACATACTTTATTGTGTTGCTAAAATTGTTCTATAATCAGTGAAACCATTGCTATAATTTTTCTCTTTTCCATTCCATTAATTTTCATTCTTTTTTAAAACAACATTTATTTAAGCCAGTCCCCAAAAGTCAAAGTTCAAATGTTTTCTCTGATATGTTGAAAGCTAATCCAAAATAAGGTGGAGGAGTGCATAAAAAAAGAATAGAAGAAAGATCAGTGGAATATACAAAGGGGAATGAAGGGAAGGGAGGAGGGATGAGTAGGGAAAGAGAGTGGAATGAATCTGACCTAACTTTCCTATGCATATATATGAATATACCACAATGAATCTCACCACATCCACAAGACATCCACAATTAGTATCCACAAGACACTAATTTAAAAAAAAATATAAGTAAATAGCAGAAAGATCAGTAGAGGGAAGGGACTGCGGGAAGGAGGAAAGGAGGGAAAGGGGAAGTACTGGGGACTGAATTAGAGCAAATTACATTCCATGGTTTTATAATTATATTTAATTTATAATTATATTTAATTATAATTATATCAAAATGAATCCTAAAAAGAGCCAATGAGTTTTTTTTAGAAAAATTATTATTTGACTTTTCCAAACTTTTTGTTTTAGTTTTTTTGTTTGTTTGTTTTTATAATGGTACCGGGGATTGAACTCAGGGCCTTGCACTTGCTAGGTAAGTGCACTATCACTGAGCTACATCTCCAGCCATGATTTCTGTTCTTATTTTTGTTATTTTCTTCTCATGATGTAGGTTTATTTTGTTCTTTTTCTAGATTCTTGAGGTGGGTGCTTAGGTTTTGCTTTGAGTTTTGTTTTGGGGGGAGTGTTTTTGTGGTTTGTTTTTTGCTGTTGTTGTTTTAATACTGCAAATTGAACCCAGGGACATTTTACCACTGAGCTACATCCCAGCCCTTTTTATTTTTTATTTCAAAACAGAGTCTTGCTGAGACTGGCCTCTCCTGCCTCAGACTTCCAAGTAGCTGGGATTACAGGTGTGCACCACCTTGCCCTGCTTATATTACTAATTTGAAATTTTTCTGCTTCTCTGATTTGAGAATTTTAGTCCTATCAGATATCCCTTAAACACCATTTTAGTTGCATTCCACTAATTTTGATGTTTATTTTCATTTTCAGTTTTTTTTCTTTTTTTCTTTTTTTTGTGGTGCTGGGGCTCAAACCCAGGGCCTTGTGCTTGCAAGGCAAGCATTCTACTGACTGAGCTATCTCCCCAGCCCTCATTTTCATTTTTGAGTGTATATTTTTATTTCCTTCAAAACTTCTTTGACCCATGGATTATTTAGAAATAAGTTGTTTCATTCCCAAGTGTTTGGAGACTTTCCTGCTATCTTTCTGTTATTGATTTCTAATTTTAGTTTATTATTGTCAAAGAATAGACTCTAGGATATCACTTCTTTTACATTTGTCAAGTTTTGTTTTATAGAACAAAATATTGTTTATCTTGGTGAATGTTCTATGCACACCCAGAAGGAAAGTATATTCTGCTGTTCCTGGGTCCTGTTGATTGATTATGTTCTTCTATATCCTTACTGATTTTCTACCTAGTTGTTTTACTAATTATTCGGAGAGCACTATAGAAGTCTCAACTTTGTGGATTTATCTATTTCTCCTCAGTTCTATCAGTTTTGCTTTATGTAATTTGAAGGTCTATTCTTAGATACATACATAAATTGACCCTTTTATAATATAATGTCCTTCTTTGTCTTTAGTAATTCTGTTTGCTCCGAAGTCTACACTATTTAATACTAATATGGTTTCTGGATTTCTTCTGATTCATGTTTGTATGGTATATTTTTCCATTCTTCTACTTTTGATCTATATAATGATGATATTTGAAGTGAGTTTCTCATAGAGTTGGATTGTTTTTTAAATTAACTCTCTTTATCTCTGCCTTCTAATTGTTGTGTTTAAACCATATATATTTAATATAACTTTCAGTATAATTTGGCTTAAATATGTCATTTTACTGTTTGTTCTCTGTTTGCTCTCTGTTGATTGTTATTGCCCCTCTGTTTTATTTTCTCTCTTCCTATGGGTGATTTGAATAATTTTTTGAATCCCATGTTGATTTATCTATAGCAATTTTGAGTGTATATCTCTGTATAAATGTTAGTGATTGCTTTCAGTGTAATCGTTTAGATATAACATCAGTTTATTGTTTTCTACATTTTACCATTTTGAGTGAAGTATAGAAATCTTACCATTTATGTTTATTTATCTGCCCCCCACCTTTGTAATATGAAATTGTCTTAAGTTTTTTGTTTTCTCATATTGAGAACCCACATTAGACAAAGTTATGTTTTTTTAAGTCATCAAACTTTAGAAAACTCAAGAGGGTAGTCTGTTGTATTCACCTGTATCTGTACTCTTTCTTTATTCCTGATGTTTCAGTTTTCCTTTTTTGTTCATATCCTTTCTGTTTAAAGAACTTTGATCATTCATTTAGGGTAGGTCTACTAGTGTTAAATTCTCTGTTTTCCTTCATCAGGATGTCCTGATTTTATCTTCTTTCTTGAATATTTTTGCTTGTTAAAGAATCATGGTTTGACAGTACTTTTCTTTCAACCCTTGAAAAATATTCTGCTCCTTCTATCTGGCCTCCATGGTTTCAGATGGAAAATTTGATCTTGTTCAAATAGTTGTTTCACTCTAGGCAGTTAGTCATTTATTTTTCTGTTGCTTTTAAGAGTTTTGTCTTTTGTTTTCAAAACTTAGATTATGATGTCTCTGAGCACAGACTTCTTTTCATGTATACTGTTTGAAGTTTGGGCAGCTTCTTTTTTTTTTCTTTTTTTTTTTTTTTTTTTTTTTTGCTGTGCTGGGGATTGAACCCAGGACCATGTGCTTGCAAGGTAAGCACTCTACCAACTGAGCTATATCCCCAGCCCCTGGGCAGCTTCTTGAATCTATAGATTTATATCTTCTGCAAGTTTGAGAAACTTTTAGTCATTATTTCTTTGAGTATTTTTCAACTCCACCTTATTTCTCCTTTCCTTTTGGGAATTAAGTTGCATGAATGTCAGATCTTTTTTTATTTTCCCATAGGTCCTTCAGACTCCTTTCATTTTTCCACTGTATATTCTTTCTGTTGATCAGATTGAGTAATTTCTCTTGTTCACTGGTTCTTTGGTTATTTCCATTCTCTGATTGAGCCTATCCCAAGAGTTTGTTTCAGTTATTGTATTATTCCATTCTGAAATTTTCATTTATTCTTTATATCCTCTATTTCTTTGCTGAATGTTTATGTTTTTGTTTCAGAAATATAATTTCTCACTAAAACATTGTTGTCATAGATGCTTTAAAAATCCTTGTCACATAATTCTAACATCTGTTTTATCTTGATGTTTGTACCTATTGATTGTGTTTTCTCATTCCTAGTTATTAGTTTGATGAGTGATATTCTGTTGTACCCTGAACTTTTTTGGTATTATGTTGTGAAACAATGAGTCCTTTATTTAAATCTTCTGTTTTAGAAAGCCTCTACTGTAACCAGGCCAGTGGGGAAGAAGAGGTGTTGACTGTTAGTACCTGTTGTGGAATTCCTGGGTCCTCTGCCTTGTCTGTTATGTTCTAGGAAATGGAGGATCTCGTTACTACTTGGTTAGGATGGAAGTGCTTACCTGGTTGCCTCTACTGATAGTGGGGTGTGTGATGATGGTCAGGGTACACATTACTGATATGTGGTGGTGATAGCCCAGGGACCCTACCCAGTCTCTGCTATACCACTTTGAGGAGGAGGTGGAGGAGGCACCTAACTCTTGCTGGGTGAGAGTGGATATCAAGGCCTCTCAGTTGGTGGTCATCAATACCACAATCGCCCTTTAAAATTTTTAATATCTTTTTAGAAACATAATTCTCATAGTATGTAATTCACATATTTAAAGTATATAGTTCAGTGGATTTTAGTATATTTGCAGTTGTATAACCTTTACTACAATATTAATTTAGTACGTTTTTATCACCTTAAAAGGAAGCCCCATAACCCATTAGTAGTTACTCCCTAGTATCTTGCCACTGGCAGCCACAGATGTACTTCACTGCATCTGTGAATTTGCCTATTCTGGACATTTCCTATAGATGGAATCCTACAATATGTGGTCTTTCTTGTTTGGCTTCTTTCATTTAGCATATTTTCCAGGTTCATCTATGTTGTAGCATGTATCAGTACTTCATTTCTTTTCATGACCAACTGATATTACATGGTATTTTGTTTATCCTTTCATCAATTGGTGGGTGTTTGGGTTATTTCCACTTTTTAGCTATTATGAATAATTCTTCTGTGAACATTCACATGCAAGTTTTTATGTGGAGCTATGTTTTCAGTTGTCTTGGGTATATACCCAAGAGTGGAATTGTTGGATCATATAGTAACTCTGTTTAACCATTTAAGGAACTGCCAGTCTCTATTCTAGAATCTTTTGGTGTTTTTTTCCTCAGATAGATCCAGTCTCTGGTAGCACTCCCAGCTTTTAGCACTGTTACTATCACTGGAGGCTTTAGTATGGTAGTAGGATTTGGGGGAGGGGCAGCATTCTCTGACCTTCTGATTATGTCTCAGGCTTTGGATTGCATAGTAGCCCTGTGTCTGGATTTGTGGGGGGAGGTGGTCTTCACCAGTACAGCATTTTGCACCTTCGCCTATTAAGTACCCTCTGGTACTCTCTATTCTTTGTCCTTGAGGTTCACCCCAGGGAGAGCCTTTTTCCCCTTAGGTAACAGAGGCTGAGACTGACTGCTTTTCTCTTTCCCCAGCAAAAGTGAAATTACAGCATTGCCCTCACTTGGTATCCTTTCCCTAGAGATGAAATCTTTTGTTCACTAAGGGAGTCAGGGTACTGAGCACCAGGGACCCGGATTGCACCACTCAGGTAGCTTTCTCCAGTTCCTCCTCTACCCCATCTTCCCTGTGTGGAACTCATTGTGTTCCTAGAGACAAAACTTGCAAGAGGATGGGAACTCCCTATGAATATAGTCCCCAGGAGCTTCATACTCTCATAATAATTCCCACTAGGCCTCCAGTGATTCATCATAATTTCTAGAATGTTCCTGCTTTGGCTTCCCCAGATAAGCAATGCTCTGTCCTGTGTTTCCCTGCAGAAACCTGTCTCTTGTTGTGTTGACCATTTGTCTTGTGGCTTATTTCTCTGGCAGATTTTTGAAAAGATGTTAATTTAATGCCCATCTTGCCATTTTCTTCTTGTAAAAATGGAAGTTTCTTTTTTCCATCTCTCTACAGGTCTGAGATGATACTGGAAGTCTCATCTCTTACATTTTTACTGGGAGTTAGTCATTGAAGTACAATATAAATTATCTTTTATGTTGGGGTTTAACTGGCTGCATTAATAGGTACATATTTTCTTTGATAGCTAGTGCACCATGAGATTTCTATACATGCCTCCCCGTGATTTATCCTCTAGGGAAGAGTTTGCTGGGGGTATGTGAATCCCACATATGTGGTTCAGAGGCAGAGAAAACCCAGCAAAGAATATCATGCTTAAAACTCTGAAAATTCTGAATGCCTTCTGAAAATTATAATTTTAATTTTATAATTATAAAATTATAATTATAATTTTAAGACTATGTTCTTATGTGAATTTTATTTCTGAGTTAATAATTTTCATCTAATTCTCTAAAAGGCCCATACTTCTAAAGATATTTTAAAAAATTTTAAAAAATTCCCTAGAAAAAGCACATTGAAATAGAACCAATTTGAACATGTTAAAATGTTTTCCATGCTTTCTCAAAAGCCAAGATATTTTTACTTAATATTAATTAGTCCAGTCTGTAAAACACGTTATCCTCTCTTAAAGGATCAACTATAGGCATACCATCTATAGGCCTGGAGTCCCATTAATTTTTATCCAAGACTTCCATAGCAATAAAGTATAAGATCTTATATTTTAATTTAGCAGAGAATACTACATACCCTCAAGTAGAGCTTATATACATCATTTTACCTGTACTTATAACAAGCTTGATTATTTAGTTTCCAGATCTACAGTAGATAAAAGCACTAAGCTGCAAATGCACACATGTTGCACAAAAAGGGACATTGAAAGAAGGGAGAACACCTTCCAGAGCAAACCTCAAATGTCATCTCTTTTGTGAAAATTGTCCAGATCTCCAAGTCAGACTTAATTGTTCCCCCTCCTCCATTACTAGGATGCAAACACCTCTGTTTGATATGAGGTAAGAGAAGTAATTCAACTTACCTAAGTAACCCCAAAGTACATTGCTTTACAATTATTGGTGTTCCAGTTGGTGTCAGCCCAAGGCCATAAAAAATGTTGTTTATTTTTTTTTCTTTCTTCTATTTTATTTTATTTTATTGGTACTGTGATTAAACCCAGGGACTTGCACATGTTAAATAAATATTATACTGTTGAAGTACATACCCAACCTTTTTTTGTTTTGAGACAGGGTCTCACTAAGTTGACTTGGCTGACTTCAAACTTCTGATCCTCCTGCCTCAATCCTGAGTAGCTGAGACTATAGATGGGTGCAACCTTTTTGTTTTTTTCTTTTTCTTTTTTAAATTTTCTATTTATTTTCTTTTTTCTTCTTCCAGCCTGTTTATAAGAAATGTGAGAGCTGTTTTAAACTGGTTGAAAGATAGTCCCATGAAAAATATTTACATGGTTTTTATAATTTTCATTGGAAAAATTAATGTGGGTACAAGGTCTTGACAGTCCTGGGTGTCTTTGTTATCATATAAGAAAAGGTTTTAAAGCCAGACATGGTGGTACATGCCTGTAATCCCAGCAGCTCAGGAGGCTGAGGCAGGAGGATCAAGAGTTCAAAACCAGCCTCAGCAACTTAGCAAGGCCATAAGCAACTTAGCAAGACCCTGTCTCTAAAATATGTGTGTGTGTGTGTGTGTGTGTGTGTGTGTGTGTGCTGGTGATGTGGCTTAGTGGTAAAGCACCCCTGAATTCAATTCCTGGTACCAAAAAAAATAAGAGTTTTAAGCATGATATTCTTTGCTGGATTTTCTCTGCTTCAAATGGTTGATTAACTTACCTTAAGACTGTATAATTATAGGCAGTTTCCTTTGATTAAATATACTTACCATGTTTTGTACTTATAGCTGTTGTATACATTTGAGGGACACATTAGTTCATGGTCAGTTATGTATAGTTTCAAATTTATATGAATATGAATCAACATTGATCAGTCTCTCTGCTTTATTGACATGAACCAGGCAGTATTTCCCTTAGTGTCATACAGGAAATAAGTGTCTTGAATTTTCCTCTGAAAAAATGTCACACAAATGTTCAGACTAGCTGTGCTTTAAGAAATTGCCCACTGAGAGATGTTAATGAGAGTAATAAAAGACAGAGTTGTCAATGAAGGGCATTTTCATTTTGTGGTTCTGGCAGGTTAAGCATTGATGTTCTAATTGAATTCATAGTGAGGCCTCCTTTGTTTCTGCAAGCATCTGAGAGGCCAGATGCACATGCAGTGTTGGACTTGGCATAGCTTCTGGACTGTATGTTAGCCTGTGAATCCCCTCTGACCATAAATGAGCAGTTATCTGTTAAGTACAAAGCCTTTTTGTTTCAGTATCATTTGGGGAAACTACCAATGCATACAAAACAGGCACACAATTAAGAACTCGTAAACTTCTCAACTTCATTACCTAGAAAGGTCAATGTCAACATTCAGCTCCCTCATCCATAATCTTTAATTTAACAACAAATGGCTGTTTTATTTTGTGAAATTTCTGCATTATTTGTAGCCTCTAGAATGTAATGTTCTTGATAAAGCTTTTGCTTTGGAGAGCTGAGCTATATGCTTCTTTATGCTTTTAGAAGGAAAGCTGAGATTATGTTAATAAAATAACTGGCATCTAATATTTATTTGATGCAAATATAATGAGCCCAGCACCATGCTAAGCCCTTTACACAGTTAACCCATTTAATTCTTACAACAACCCCAATAAGATGGGTATTATTATTATTCCCATCTTATAGATTAGTAAGCTGAGACAGAGAATTTAGATACCTTGCCAAAAGCTATGAAGGAGGGCTGACTGAGCTGTGAAGTAGCTCAGTGGTAGAGCACTTGCCTCGCATGTGTGAGGCACTGGGTTCAATCCTCAGCACCATATAAATAAATAAAGATTTTTTAAAAAGCTACAAAGTAGTGAAACTAGTAGACCAATCCATGTAACCTGTTCCAGAACTCATATTCCTCTCTTGAGAAAATTTTAGCTATATAAAACATTTGCCTGGTTCAAGCATCAAACCATAAAACAAAACACACTTGGAAAGATCCAGTTTTTGTCTCTCTCTCTGTATGGTTTGAATGTATTCCCCAAAGTTCATGTGTTATAAACTTCATCCCCATTACAGGTGTTGGGAGGTGGGCTTAATACAAAGTGATTAGGCTATGCCCTCATGATTGGATTAATGTCATTGTCAAGAGAGTGGATTATGAGAGTGGGATTTGTTATAAAAAGAAGTTACCAGTGCTGGGATTGTGGCTCAGTGGTAGAGCGCTTGCCTGGCATGTGTAAGGCCCTGGGTTCGATGCTCAGTACTGCATATAAATAAATAAAATAAAGGTCCATTGACAACTAAAAATTTTTTTTAAAAAGAAGCTACCCCCCCAAAGTGGGGGTGAGTGTCCAATTACCTTTTGCTCTCACACCCACCTCTTGTCCTTCCTACATGAGATGATACAGCATGAAGACCCTTACCAGATGCCAGTCAACACTGTGCTCTTAAAGCTCCTAGCTTCTAGAACCATGACCAAATAAATCACCCAGTCTCAAATATTCTTCTTATAATACAGCAGCATAAAATAGACTAAGAAACTCCCTTTCCTGTTTTCCTCTCTCCTGCAGATTTTCTTGAGTTTTTGGTTTGCCCTTTTATGGTTTCTTTATGAAAATATTTTCAAACGTGTATATGTGTGTGCCACTGTATATGTATAAAACATATATCACACCAGGATGTGCTCTAGCTACTTTGTATTCAATTTAAAAATCTTTTTAAAATGCCTTTTCTTTTCAGAAGCAGGTTCATGAGACCAGTCTGGTAAATATATTTCATGTCACTTTGCAGATACCTTCCTGAGTGCTGAACTTATATTTCTACTCCTTCACATTTTATATTCAGCTGCATGCTTGAGATTTTGACTCATACAGCAAGATAAGGCAGACTCACACTCTGTCTTGAGTAAAAATGCTTCTCTAGAAAACTTGTATATGACACTGTTTAATCTGGCTAACTTGTAAAATTGAAATTGGGCTTATCATACAAGTCTGCTTTTTTCCTAAAGGGGAAGGGAAAATTGTAATAGTCATTGGATTTAGCTGTCACTTGCTTAAAAAAAAAACAGGTATGAATTGGTGTTCTACAGTTTGAAGTTTCCCAGACTTCACAGAGTGTCTGTTCCTTGGAGGTTTGGTATTTCTGAAGCCATGAACAAGAGCCAGATATCATTGGCCTCTGCTTTTATATCTGCTTAGTCTTCAAGTTACACTTCTGTTTGGTAAATATATATATTAGTTTCCTGGGGTACCTTAACAAATTGCCAGAAACTAGGTGACTTAAAATGACAGGAATTTATTCTCTGATGGTTCAAAAGGCTAAAAGTCCAAAAATTAGCCAGTCTGCACTCTCTTCAGAGTCTTTAGGGGAGATACCATTGTTTGCCTCTTCCAGCTTCTGGTAGCTGGTAGCATTCATTGCTTTATTGATCAGTGCATCGCTCAATCACTATCTCAGATTTCCCCCTGCCTTTTGGACACTTATCATTGGATTTAGAGTCAACCCAGATATCCCAGAATTATCTCTTCATCTCAGGATCCATAACTTAATAACATCTACAAAGACCCTTTTCCCAAATCAGGTAACATCCATAGATTCTGGGAATTAAGATATGAACATACCTTTTCGGGAACATCCATTCTATATATAAGTTTCTAGGTTACTTAGAAAACATTTTTATAGAACAGAATTTAATAAGGAGACATGTTAAGTGTTAAGATATGACTATGTGATTAGATGGTATGGCATTATTAAACCCAAAGTATGATTTTTTAATCAGCTGATTTAGTTTGTAAAGAGTATCACTTGGAAAATAATGAACTCTTTTGGGATGTTAACAAATATTTGTCTTTCATAGTCTTTCCAGATCTAAGGTAGAATTTGCCACAGCACTGTCTTTTTCCCAGACATTAGTTTAGTGCAATTGTAAATTGCCATCACTACTTTACCACTGGCTCATTAGCAGTAATTTATAGAAATAGATTGGAGTGTTCAGCATAATGATGAGTCAGTATCTCCTGCTAGTCACTCAGAACACTGAACTCTCTGCAGAACATGTTAAATGAATATGTCTGTGATTTATCCACTTAAACAAAGCATTATGTAATAAACCACCAGTTTTTGTTTCCTGTAGACAGATTTCTCCCTTTGCAGCACCCAATTAGCTTTAATTGGCCAGGATTCCTGGTAGGAAGGTCATTTTGTTGCCCCTTGGCTATTTGCATGTTTAAGGTAGATTTCCTTCTCTACTTTGCTCTGGTCATATTTATTCTAAATCTTCCCTAAGTGAAATCAACAAGCATTTGCAGAGTTGTCCCTGCAAAGTAGCAAATGGAATGAGCTTTTATTCATTTAAATTGCATCATTTGATTATATGATAATTCAATCCTATATTGTGTGAAATGATATCAGTTTAAACAGAACTGCACTTCCTCAGAATTAATTGCTTAATTGGATCATATTCTGTGTCTCTACATTCATGTTATATAGAACTTGGTGAGTGGTTCTCCTTAGAAAACCTTGATAAGCATTGAAGGCTAAAATGTTTGCTTGATAGCATCTCTTCCTTTGATTTTTCAGAAATGTGGACACATTTATCTTCAACCTGCAAGTATTATGTTTTTTTTTTCATAGTAGAGATTAGTAAGTGAAGTATAGATCGATGCATATATGCTTCCATGTGAAAGTGTATTCCCTTATTATTTAGATATTAACTGGGCCTTTATCACTGAAATCATTGCCAGGTTAGCTTAATAATCTATGATATACTTTCTGTTGCTGAAAAGACAGTCACAAAACTGAGACTTCTGTGTTAGTTTAGTCACTCAGAGACCTTTTGAACCAGATTATCAGTTATAGTCTGAGTTGTAGCTCCATACATACCCATTTGTCATCATCCCTAGCTCTGACATTTGAACATTCCACACAGTTATAGTTCCCTGGAAGGAGGGAATTTGGGGCTCTCACTGTGAACCTCTTGGCTGCCACAATACATTTATCTCCTTTCCCCTGAGGAATTCATTGAGAGTGATAAAAACTGGTAAACCTGATAGTAAACAGTTAAAAAAGATAAGACTAAGGATGTTTTTAAAAGTTCTAAATATAAAGATAAAAACTAGAATGAAACTAAAAATTTTTAAAATATACAAAAAGTAAAGAATATACAACTGGTGGAGAAAGAAGCATAGAAAATATGATGCATATCATTAAAAATATGTTAGAGTCAAATCCAAACATCTGAATCATACCAATAGGTATGAATGGGCTTAACACTTATTAAAGAAAAGTACTTTAATGTGGCTCACAAAATGAGACCCAACTATATAATATGTATAACAGCATACCTGAAACACCTATTCAGAATGGCTAAAAATAAAAGAGATGGGCAATAATATACCAGGGAAATGAAAATGAAAATAGCAGGAGTAATGACCCTGATATCAGACCAAGTAGAATTCAAGCCCCAAAGGAGAAGGAGACATTTCAATGATAAAAAGCTATAATTCACCATGAAAATATGCTTAGGGATATTTTTGCACTGAATAACACACCAACCATCTTTATGAAACAATTTATAGGAGATCCAAGGAAACATAGAGATATACTAATCATAGGAGACTTTAAAAACACCTCTCAAAGTATCAGACAGATTAAGTGAACAAAAAAATAAATCAACAACATAGAAAAGATGATGAAGATCTGTCCACTTGTACACCTTGATGTTAGAGACAGAAGACAATATGCTTTCTCACATGCTTATGAGATATATATATACAAAATAAAATGAAATATTTTCATAAAGAAAACATCAGTAATTTCCATTTTGTAGTAATATTATAAGCAACATTCTGATGACAATACAGTAAAATCAACAATTACTAACAAAAACAGAGGTCCTTCAACATGGTAAGTTTTAAAACTTATTAAACAACTCTTTGGTGAAAGGGTGAAATACATTGAAATTATAGATTTTTTTAAACTAGTGACAATAAAATTTTACAGCTCAGATGCCTTCTCTATATCATAAGTTATATAAAATGAGGAGGCAAGTATTGTTCAATCTATTTTTGTTTTTTTGCACAGTATTGGGGATTGAACCTGGGACCTTGCGCATGCTAGGCAAGCACTCTAACATTGAGCTACACCTCCAGCCCCTTTTGTTTTTTGAGGCAGGGGTTCATTAAGTTGTGGAGGCTGGCCTTGAACTTGTGACCTTTCTGCCTGTGTCACCCAAGTAGCTGGGATTGCAGGCACACGCTACCATGCCTGGCTCAACATAGTCTTGATAAGTTTGTCTACAGAGAAATAAAATACTTTGATTCTCAATGTTTTTCATGTTTTAATTATAGTATACTAAATATCAATTCTAATATTTATTTTCATTTCTGTATACATTATAGTCAGCACTAAGAAAGTTTCTGATATTTTAACAATTTTTAGGAGTCACAAGACAATCATAATTTTGCCATTAATTAATAAGAGGGTATGGGTACAGCTTAGTACTAGTACATGTGCTTTGCATGCACAAGACTCAGGATTCAGTCCCTAACACCAAACAACTAAGATTTCTTTTCATGGTTTCAGCATTGAGTGTCATTTTTATGGTCCCACGTTGCTGTGAACAGTGGGACTGCCTGTACAAATAAATTTGAAAACCTAAATAACAATAGATAACTTCCTGTGGAAATACATGTTACCAAAATTGACCCCATTAGAGGTAATAAGTTTTGAAAGGTAATTTCCACAGAAGTCAACAGAATTATTAAGGAACTATCCCACAAAAATGGCACTAGGTCCAGATGGTTTCATAGGTACCAAATAATCCCAGTAATTCTCAGGTTATTTCAGAGCCTTAGAGAAGAAAGTGTCCTAATTTAGTTCACGAGACAGGTAAAACACTGATACCCAAACCTGATAAGGTGAATACAAGAAAACTATGGATCAGTATTACTCATGAAAATGATACAAAAATATTAATTAAAATATTAAAAACAGAATACAGTATTATACTAAGAAAATAGTATACCATGATCAAGCACATTTACCTTAGAAATGCAAGTTTGTTTTAGTATTAGAAAATCTAATTATGATATACAATATATTAATATATCTAAGAGAAAATTATTTCCATATACACTGAAGAAATCTTTAACATAATTCAACATTAAAGAAAATAGCATCTTCAAAATGCTTTCTTGACATTCTGAAATATATATACCATATAGTCCTAAACCTAGTATTTTATTTAATAGGGAAACTGTTTCCCCATTAAATTTTCACTGATTTCAGACAGATGACATATGCCCACTATCTCTTTTACTATTTGAAATATTAGTTGAGGTTTAGCCAATGCAATTAAATAAGAGAAACCAATAAGAGATATAAGACTAGGTAAAGAAGATGCAAAACCCTGTTTGCAGGTAATGTGGTATTATATCTGCAAAACTGAATAAAATTGATGGTAAAATTAACAAGCAATAAAAGACTTCAGTAGGTAGTAGAATATGAACTAAACAAAATCAATAATTTTTACAACCAATTAAGGACATAAATGTGCCTATAACACATTTATTTCTAATACCGTAATAAGTTTACAGATTAGTTAATAGTATTGCAATGTTAATTTCCTCAATTGGGTCATTGTACTTGAATTATTTAAGATGTTAATTTACACAAAACTAAGTGAAGAGTGTATAGGAACTCTGTACTGTTTTTTTGTAATGTTTCTGTGGGTGTAGAATTATTTCTAAGTAAATACTTTTAAAATGAGTCAATGACCAAATAAATAATTATAAGTTATCAGTTGATATTTGTTGCTTAGCTTAAGAGAGTTAAGGATTTTTTGTTGCAAGCTGTTTTAGAGTAATTTATGTTGTTAATCTAAATTTAATGAGCCCAAGAAGATAATTCAGGAAGGACTCCTTTTACTCTTTATTAAGTCCAAAATAGCTTAACTGCCCTTCAGTTCTTCAAAACTTTTCAAACAGAAGTTGGTCTGGCCATTTAGGAAGCAGGATGTGGGATGGCCTTTTTTAAAGGAAATATTAGTTGGGCATGGTGGCCTGTGCCTATAATCCCAGCAACTTGGGAGACTGAAGCAGGAAGATCACCAGTTTGAGGCCAACCTCAGCAACTTAGCAAAGGCCCTCAGCAATTTAACAAGACCTTAAGCAACATAGTGAGGCCCTGTCTCAAATTAAAAAAAAAAAAATTAAAAGGGCTTGGGAATGTAGCTCAGTGGTAAAAGGCCCCTGGCTTTAATCGTACTCCCTAAAATACAAAAATAAAAGAAGAACATTAAATGGAATTAGTTCCATAGTTATGAACTTCTCAAGGCATGTGCAATATCTTCCCAGGTATTTCGTAAGGACCTCATCAGTGCCATGAAAATTCCAGATTCTCATCACATCAATCCTGACAGCTATTACCTCTTTTCGGACACATGGAAAGAAGAATGGGAAAAGGGAGTCCAGGTACCAGCCAATCCAGACACTGTTCCACAGCCTTCCCTCAGGTATTTGCATGCTTGCACCTTTGACTTGGGAAATTAATGCTCTCATGGTTATTTGTGTGCTGCTTGGGGAAAAAAAGAGTGACTAATTATACATTTATAAAGCAAAGTCACATAACATGTTTACCAATTCACTGAGACACACTATACCATGGTGAATCAGTAGTTAAAGCCCATTTATTCAAGAACAATGCAAACTCATTCATAGGATGAAACCGTTGGAAGTTCAATCTGAAATGATGGTAAGGTTTTGGAGAGCAAAATTCCCAAGTCTGATTCAATATTCAGTAGCATTTATTAGTCTTCAAAGAGAAATACAGCATTAATTAAATAACTTTCCCATGAGGAGTTGCTTAATATAATAGGATCATCATAGTGATGGCATCAATAAAGGGCCAAAAGCATACAGTTTCTAAAATGCATAAGCCCAAATGAGAGGGGAATACTGGAATAATTGAATTG
This sequence comes from Sciurus carolinensis, assembly GCF_902686445.1. Taxonomy (NCBI): domain Eukaryota; kingdom Metazoa; phylum Chordata; class Mammalia; order Rodentia; family Sciuridae; genus Sciurus; species Sciurus carolinensis. The sequence continues at coordinate 38,964,541 of NC_062232.1, forward strand.
ACTATAAGTATATGGCCTTCATTTGCAAAGACTTGAGAAGAAAGTTGAAGTAGGAGTGGGTTTTGGTTTTGTGGAAAGAGAAGGACTTTTCTACCAGAAAAAGTGTAAATTCAGCTCCTCAAAAATAATGGCTACTTTGTGGAGTCATTTTGTCTTACTGATCTTTGTGTTCCTGGTACTTTATATAATGGCTATTATGAAGTTAAATGTAAGTTTGAGTGAATGAAGAAATGAATAAGTAGGTCATATAACTTCAGGTAAAGGAGCTGGTAGGAGAAACAGTAGATCTCATTGTACATCTGTTTCTACTCTGTATCAGGTTCTTACAGGACAGAGATAAACGTCCTTGAATTTTCTGCTCTCGGCACCAGGTTTTTAGGACCTAGTTATCCTCCAGAACTGCTTGTTGAATCATTTCTAGAAACCAAGGTCCAGGCTGTCCCTCCCACAAGAGGCTATCCACATCCTATTAAAGAAAGCCTCAGAACCTTGCTCAAAACATGTCCCAGGCCTCACTAGCTCATCATCAACACCTTTTCCTCCCTCCTAAAAATCAGAAAAGCATCATGAATGAACACAGGAGTTGAGCATTTTCATGTCGTTGGTGTCTGTATTTTTGTATAACTGTAGTCACCATTCCATTGACACTCCAAGTCAATATCAATATTAATTGTCTATATAATGGCAGTGATTTTAATCTTTCAGCTTAAATGGAGAAAGTCCAATGTACCACTTTTAAAATAGTATCTATCTAATAAGTAGGGTAACAAGAATAGAGCAACAATTTAGAAAAGAGTAAACTTGGAGACTTAATGAGTTAGTTTTCTCTCACAAGAAGAGATGTACACCCTTTATTTCATATGCGGCCTTGGTGCTATAATATTTGTTCTGAGTTTGGAATACTTACCATCTTAAGTGCTATGAATTTTTTAAATCTCTTTTGCTTCATATAGTTGTTTTTCCTAAAATATTTCTTAGTTATAGATGGACACAATACTCTTATTTTGCTTATTTATTTTTATGTGGTGCTGGGATTGAACTCAGTGCCTCACATGTGCTAGGCAAGTGATCTACCACTGAGCTACAACCCCAGCCCCTCCCATAGTTCTTTGCCCGTCATATAAATCCTTAATTTTAATTAAACAACAAAGCAGAATATTAAATTATTGATCATATTGAATTCCTTAATGAAATCTGGAACTGGTTGCACTTGTTAGGTGGAATGTATTGTTTTTAGCCATATGATCCAGCTATACCTCTCCTGGGTGTATACCTTAAGGAATTAAAGTTAACATACTATAGAGATACCTGCATACCCATGCCTATCGTCTCACAATTCACAATATCCTAGTTATAGAATCAGCCTGGGGACTGATCAGTAGATGAACGGATAAAGAAAATGCGAGATATATATATATATATATATATATATATATATATATATATATATATATATATATATATGTATATATACACACACACACAAAATGGAGTATTATTTGGCCATAAAGAAGAATGAAATCATGTAATTTGCAGGAAAATTATGAAACTGAAGACCATAATGTTAAGAAAAGTAACCTAGACTCAAAGACAAGTATCATGTTTTCCCCATATGTAGACTCTAGGGGGAAAAGAAAGACAACATGAAAGTAACACAGCAACTGTTAGAGAAGAAGAGGGGACTGGGGGAAAAGGGAAGTGGGTATGATCAAAATTTTATCTGCACATACAAATATGTCACAATGAAACCCATTCTGTATAATTAAAATGCACTAATAAAAACATGAAAAATCTGTATGGGATGAAATGATATTAGAACGTTGATGAAGAATTAGTTTTTAACGTACTTCATTTAATCTTCAAAAGCAAATAAGTGGGCTGGGGAGATAGCTCAGTCAGTAGAGTGCTTGCCTTGCAAGCACGAGGCCCTGGGTTCGATCCCCAGTACCACGAAAAAAAAAAAAGCAAATAAGTTCAGTTAACATTTTTGAGTACTATGTAAATTCAGGCTTATTTATTTTGCCCCATGATGTGACACTATTCCAAGTCTGGCCTTTTACAGGCAGGACCTAAGTCTTCAGGGGTTTTTTGTTGTTGCTTGGTACCCAGAGGCACTTAACCACTAAACTATATTCCCAATTCTTTAATTTTTTTTAATTTTCAGAGGTGGTCTTGCTAAGTTTCCCAGGCCAGGCTAGCCTCAAACTTTAGATCCTCCTGTCTCAGCCTCCCAAGTCACTGGTTTTATAAGCATGCACCCCCACCCCCAACTCTAGGTTTTTGTCAGAACTTCCTAATTTCTCATCCATATATCCTTTTGGTGAAATGTATTTTCATGTCTTTTGCCCAATTTCTAATTGGAGTATTTTTTTAAATTTATTTGGTCCTGGGGATTTAACCCAGGGGTGTATTACCACTGAGCTACATTTCCAACCCTTTCCTGTTTTTTTGTTTTTGACACAGGGTCTTGCTAAGTTGCCAAGGCTGGCCTCAAACTTGCAATCATCCTGCCTCAACCTACTAAAAAGCTTGGATTATAGGCATGCACCACTGTCCCCAGCTTAAATCATGTGTCTAATGTCATCTCTATGAACTTCTCATCTATCTGTACATCCCAAAGATCTTCTCCTATTTTTTAAGAATTTCATAGTTTTAGGGCTAGGGATGTGGTTTAGTGGTAGAGCACTTGATTGACATGCATGAGGCCTTTGGTTCATCCCCCAGCAACACACACACACACACACACACACACACACACACACACACAGTTTTATAGTTTTACATTTTACATTGAAATGCATGATCCATTTTGAATTAATTTTGTATAAGATGTAAGGTTCAGGTCAAGTCTCAAAATCAGATAAGTTGATTCCTCCCACTTTGTTCTTCATTTTTCAAAATTGCTGTGGCATTTCTAGTTTCTATAAGAAACCTTGCTGGATTTTCACAGGAGTTAAGTTAAACCTATATATCATTTGAGGAAAATTGACATCTTCACAATGTCAAGCCTTCCAGTTTCCCATTTATTTATTAGATCATCTATGATTTCTTTCATCAGCATTATGTAGTTTACAGGAAACAAGTCCTGTATTTTTTGCTAGATTTAAATTAAATGTTGAACTTTGAGCCATTGTTAAAGGTATTATAATTATAATATCAGTTTCCATATATTAATTGCTAATATGTACAATTACAGTGAATTTTTGTATATTCATCTTATATTCCTGTAACCTGGCTGAATTATGTAGTTCTGGCAATTGTTTTTTGCTTTTGATTTTTGTAGTACTAGAGATTGAAACCAGGGTTGTTCTTACCATGGGAGTTAGATCCCTAACCCTTTATATTTATTATTATTTTTTTTATTTTGGGACGTTGTCTCACTGCGTTGCCCAGGCTGAACTTATGATCCTGCCTCAGCATCCTGAGTCACTGGGATTACAAGTGTGTGCCACTGTATGCAGCTCCTTGGAATTTTTCTGTGTAGACCATCATGTCACCTGAAAATAAGGATTGTTCTTCCTTATAAATCTGTTTACCTTTTATTTCTTTCATTGCCTATTGCAGTGACTAAAATTTCCAGTATACCATACTAAATAGCAGTGATGAGAGCAGACATCTTTCCCTTGTTCCCAATCTTAGGGTTTGTAAATTTTCTTTAAGTTGAGAAATTTCACCTCTACTAGTTTGTTGTAGTTTTATCATGAATAGACCCTGAATGTTGTCAAATACTTTTTTTTGTGTCAAATGGTATGACCATGTGATTTGTCCTCCTTAGCCTATTAATATCATGAATTACATTGATTGATTTTTCAGTCATTGAACCAGCCTTGCTTTGTTGGAATAAACTCCTATGTTTTAGGCAATTTGGGCTACCACAATAAAATTCCACAGGCTAGGTGTATTTAGCAACATAAATTTATTTTTCAAAATTCTGAAGACTAGAAGTTCCTGATCAAAGACCAGAAGTTTTTTGAGGGCCCCCTTCCTTGCTTTCCATTTCCTTGTATGGCTTTTCTTTGGTGCATGTGCAGATAGAGGGAGATATTTTCCTTTTTAGTAAGGCTACCAGAGCCACCAGTTGTGTTGGGACATCCCTGTAATCCCTCCTATTTGGGAGACTGGGGCAAGAGGATCACAAGTTTGAGGCAAGCTTCAGCAACTTGATTAGACCCTGTCTCAAAAATAAAAAGAGCTGGGGATATAGCTCAGTGATAGAGTGTTTGCCTAGCATGCACAAGACCCTGGGTTCAATCCCCAGTACCACACACCAAAAAACAAAACAACAAACAAAAAAAACTTGCCAGTTCTATTGGATTCAAGCCCCACCCTTATGGTCTCATTTAGCCTTAATTACCCCTCTGTAGGACCTGTCTTCAAACACAGTCACTTTGGGGTTGGGACTTCCATACACAAAATTTTGAGCGGTAAAGGACACAATTCAGTCCATAACTAGTACTTTCTCTGAGTTTAGAATTCTTTTTATATACTTCTTGATTCAATTTGCTAAAATTCTCTTATTGAAAAATTTTATGTCTATGTACCTGAAGAATATTGACCTGTAGTTTTCTTTTCTCATGATATTCTTATCTGTTTTTTTTTAATCAGGCTAATATTGGCCTCATAAAATTAGTTGGAAAGTATTCCCTCCTCTTGGTTTTTATTTTTTTTTTTTTTGGAAGAAATTGCATAGAATTGGTGTTTTCATTTAAACATTTGATAGAATTCTCCAGTGAAAAACTCTGAATCTGGAGATTTCACTTTTGGGAATTTCTTACCTATACATTTAGTCTCTTTAATATTTAGCTTTTTCATATGCAGTGACTTTTGGTAGTTTGTGGCTTAAGGGATTTTTTTAAAAAATTGTATTTGTTGATGGACAGAATGCCTTTATTTTATTTGTTTATTTTTCTGTAGTGCTAAGGATCCAACCCACTGTCTCACATGTGCCAGGCAAGCGCTCTGCCTCTGAGCTACAGCCCCATCCCTGAGGGATTTGTTTTTTCCAAGTGGTCACATTTATGTGTATAGAGTTTTTCATAGTGTTCTCCCTTTTATTTTCATTTAAAAATGCAACAGTCTTAGCCAGACTTCTACTTGCAGAACTATGGAGTAAATGTACTTCTCCCTATTACCCCTACTAAATACAACTAAAAACTCTGAGCATTTTATGTAACACACACCTAAGTCTTTGAAAAGACAATGAAAGAAGGTAGAACATTTAGAATCATTGAGACCCAAAGAACAACACAGCTGTACATTCCCTGGGTTTTCTTTTTGTTCCCAGACTTCTGAGCAAAACTCAGAATCACCAGCTAACAAAGACAAAAAATAAAGCTAAGAAAGCCTGCTAGAAAACTTCTAGATAATATCTGCTTAGCTCCAGCCAAACACCACAGAAAAACACCTTGAGCCAACTGTTAACTTTCTGTCACCGTGACAAAGTCTCTGAGAAAATCAACTTGAAGGAGGAAAGATGTATTTTGGCTTATGGTTTCTTAAGTTTCGGTCCCTGGTCACTTGGTCCCATCACTTTGAGCCTTTGACAAGGCAGAACATCATAGTAGGGAGCACATGATAGAGCAGAACTGCTCACCTTGTGGTAGTTAGGAAACAAAGGATAGGGGATGGGAACTGGCTGGGGATAAAATTAACCCTTCAAAGGGATGCTTCCAGTGACCTACCTCTTCCACGTAGGCCCCACCTCCTGAAATTTCCATCACCTCCTAACAGCAACACTAGCTGAGGACCAAGCCTTCAACACATGAGCTTTTGGCGAGGTGGGGAACATTACAGATCCAAACTATTAACAGCCGCCCCAACCGTGTCCTGAAAAGATGAATTAGGGAGTCTAGATTGTCGCTTCAACCTGCTTCTCAGTAATGCTGGCACTATATCTGGGGTTATATCAGAGGAGATTTAATGGAAAATCAGTATTTTCACCTTTTCCTAGCAATAATGACACTTCCCTCTCCCATAGTATCAGTGAAAGTCATACGTGGACTGCTATAAGGCATTTTTAACCAGTCCCAGTAAGGGAGGTAAAAAAGCCTACTGGAAGCCAGAACTCCCAGCCTCACCCAACAGTGACAGGTATTCCGCCCCCCTTTGGATGTTGACACAGGCCAATGTAAACTAGAATTTCTGCAGCCACCTGACAATAACAAGGCAATGTCTCCCAGCTCTACCGCTGTCTCCAACAACAGTAGTATCATAGGAAGCCAGCCAAAAATGATGTTTTAAATAGATTCAGAGTTTCTTAATACCCAAAACGTCCAGGTTTCAATAAAAAGGAAGACTTACCAAGAATACTCAAAGCCAGGTTGTGATTCAGTGGTAGAACACTTGCCTAGCACTCGTGAGGCCCTGGGATTGATCCTCAGCACCACATAAAAATAAAATAAAGGTATTGCGTCCACCTACAACCAAAAAATACACACACACAATCTCTCTCTCCCTCTCCCTCTCCCTCTCCCTCTCCCTCTCCCCCTCTCCCCCTCTCCCCCTCTCCCCCTCTCTCCCTCTCTCCCTCTCTCCCTCTCTCCCTCTCTCCCTCTCTCCCTCTCTCCCTCTCTCCCTCTCTCCCTCCCCCACCCCAAACCAGTCATGGTGGTGTGCACACCAATCATTCCAGCAACTCGGGAGACTAAAGAAGGAAGATCACAAGTTTGGGGCCAACCTCATCAATTTAGTGAGACTCTCAGCAACTTAATAAGACCCTATATAAAAATAAAAAAAAGGACTGGGAATGTAGCTCAATGGTAAGGCACCCTTGGGTTGAATCCCAAGTACCACACATACATTAAAAGGAATTCTCCAAGAGGCCTGGGGCTGTGGCTCAGTGGTAGAGCACTTGCCTAGCATGTGTCAGGCCCTAGGTTGAATCCCCAGCACTGGAAAAAAAAAAGGAGGGCATGTTAGGAAACTACTCCTAAAGATATTTTACAAGGGTCTGCTATCTAGTTTTTAAAACACTTATTTCAAGCCTTCAGAAAATCTATAATGTTCTGGTATTTGTTTCTGTACTGTTAACAAATGATAATTTTGTAGCATAGTCTCCTCCTGCCAAATATTTAGATAAATTGAAGAGATACTGAGGGGTCAGTGTGCATAAGACACTAGAAGATGCCTTAAATCAGGTTTAAGTAGTGGCAGTTTCTTTTTTATTGCCTCCTCAGTAGCATAGCAGTGTCCATGTGGGCCATAAGTTGTGGTGTTCCAGCCACTTTGGCCTACCCTGAAGAACAGGTAAACAGGCCATTTTTCTGTGGAACTAAGCAGGTATGCTTGTGGGTCCTTCCAATCAAAGACCAGTCATATAGAAAGTTATTATAATATTTAGTTATATTCAAGCATCTAAGTTGAAATCTACACTTACCTCATCGTGATAAAATCGTTCAGACCTCTGGGCTTTTGAACCTTTGTTATTGGTAAGTAGTCAGGTGGTCATTCAAAAAGTCTCTCTAAACCTAGTACATAGTGGTTGAAAAAAAATTTACCTATGGATAATCCTGGGATTTCTTCCAGCTGTAGCAATGTTATATATATTTGAAGATATTAAGACTGTGTTTTTGTTTGTTTGTTTTGTTTTTCAATGCTGGGGATTGAACCCAGGGTTTCATGCATGCTAGGCAAATATGCTACCACTGAGCCACATCCTAGCCTAAAGCTGTGTTTTCTTTGTTTGTTTGTTTTTCTTTGTTTTGGGGTTTTTAAATATTTTTATTTGTAGATGTACACAATATCTTTATTTACTTATTTATTTTTATATGGTGCTGAGGATTGAATCAGTGCCTCACAAGTGCAAGGCAAGTGTTCTACCACTGAGCTAGAACCCCAGCCCCTAAAGCTGTGTTTTTAAAAAAATCACCAATTAATATTTTTTTCACTGATCCTCATAGTTCTCCTCTATTATTATAAATACAGTAATTTTTCCTTGGAGGTTTGCCTTAACTTCACCTTTTACCCATGTGTCTTCTTGCATTTGGTGTTACCATTTCAGCCTATAATATTTTTTGTCAGACTCTCCTTCGATTCAGACCTTTAGTTCAAAATACATATGGAAAGATGAGTGTGGTGGCATTGCCATTATAATTTTCATTGTTATAAATTTTGCATTGAAATATGATATACACACAAAAATTACATAAAACATATTTGTATAGCTCAATGAATTTTTACAAATTAGACATATTCATTTAACTGCTACCCAGATCAAGAAATAGAAAATGACCAATGCCCTAGAAGCCCTCCTTCTGCTCCCTGCCAGTAACTGACCTTCTTCACCCTAGGTAACAGTTGTGCCAGTTTTTGAACTTCATATAAGTAGAATTTTACATTATATATTCAAGAATGAATTGTTTTGTTTATTATGGTTGTGAAAGTCATCCAAGCTGTTGGGTGTAGTAGTTTGTTAATTTTCAGTTCTGTGTTGTGTTAGTCAGCTTTTCGTTGCTATAACCAAAAGACCTGACAGTAACAATTAAAGTAAGGAAGGTTCATTTTTGGCTCATTGTTTTAGCAGTTTCTGTCTGTGGTCAGCTGACTTCAAGGCAGAAACATGATAGCAGAAGGACATGATCAAGAATAGTTGCTCAGCTTATGGCAGCTGGAAGCATAGGACAGGGTCAAGGACAAGATACAGTCCCTGAGGACATACCCCTAATGACCTACTTCCTCCAACCATACCCTACCTGCATACAAATTCCCATCACCTCCCAGTAGTCCATTTAGCTATCAGTGGATAGCTCCACTGATGAAAGCAGAGCCCTCATGATCTAATCACTTCCCAAAAGTACCACCTCAGGATATTGCTGCATGGGGGACCAAGGATTCAACAGCTGAGACTTTGGGAGATAATCCAGATCCAAACCATAATGTGTCATATTCTGTTGTGTGAATATGCCACAATTTGTCCATTCTGTTCTCAATATATATTTCAGTTGTTTCCTGTTTTCAACTATAAAAAAGCTGATGCAAACATTTTTGTTCATCTTTTGGTACATATTTGTGTTCATAATTGTTAAGTGCCTACAAGTGGATTTGCTAGGTCATAGAATATGTGTCTATTTATGCCCAATTAACTATAATATCTTCTACCTGTGCAGTTATACCAATTCATACTCCCACCAGTAGTGTATGAGAGGTCTGTTTGCTCCACTTTCTTACCAACACTTAGTATTGGCAATTTTGAGTCAGTCTTTTAAAGTTTAGTCATTCTGATAGATTAGAGTTATTGTAATTTCAATTTTTGTGATAACTAATGAGTTTGAAAGCCTTTTAAAGTTTGTTTGCCAGTTGGGTGAGGTGGTGCACACTTATAATCCCAGATACTCAGGAGGCTGAGGCAGAAGGATCACAAGTTTGAATCCTGCCTGGGCAACTTAGTGAAGCCTAAGCAACTTAGCAAGACCCTGCCTCAAAATTAAAAAGGGTTGGGATGTAGCTCAGTGGTAAAACACCCCTGGGTTTAGTCCCTGGTACAATAACAAAAAATTTGTTTGCCATATGGATAGCCTTATTTATAAAGTGTCCAAAGTCTTTTGCCTGGCTTAATTGGACTGTCTTGGCCTTTTCTAATTGATTTATAAGAGTTTACTGTCCATCGTAGGTATAATTCCTTTTTGTCTGTGTAATTACAAATATTGTCTGTTCCATTAATTGCCTTTTTACCCTCTTAATTGTGTCTTTTGATAACCAGAAGTAAATTGATTTTTTTCAATCTCTTCTTTTATGGTTAATGGCATTTGTGTTTTATTTAAAATGCCTTTGCCTACCCCAAGGTCATAAATATATTCTCCTTTGTTTTCTTTCAGAAGCTTCATAGACACATTAATTTAATTCAAAAACAATTATAGTCTACCTGTACCATGTAAAACTTGAGACAATTTAGACAAATCATTGGCTATGAATAGTCTTCTTTTTAGAAGAAGACATATCTTGAAACAAATTTGGATATTCTATAATTACCTTGTAGACCATGTACCAAAGAAGCACCGCATATTTAATCTCATAGTTTCTGGAGAATTCACGTGTCTTGTCCTTTTCAGTTGTGTTCAGTTCAGTTAGAAACAGGCCTTTGATAACAGTTCAGATTTTTAGCTTTAATCAATATTTGAGGTTTCTTCATTTTTCCCCAAATACTTGTTGCCTTTGGCTTTAAAAAAACTTCATATGGTAGAAAAATTAAAATGTATAAATATGTATAATTATTTACATTATTCAAGATACATCAATTGGAATACTAGTCTTTTGGAAGAATATTTGAAGGAAATATTAACTCAATATTTATAGGGTGGACTATGCCTATATGTATTTACATTCTTAAGGTTATGTTTGTGTTTATGAATCCTTCTACACATAAATGACACCAGAGTAAAGGAACTAGCTTCAGGAGCCTTACGGAGAAATAATTTTATTATTTTATGATGACATCTGTATGCCTATTTCTGGTTTTTTCTTTAAGACAACCCACCCTGTGTTTTAAATTACCAGGAATTTCTGGGTACACTGGTGCAGGCCTATAATCCCAGCAACTAAGGCTGGAGGATCACAAGTTCAAGGCTAACCTCAGTAATGTGGCAAGACCCTGTCTCCAAATAAAAAATAAAAAGGGCCAGGGATATAGAGTGCTCCTGGGTTCAATTCCTGGTATCAGACAAAAAAGATTGCCAGGGAATAATAATCCATATTTCCTCCTGGTTATATTTTCTTTGTTTTTTTTATTTTTATTTTTTGGTACCTGGGATTGACCTCAGGGGTACTTGGCCAATGAGCCACATCCCCAGCTCTCTTTTGTATTTTATTTAGAGACAGGGTCTCATTGAGTTCCTTAGTGCCTCGCCATTGCTTTGGACTCTTGATCCTCCTGCTTCAGTCTCCCGAGCCACTAGGATTAAAGGTGTGTGCCACCATGCCCAGCCTGGTTATAGTTTCTAATGCCTCACATGGTATTTAAACCATCAATTATAGAATAAGTTGCTGGCACACAAAAAAAACTTCCATTTCTTCCCTTGTTTGGTTTCCTTGCCTTGGGCTCTTGAGTGTCAAGAAGGGTAAGAGGAAGTATGTGTTTTCTCAGGCCTGCACACTGATGCAAAGGTAGGAATCTTTCATTCCACTCTGTTATCCTGAGACTTATGGTTGCTGTTTGTGGTTGTGAAATGCCTTCAGTCTGTATAACTACATAGCCTCTTGACTTTAACTCATCTGCATAGTGAAGATAATAAATATAATAATCACTGACTTTATTGAACACCAAGTTTTTACTGTACATTATGCCAAACATTTTGTCATATAATCATAATAGCCAATACAAGTTTGGTATTATTTTTATCATAATTTATCATTCTTATCCCTACATATTAATTAATTGCCCAAGAACACCATACAAGTGAATGGCAAAAAAAATAGCTTGTAAGAGTCAAAAGCCTGTGCTCTGTACCACCATCCAGTATTATTTCCATGGTAGAAAATCATAAATTTGATTGAACTATCTTTGGTTGGGGATCTAGCATACCACCATCTCTCAGATTTACCCTTTTAATTAACACTTGGTGACCACTGTACCAAGGACACACAATAATGCAGCAACATTTTATTAGAATGAATGCTAGTCAGGTCCCAGGATCCATGAGGATGAATGATACATATCATTAAAGTATCAGTGTGTTCACAGCAGATGACAAAACTCAATTTGCAGAACCATTTGCTTTCTAGAAAGGAATCTGCCCTCTCTCTCAGAGGGCCAACCAAAGCATGTACCTAGGATGGAAAGGGAGAGCATCCAGCTCTGTTGTCATGGCCTGAAGTATTATTGTACCCATCCAGTCAGTGCCCAGAACTGTCATCTGTTGATCATTATTACCAGTGTCTTCCTCTTGCTTTTCTAGGGTTATATCTGAGAAAGCAAAAGAGGTTCTTTTTGTTCGACCCCGAAAGTACATCCGTTGCTCCAGCCCAGAGACTGCAGAGCCTGGCTACATCAACATCCTAGAGCTGGCAGCATCTACATGCCGCTATGACCTAGATGACATGGACATCTTCTGGCTTCAGGAACTCAATGAAGACCTCGTAGAAATGGGTAAGTTATTTTCTCACAAGTAACTTGTTCTTTGACTCAACTCATGATTTTTTTAAGTTGTTAGACCCCTTTAACTTGGTTTCATCCTGGAAGGTTGTTGCCTTCCTTTCTTATCTGGCCCTTTCATTTATTTATCTCTTTGATCTTACCTTACCGAGGTATTTCTTCAAATGCAAAAATGTATTGAAATTGAGCAATAACATTTAAATCTGACCTTTTCTTTGCTCATTCAAGGTAAATAACACATATCAAGGATGGCGTGTAGGTTTAGAGAGGTTTTTTCCCAGTGCCGAGTGTGAGTGTGGTCATGGCTGATCAGACTTTGGGTTAATAAGGATTCTGAAGCCTGTTCCTGGGTTGGCCCTGGAAAGTACACTGATTGGTGAACAGGGTCAGGTGTAGAAATACGTGTGTCAGGTGTTTCAGAGAAGCTCCAACTTTAGCATTGGGCAGCACCATTACAACTGATAGATTGCTATGAACAGTGCCCCTTAATGCTAGACTTGTAATTTTGCTGCCCAGAAGAAAAATGGCAGATTTAGGGAGAAACATACCCCAAGCAGCTCTTAGTTACCTCCACTGAGTTCTGGAGTTACCATATACTTTTTAATAAATGAAATAAAATAAAGTAAACATTTTTTACATTTATTGAAGCAAACAAAAAACTTGGAAGAAAGCATAATAATAATTTGAAAGTAAATGTCACCAGACAGTACCATACCATCAATGCTGGGAAGTGCTAGGCTGAAATGAGTGAGACTCACTTTATACTTAGACATACCTTTTGTTCACCTGTTTTTAGTCTAAGCATAGTTTAGGGCAAGTTTTCCTATGGAACTGTGGGTGATTTTTAAGTCTCCATATGAGATATAGTAAGAATGCATTTTATTTCATTTTTGTTCAAATCACATTTGTTCATTGTCAGTACAAGGAGAAGTGGTTTTTCATTCCCCCCTCCTCCTTTTTTCTTTCTTTTGAGGCTGGTATTTAAATGCATGTGAAAAAAATAACATTATATTAAATCTAGTTTGGCATGGTGATAGTAGTTATTCTGCCAGTAACCAATTCTCATTCCTTGCATTTTTAAACTTGTTGTTTTATATCTTCTCCTGTTCTCCCCTGTAAGAGGAGAGCGGCTGGTCAATTTAGGGTGGTAACCACAAAAAGAAGGGAACAAAAGACTGACAGATGGAAAATCAAAGTACAGGGGCATAATTAGATCGACTGCTGGCTCAGTGTGTTGGTACAAGTGAAACATGTACCATCGTAGATAGTGCAATCATCATAGTGCTGCCTTTGGTATGAAACCACCTATGACAAGGACCCTTTGATACTTTATAATTAATTTCCTTTTAATAAATTTTTTATTTTGGAATAGTTTGATTTTCAGAAAAGTTGCACATTTAGTTTAGAGAGTTCCCATGTACACCTCACATAGTTTCAGTTCCTTAATGTTAACATCTTACTTTGAGGTGGTCCATTTGTCAAAACTAAGAAATCAACACAGGCATATTACTATTAACTAAACTCCAGACTATATTGGGATTTCACAGTTTTTTTCCATTCCTGGCCTTTTTCTGTTCCTGGATCCCATCCAGGATACCACATTGCATTTAGCTTAGAAGAATTTTGAAATAGGACTTGCCTTATCTCAAGTTTTCCTTTAGGGTGAATGATATTGTAGTGACACTTCTAGGAGCTTAAAGCAAATTTCTAGAAACAATGTTAAATTAAGTATTTGGGGGTTTAGATTAAGAAATTTTTAGGTAACCAGAAATTGTGGCATACACTTGTAATCCCAGTGACTCAGGAGACTGACACAGGAAGATTGCAAGTTCAAGGATAGCCTCAGCAACTTAGCAAGAACTTTTCTCAAAATAAAAAATTAAAAGGGCTAGATCCAGGAGTGGTGGCACACACCTATAATCTCAGTGGCTGTGGGGGAGAACTGAGACAGGAGGATCATGCATTCAAAGCCAGCTTCAGCAAAAGCGAGGTGCTAAGCAACTCAGTGAGATTCCATCTCTAAATAAAATACAAAATAGGGCTGGGGATATGGCTCAGTTGGTTGAGTGCCCCTGAGTTCAATCCCCAGTCCCCCCCCCCCCACTAAAAAAAGAGCTAGAGATGTAGCACAGTGGTAAAGTACCCTCAGGTTTAATGTCCAGTACCAAAAAAGAAAGAGAGAGAGAGAAGAAAGAAATGTATAAATTCAGTGCTTACTATGTACTGGCATTATACTATGCAATGTATGAGTATTATTTTATCCTCAACAAATCAGTGAATTTGTTATTATTATCTTTACTTTATAGATAAGAACACTAAACCCCGAAAAGAATAAATGACTTGTCAAAGTTTACACAACCAATATTAGGTAAAGTTGGAATCCAAGTTCTCTTAACCAGACACTCTACTCCTTTATTATTTATACATACATTATATATATAAAAATATACATATATATATACACATATATATAGTCTTGGCTGGAAAAATGAAACATAAGGCCTATGTAGTTTTTTGTTTCATAAGTAGCTACATTAAAAAGTAGTTTGTAAGGAATTCCAAAGATCCTTAGAATCAAGTCTTAAATTACAAATGAAGTGGAATTCTTGAATATTTTGTCCTGGATTATTTTGAGAATTACTCCTGAGTTTACAAGCTGTTAGAATGAGTATATATGTGTTCTCACAAAATCATTATTCCTCCTAAGAAGAAAAATGTTTAGTTGTTACCAACATCTGCCATATGAATCCTTTAGCTTAAATTAAATGTGGAAGGCTAAGAGAAAATAAAAGTATAGAAGAAAAGAGGAATCCAGAAACAAAAAGGTAATTTTAGAATTGCAGTCAGATATTTATGAATGCTAATAGGTTTATATTAGTTTGCCATTGAAAGTGGTATTGAATTTTTAAAAAATCAAGTTTGGAAAACAAAATATTTTATATGTTTAATCATGTACACATAGTCCCTATAACTTCCTTTTATGACTTAAAACTGAAAACCTCCTTATATAACCATTAGATAAGCTTATTGAAGCTAGCTCTCTAAGAACTGTTTATGTACAAATAATCATGTGATTTAGTTATTTTATTACACTACAAATTAAAGTGTTCAAAATTACGAAGCTTGGGAATAAGGGAAAATGGAGAGAGATTTAGGAGATTGACTAGGATTTAGGCAAAAAAAAATTCAAAGGGCCAGTAGACTTCTAAAAATACGGTAAAATGTGTTACTCCTTTCATATGTCAAGTGCTAATATGTATTTATAGGTAAATGTAAGAGTAGCTCTAATACAAGACTTTTTAAACTCAGTTTTTATAGAGCAGGGGACAAAAATATGTTTTCTCCTGTAGAATCCCACCTACCCTTGCACTGGGCTCACAGTAGCTGATTTGGGAATGACAGCTGACTGACAGGTTGATTGATTGTTTGTATTTCTGTGCAGGTTATGGGCCAGTTGATGAGACTCTTATGGAAAAGACAGTAGAAGTCCTGGAACGCCATTGCCATGAAAATATGAACCATGCTATTGAGACAGAGGAAGGGCTAGGCATAGAGTATGATGAAGATGTGATCTGTGATGTGTGCCGGTCTCCAGACAGTGAAGAAGGGAATGATATGGTATTCTGTGATAAGTGTAACATCTGTGTGCATCAGGTTAGTGAGAGTGGAGACCGCCACCTTCCCACGGTCAGCCTTTCAAAAGCTCAGTTTGATCTCCAGTACTCATATCTGGGTAGCAGCTTGCATTTAAGAGTGAAAATAAGACTTTGGCCTAACTATTCTTCAGTATTTCCTCTAGAAAAAATACTTCTTATGATCCCTGAGATGTCTCAACTATCAAGTTTACCCCAGGAAGCTAAATTCAGGTCTTTTATTATGTCACTTCATGCTCAAACCATTGGAATTGCCCTGTTGATTTCCCACAGAGGGTTCCCATGCTGGCTGTCTGGGAGTCTCTCTCTGGAATTACTACAACATCATCAGGTTACACCCAAGGTCAGTAACATGAGTGAGTTTTCACTTCCTATAGATGGAATGTTGGACTCCTCATCTTGGTACCCAAGGCCCTCACTATCCCCAAATGTACTACTCCCAGGTAGCTAGGTCTATCTCACTTTTAGAAATCACAGAACTTTAGGACTCTAAAGGGCTATTTAACTTCTTAGCTTTACACACAATATCAGAAGAGGTTAAGTGACTTTACCTAAGCTAGGTTTTTGTCATTCTTTCTACCACACTGACCTTTTAATTAATGATTATCAACATTCCTTTCAGCTGTCCTTTCTCCTGCCTTCACAAGTTCTTTGCTCTAGCAAAATAAGGTTACTTATAATACAATGATGAATATTGCTGACATTGTCCTGTCTCCTTGTTTCAGCCATGTGCCAATTTGAAAATGTCTTCTCCCTCCTCCAGCTATCAAAAATTTACATATCTTCCAAGATCTAATTCATACCCTTTCTCGACCTTTTCTACCCTTATCCTAAGTGATTTTCTCTCTTCTGAACCTGTTGTGTGTTTAAACCATTTATGTCATTAATTTATCTCGTAGACACTTAAGTGCTCGGCACCACCCACGTGCTAGGACTGTGCTGTGTATATAGGACACAGTCAGTGATAAAAGGCAGATATGCTCTCTGCTCCCAGGAATAACATAGTCTGGTGTAAGAACTACAAGGAAACTGCCAATTTAGCATAGTATGCCAAGCTTTTTTATAGATATAAATTCATGCTGCTATGAAAATGCAAGGGAGTCAAGGACAACTTGAGGAAGTGTCATCCATGCTGAATTTTAATGACCAAAAGGAGATGTCAGGTAAACCAACAAGGCAGAGAGGAGAACATACAGCAGGTAGTGAGAGTAAGCAAAGTGTTTGGGAGACACTTCTGAGTACTTCAGAACTACAAAGTGGAGGACTGGAGTAGAGAAAGCCTGAAAACTGAGGGAAGAGAAGGACACAGGAGACACATATGAAGTATCTTCTGACAAATTAAGGAATTATCGTTTTGTCCCATCAACTCTGAAGCAAATGATTTGTATTTTCGAAAGATCATTCTGGCTAAAATTAGTAAAATAATTAGACCAAGTAACGTAGGAGATAGAGAGCAAACAAGGCTTAAGATTTTGTTTTAGCCAGGTGTGGTAATGCTTGCCTGTGATCTCAGTAATTCTGGAGACTGAGGCAGGAGGATCACAACTTCAAGGCCAGCCTCAGCAACTTAGCAAAACCCTGTCTCAAAATAAAAAGGGCTGGAGATGTAGCTCACTGGTAAAGCACCCCTAGGTTCAACCGCCAATTCCAAAGAAAAAGACTTTGTTTTAATTCTGTGGGCCCCCTAACCTAACCCTCTATATGTAAAATATACTCTGAATTGTCATTGACCAATTTAGTCTTTTTTTATTTATCTGTATCCTCTAAAATGATACTGATTCATGGTCCCTTCTCTACAATTCCAAAATTACAAAGCTCTGAAAAGTGCACTTTTTGCTGAATTTGTTCACTAATCAGATTTGGGGACAATACCAGAACTCACCCAATATGAGGCCATTTATAGTCTATTTTGTGCAAATAGTCATATATTTTGTTAGAGATGTATTAACGTATTCAATTATACAGTAGTGCCCTTGGTCCCAATACAGCTAGGTAGTATGCCACGTATATACTGTATTACTTCTTGAGATCAGAACAATTCTGAATTTCCTAATGTTTCTCACCATACAGATTTCAGATAAACAATCAGTGATTTTTAGGAGACTTAAAGGGAACAGGATGAAGGTCTTCTGTGTATGTTTTCTATATCCTTTGCAATTGTGACAAAATATTAAGGAATTATTTTCAGGTTAACTAACAAAATCAAAGGTAGCATAATAATTCTCCCCAAAAGCAAGTCTTTTATTTTGAAAACACATCCAGTGATGACTATAAATGATATCCCTTTGTCACATAGAAAGATATGACAATAGCAACTGACCAGGCCTTGCAGAATATAAACTGATAATATAAACTGATATGTATTAAAGCTGGGAATTTTCCAGGCATGCTAGTGCAAGCCTGTAATCCCAGTGGCTCCAGAGGCTGATGCAGGAGGATCGCAAGTTCAGGTCTAGCCTTGGCAATATAGTGAGGCTCTAAGCAATTTAGTGAGACCCTGTCTCAAAATTTAAAAAGGTCTGGAGATGTGACTCAGTGGTTAAGCACCCCTGGGTTCAATCTCTGGTCCCCCTCCCGCCAAAAAAAAAAAAAAAACTGGGAATTTGGAATATATTTAAAACTTCATATAAAAGTGATTCTTCCAGAGTATCTTCACTTGGATACAAAAGAGCTGCTTAGGTTAGAGCTCCCTCTGTTGGCCGAAAAATGACTATGATTTGGAAGATTTGGTTTACTTCCTCACAGAATGGAGACCTTGACAACTGAATTTGTTAAACATAATTTTTCTACTTTACTCCACCACATTGTGCCCAGTATTTTTCCTCAGTGACAAAAATATACTCATGGTCAGTACTTTAGGAGAGAAGTGTATATCTGTAGACTTTAGAGGTTTTTTTAAAATCTTTTTTTAGTTGTCAATGGACCTTTATTTTATTTATTCATATGCGGTGCTGAAAATCAAACCCAGTGCCTCATACATGCTAGATAAGTGCTCTACCACTGAGCTACAACCCCAGCCCCAGACTTTAGAGTTTAACATTTAATTTATATCTACAGAAAAATGTGAAAATTGACCATTCCAAATCCCTGTGTTTTCTGCTTCCTAACCAAAATATTGAACACTTAGTTTAAGATCAGTAAATTTGCCTAGGGTACATGCTCTTAAAGTTTTTATATCTGTCATGAATATAATAATTTGACACTGAGTTTATTGACTCCTGAAATTATGTGTAAAATGTAATGTATGTTTTTTCTCAAACTTCACAAGATTATTCATTTTATGGTCTATAACAGGTTAAGAACCACTGCTATGAAATGCAAGCTTTTATAATCTTATGGCCATGAATAAGTCTACAGAGGGCTCATTCTGCCCAATAGAAGATAAAGGGCATTCTTAGAAGCATCCAGTAGCTTCTCTTCTGCCATTCTGAAAGAGGCTCTATTTAAGAGAATAAGCTTGCTTTCATTTTCTGGCAAACATTCTAGGCTCCGTTTAAAGGAGGGTTTCAAAGGTTAGGAACCCTATAAAAATGATGCCCCAGTGTCATGAGAGCAGCCTACTTGGAGTCCAACTTGAGTTCTTGAGCTAAGTTAATTCATTCTACCAAACCACCTACTTGAGCTCATCTTGGGTAAATGAAAGATAAATGATGATGAAAATCCCACCCCCAGTGTAGTCTCACTGAGGAGATGAAACATGACAGCAAAAATGAAGAAAAAGGATACATGATACTTACTGTATGCATGTAGTAGAGAATGGGAATAAGGCAGTGGAGCAGACAAAATGGGCTACCATGACTTGAGCAGGGTTCTTGGAGGAGCCTAGAGTTTGTGAAAAGATGTGAAAGATCTGACTGTGTAAAGAGGGGCTGACGGTGTAAAGCAGGGAATTGCCTAGACAGACACATGGACATGAGAATTAGAATGGCTGAAAAACTTAAGAGGCCTGCCTGCCCAAGTCAGGGATACTATGTTTGAATGTGGTGGGACGTGGGAACAAAAGTGATGTGTGAGCAGCCACAAGCTTTAGATCAAGGGCCAGCAAACTTTTTCTTTAAAGGACCAAATAGTAAATATTTCAGACTTTGCCAACCACTTACAGTCTGTACTCCATATTGTTCTTTTTCTTCTTCTCATAACCCCATTAAAATGTGAAAAACATTCTTAGCTTGTTAGCACAACAAAACACACCTCAGATAGTAGCCACACTTCATATGAGTAAGGAGCAGGTAAGAGCAAAAGAAATCCTGGAAGGTTTGCCTCTGTGCAATAATATGAAGTACTTGTTTTAATGGAAAGAATTTGGAAGCCAAATAGCACAAGGGTTTTAAGTATGAAGCGGGAGGAAAAAAATTTAGAAATAAATCAATCCAGGCATGGTGTGATGAGAACTTGGATAGAGTAGTAGTGGTGGAGGTGGGGATAGAAAGGAAAGGCAGAATCTCTAGGCTACTCTGTAGGGAGGAATAAGAAGCACCAAAGCCATTCCATGAAGGCAAGTGGGTACTATCTCTCCAGGAATTTTGGGAAGCACAGCAGGATATAGAAAGAAAGGGTTTTGGAAAGGAGCAAGTTTGGGGGTAAGTGCAGATATGATGGTAAATTTATAACTTGAATCTGACCTGAAGATGCATCTCATGGGGCCTAAAGAGACTTTGAAGCTGCCATATTGAAAAAGATAGCAATGAAAGGTGTACCAAGTCACATGGGGAACCAGGTGTCCCCAAGATTTACTCTCAAATAGTGAGAGTAGAGTAGTAAGAAGGAAAAGATGAATGATATTGAAAATAGAGAAAAAGAAATCTAGAATATTTTCCAAACTAATCTTCCACCACACCAGTTGTTCATTTATTTTTCTGAATTTATTCCATAAAGGATTTGAAGCAGCTTCCAAAATTTATGGGAGATTATTGTGGTTACTGTAATATTCTATTCAAGATTCATACACAAGCAGGCCATATAGCCCACCTGGTAGAGTGCCTGCCTCTCATGCTGGAGGCTCAGGTTCGAGTCCCCAGCTCTGTGGGATTGTAGAAATAACAAACAAATGAAAGATTCATACACAAGTACCATTTTTTCCTTTGCTGAATAACAAATCAGTACATATTTAGCAGCTAAAACAATATACGTTTATTTATCACAGTGCCCATGGGTCAGGAATCTATGCACAGCCTAGGCAGGCCCTCTGCCCAGAGGTACAAGGGTGCAGTCAAGGTCTCAGCTAGGATGAGCTGTTATCTAGAGGCTCAACTAGAGGCAATTTTTTGTTTCCAAGTTTGGGCAAGCTGTTGGCAGAATTAATTTCTTTGTATGATTGAAGACCCCAGCTTTTCACTAGCTGTTAAGAGGAGGCCACTCTCAGATCCTTGAGGTTTCTAGTAGGTCCTAAAGGCCACCTGTAGTCCCTTTCCACATACACTTACCCAAAATGGATTCTTAATTCTTCAAGAATGCAAGTCCCGGGGGCTGGGGAGATAGCTCAGTCGGTAGAGTGCTTGCCTTGTAAGCACAAGGCCCTGGGTTCGATCCCCAGCACCCAAAAAAAAAAAAAAAAAAAAGAATACAAGTCCCATTTTTTCAACCCACATAAATAATTACTACAATTTGCTGAGTGCTTTTTATATACCAGGCACTATTAGATTCCTGATAAACATTAGTTTATTTACTTTTCAGAAGTTTCATTGTTTATTTCCTAACAGTTTTTTCTTGATCATTACAGTGCATGATATGTAGAAGATATTCAATAAGTGTTTGGCTGACTAATAAACTCTGAAGAAGCTTTAGAAAACAGAGGCAAAAAAAATCTGTAATAACAACTCTCATATAACAGATTGGGCTAGCCTTTGGGAGTATATCTTCCTAGTCTTATTGTCATCCTTAAATTCAGTTCTCTTGGTCAGACATACTGATCTTAGTTCAGATACTGGAATTTGCCTTTGAGTGTTTTTAAATATCTCAATCCTGGATTTAAACTTATTTGGCTTTATTTGACTTTCTCCCAAAAGCAGAGGGTACACTTGACTGTGTATTAGAATAGACATGGACCCTAGTACAAAGATGCTAACCATTCTTCCTTCTCATCCTCATGCTTCCAGGCCTGCTATGGCATCCTCAAGGTCCCAGAAGGCAGCTGGCTGTGTCGCTCCTGTGTCCTGGGCATTCATCCACAATGTCTGCTATGTCCAAAGAAAGGCGGAGCCATGAAGACTACCAGAACAGGGACTAAATGGGCTCATGTCAGCTGTGCCCTGTGGATTCCAGAGGTGAGAAATCATCCAAGACTGAGGCCATTTTCTCCAGGGTACCTCACCTCCAACCTGCCCCCACAACATTTAAACTGACAGTTTTACAATGGAGAGTTTCATATTTGCCAGTGTTTCTGAAGTAATAATGCTTCCACTGGAGCTATGTCTGATCCTTCTTAGATGCAGGTGTGTTCTACCTCTGAGCTACATCCTCAACCCATTTTATTTTATTTTATTTTATTTTATTTTATTTATTTTGGTGCCAGGGATTGAACCCAGGGGCACTTAACCACTGAGCCACATCCCCAGCCCATTTTTTTTAAATATTTTTTTAGCTGTAGATGGACACAATATCTATTATTTATTTTTCATGTAGTGCTGAGGATCAAACCCAGTGCCTCACACATGTGAAGTAAGCATTCTACCACTGAGCTACAGCTATAGCCCCAGCCCCAGCCCCAGCCCATTTTTATTTTTTATTTGGAGACAGGGTCTGCTAAGTTGCTTAGGGCCTTGCTAAATTGCTAAGGCTGGCAATCCTCCTGTGTCAGGCTCTGAGCTGCTGGGATTACAGGTGTATGCCACTATGCCTGGCTTTAATTTTATTTTGAGGTAAGGTCTTGTTAAGTTGCCAAAGTTGGCCTTGAACTTGTGATCCTCTTGCCTCAACCTCCCAGGTCACTGGGATTGTAGGCATGTGCCATAGTGCTGGTCTAACTACCTTTTTTAAAAGCTGTTTGGACATCTCACTCACACCCTCTCCCCAATCCCTATCTAAACCAGAAAATGTGTTAAGGAGATTAACTCCATTACAAGAGAGACTATGGAATTCAGTTAACGGGAAACTGATAATATTATTAGTAATTGATTCTCCTTTAAAATTTCTCTGGATTTAATTTTGTTACTATTGATTCCAGGAAAGTTACTGTCTAATAATCAAGCTCACAGAATTAAACTGAATGTCCTAGATACATTATTTTGTATTCTTATGACTATACACATATTTTAAAAAAATATTTGAGAAGCAATTTCATTTTCTCACTAAAAACATCCAGCTAGCTGGGTGGACATGGTGACACATGCCTAAATTTTGTATCCTTATGATTATACATATCAATATTTTAAGAAATGTTTAGGAGCAGTTTCTTTTTCTCACTAAGAATATCCAGCTAGCCTGACATGGTGATAATCCCAGCAACTCAGGTGGCTAAGGCAGGGTGATCACAAGTTTGAGGTCAGCCTCAGCATTTTAGCAAGGCCCTAAACAATTTAGTGAGACCCTGCCTCAAAATAAAAAGAACCGGGGATGTGGCTTGGTGGGTAAGCATCACTGAGTTCAGTCCCTCATACCAAATCATCATCCTCATCATCACATCCAGCTAATAGACATATAACATTGAACCCAGGTTTCTGACCTGAGAGTGAATGGTTTCCAACAGCAAATCCCCCATCTCTGTTAGCTCATACAAGTCTGCAAATGACTCAGGAAGAGTTCTTTAAAAGTGTAATACACTTTGTCAGCTATGAACATTCTCTTATGATTTCAAACATTCCTGATTTCCTTTGCCTTTTGCAGTATTCAAGATCCCTGTTTCCTGATATGGATAAAACTTGTACTAGTTTGACCATCTTTATTTGATAGTTCTTCACTTTTTAAAGTTGTTTTCTCTCTTAGAAAGTTGCATATATGTTTGTAAAACAAATTGGAAATACTTTTTACCAGAAGTTGCTTGACCTATTAATTTCATTTAGAAAAGAATGTTTTTATCCTTTTCCTTTCAGCACTTTCCTAAAGACTAAATTCACTTCAAGGTACTTAGACTGAGGAAGTAGGGTAAGCTGATGGTAGTTATGTAATTTTAAAAATTTGGTTTGGAAATGGCATCATCCTCATCTTTTCTCCTTACATGCTGCATTATCTTCATTACACAAATATTCTGCTACTGTTTTCTAATATTGTACTTTGCAAACCAAATGTAAAGACTTGTCACTGCCTATTTTTACCCTTATTTGATTAAATGAAAAAAGAGGCATATGTCACCATTTCTGGCATACAACAGGTGCTAGACCTTGTGGATTTTAATTTCTTTCCTTAGTAGCTTTCTTTGGTTCCTAAGTAAAGGTAGATATCTTTGATTCATTAAGGTAACCATGCCTCATTTACACTCCTGCCCTCTCATCTTGTATTGAATCATTTACATTACTAGAAAAGACTGAAGGACCAAGCAGTGGGTAGAGACAGATTTTGTTTATTCTTTGTTTTGTATTAACCTTGAAAGATGTGACTTACCTCATTGTTTTGACATTATGAACTTCATGTAACATCATTTAGCCAGGAGTGGTGGCGCATACCTTAATCCCAGCAACTTGGGAGGCTGAGGTAGAAGGATCACGAGTGCAAAGCCAGCCTCAGCAAAAGCAAGGTGCTAAGCTACTCAATAAGACCTTGTCTCTAAATAAAATACAAAATAGGGCAGGGGATTTGGCTCAGTAGTTGAGTGATGCTGAGTTCAATCCCCAGTAACCCCCACCAAAAAAAAAATTAAAATTTTTAAAAAAGAATTGGGGATGTGGTTCAGTGGTTAAGTGCCCCTGGATTCAATCCCCAGTACCCCAAAAGAAAAAAATCATTCATGGTTTGTGAGAGGTATTTCTGAGATGCATTGTTGCCTCTGCCTTATGATGATAATTTATTTCTAGGTCAGCATTGCTTGTCCCGAGAGGATGGAACCAATCACAAAGATCTCCCACATCCCACCCAGCCGGTGGGCCTTAGTTTGCAATCTGTGCAAGGTGAAGATAGGAGCTTGTATTCAGGTAAGTGCCCATGACAAATGGTGGAGTGAGCTAAAGTCAAATTAATCAGACACACCCTGCTAATGAGGAGTTCTATTAACTGAAAAATCATTCAAGAGTCTACCCATTCACTTCTAGGGTTCTGACATTTTATAGACCATTTCTGGAAATTCCCTTTTTGGATGTTGCCTCTGGACTCTTCAGCATATTTTCAATATTCATAGTGGTTGCTGGGCACAGTGGTGTATGTTGGTGTTCCCAACTACTCAGGAGACTGAAGCAAGAGAATCACTTGAGTCCAGGAGTTCAAGGCCAACCTGGGCAACATGGTGAGACCTTGTCTCAAAAAGAAATATTCTCCATCCTTTGCTGTCAGAGCTGATGAGTTAACTGAGCTCTGAAGCTGAATGACCACATCCTGGGTGGAAATAAGCTATAATTGTAAAACAAGCAACTTGTATTCTTGTGTGGCTCACCCACTAACTGTAAATGGGCTTGAGATCCAGGATGATTTGATGGATGACCCTGTTGCTGAGCTATGTAGCCATTTTAGTAGAGGGAGATGTATTTGAAAGGATAAATTCTGGTGGTTAGTTTTAAGTCATTTCAATAGGCACATTTATAGTATATGGTGATGCAAGTAAGATTTTCTAGGATATTTGGCACATAGGAATTTAGCTGCTAGTAACTGGTATGGTACCCAGTAGTAGCAGTTGGACAGGGCATGTAGCTAAAACTGGTAAAGGCCAGTTACATCCAGCAGTGGCACAAAAGTTTACTCTTTAAAATCTCACTTTCCATAATGCATTTCACTTTCTATTCCAGGCATAGTAAGGTAGCTCAGCAGGCAAGAGGGAATGAAAGACTGACCTTCGACTCCTCAGACCTGCAAATGAGCTACAGGATGGTTGGAGTTCACTTTGCTTGCTGACCTTCACAGAAAAAGGGCCATATAATGTCATAGTTTAGAACAGTGGCTCTAGGTATTTCATGAGACTCCTTGCTGTCTGGCATGACAATGTGGTCCAGGCTCTGTAATTGAATGCTTTCCCTTGCTTTTTAATCATTTTTTGACTGGTTTTATTTATCTTAAGTATAGCACTTTAACAAATATAAAGGAAAACAGTCTGGAATTTACTGCCCTAACATATTACCTGTTCATGTTTATCTAAGTCTGTCCTGGTTGCTCCCCATATGTGGTTCCCCTTGAGGACCAAGATTGTGCATCATTATTCTGTGAATTTCCCCTGGCACAAAGTATAATGCTGTTGTTAGTGCTAAATTAGTGTTTATTGAATAAATAATCCATCTTTTATTGTACCATAGATTAGTTGGTGATACACATTTTCCCCCACTGAAAAGTAAAATATTTTCTATTTTTATAATTTTTATTTAATCATTTTATAAGACATTGAATTTCCATCCAATAATTTACTAATTTTCCTTATTGTGGTACCTGCATTTTCACCCTATTTTTACTATTTTCAAATTATCTTTAGGAGTGGGGATATAGTTCAGTGGTAGGGTGCTTGCCTAGCATGTATAAGGCCCTGGGTTCAATCCACGGCACCACAAAAAATATTTTTACAATTGTTAGTAACTGGCAACATGACTGTGTCAAGAGAAAACATTGACTTGACCTTAGCAGACCTGGGTTTGCATTACAGCCCTGCATTCTTACATCCTGCCTTGTGTTATACTTATTAATCTACAAGTTTTATCCTCCCCATTAGACTGTTAGCTCAGACTTTATCATCCTTAGATCCCACACCCTGATGTGACAGACAGACAATAACATTAGATTGGTAGGTAAATGATAGATAAACAGATGGATGGAACATTTTGGAAGAAATTTCTCATCTGCAAGGCAATGGTTCTTATTTTCATGACTTAGAATTCAGAGTTTTCATTTTATAAAGATCTTACCACATTGAGACTCTTAAACTTTATTTTTGTAGTGCTTGGGACTGAACCTGGGGCTTTACCCATGCTAGGCAAGTGTTCTACTACTGAACTGCATCTCCAGCCCAAATTTTTGATTATAAGGAATTATATTTATTCAACATGTAGTAGTAGAGTACCTGTCTAGCATGCACAAGGCCCTGGGTTCAATCCCCTGTACTGCAAAAAAAAAAAAAAAGCAACATATTTATACCTGATTGTGTAACAGGCATTGAGTCTGACAGTGAACCCAAAAGAATCATATACTATGGAACTTACTTTTAGTTGAGAGAAGTAGATAATAAACAGTAGATACATTTTTTGAGGTACTAGGCATTGAAACCAGGGGCACTTTACCACTAAGGTATATCCCCAACCCTTTTTATTTTTTATTTTTTTGTTTTGAGACAGGGTCTTGCTAAGTTGCTAAGACTGAGCTTGAACTTGCCATCCTCCTGTCTCAGCCTCCTGAGTCTCTGTTATTACAGTCATATGCCACCATGCCCAGCATAAGCAGTAGATATTTAACAGCACATTTGAAGGTGATAAGTGCTATGACAATAATACTGTACTGTGGAGTACAGTTAAAAAGATAGGGAATATAAGAAAGGGAGCATGAGTTACAAGTATAAATAGAATGATCAGGGTAAGATTCATTTTGTAAGTGGCAATTTGATCCAAGTCTTGAAGGCAAAAGAAAGAGCTATACAGATGTTTAGGGTAATAGTGTTCTAGACAGAAGGAACAGTCATTACAAAGGCCTTAAGATAGGAGTATATCTGGCCTGTTTGAACAACTGAAAAGAGGCCAGTGAGACAAGAATGGAATATATAGAAAGAGAAGCTTAAAGGGATTACACGGGCCTGATTGTTTACAGCAGGGGTTGGCAAATTTTTGCAATAAATGGCCAGATAGTAAATACATTAGGCTTCATGAACCATATATCTTGATTGCAACTACTTAAAACACTGCCTTTGTGGCACAAAGGCAGCAGTGCACAATACTTAAACAAAGGAACATGGCCATATCCCAATGAAACTTTATATAGACTCTGAAAAGAAATTTCATATAATTTTCATACATCACAAAATATTGTTCTTTTGCTGGACATGGTGGTACATTCCTGTAATCCCAGCTACTTGGAAGGCTGAAGCAGGAGAATCATAAGTTTGAGGCCAGCCTGGGCAACTTAGCAAGATCCTATCTCAAAATTAAAAAAAAAAATTAAAGGACTAGGGATGTAGCTCAGTGGTAAAGCACCCCTCAGTTCAATCCCTAATACCAGCAAAAAAAAATTCTTTTTTTTTTTTAATTTTTCCAACCATTCCTAGCTCATGGGCCACAAAAAACAAGTGACTAACTGCATTTAGTTTGTGGATTGTAGTTTGCCAGTTCCTGGTTAAGGCTTCCAGAAGCCTTAGAAACCTTTAGTTTTTACACTGAGTTTAAGAGGGAGTCATTGCCAGGTTTCAAGTAGCCAAGTGATATCATTTTTTTTCAGCACTGGAAATTGAACTCAGAGGCACTTTACCTCTGAGTAAACATCCCCAACCCTTTTTATTTTGAGACAAGGTCTTACTACATTGCCCAGGCTGACATTGAACTTGAAATCCTCCTGCCCCGGCCTCCTGAGTTGCTGGGATTCCAGTTGTACACTACCACACCCAGCAACATCTTTTTTAGAAATAATGTTATGAAAATACATAGAACAGGGCATTGTGAGAAGATGAAGATGAAACAAGAATGGCCATCTGACTAAAGCTGGATGGTGAGCATATAGAGAGTTTATTATAGTGTTCTATTATGTAGGTTTTTTCATAGTAAAAGGTTTTTTAAAAGCATTCTAGCTACTCTGTTGAGATATAGAGCCAGACATGGTAGTCCATACCTGTAGTCCCAGCTAAACAGGAAGCTCAAGGCAGGAGGATCATTACCAGTTTGGGCAGTAAAGACCCTTTCTTTAAAAAAACAGAATAGACTATGAGGACAAAAGTTTAGAAGCAAGAAAAGCAATTAGGAGGAAATTCAATGAGAGAGTTTGGTGGTAGCATTGACCACAGTGGTAAGCTCTTGAGATGGTCAAAAGTAGTTGAATTCTGGATGAATGTTGAAGGTGGAGCCAACAGGATTTACTATGGATCAGATATGAGGTGTGAGAGAAGGATAGGATTTAAGGATGACACTGGGATTTTGACCCAACCAGGGGTGGGATGAACTTTGGATAAACTGAAAAAGTAATCTGCAGATAGAACAGATTTGAGGGAGAAGATCAGGAATTCCATTTTGGACACTTAAGTTTGAGGTGTCTATCATATACCTTAGTCGAAATGTCAAACTGGCAGTTGTTGACATGAGTCTGGAGTTCAGGAGGAAGTTTTGGACTGAAGACCTAAATTTGGCAGGCTTTGGCATATAGATAGTTTTAAAGTGTGGAGTGGGTAAGATTACCAACTGAGTCAGGATAGAAGAAGGAAGAACAGTATTGAGGGCTGGGCCTTAGCTTTCCTGAGTTAAGAAATCAAGGAGAATAGAGAAAGCTAGCAGAGGAGACTAAAAAGATGCCCACCAGGTAGAGAGGCAGAAAATCAAGAGAATGTGGTAGCCTTAGAAACCAAGGAAAGAAAGCATTTCAAGAAGGGAAAGTTTCATGGTGTTAAAAAATACTGCTGAGGTAAGATGAGGACCATACATGGATCCCTGTTTACGTTATTGATGTTCTGGACAAGTAGTTTACGTGGAATGGGGATGGACAAAGCTACATAGCCAAGGGACAGGGCAAAGAACTAAATTAGGAGCAGTCTAGATGCACAGAATAAAGAGGTCTTTAAGATGGAAGAAATACAACTATGTACATTTATTTATTAACAGGACAGAACAGTGTGAATTCAAAGGGAGTGATTGAGTGAGGGAAAAAGCTGTAGCAGCAAAGGTTTTTCAGTACATAAAAGAGAATGGGGCAAAGTATGCTAGTGAGGGTGCTTTAGACAAGAACATAGTTGTTTGAGTCAACGGTCTTGAAGGCAGAGTATATGAGTGCAGTTTTAAGTAGGCACACTGGTGGGAATCTGTAGTTCTCTTTTGATTATTGTAATTCCCTAAGTGTGGTTGTAAGCAGAATCATCAGCTGAGAGTGTGGATGTGGATGAAGTTTAGAGATTTGAGGAGAAAGGTGTGAAATCTTTTCTGGTCCAGGGAAATGTGGTATGAGTAACCAGTGACATTAAAGGCAGTCTCTAGCCCTATCCCCACTTCTGAGCAAAGGTTCTAAACTTTAAGTGATCTTTCTGGTTTGGTGGTGGTTGTTTTGTTCTGCAGTACTGGGTATAGAACCCTGGGCCTTGTACATGCTAGGAAAGTGCTCTGCCACTGAGCTGTATCCCTAGACCCAAATGACCTTCTCCCCCACACCCCATACCTAGAGATGGAACCCAGGGCCCCACTCATGCTAGGCAAGCTACACCCCCCCACCAGGTGACCTTCTTAAGCGTGATAGTATTTTTCTCCACTTACTTTCTGCTTATGCTGACAGTGGTCTTTTTTTCCACAGTTGACAACTAGATAGGAAATCCAGTTTAGTTGGTAGGGAAACAAAAAAAAACGTTTTCCTTTTAAACCACGACTAAAGTTAATTTCAAATCCATTCATGGTTTAGCATCTTGTTCCCTGTATAGGAATCAGAAACATAGAAAACAAATACAGTAATTTAGTAGGTGGCAAGTTTTGTTAGCATTATTTTTTTAAGTTCTATTTAAGAGTCTCTAATTAGGAACATATTTTGGGCATTTAGCTTTTAAATGCTTTATGGAAGTCTCTTAACTGTGAATTGTGTTTTGTCTGGCTTCTTCTCTTCTGGCAATGGAATACCCTTCATTCTGCCTCTTTTAATTTGGAAACATCCTCTGGGCAAGGATAAAAATCTTAATACCAGCAGTTTGGTGGTCCAGACCAGTCAATATCTATAGTTTCCACATTTAGGAACTAGAACTATCCTTTCTGCAGAACACGAAGGCATCCAGTATTCCTGGAACAGATCCTAAAGTCTGGGTTCAAATCAGGTACAGCCCTGGATTTTACCTAGGCCTTGGACATAGTCCTTACTTCTGACTGCCAGCTTTCCAGAAATCCTGTAGCCTATAGCGTATTTCTATTTTTTTTTCCCCTTTGGTACCCAGGATTGAACTCAGGGCACTTAACCACTGAGCCACATCTCCAGTCCTATTTTGTATTTTATTTCACTTTTTTAATATTTTGATTCATTATACACAAATGGGGTATAACTTTCATTTCTCTGGTTGTACACAAAGTAGAGTCATACTGTTTGCCTGATCATACATGTACATAGGGTAATGATGTTTGTCTCATTATTTTATTTAGAAACAGGTTCTCACTGAGTTGCTTAGGGCTATGCTAAGTTTCTGAGGCTGGCTTTTAACTCAAAATCTTCCTGCCTTAGCCTCCTGAGCTGCTAGGATTACAGATGTGGGGTTTGGGTAAACAGTAGAGGGATGGGGCCCTATCCAAAGTCACATACAAGTATACTGAAATAAGGATAAAATGGTGGGCCACCAAGATTTTATTGGTAGGCTAATATAAATTTGGCATGAGGAAAATGAATTTTTTTAAAAACAAAATCTTCACCACATAGAAAAATGGTAAGTAAGCAAGTACATCTGCTCAGTTACTATTAAAGGTGGTATACTGGAGAGAAAAAATGAAATGTTGAGTTAAAATGATACTTTCCCTCTGCCAAAAAAGAGGGAAAGTGCCTTATTATTATTATTATCATATATTTCAGTTTGGGATCTTTTTGTGTTTTTTTGTTTGTTTGTTTTGTTTTTGTTTGTTTGTTGTACTGGAAAATCAAACCCAGGGGCACTTGACCACTGAACTGCACCCCGGCCCTTTCTAGTTTTTATTTTGAGGCAGGGTCTCACTAAGTTGCTTAAGGTCTCACTAAGTTAGTCTGGCCTTGAACTTGCACTCCTGAATTGCTGGGAAAAAGATAGCTAGATAGATAAAGAGATATAGACACACATGTATATGTATGTGCGTTTATTTCAAATTTTGTCAGTACAAATTATTCTTTTTCTAAAACAGTTATAGTCTCTGTCTGTTTTTTGTTTTTTGGTACTGGGGATTTAACCCCGGGGCAATTTACCACTTAGCCACATCTGTAGACCTTTTTAATTTTTTATTTTGAGAGGGTCTCACTAAGTTGCTTAGGGCCTTGCTAAGTTGTTGAGGCTGGTCTTAAACTTGTAATCTTCCTGTCTCAACCTCCCAAGTCACTGAGATTACAGGCATGTGCCCCTGCACCTGGCTATGGTCCCTGTCTTGCAGGAGCTCAGAGTATGTTAAGAGAGGCCAGACATAAACACAGAAGTTACCTAACATGCAGTGACATCTCCCCCAGATCTTTAGCCCCTTAAGGATGAGCGATCAGAAGGGCTGGTGGTCACTATAGGTGCTGGAATTTAAGTATACAGTGGCTGATGTGAATATTGTAAACTAGCGTGGACCATTATGGCATTGTTTCTGTAACCAAGTTTTGAGCAGATTGTTCTGACTTCATCAATTTCCCTGTTCATCCAAATGGACATTGTCCTGTGGCAGGATAAGAACTGCTGAGGATGTATGCACCAGGCGTTTGCTATTCCAGCCAGGTGTTATCTACTCTTGAGGAAGACACACTATTTGAGGATTAGCATTTTTTTGTGGTGCTGTGAATCAAATCCAGAGTCTCACACATGGTACACAAGTGCTCTCCCACTGAGCTACAGCTGCAGCCCAAAATAGCTCTGTAAAGAGAAAGTAATACATAAATTAATATCTTAATTCCTTAATCAGGGTCTGGTGTTCTTTTTTAAATTTTTTTCATTGTAGATGGACATAATACCATTTATTTATTTATTTATTTATTTATTTATTTATTTATTTATTTTTATGTGGTACTGGGGATCAAACCCAGTGCCTCACACATGCTAGGCAAGCACTCTACCACTAAGCTATAACTACAGCCCTCTGGTGTTCTTTTTCAAGATTATTATTCCAGCCACCCTATCTGGTTCCATCCCGCAGAAACTCTCCTCACAAATGTGGATGTATAAATAAGTAAGTAAATAATTTTTTAAATGGATGTGTAAAGGTAGCATTTTCCCTC
This sequence comes from Sciurus carolinensis, assembly GCF_902686445.1. Lineage (NCBI taxonomy): Eukaryota > Metazoa > Chordata > Mammalia > Rodentia > Sciuridae > Sciurus > Sciurus carolinensis. The sequence continues at coordinate 38,997,421 of NC_062232.1, forward strand.
TAATGAAAGATTTTTTTTCTCAGTACTGGAGGTTGAACCAGGGCTTTGAGCATACTATACAAGCTCTCTGCCCAGTCCTAAGGAAAGTATTTTTTAAGTCTGTTCTCTTCTACAACTTCTGAAGATTATATAGAAAATAGTTCTTATTTCCCCCTTTAGAAGTAAATAAACCACAATAAGATACTACTTCATACCCACTGTGGTAGCAATAATAAGAAAGGGAAACAATAATGGTTGGCAAAGATGTGGAGAAATTGGAACCCTCCTATGTTCCTATGGTGGAAATGTGAAATGATGTGGCTGCTATGAAAAATAGTTTGACAATTTTTCAAAACAGTCAACAAAGTTACCTCATAAGCCAGTGACCATTCCTAAGTTGGTACCTGTACTTTGAAATGTCCCTAAGACCACCTTTAGATTCATTAATTCACTAGAAGGACTCGTAGAATGCAGAAAGCCATTATGCGCACAGTTATGATTTATTTTAGTAAAAGGAAAGAGATTTAGAATTAGCCAAGGAAAAAGGCACATAGGGCATGGTGTAGGAGAGAACAGGAGTATAACTTCTACTCATTGCCTCCAAGGGGAGCTGATCAGAGAGAACTTATTTCTCCCAGAAACAATATGTGGTACACCAGCCTATTATCAACCAGCAAAGCTCTCCCAAGCCTTGGTGTCCAGAAATATTGAGGCTTGGCCATGTACACACAGCTGACCATCCACGTGGCTGACCTTAGTCCCTGGTCCCTCCAGAGGTCAGGCTGATACCACATGGCCCAAAACCTCCACTGTAAATCATGCTGTTTGCATAGAATATCTGACTTGGCCCAAGGCCTCCAGGTAAATAAAGATAGCTCTTATCAGATAGGTCAGACATATCAAAGACTTAGAAGTTACCTCTCAGGAGCTAGAGGTGAAGGACCAAACCTTTCTTTGGACAAGGGTAATTCTTTACTTTATAATGCTCATGAGAAATAATAACATACCATACCAGTTTTCATGGCAGCATTGTTTCATACCAGATATCTATCAACTACCGAATGGATAAATAAATGGGATATATCAATATAATGGGATATTTTTGGCCATAAACAGTATTGAACTTTTTGAGGTTTTTTTTTTTTTTTTTTTTTCAGTAGCAGTAGTATTAGTGGTACTGGGAATTGAACCCAAAATGTTTTAACACTGAACTATATTCCTAGTTCTTTTTAATTTTTATTTTGAGACAGGGTCTCACTAAGTTGTTGAGGTCTCACTAAGTTGCTTGAGGCTGAGGCTGGCCTTGAACTTGCAATCCTGCCTCAGCCTCCTGATTTGCTGGAATTACAGGTGTGTGCCATTGTGCCTGGCAGAATCAAAATTGTAATATGTGCTATGACACAGATGAACCTTAAAAACATGCCAAATGAAAGAAACCATACACAAACAACCACATCTTGTATGATTCCACTTATATGAAAGGTCTAGAATGAGCAAATCTACAGCAATAAAAAATTGATTAGTGATTTCTTGGATCTGTGATTGGGAACAGAGAGTGACTACAAATGGGCACAAGATTTCTTTTTGGAGTTGATGAAGATGTTCTGGAATTGGATAGTGATGGTACACCCCTATAACTATACTGAAAACCATTGAAATATGCATTAAAACTGGTGAGTTTTGTGATGTATTATAAGATGTCTCAGTAAAGCTGGGGGGGTTGTGTTATTTCAGTGAATGGATGTGATGACCACACTGTAATGCATGTAGTAAAATATTTACAGACAGATGTATAGGACTGGGATTGTAGCTCAGTGGTAGAGCCCTTACCTAGTATGTGTCGGCCCTGGGTTCAATTCTCAGCACCACATATAAATAAATAAAGGTCCATTGCTAACTAAAAAAAAGATACATGTATAAAGATGTTTGTATGAGGGCTGGGTAGATAGCTCAGCTGGTAGAGTGCTTGCCTTGCAAGCACAAGGCCCTGAGTTCGATCCCCACTACCGCAACAACAACAACAAAAAAAGATGTTTGTATGAGTGCTACTTGCTCAACACAATTAGAGCAGTTATTTCAGTTAAAATATATTTTTTTTTAATTTAAGAATAGGGCTGGGGTTGTAGCTGAGTGGTAGAGCACTTGCCTAGCACATGTGAGGGACTAGGTTTGATCCTTAGCACCACATAAAAATAATACATAAATAAAATAAAGCTATAAAAATGGAGGTGTTTTTAACAATTTAATAATAAAGCTGGGTTTTAAAAATGGGCACCTCCCCTCATCTTTAGTGGATACAGTAAAAATAAATTACATGCATGCAAAGGCATTTTGTTTAGTAGAATGTGCCATGTTTATCTTTTAAGAAAAAAAAATAGGTATTTGGACTGGGGATGTGACTTAGTGGTAGAGCATTTGCCTAGCATGCCTGAGGCCCTAGGATTGATCCCGAGCACCATAAACGTGAAAGAAAAAAGTATTTTTTGTGTGTGGTGCTTGGAAATGGAACCCAGGACCTTATGCATCTCAGGCAAGCACTCTGTCACTGAGCCACATGCCCAACAAGAAATAAGTATTTGATTGGTTCCAAAACTTGGTTGGCATTTCTTCTTTATCATCAAAATATATAGACCTCCAGTTTGTAAATACCACAAAATGACCTTTTCTTAAACAAAATGCATTTTATGTATGTATGTTTGTGTATATGTATGTATATTTGTATGTACTGGGGATTAAACCCAGGGTGCTCTACCACTGAGCTATATTCCCAGCCCTTTTTATTTTTTATTTTGAGACAGGGTCTCACTAAGTTGCCCAGGCTGGCCTTGAACTTGCGATCCTCCTGCCTCAGCCTCCTGAGTCGCTGGGATTACAGGCGTGTGCCACCGCACCCAGTTTATGGCAGAGTTTCCTAAGAGACATTCCATTTTTCATATAAGTACCAAATTCTTATCTGTATATTGTCTTTTATTTGAGTAATTTATATTTATGTATCTACATTCTATAAATTTGACCTGAGAGAGATAATCTCTTTTTAGCTTCATATTGGTAGTAGTGTTTGTTTGTTTGTTTGTTTGCTTGAGAAGGGGATCTCACTGTGTTGCTCAGGCTGGCCTCAAACTCCCAATCCTCCTGCCTCAGCCTCCCAAGTAGCTGGGACTTCAGGCAAGTGCCACTATTCCTGGCTCTGATAGTTTTATGTCACAGGTTCATCCCCTCAGACAGAAAATCATTTTGTTTTTTCTTCCCATATTTGTGCCTTTTATTAAATAGCAAAAGACCACTATGGCCAACACTTTTAATCTTTTGCTAAAGAATGCCTTTTACTACTTGTTTTTTAAATGTCTGGCTAGTTTCTTAGCCAAGTGATAATAAAAGGTATCAGATAAAAGTATGTCTTGGGTTTTCATTATCCTCATTTTCATGAGGTTTGCCATGTCTTTGGAAATTTTAAGGATACAGATTTCAGTGTGATGTCACAAAATTTCTGATAGAACTATCCAAAGCTGGGGAGGGCTGTAGTAGGAGATTGTGAGCTTTTTGTCAGTGAAAGAATTACAATATGTGTCTAGATTATGCCACTTATTTGGAAGGGGAAGGGATTGAAGATCTAAAATCAAGTACTATAGAAGACATTCAAGCAATAATAAAAGTGAGGCTAGATTAAATGATGTTAGAATTATATTCCATCCCTGGAATTCTTTATCCTGTGAAATTAGTTTAAATGAAATCTTCCCTATTAAAACTTTGATGTTTGCCAGTATTCTTTTAGGTATCTGAGGAGACCTGTCAGACTTTGTGTATTTTCTGTCTTTGTTCATATCCACAGTCATTCTCAATGTTTAATTATGAAAACCCCAATACATAGAGCATAGTACCCTCCAGAGGTAGGCTTCCAAAAGAGTTGAGACTTAGCTTTAACCATGAAAATTCCCAGTTTTCCCTTAGAAACAACTTCTCTCTTGCTTTCCCTTCTTCCGCATAAAAATACAAGTACACCCCTGTATTTATTTAAATCTTTGTCAGGAAAGCTGCAACATTGTAACCACAATATATGGCAATTAAATCTAACTGAAGTACAAGAATGCAGCTATCATGGACCAGATTCTTTATACTCTGCCTCCCTATGAATGTTCAGTGTGTACTCCATAGTAATGTCTTAAAAATGTTTTAAATCTGTGAATGAATGACAGAATATTATAAACACATTCAGAATGTCTATAACTGTACTATTCAATAGAGCTTTTAATGGAAATGTTTTTTATCTGTGCTGTCTCATATGGTTGGAATGTGGCTAGTGTAACTGAAGAGCTACACTTTTCATTGTATGTAATTTTAATTAAAATTTTTGTAGTGCTGGGGATTGAACCCAGGGACTTGCATGTGCTAGGCAAGTGCTTTACCACTGAACTACACTCCCAGCCCAATTTTAGTTAATTTAAAATTTAAGTAGACATTCGTGGCTAGTTGACTGCTATGTTGAACAGCTCAATTAATGAATATTATATGAATAATTTCTAGAAGTTGGGTTACTTAGATATTAGAATTTCTAAGACTTTTTTTTGGGGGGGGGGCTACCAGGGATTGAACTCAGGGGCACTCCACCACTGAGCCACATCCCCAGCCCTATTTTGTATTTTATTTAGAGACAGGGTCTCACTGAGTTGCTTAGCACCTCACATTTGCTGAGGCTGGTTTTGAACTTGCAGTCCTCCTGCCTCAGCCTCCCAAGCCAGTGGGATTACAGGCGTGCACCATGACCTTTTAAAATATTTTTATTTATTATTATTTTTTGTAATTCTGGGTATCAAACCCAGGGCCTCCTGCACACTAGGCAACTGTTCTACCACTGAGCCACACACCCCTCCATGACCTTTTTAGAACTAATGGATGTTCTGGCAATAATATTTACTTTGTTTTTATTTTCATTTGTTCAGAAGCATTTTCTGATCAACTGTTTATTCAGTAGTCAGTGGTGATTGCCAAAATGAATTACACAGCTTCTGTCTTTAGGGTCTATGGCCAGGGACCTGACAGTGTGTAAAAGACCACTATAGAAGCATATATAGGGTGATATGGGAGACCAGAGAAGAGACCACATAAGTGTTTCCGTAAGTTGCCGAAGGCTTCTCAGAAAAACTGAAGGCTTTACTGGGCATGGTGACACAGACTTGTACTGTAATCCCAGCTACTCTGGAGGCTAAAGTAGGAGGATCACAAGTTCAAAGCCAGCCTGAGAGACCCTGTCTCAAAATAAAAATAAAAAAGGTTCAAGGATGTAGTTCAGAGGTGGAGCATTTACCTATCAAGGCACTAGGTCCAATCCCAAGTACCTGAAAAATAAAAAAAGTAGAAGCTGGGTTCACTAGCACACGCCTATAATCCCAGCAATTTGAGAGGCTAAGGCAGACGGATTGCCAGTTGGAGACCAGCCTCAGCAACTTAGTGAGGCCCTAAGCAACTTAGTGGGACCCTATCTCAAAATAAAAAATAAAAAGGACTTGGGATGTAGCTTATTGGTAAAGTACCCCAGAATCAAAAACAAAAAAGAAAGAAAACTGAAGGTTCGAATGCTTGAGCTAAAATGTTAAAAAGGGAGTTAAACAATTCGGTTTAGCTGTATTCTGTAGGATCATGTTTCCTCGGTTACTTGTAAAGCATCTATTATGGTCAATTTAGGACCAGCCTTCCCCCTAGTTCCCTATCTTTCCTTTGCTGCCTATAAGCTCTCAGTTTAGGCCAAGAGACATAGGACTCTCCTTTTCTCACTTACCCTGATGCTTTAACACATCCTTTCTTCCTGCAGTGCTCTGTGAAAAGCTGCATCACTGCCTTCCATGTCACCTGTGCCTTTGAGCACGGCCTAGAGATGAAGACTATCCTAGATGAGGGGGATGAAGTCAAGTTCAAGTCATACTGCCTCAAGCATAGCCAAAACAGGCAGAAACTTGGGGAGGTCGAGTACCCCTACCATAGAGCTGCCGAACAGAGCCAGGCCAAAAGTGAGAAAACAAGCCTGCGGGCACAGAAGCTTCGGGAGCTGGAAGAGGAGTTCTATTCCTTGGTCCAAGTGGAAGATGTGGCTGCCGAGCTTGGGCTGCCCGTATTAACTGTGGACTTCATCTATAACTACTGGAAACTGAAGCGCAAAAGCAACTTCAATAAGCCATTATTTCCTCCAAAAGAGGAAGAAGAAAATGGCCTAGTACAACCAAAAGAGGAAAGCATTCACACTCGCATGAGAATGTTTATGCACCTGCGGCAGGACCTGGAGAGGGTAAGGTTATCACCTCTGATTAGTTGTGTAGATCTCAGTACTGCATAGAGATGGAGGTCCCACTTCTAGTTTCAAAATAACCAGCTCATTATAGTATAGTCTTCTGCATGTCCTTGTCTTCTGATTTCACTGTGCTCCCAGACATTGGGCTGTGTTTAAATTTTGACAGGCACATTCAGGGGATTGGAGAGGCCTCACACATATGTTCAGTGAATTTGAAATTTGAAGTAAATTCTCATTTGGTTTATTTTGTATTCACTGTGGAGCCTAAACTAGCTCAGCTATACTTTACTGACACATTTATGAGACTACAGGTTGGAAAAACAGTGAATTTTGTTCAGTAAAGCACTAGAACAGGATTTCTAAAGCTTTGCACTCTTTTGAGGATTGAACTTGGACACTTTGTCACTGAGCCACATCCTCAGCCCTTATTATTTTTATTTTGAGACAGGTTCTCACTTAGTTGCTTAGAGCCTTGCTAAGTTGCTGAGGCTGATCTCAAACTTGTTATCCTCCTGCCTCAGCCTTCTGAGTCACTGGGATTACAGGTGTGTGCCACTGCAGCTGACTGAAACTTGGCACTCTTTTTTTTTTTTTTTTTTTTTTGCAGTGCTGGGGATCGAACCCAGGGCCTTGTGCTTGCGAGGCAAGCACTCTACCAACTGAGCTATATCCCCAGCCCTGAAACTTGGCACTCTTGACATTTGGGTTTTTTGTTGGGGATGATGATGGGGTTTTGTTTGTTTGTTTTTGTGGCACTGGGGATTGAACCCACTTTACCACTGAGTCATATCCCAGTCCTTTTTATTTTATTATATTGAGATAGGGTCTCACAAAGTTTTTTGAGGCTGGCCTCAGATTTGCAGTCCTCCTGCCTCAGCCTCCCAGTTGCTAGAATTACAGGCATCTGCCCCCACACCCCATCTCAGCACCGCTAACATTTTGGGCTGGATAGTTGTTTGTTATAGCAGGCTTTCCTTTGTTATAGGGGGCCTTATAAGTTTTTGTTTTCTTTGTTTTGGTGCTGGAGATTGAGCTCAGGCATGCTCTGCCACTGAGCTATGTCCCCAGCCCTTTTTATTTTTTATTTTGAGATGGTCTCACAAAATTCGTTAGGGCCTCACTAAGTGACTGAGGCTGACCTCAAACCTGCAATCCTTCTGCCTCAGCCTCTTGAGTCGCTGGGATTACATTCATGCACTACTGTGCCCAGCCATAGGCACTAAGATGTTTAACATTATCACTGGCCTCTACCCAGTAGATGCCAGTAGCACTGCTCATATACATCTAGTTGTGACAACCAAAAATGTCTCCACATAACTACATTTCCTCTGGGGGTCAAAATTGCCACTGGTTGGGAGCCACTCCACCAGATAATTTAACTCAAGATATATTTATCAGGTATTTTCTAAATTAGGGGTTTCAGGGTTTCAGAGATAGACTAAGTACTGTGTTTACCCTAGAGAATTTTATAATTTAATATAATTATAGAAATGGCTTGATTTTCCCCCATACCAAAATTTAAAAAGAAACTATTAGATTTGACTCACTTTTAAACTTGAGGCATGTATATAGTACCTACTATTAGTACTATTATGACCAACGCTGTTCTAAGCATTTAAAAGTATTCATTTAGTCCTAACATACTTATGGGGAAAAAATGCTATTATTATCATTCCTATTTGCAGGTGAATAAACTGAGGCACAGAAAGGTTGGGTAATTTGTCAGGGTGAGAAGTATGATAGAGTGAGAATTTTACCTTTGTGGCTGTGGAAACTTGGCTAAGTTGAAAATGTGAACATAAAAAAGCCATTTCCACTCTTCCCAGCAGATCTTTCTCCTGCTAGTCCAGTACTCAGTAGAAAATTGTAGTAGAGTCAGCACTGCCATCCTCTGTACTCAGAGACCTATGGGGAAAACTGAATTGTTAAGCCATCTTCCCAGCCTGGATATGTACGTAAATATCAAGCCCATGACACTGCAGGGATAGTAGATTTCAGAAGGCACTTCACTTATGTTACTGATTGATATGGGAATCATGCCACTAAAATTGACCATGCTGTGTGAATTTCTGGGAAGTAGCTCTTAACCTGTGGCTCTTGGGTCCTATCTTCTCTCCTCACCCCCACCTCCACCCCCACCTGTTCTTAGTAGTTTTCATTTTTGACTAAACAATTTCAGTTGTTAGGTTTACTTAACATGACAAACAACTCTATTTGCTGGGGATTGGGCTTTCAGGTCCGAAATCTGTGCTACATGATTAGCAGGCGAGAGAAGCTGAAACTGTCACACAACAAAATACAGGAACAGATCTTCGGTTTGCAAGTCCAGCTTGTTAACCAAGAAATTGCTGCAGGTAACTAGCATATTAAAATTATCCTGGCAAATATATAGATTCTGTACATCCTGTTTTATCAATTTAAACTTTATGCCAATTTTTTCATTTAAAAACTTTTTAAATTCTTGTCAGATATCTCATTTGCTTCAGGCCAGTCCTGATAGTAACATGACTTATTTTAGTGTCAGCTCATGAGACAAACATTTCCAGGGTAGGGTTGGGGGTGTTCAAAGTTTATGGCAGATCATCTAGAGCCAAAACAGATATTTGAAGCCATTAGATGGAACCATGAAATTATCCTGTGATTATCAAATTCATTTAGAAATTGATAGGATTGAATCTGTTTCCAGAAAACATTTAATTCTATGGTTACTCTGCAGTAGTCTGTTAAAACAAATCCTTAGCCAGAAGTTAAGAGATCTTGTTTTTTTCATGTATTCAAAAATATTGAGCACATATTAGGTTCTAAGAACTGAGGCAGAAGATAAAGCAGTTAGCAAGATGAAATCCCTTCCTGCTGGGTACACATCCCACTTGGTTAGAGAAAGGTGAGCATAATTACAGTGCCCAAAACATGGAAGCTTAGCTGGAATGATGACAGCCATATTCAGTGAAATCTGTAACCTCCCTGTACCTTACTTACCACAGAGGTAGAGGGCAGAGCCTGGGTAGCTAGGGGTGACTGGGCAAGATATACCGAATCAGCTCCTGCCAAGGGCCAGCCATAAACCAAGAGAAATACTCAGAAGTAAGATGTCAATTGGGCATCAGAGGCTCTGGGATATTCTTGAGTATCATGGGTCACAGAGTTGTATAGCAGGAGATAGCAGGGCTAGTCAGTCACAGGGCAGCATGACTGGCAAGACAAGAACCAAAAGACAATAGGAAAGAGCCCCTAAATGCCAAGGAGATTGGCCCCAGCCACAAGGCTTCTGATTACAGGAGTCAACCTCATTGTGGTTTGCAGCATCAACAGGTACCAGGCATTAGAGGGATGGGGGCTGTGGCTATTAAACTGGGACCCTGTAGAATACATGCTGCCCATTGGGACAGCCCAAGAGCTGTCCTCTCTATCTCATGAGGCTATAGTGAAATGACAATAAGCAAAGGTTAAATTCATATGCAAGGAGTAATTGTTTGGTAGTGTTTTTTTTTTTTAATTTAAGAGCACTCAAAAAATAATAGAGGAAGACCAGTTCTAACTTTAATCATAGAGTAACTAACCAGATAACTACCAAAACTCCCCAGGCCATGCCTATAACCAGTCAGTGGCAGAAATGTTGTGATTCTTTCCTGCTGAACTTACCTATACTACACAACCTCCCCATATCTCCATAATGTTCATTTGTAGTTAGGAAATTATTCCAGGTTAAGGACATAAAATTTGCAGGAACCACCCACCATCACTTCTAATGCCAAGATGAAATACATACATATTCTTTACACACTAAAACCTGTGCTATGTTTCTGAAGATTTGAAGTTGACTTGCTTTAGGAGGGCCAGGAGAGAAGGAAGGAAAGCATTTGAAATGTCTGTTTGAAGTACATCTTAAGTCCTGTGAGTACACTCACACAGATACACAGGTAGGGAAAGCCTGCTCCAAGTTATTGCTAGTGACATTCTTTTCAATAATGAAAGGAGCAGAGATGGGGATGTAGGAGGCAATACTAGTATTTGTGATAATTTCACAGATAAGGAAAACAAAGGTGAAAATGTTGGGAGCCATGGAATAGTAGCATTGCTGAGCATTTCATCTGTAGCACGCTGGGCCCCATCTTCTAGTTCAGCTCACCTTAGCTGCTATACAGTGATGTACTAACATATCAAAGATAGGTGCTCATTAGACCTGTGGAAGAATGGGTAGGTGAACTCATTTTACCATAAGCATGTATGCTGTTTATTTAAATCAGTTACTAAAATGAATCTTTCTTTTTGATCTCAGGACTTCCTTTGACAAATGCACTAGAAAACTCACTGTTTTACCCACCACCAAGAATTACCTTAAAGTTAAAAATGCCCAGGTCAACCCCAGAAGACTGTAAAAACAGCTCCACAGAGGCTGATCACCAGCCCTGCTCTCCTGGCAGTGGCTCCCCTGTTCACAATAAAAGGAGCATGCAGGTGCCTCAGGAGCCACTAGAAGTGAACGTGAAGTCCTATCCAAGACATCCACTAGAGAGCAAGAGTAACTGTTTGCTGGCCAGTCTCAGCCATTCTCGGAGTGAAGCAAAAGATTCCAGTACTGCTTGGAGAGCTCCCTCTACAGAGTTCTATCAGGGGCAGTCACTGGGGAAACCTCTGGCCCTTCAGGCTGCCCTTCATGAACAGTCTTCAGTTGGGAATGGGAAAAGTCAGACTAACTCTAAGTTTACCAAATCCAATGGTGTGGAGGGTGACTGGTCTGGGAACATCACCCAAAAAGATAGCTCAAGTGAAGAATCCATGCTTAGCTCCCACTTGGCCAGTCAGGGTAGCATTAGAAAGTCCACCATGGAACACCTCGGCAGGTCCTTTAAAGAGGCCACAAATAGGTGGATGAGACCCACTGAAGATCTCCAATGTTGTGTGAAGCCAACCAAGAATGTGAGCCCAAAAGAGCAATTTTGGGGTAGGCAGCTTCTCAGGCGATCCGCAAGTAGAACTTCATATCAGGAAAATGATGGATATTGCCCAGATCTAGAGCTTAGTGATTCTGAAGCAGAAAGTGATGGAAACAAAGAAAAGGCCAGGGTAAGAAGAGATAGCTCAGACAGGGAAAATCCTCCCCATGATTCTAGACGGGATTGCCATGGTAAAAGCAAGGCACATCCTCTCTCCCACAGTTCAATGCAAAGGTGATTAGAAACTCCCAAGTTTAACCCAAACATTGCCTTTGCCCCATATTTTGGGGAAAATCCATACACCAAAAGGGTTCTAGCATAATATTAGGAGGAATTGCAGGGAAATTTATGCATTTTTTCCACAATAAATTGGCTTGCAGTTTTGGAAAAAGTTTCAAGTCTAGTTTATACAAGCACATTACAAGAATTTCAGGTTGTCTGGAGGTTTGTTTGTCAGAAGCTATTGGGAAGAGTGGGTCCAAAGTATTTGCTCAGTAAATACTTGAGGGCAGCTTTCCAGACATATTAACGTGTTGATGAGTCTGTGTATTAAGTCTTTGCATTGTTAATGGATATTCAAGAGACCGTGATTATCAGACACTAAAACTACTTATCTTTCAAAGCTAGGGCATGTGACTCTCAGAGCTCCTGCCAGTAGAAAGTTTCTAACTTCACTGATGTCTCTAAACCCTCTTCAGGAAAGAGACCAAGAAACCAACATTCTCAGATACTGTCAGACTCACTACCCTCTTCCTTTGCTTTGTGCAAGGTTGAGTTCTTTTCACAGTATCATAACTTACTGAGTCAGTTCTCCTAATGCTTACAAGTGTCCAGTGCCTGTTCCTAGACCTGCTTGTTGGGGACGCACTTATAACTCTTTTTCACCCAGCTAACAAGCATAAAAAGCTAACTTGTGGATAGTGTTTACAAAAGTACAGAAGTACTACTTCCAAGAAAAATGCTCTGATTCTCTCTGTTTAGGCATTTGTGAAGGATCCCAGAACCTTTCCCAAAGTGAGACCATATCTGGGATATTTGTACCAGGTCAGGGTTTTTGTGTTGTTGTTTTCAAATAAGTTTGACTAAAATGAGTTTGGCTGACAGTTTTTGTATACCTGCTTTAATGTTTATAAAATTTTTATTGAGGTATAATTAAAATATAATAAAATACACAGAGGTTAAGTATTCTTACCTGCTTTAATTTTGAAACAGATTTTTATTGTCAAGCAGAATTTGAAAGCATGTGTTTAACACATGGATATAATTTAGCTTTGTATCAATTTTGAATCCAAGACAATTTTCCAAACAAAAAGGCTGGAGCTGTTTTTTCAGAAGTTGATTCTACCCTGTTCCCAAACTCTCAGCCTTGATTAATGTCTGGAGGAAGAGAATAGTTACATTTTGGGAGGAGGGGATAAAACATGTCTGCTTCCCATTTAAGAAAGGGGGAAGGTGCCATTTTAAAAATGTGAAGCAGACTATAATTCTCAGCTCTCTTTTCTTCTTAGCCTTAAATTGATATTCTCTTTCTTCTAGTTTGGGAAAGTATAGTGGGAAGTTTCAGACAAAGTGGCCATTTTCAATTTTTAAAGTTTCTTACTGGTGAAACAGTCCAGCTGCAGTAGGTGCCAGTCAGTGGAGGCAGGGGCCCTCTCTCCATCAATATGGAAGACTCAGCAGTTTTCCTCTCTCCCACTTTTGTTCTTAAAGCCTTGTTAATCGGTTCCTCTGCCTTTCATTTTCTGAAAACTTCTGTATTTTGCCTCTCCTTTGGGTACATCATCTAAATGTTTCTTTTGTGCCTATGTCCATGTGTGAACATGCCATAACATGTGTGGTAGGTGTCCTGTATTTTGTTTGAATGAAAAAGTGAGGAAGATAATTTTCCCTATTCATGCACCAGACTTCTGTGCTTTTTTTTTTTTTTTTTGAGTTCTCCTGGGGTAGACATTAATTTGACACTTTCATGGTAATGAAATTATAATAGGCTGTGTTTTAAACTCCTTATGTTAGAGACCAGTGTGGTAGCCTGTGTCCTTTCATGCCTTTCCATTCTGAGTGAGTGGGAGGAAAAGCAAACATCAAAATAGTGCTTCAGCCAAATTCCATATGTAATGCCATAGGGAGAGAATGGAGTAAAATATCATTCCAGTCAGGGAAATAATAGTGGTAATATTTTTACAGGATTTTCCTAGGTAAATGAAGGAGCCTTCAGTTGTATACATTTCAATTGCCCCAAAATGCATTTGCTACATTTTGTTGTTTGAAGTATTACCTCTTAACCTTTTGTTAATTTTTTCATTTTGTCTTATATAGTCCAGTTTTCAAGATAAACTCAGTCTTTTTTCAAATGTCACCTTTGTACCAATACTTTTTCATTAAATTATGAAAACTGCTAACTACTGTCAGTGTGGTAATTATTTATGTTGACATATTGTCTTTAGAATATCTTACCTGTGTTCCTTTTATATTTAAAAATCATATTCACTAAATGAAAACAAACAGATGGTGGGGAGGAGGAGGAGGAGGGATTGGATGTTTAGAAGCACGGATTCATGATTCATGTCAATACTAGAGACAAAGAGAACTCCAAGTATTGGACTTGACCCAGAAACCATTTTATCAGGCTGGTAAGATAAAGACCTTAGGATCATCATTAAAATTCACCAGGGAAATGGATACTATCTAAAGTGATGAGGTTCAGAAGGCTTAGTAAATTGGGCATCACTTAAGTATATGTATTTTACAATATTCATCCTATTTGGGTCCTGAGTATATTAATGTCATAGTGGTTATGTGGTGTCATGGAGGGACTTTGAGTGCATCATAAACATTTTCATATTTGACAAATGTATTTGTTGAAGGTCATTGATTAAAGCAGTAGTGAAGATAGGTAAAAAGTGAGGTTGTTCTTGCTCTCATGTTCTTTCTCTCCCCACCTTCCCCTCTTCCCCTCTCTTTTTCCCTCCATCCCCCTGTCCTCACTTATTTCTTAATGGGTGAGTATTTTGTTCTGGTAAATTGTTCTAGAGAACTGAAACTACAAATACGACCTGTTATAGCCAACAAAAACTATTGGGTTTATATACTAATGTGTACGTTTCCAACTTCTATTTGGTATTGAAGAAACATTTAAATTTAGAGAATAAACCAGAGCATGCACTGACCTGGATTCTTCTCCCCTCCAGGACTTTAAAATCCTCAGCGTGCTTGCTGCTGTTTTTTTTGTTTTTGTTTTTTTTGTTTTGTTTTGTTTTTGTTTTGTTTTCTTTTCTTTTCTTTTCTTTTTTTGCTTTCCCTCAGGGCTAAGGATTGAACCCAGGGCCTGGCACAAGCTAGGTAAGCCTCTACCACTGAGCTATACTCCCAGCCCTTTACTGGCTTTTAGGAATTGAGGGAAAATACATGGTAGGAGTAAAAACTTAATCACTACTGAATAACTTTCATGTGGTATTTTTTAAAATGTATCTTATAACATTAGATTTTCACAACTTTAATTCCTGTTTTTGTGTTTTATGGAAAGCAGCAACTGTGACCCTAATGCATTTTGAATTTTTTTAAACACCACATTTTTTATTGGTGCATTACAGTTGTACATAATGATGGGATTTGTTGTTACATGTGCATACTCCTTTTGAGTTTTGTGGAAGTAAAAAGCAACAATTACGTATTTTTAAGTAACTTTCAGTTAATAAGACCAAGCCTGAGACTGTCATTCCTCTGCAGGGAGTTTTGTAACACTCCACTTTGCATTCTAAAAGATTTCTGTGAGTTCAGTTGATTGCACTTCATGGAATGGAACAGGTTGAATGACTTGAAGTCATAGGATAGTTGTCTTTGAAATGAGTCAGGGTTAGGTAAGTCACTGCTCTGTCCAGTCACTGATGAGTTTTGACCTCATATTCCCTAAATACATTAATCATCTTGATAAATTCTCAGAGCCTCCATCATTTTTCATATTGTTAATGTGCACTGGGGTTTGAGCATTCCAGCCTCAAGAGCTGACCACCCCAAGCTTTTCATGTCTTTCCCCTCCCCTCACTACTACTTCCACCCCACTTCTTAATTTCTTTTATGATAAATGAGTATCATGTTATTTAAAAAACTGGAACAATATAACAGGGCTGTTCAAGCTGTACTCATAGACTGGAGTTTGGGGGGGCATTTGTAGAACCACTTTTTACCCAACATTGCTTTCTGAAGTTTATGTTTGTTTGTTTTTGTGGTATTGGAAATTGAACCCAGAAATGCTTTACCACTTAGCTACATTGCCCACTATTTTTTAATTTTTTTTATTTTTATATAGGGTCTCACTAAACTGCTGAGGCTGACCTCAAACTTGCAATCCTCCTTCCTCAGCCTCCTGAGTCACTGGGATTTATAGGGCTAGGACACCACACCCCTCTTGCTTTCCAAAATATAGCCATGTTGTAATGAAGGTGCTTTCATAAAACACACATGGAAATGATGGGTCTCCTTATTTTAGTCATTTCTCACATGATGAAAAAAAATCCATTCTAAGAATTGCTGAAATTTGGAAAATTAGAATCACATTGAAATAATCATTTCAGCACCCAAACAAAACAAACACTTCCAGTTAGCAGTTTCTCAGATCTTTCAAGTGCTTAGCCGGGGCAGTGGGGGCAGAGGGGAACATAATTATCCCTGTCCTAGTAACAGATTTTTCCTCTTTGTCCTATCTTTTCCTCTTCTACTTTCCAAAACAACCTCTGGTTAAATTCATCCCCCTCCCACCAGCTCTGCAAACAGAGGTGGTTATAGGGGTAAAGCCAACAACAATGATGTTCACAAGGCTGCTGTTGGCTGTGTCAATACTCTGGCCATTCATTCTTCTCAGTCATATTTGCTGACTGGATAACAATGAACAAGGTCAAACAGAGCGGCCTGTATCTCTGGGGCAGAATTTGTGCCAGTGTCTTGTCTTCCAGTCCTCAAAGATGGACTGAGAAGCTGGACAATGATGCATGCCTATAATCCCAGCTACTTGGGAAACTGAGGCAGGACAATTGCAAGTTCAAGGGCATCTTAGCAAAACCCTGTCTCAAAAAATAAAAAGGGCTAGGGATGTAAGTCAACGGTAGAGCACTTGGCTACTTGGGTCCCTTAGAGAACCCAAATGAGACCAAACAAGCTAGGAAACATGCTTCAGACCAGTCAAGCCTTCAAATAATAAAAGGCAACAACATTCATTAAACCCTTGCTCTATATCAGGTCCATTGCTAAGCCTTTTGTATAGACGACCTTAGACTTAGTTCTCATGAAAACCATATAAAGATGATACTATAAGCTCCATTTGGCACATGTGAAAACTGAGGCCAATTGGTTAAGATCGTTATTCAAGACTCTGCCACTAATACATACAGCAGGGTCAGAACTAGAATCTGTAAAGTTACATACACAGCTCATACTTTTGGTCATTTTGCTTGCCTCCCATGTCCAAAATGCTCTCTTAAGTATTCTTACTCAATTTCTCCCTGAAGAAAGCAACCTGAGTGGGGATTTAGTCATGTTAATTGGTACCACTTCATCCTGCCATCTTGGACAGAGATGATTGAATCAAAATTAGTCTTCTTACACAAAGGCCAACAGTTAAGAGGTTCACATCCAAAGATGCAGGATAATTCACACAAATCTGAGCATGGAAGAGCTCACATTAGATCTAGGACCCAGGAGATTTGCCTTCTCCATAGCTAGTCGACATTGTAACTGCCTATGGTAGGCCCAAAGATGTCCACATCCGGATCCCTGAAACCTGTGAATATGTTACTTTGCATGGTTATAGGTACTTGGCAGATGTAATGAAAAATAAGGGCCTTCACATAAGGAGTTTATCCTGAATTATTAGGTGGTCCCAACCAATATAATCACAAGGGTACTTATAAGAGGGAGGCAGGAGGATCCAAGTTTTTTTTTTTTTTTTTTTTTTTTGCGGTGCTGGGGATTGAACCCAGGGCCTTGTGCTTGCAAGGCGAGCACTTTACCAACTGAGCTATCTCCCCAGCCCCGATCCAAGTTAATAAATAGGAGATGCAATGATGGAAGCAAGAGGTTGGAGTGATGTAAAGAAAACCCATAAGCCAAGGAACTCAGGCAACCTCTAGAAACTCAGAAAGCAAAGAAACATTCTCCCTAGAAGTTACCCAAAAAAAAAAAAAAAAACTCAGCCCTGCCTATACCATGGTTTTAGACTTCTGACTTCCAGAACTATAAGAGAATAGATTTATGTTGTTTTAAGCCATTAAATTTGTGGTAATTTGTTACAGCATAAGTAGGAAACCAATACACTAAGCATATAGCAAGTGCTTCTTACCCTTTTGGGGGAATGTTCCTCATTCCTAATTGGTCTATTCTGGCTGCAGTATCTTAAATTAGTCCTTTTCTTTCACTCTTACTTGAAACACTTTCTTGAAGTGGAAAACACGTTTTTCAATCAATAAAATCTTCCCCTATAGAAATTAATTTTTGTTGGATGTGGTGGTGCATGCCTATAATCCCAGTCATTCAGGAAGCTGAGGCAGAAGGTTCAAGGCCAGCCTCAGCAATTTATCAAGGCCCTAAGTAATTTAGCGAGAACCTATCTCAAAATAAAAAGGGCTAAGGATGTGGCTCAGTGGTAGAGTACCTCTGGGTTCAATCCCCAGTAACAAAAGAAAAAAATTAGTTTTCTCTTTTCTACCCGCCCTCACCTCCAGTGTAGACATTGGTACTTCTCAGGTAGCCTTGGGTAATCCTCCATGGGTGTGCTTGGTCCACTGTGACCAAATCTGGTACAGCCTGAGGAGTTGCCATAGGTTTGTACGTACCTGTTGTCTGAAAAACTGTCCTGCAGAAGTAGAACTACTTCCTGTCTATTATCTCCTCCAGGGTGGTGATAGAAAGCAAATATGACCTGTTAGGAGGAATGCTCTAATTATTACAGCCTCCCAGAAGAAAGTGAATTGCCTGGAGAGTTAAGGATTTCTTGGATAACCCAGATACCTGAACACAACTCTATGCTGCCTGCAAGAAGTCTACTTTAAACATAAAGACAGAAATAGGTTAAAACTAAGAGGAGATAAAAAGATATGCCAGGGCTGGGGATGTAGCTCAGTTGGTAGAGTGGTAGAGTGTTTGCCTCACAAGCACAAGGCCCTGGGTTCAATCCTCAGCACTGAAAAAAAAAAAAGATATGCCATGCTAACACTAACTAAAAGAAAGCTGGAATGACTATCTTAATATCATACAAGAGAAAATTCATATGTTTATATGCCTAATAACATAACTTTAAAATACATTAACTAATAGCTGATAGAAATGCAAGGAAAAATGAACAAATTCAGAGTTATGTTCTATGTTTATAATTAATAGAACAAGTATACAGAAAATCAGTAAGGGTATAGAAAATTTGAGTAAAATTTTCAATTGACATTTACCACGACACCCAACAACTACAAAATACACATCCTTTTCAAATGCACAGGGAACATTTATCAAGATAGATCAGAGTTGGAGGGGATAGTTCAGTAGTAGAGCACTTGCCTAGCATGCACAAGGCCCTGGGTTTGATCCCCAGTTCACAAAAAAGAACAATTTCTGGGACACTAAACAAGTCTTAATAAATTTAAAAGATGCCAGCCAGACATGATGGTGCATACCTGTAATCACGGCTACTCTGAAGGTTGAGGTAGGAGGATCGCAAGGCCAAGACTAGCCTGGGCAATTTAGTGAGACCCTGTCTCAAAGACTGGGGATATATCTCAATGATAAAGCATCCCTGGGTTCAATCCCCAGCACAACAGACACACGCACAGCACAAACCAAGGAATATTAGCAATCATTAGAAGCTAGAAGAGGCAAGGAATGATTTTCTTCTAGATTCTATGGAGTGAGAATGACTCTGCCAACACTCTGATATTTGTCCAATGTCAATGACCTTGGACTTTTGTCATCCGGAATTGTGAGAAATTAAATTTTCATTGTTTTAAGCCAAAAAGGTTTTTTGTTTTGTTTTGTTTTGTTTTGTTTTGTTTTTGTACCAGGGATTGAACCCGGGGGCGCTTATCCACTGAGTCACATCCGAAGACCTTTTTATTTTTCTTTTGAGACAGGATCTCACTAAGTTGCTGAGGCTGGCCTTAAATGCACAATCTTCCTGCATTAGCCTCCTGAGCCTCTGGGATTACAGGTGTGCACACTGCACTCCACCCAAAAAGTTTTTTTTAAAAGATTCAAGTCAAACAGTGTTCATTGACCACAATGGAATAAAATCAGAAATCAATAATAGAAACATCTCTGGGAAATCCAATTACTGGAAACTAAACAACACACTTATCAACACCAGGAGTCAAAGAAGTACTCAAAAAGGAAATTAAAGAAAATGCTTTGAACAGAATGAAAAAAAAGTGGGAATTCTAGAGCACTTAGTGCTCACATTAGAAAGGAAGGGTCTCAAATAAACAGCCTCACCTCCCACCTTAAGAAATTCAAAAAAGAAGATCAAATGAAATTCAAAGTAAGTGGAAGAAAGAAAATTATAAAGGTCAGAACTGAGTCAGTGAAATGGAAAATAGAGAACCCAGGATAGTGACACACGCCTATAATTCCAGCTACATAGGAGGCTGAGGCAGGAAGATTGCAAATTGGAGACCCTGTCTCAAAAAAAATTTTTTTGCAGTACTGCAGATTAAACTCAGGGGT
This sequence comes from Sciurus carolinensis, assembly GCF_902686445.1. NCBI lineage: Eukaryota > Metazoa > Chordata > Mammalia > Rodentia > Sciuridae > Sciurus > Sciurus carolinensis. Next base: position 39,017,314 of record NC_062232.1, read on the forward strand.
ACTCCACCACTGAGGTACATCCCCAGCCCTTTCATTTTATTTTATTTATTTATTTTTGGTACCAGGGATTGAACCCAGGAACACTTAGCCACTGAGCCACACCCCCAGCCCTCTTTATTTTGAGACAGGATCTCACTAAATTGCTTAGGGCCTCACTACATTGCTGAGGCTGGCCTCAAACTTGTGATCCTCCTGCCTCAGCCTCCCGAGTCACTGGGATTACAGACATGCTCCACCACACCCAGATTATTTTATTTTTTGAGACAGAATCTCACTAAATTGTCCAGGCTAGCCTCTAATTTGACATCCTCCTGCCTCTCAACCTCCTGAGTCTCTGGGATTATAGGCATGAACCACCATGTTCTGCTCAAAATAAAAACAATTTTCGGAAAGGACTGGGAATATAGCTCAGTGGTAGAGAGCTTGCCTATCATGTATGAGGACCTTAGTTTCCTCCCCAATACCACAAAAAAGAGTAAAAAGTATAGAGAAAATCATTGAGGTTGAAAGTTGTTTTTAAATAAAATTAAAAATTAAGTAAAATTAATATGCCTCTAATGAGACTGAATTTTAAAAAGAAAAGCAAATTACTAGTTGGAAATGAGAGAGAAAACTGGGTGCAGTGGCACATGCCTGTAATCCTAGCAACTTGGAAAGCTGAAGGAGGAGGCTCACAAGTTTGAGGCCAGCCTGGGCAACTTAGTAAGACCCAGCCTTAAATGAAAAATAAAAAGGCTGAGGATATGGCTCAGTGGTAAAGCATCCTTGTGTTCAAGCCCCATACCAAAAAGAGAAAAAAGGAAATAAGAAAGATGAAACTGCTATAGATTGGTATTAAAAGGATAATGGGAATATTATAAACAGCCTTGTGCCAATAAAGTCAATGGCAAAGACAAAATGGTCAATACCTTCAAAGACACATATTACCAAACACATTCAAGAAGAAATAGATAACCTGAATAGCTATTTATTATTAAATAAATTCAATTTGCAGTTTAAAACTTTCTTATGAAGAAAACTTCAGGAGACAGGCTGAGATATGAGATAGTATTGGATAGTCATTAGCACTGAAGTGGTAGAGGAAGTCATGAATAGGAAGAAACTTCCTAGAAAGTATAGCCAAGCAGGTCATGTGGTCAGTGGTAATGTGATTGTGTAGTATGGATGAGGCCCTGGGTTCAATCCCCAGCTCTGGAAAAAGAGAAAGGGGGAAAGCATTAACAGTAAATCCTAGAGGTTCCCTAGTGCCAAAGAAGAAATTCTAGATCTTTTCTCATCCACAGCACTGCAAAAAACAACAAGATTTTAGCTCAGATTGCTCTATTGTATGGAACTTTCTTGTTCTTTTAGCTGTTAATTTCTAACCCTTCCTTCTTAGTGAATGAAAAGTTAGAATGCCAAATTGATGGTGCTTTCAGGTTCTAAGGGATTTTAGTACAGTCCAAATGGCAGGGAAACAGAACCCTAGATTGAGAGACATAAATAATGGGGTAATGCAGATCTTGGATTCAATACATACAATAAAATGTACGAATCTCAAATTTACCACAGAAAGGTTTTGACAGTACACACACCTGTGCTACTCAAGCCTCTGTCTGTATACAGACATTCTCATCGCCCCAGAAGGTTCCCTCACTTCACCTGGACAGATAATTCCTTCTCCAGTCCCTGGAAACCGGTACCTTTCTGTTGCTCTCCCTTACTTTTACTTTTTAAAAAAATCTCTTAGAGGCTGGGGCTATAGCTCAGTGCTCTCAATGGTAGAATGCTTGTCTAGCGAAAGTGAGGCTCTGGTTCCATCCCCAGTGATGCAAAAAGAGAATTTTAAAATCTTTTAAACATCTATACCAGAAAGTATGGATTGGGTTGGGGAGATAGCTCAGCTGGTAGAGTGCTTGCCTTGCAAGCACAAGGCCCTGAATTCCATCCCCAGTATCACAAAAAAAAAAAGAAAAAAAAAAAAGTATGGATGATGAGGTGGCAGGAGCAGGGATGGGAAATATGAATCTGAATATACGAATCTGAATGCTGTTTAGGATCATTTATTTAATGTAATTTTAAAATCAGATCAAATAAAGCCGCTTCTCTTCCTCACCAAAGAGAAGTTTTGCAAGAGTTGACCTCCAGCTTTCAGGGTCTTCCTGACCAGGGAAGAGGGAGGATTTGTTTAACCACTTTGTTCTTTCCTTTTTAACCTGTTTGTGTTTAACCAGAACCCTATTTGTTAGGCATTTTAATAACCTTTTTTTGTTGTTGTTTGCTTAAGAGATGAACTTTAGACATCTGACCAAAGTCCAAAGCTTAGGTTCCTTGTGCCCTAAGTCTCTACCCACCCCACCCCCACTTCTGCCGCGGGTGGCTTTGCAGAATTCTTCCAGCCGCAGGAGAGGAAAGGGAAGGGCCGGCGAGCGGGGTCGCCGACCCCACCTGTCTCCAGGCGTGCGGTCATCCACCTGCCCAACCGCAGTGCCCCAGTTGGGGCTTCCCCTCCCCGCGGTCCTCTACCTGACCTCCTAGCCGCCGTGAGAAGTCACCCCGCCTGGTGAGTGCCCGGGGTTGGGCCTGCTTCCCCACCCCCTCCCTGGAGAGGAAAGGCCCAGGCGATGGCGGAGCGAGACCCACTCGACCCAGTTTCCCAACCACCGGCAGCCGGAAGGAGACCAACTGCCCGCCTGCGCACCCTGGGATCCGCTTCCCGCACCGCCAGGCAGGCCCTGGCACCCGCCACAGAGCTCCGCACCAGGGACAAGGCAGGATCAGCCTGCAGTTTTCCAGTGCCTCGCTATCGCCGGCACTGTGATCGTCACCCAAGGCTTCAGCGGGGCTGCCAGATTATGCGAAGGACCCGCCTGTCGCACAAGTAACCTAGGTAAAGCGCGGGCCCCTGATGTTCGTCCCCTCTCTCCCGGCTCAGCCACCCTTAGGCGGCCAGGGAGGGGCGGGGTGGGAAAGGAATGGGACATTTGGCAGCCCCCAGCTTGCAGGACAGAGCGACAGAGAAAGAGCCTGGGGTTAAGAGTCACTATTGCAAAAGATGCTTCTCTGATCTTGGGTCTTATCTAAGAATGATAGCATGAAAGACCTTTGGAGTCTGAGCCAATTTTTAACAGCCAATGAACATTCCAGATGCTAGGAGGCTGGCATGCAGTATCTGAGTCAGTTTTGAGCTGTGAGTTTCAAAAAAAAAAAAGTGTTTTTTGAAGGAAACATTAAACCAAAGATTATTTTCCTTTTATTTTTTTCTCCTCTCCTGTTCATTTGCCCACCCATGTGGAGGACCTCTTAGCTCAAAGCAGATATATGACAGAAGCATAAAGGTGCAGGCAGTTTTTATCAGCACTGGAAACCTGCTTACTCAAGGCAGAGTTGGGGAAAGAGGAAAGGAAGATCTTGAAAGTTGCCTGTCACATGGGATCTTATCTGATCTTTTCTTTTTCTTCTCCCAGTTCACTGGTCACCATTTCTGACCTATAATCCCAGCATAGAATGTTCCTTGCCTGCATTCAAGACTTCTTGCCAAACTGGCACGATGCCTTCCTAGGAAGCAAGTCATAGCCAAGTGGCTGTGGGTTCCTCCACCACTTGTATCTTGCCAATGTCCTTTTCACCACTCCTTCCAATGCCTGATTTTTTTCTTCTTTTAAATATATTTTAGTTGTAGATGGACATGATACCTTTATTTTATTTATTTATTTTCATGTGGTGCTAAGGATCAAACCCAGTGTCTCACACATGCTAGGCCACAACCCCAGCTCACCATTGCCTGATTTTGAAAATGGATGTTAGGGACTATTTTGGGGAGTGGTTATGCTAGAAATTGAACCCCAGGGTCTAGCACATGCTAGGCAAGTGCTCTACCACTGATCTATACCCAGCCCTGGATATTAGTTCTAATTCAGTGTATTATCATTGGTGAACATATTTCTAAAAATATAGGTCAAGAAGGTCCTGGCCTCCAAGGGGGATCAAGAGCACCAACAGATGGGTGGGGGAGGACAAGCAAGAGAAGGTAACCTGCAGACACCCAGATCAGCCACCAATGAGGGAACTGCCCGCCCCCTGACCTACCTTGGGGACCAGGGTGCTGGTATAAAGGGTGACCTTGCACTGTCCAAACAGCCAGTTCTGCTCTCTGAGTGTCACTAGCACCAAGGTGTGGATACTGGAGTGTCACTTTTTTCCTTCTTTATAAGAAAGAAAACACCACTGGTAAGTTGACTGAAGCTGTCTCATGTTGTCTCCTATCATCTCTTTCTTCCTCCTACATGTCTCCTCATGTCACACTGCCTATCTTGTTCTGACTTTGGGAAAGTACACCTTATCTTTCCAGTTCTAATGAAACAGGCAGCAGGTGCAGTGGCCTACCCCTGTAATCCCAGCTACTTGGGAGGCTGAAGCAGAAGGATCATAAGTTTGAGGCCAGCCTGGGCAGCTTAGCAAGACCCTTTCTCAAAACTTTAAAAGGACTGGGAGTATAATTCAGTGGTAGAGTGCTTCCTAGCTTCCTAGAGTGCTTCAAGTCCCAGGTTCAACCCTCAGTAATGAAAAAAAAAAAACAGACATATCTCAGAGAGATTTCAGGTTCACTTCCAGAACACTGCAATAAAGTAAATTTCCCAATAAAATAAAGCATCCAAATTTATTCAGTTATGTTTATGGGCCTGGTGCAGTGGCACATGCCTGAAATCCCAGCAGTTCAAGAGGCTGAGGCAGGAGGATTGGGAGTTCAAAGCCAGCCTCAGCAACTTATCAAGGGCCTAAGCAACTTCGTAAGACCCTGTCTCAAAAATTAAAAAAAAAATAAGCCAGGCATGGTGGCACGTGCCTGTAATCCCAGCAGCTCGGGAGGCTGAGACAGGAGGATTTTGAGTTTGAAGCCAGCCTCAGCAAAAGAGAGGTGCTAAGCAACTCTAAATAAAATACAAAATAGGACTAGGGATGTGGCTCAGTGGTCGGGTGCCCTTGAGTTCAACCCCTATTACCACCCCCCAAATTAAAAAGTAAAAATTAAATTAAAAAATTTAAAAAAAATAATAAAGGGCTGGGGATGTGGCTCAGTGGTTAAGTACCCCTGGGTTCAATCCCTGGTACCAAAATTATACCAGTATTCTATTTAAGTGTGAAATAGCATTATGCTTAAAATGTGCATAGCTTAATTTAAAGTATTTTACTGCTGAAAGATGTTCAGTATCATCTGAACTGTTAGAAAAATGGTTTGCTCCACACAAGGTTGTCACAAAACTTTCAATTTGTAAAAAATGCAATATCTGCAAAATGCCATAAAACAAGCTATGTGTGTAGTCTGTATTGGGATTTTTACCAGGGTCTTAAAACCGGTGTGGTGCCAAATTGGATCCATGCAATTACATTTCATTTGATCTCTGCTACCTTCAATAGGTCTCTCCCAGGACAATGTCTTCCATTAAGATTGAGTGTGTTTTGCCGGAGAATTGTCGGTGTGGTGAGTCTCCAGTATGGGAAGAATCATCCAACTCTCTGCTCTTTGTAGACATTCCTGCAAAAAAGGTTTGCCGTTGGAATTCTCTCACCAAGCAAGTGCAGCGAGTGACTGTGGGTAAGAATGAAGTTCATATCTTTGCAGTCAGCCATCTGCCCAGGGGATGAATGGTCTCCTTGTTAGTCATTCCCCTGGAACCTTCTCGTTAAAGCATAGCTAATGTGCTTTAAAACCTTTTGGATTCTCGAATTCTCTGTCAGAATTCTGTGTCCTCCCACTTTTACCCAGGAGTAAATTATGGATCATGAATGCTTCCCTCATCCTCTTACAATGAGGGGCATATTCTAAGTTTTGTTTGGTTGGTTTTTGTTTCTGCAGTGTTGGGGAGGGGACCCAGGGCCTCGTGCATGCTAGACAAGTGCTCTACCCCTGAGCTGCACCCCCAGGCTACAGTTTTGTTTCGCTGTGGAGGAACTACAGTATCCATCTTCCCTTAACATCTTTAGACAATAGCCCTGAAAATCGGGAGACTTAATTAGTGACACAGCAGAGGCCACCTACCTTTTCAAAGTAATAAATAAATAAATAAATAAATAAAAGACATATCCCTTCTGTGAGTGTAAGAATAAGAGTTTTTGAACTTCAAAAGCATCAACCAGTACTAACTTTGTTCACCACACAAATGTAGAATTCCTGATGGAATTTCATGTGCATTTCTTTTTTTTAATATTTTTTTTAGTTGTAGATGGACACAATGCCTTTATTTTATTTATTTTTATGTGGTGCTGAGGATCGAACCCAGTGCCTCACACATGCTAGGCGGGCACATTACCACTGAGCCACAACCCCAGCCTCTGTGTCCATTTGAATGTGATTCTATTCAGGGCCCTGTGGTTTCCAGAGGAGTTTATTGCTTTCTATGGCCCAAGGCAATGAACTGGTATAATTATCAAAAGAGAAAGAAGTTTCTTGTTTTCATTATTGTGTTCTTGAGAAAAGATATGAGGAATTCCTGTAACCTTTGGAATTCCTGATGTCTGCCCATGAATCCAATTGGAAAACTCAAACTATTTTTGGGGGGAGTGATGGGGATGGACCCCTTGCACATGCTAAGTATGCACTCTGCCACTGAGCTACACCCCAGCCTAGAAGGTCTTTTAATTCACCTAAGGAATATGCTGAGGACAAAGTGACTGTGACCTGGGGGGCATTGTCTTTCCTAGTTCTCTTCTTTTCTTTTTTTGGTACCAGGGATTTAACCCAGGGGTGCTTAATCACTGAACAACATCCTCAGCCCTTTTTTATATTTCATTTAGAGACAGACTCGCTGAGTTGCTTAGTGCCTTGTTAAGTTGCAGAGACTGGCTTTGAACTCGTGATCTTCCTACCTCACCCTTCTGAGACACTGGGATTACAGGTGTGCGCCACCGTGCCTGGCCCTTAGTTCTCTTTTCCAGTATGCACACGTGCCTACCCCTAATCTGCAGAGCATCCCACCCCAAACCATGAAAGGGGCTTATGGCATTGGCAGTAGCTTGGTCTTATACCACAGAATGAGATCCTTGAGGAGAGTCTAACCCTCCCTCCTAATAGTGTCCTGCACATTCCCCGGTGCTCTCAATGACTTGACTTGACCTCTGAGGAGGGTTTTGAGCTAAGATAGCCCCATACTCTGCACCAACTGATTGGGTATTTAGGAAATGTTTTCAAAATAAATTCTGATAAATTTATTTCCTATGACTTCTCACCACAGTAACTAATCTCTCTACTTAAAAAGTGAAGAGATGTCATTGTATTTTTACTGCATCTACATTTAGGTTATTTTTATCATGCTTATTTCCAAAACAAGATTTGAAAAGCAGTTTTTAGTTAGAAAAATATCTGGGGATAAACTCAGTGGTAAAGCACTTACCTAGCATGCTCAGTCCTGAGTTCCATCCCAGCACTGAAAAAAAAAAAAAGCCAAGTGTTGTCTTGAAGAAGAGAGATGTCACAAAACCTAGTTGCTAGAACTGAAGTTTGAGTCTCCAAATTTCCTGGCAGTCAGGAAAATTGAGCATCACTCACTCTGTGTGGACTCTCTTGGTGGCCCCAAATTAGGGATCTCTCCTCTAGACTTGAGAGTAGTACCTGCCCAAGTATATTGAGGCTGCAGTGATTTTTTGGGGGGTGCTGGATATTAAACCCAGGGCCTCATGCATGCTAGGCAAGCACTCTACCACTGAGCCACATGCCTGACCTTGGTTCCTGTGGTTTGACTTCTCTGCTTCTCCCATGAGCCTGGGAGCTTTCAAAAGAGTTGGACCATCTTCACCTTCCTAACTTTGCTGCCCAAAACAGTGTATAGAGTTCATGCTCAAAAAATACATTGGGTTATGTAGCCTTTGCTATTCAACAGGAGGAAGAGAACCTTCCCATTACCAAAATCGCTGGACTCCTTCCTTAAGAGATGTCAGGTAACATGATGGCCTCAGTGTGCTGCTTAGCCACTGGACTGTTTGTTGTCTTCTAACTATTGCTTTTGCCTCTACAGATGCCCCAGTCAGCTCAGTGGCCCTTCGCCAGTCAGGAGGCTATGTTGCCACAGTTGGAACAAAGTTCTGTACCTTGAACTGGGAAGATCAATCAGTCGTTGTGCTGGCTACAGTGGATAAAGACAAGAAAAATAATCGATTCAATGATGGGAAGGTGGATCCCGCAGGGAGATACTTTGCTGGTATGATTTCCTTTTAGAATCTGCTTGCTGAGCTTGGGAGGAAACACTATGACTTGGAAAGTGCTCACTGCCGTAGTGGTCACAGTGTTATTCAAGTGGGCCTTGGGTTTTTTGTTTGTTTTATTTTTGTGGTACAGGGGATGGAACCTAGGACCTCAGACATGCTAGGCAAGCATGCTACCACTGAGTTACATCTCCAGCCTCTATAAATTGGAGATAATTTCAAATTTACAGAGCTGGTACCATGGTGCATGCTGTAATCCCAGATACTCAGGAGGCTGAGGCACCTGGATGGAAAGTTCAAGGTCAGTCTGGGCAACTTAGTGAGATCCTGTCTCAAAATAAAAATAAAAAGGGCCGAGGACATAGCTTAATAGTAGGACACTTGCCTAGCATGTGTGAGACCCTGGTTTCAATCCCCAGTACCACACACAAAAAGAAATTTACAAGAAAAAATGTAAGAATACTAAAACAAACAACTGTATACCTCTTGCCTGAAGTCACCTGTCGTTAACACTTTGTTCTGCTTGCTTTAACATTTGCTCTCTCTGTCTAAACTTAAGTATCTCTGGAATCATTTGAGAATAGGTTGCATATAAATCATGAACCTTTACCCCTAAGCTACTTCAGTGTGAGTTTCCCAAGAAAAACAACATATTCTTACATGACCACAGTATAGTTATCAACTTGAAGAAGTTTAAAATTGATTCAATAACTTTATCTAATGTACTGTCTATATTCCAGTTATGTCAACTGACCAAATAACCTTTATAGAATTTTTTGGACTGTGAGTATAGCTCAGTGGTAGAAGGCTTACCTAATCATCAAGGCCCTGGGTTCAATCCCCAGCACCACAAAAAAAGAATTTTTCTCCCTCAAATAAAGGATCCAATTTGGGATAGTACAGTGCACATACTTGCCTTGTCTTTTCATCCTCCAATCTGGAACATTTCCATGGGCTTTCTTTGTTTTTATGACATTACCGTTTTTAAAGGATACAGTCCCACCTAACTCCCCCCACACTTTTTTAAATAGAACATTCTTCATTTTGTAGTAATCTGATGTTTCCTTGCGATTAGCTTAATGTTATTCATTCTTGGCTGGAATACTGTGTAAGTGATGTTCTGTCCTTCTTAGAGTATCCCATGTAGAGGCACATGATGTCCCTCTGCCCCTCACTGGTGATGTTAATTTTGGTCACCAGATTAAGATCCTGTCAGATTTCTCTATTGCAGAGTAAAGTGTGTTTTTTTTTTTTTTGTATTGTTTTGTTTTGTGGGTTTGTGTGAATGGCAGTAGGGGTTGAACCCAGGTGTGTTCTGCCACTGAGCTACATCCATGACCTTTATTTATTTATTCAGAGACAGGGTCTCACTATGTTGTCCAGGCTGGCCTTGAACTTGTGATCCTCCTGCCTCAGACTCCCAAGTAGCTGGGATTACAGTTACATATCACTGCACCTGACAATAATAACTGCTTTTTTACTGCAGATTTCTTTTTTGGTCCCAGGGATTGTACCCAAGGACACATACCACTGAGCCATATCCCCAACCCTTTTTTGTATTTTATTTAGATACAGGGTCTTGCTGAGTTGCTTAGGGCCTCTCTAAGTTGCTGAGGCTGACTTTGAACTCACAATCCTTCTGCCTTAACCTCCCTCCCGAGTTGCTGGAATTAACAGGTGTGGGCCATCACACCCTTGCCCAGCTTTACTGCAATTTATAAGCAATTTATGAGATTTGCTAGTTATGTATCACTGTGTAACAAATCACCCTGAAACTTGGTGGCTTAAAATAACAAATATGTATTATCACACATATTTTCTGAAGGTCAGGAAGTGGGTGTGGCTTAGCTGGATGGTTCTGTTTCACTCTGTCTCATGAACTTGAGGTCAAGCCGTCAGCTGGGGATGATGGGTTCTCTGAAGGGACCTGGAAGATTTATTTCCAGGTTCACTCAAGTAGGGGTGAGCAAGAGGGGAACCTTCAGTTCCTTACTACATGGGCATTTCCATAGGACTGCTTAAGACAGACTTCCCCCAGAGCTAGTGATAAGGGGAGGTGGAGAAAAACATGCAAGATGGAAGCTACAGTCTTATAACCAATCTCAGAAGTGATGTACCATCACCTCTGCTGTCTGATATTGGTCATAGAGACAATGATGGATGGAGGGGACTACACAAGGGTGTTAATACTGAGAGGCAGGGATCATTCAGGACTAACTTGAAACCAAATCCCAGCTACTTGGGAGGCTGAGGCAGAAAGATTACAGGTTTGAGGCCAACCTGGAGAACTTAGCAAGACCCTGCTTCAGAATAAGAAATAGAAAGGTCTGGGCCTGTAGTTCAGTGGTAGAGCACCCCTGGGTTCAATCCCTAGCACTGAACAAAAAAGGAGATAGGTTTATTGAGACTGGTTACAACATGGAGAGATACTTTAAATCCAAGCAAATATTCTGGTACTCACCCAAATTTCTTTGTTAAGTTTTATATTCATTGTTAATTCTCGCTTGAACCAATCTTGACTATGATGTCTGCAGAAAACTTTGAAAATTTTTTAACAGTTTCAAATTAGATAATGCACTTCATGCATATACCTTACATCATTAACAACTTTATAAGTTAGTCAAAGTTGACCTTCATCCCTGATATTTCCACCTCCCCACACTGTCCCCTCGTGGTTGTTGACAATCCTGGCTCCGTTCACTGTCACCATGGAAGGCAGGTGAGATCTGAGCTGCTGGCTATAAAATGTTCCCCATTTTCCTGAACTTTATATGACCATAGATATTATGCAGGGCAGGTTGAAAGATTAAAGATGAAAAGCCACTCAGAGTCTTTCTGCCAGTAATTGCTTGAAGATAAAGAATTATGTTTGGATACTTCCTGATGAAATTGATTTTTCTCTCTCTCCCTCATGGCAAGAAGTTTATAGTTCTGTGGTGCTTTGTGAGACAAAAATAAAGATGTCTTCCAAGGCCTGAGTTTTGCTGTTTGCAATACTGGGGATTGAATGCAGGGGGTTCACTTGATCCCTGAGCTACATCCCCAACCCTTCTAAATTTTTTTTTATTTTGAGACAGGGTCTGTCTAAGTTGCTTAGGGCCTTAATAAGTTGCTGAGGCTACTCTCAAATTCAGTAATTCTGCCTCAGTCTCCTAAGCTACCATGCCCATCCTGAAGCCTGAGTTCCTAATCTGGAGTCTCTGGGTCATCAGAAGTTTCCTTAAAATTGTGTCATCATGGGTGTACCTATTGGTGGTCTGTACCTTCCAGAAGCACCTGGGGACATTTTTTAAGAGAAAGATCATCTGGTGCTTAGAAATGTCTCAGGCCCAGAAAAGGGACATCTGACAGTCTAGAAGGAGTCTCCAGGTGGTCATAGCCTGGAAGTATCACCACACCCAAGGTCTGACATGTCTGTGCTCATTACTACATGGTGAAGCACATACCAGGTTATTCTATCTCAATAAGGAAAAACCCTTTCCAAGAAACCCTTTCACAGTCATGTTCCAGGCATCTCTTCCTATGAGGCAGATCGTGTAGATGAATATTTATTAAACAAACCCAAATGCCCTATAGCAAGAAACTGCTCTGTGATCATCCTTCTTCCCAGGGTTGAAGGAACTACCTGGTCTTGCTTGCTATTCAGGTTTCCCATTTGTAATCCATTTTCTTTCTCTAACTTGCTTTTCTTTCAGATGGTATATGATATAGTAGATGAGCTTTCCAGTTTCTTCATTATAGTCACATTCTGATCTGTTCCCTGAGATCACACTCAAGTTCAGAATATTGAATAACGACTTCAATGAATGAACTATTCCATATACATTTGAGAAGAATGTGTCTTCTGTTGTTGTTGGGTAGAATGTTTTACAAATATCATTTAGATTCAGTTGGTTGAGGGTATTCAGTTCTTCTGTATCTTTACTGATTTTCTATCTACTTGTATCAATTACTGAGAGAAGGATATTGATAGTCCCCAACTATAATTCAGTGTTTTTTCTATTTCTCCTTTCACTTCTGACTTTTACTTTGTGTATTTTGAAGCTCTATTGTTAAGCACACACATCTTTAAGATTACTATATATTCTTAGTAAATTGGCCATTTTTAATATTTAATTCCCTCCTTTGTCCCTGAAATCATTGTTTCCCTATGTGTAATATGACATTTTTCTTTTGTCACTTACAAATTTGATTTTAATTTTCAGCAATTTGATTATGTGTCTAGGCTTGCATTTATTTGCATTTATCCTGTTTTTTTAAATACTTTTATTTTATTTATTTATTTTTATGTGGTGCTGAGAATCGAACCCAGTGCCTCACACATGCGAGGCAAGCGCTCTACCACTGAGCTACAACTCCAGCCCTTGCTCACCTTTTTTTTTTTTGTACTGGGGATTGAACCAGGAGTGCTTAACCACTGAGCCACATCCCCCAGACTTTTTTTATTTTTTATTCAGAGACAGAGTCTCACTGAGTTGCTTAGGGTCTCACTGAGTTGCTGAGGTTAGCTTTGAACTTGCAATTCTCCTATCTCAGTCGCCCAAACTTCCAGGATTACAGACCTACACCACCACGCCTGGCTTGCTCGAATCTACAGTTTTTTTTTTTTTTGGGATACTGGAGATGGAACCCAGGTCCTTGTGCTTACAAAGCAAGCACTCTACCGACTGAGCTATCTCCCCAGCCCCCCAAAATCTACAGTTTTAAGCTTTTCACCAAGCTTGGAGGAGTGATGCATTAGCCTTTTATTTGTCCCATTATGGATCCCTGAGGCGCTAATCCTTTTTCTTCCAATCCTTTTTCTCTTCCTCTCTGGTTCAGATTATATAATATCTGCAGGGAATGGGGAGCTGGGGATTGAACCTAGGGTCTAGCACATGCTAAGCATACTCTCTACCACTGAGCTATCCTCCTAGTCCCAAATTGTATCATTTCTATTTGTCTGTCATCAGGTACACACTTTTCTGTCATCACTATTCTGCTATTGAGTCAATCCAGTGAGTTCTAAAGTTTTCAGTTCGAAGCTGGATGTGGGGATGCATACCTATAGTCCCAGCTACTTGGGAGTCTAAAGCTGGAAGATCACTTGAGCCCAGGAGTTTGAGGCCAGTCTGGACAACATAGAAAAAAATCAGTCTCAAAAAAAATCATTTCTAAAAATTTCATTGGTTAGTCTTTATATCTTTTACTTCCTTGCTGATATTTTCTATTTTGAGTTTCGTTTGAAGATTGTTTGTAATTATTTGAGTCTTCGAGTTGCGGTAGTCTTTGTGAAATAATTCCAACATCTGCCATATAATTTTTAGCATATGTTGATTGCAGGTTCCTATGTGAGTTTATTTCCATGCTTCTTTTTGTTGCCAAGTGTATTAGCTTTCTATCACTATTACAAAATACCTGAGGGAATTAACTTATAAAGAGAAAAATTTTATTTGGGCACACAGTTTTGGAGGTCCAAGGCCATAATCAAATGGTCCCCTTATTTCAAGTCTTTGGTGAGGCAGCACATCATAGTAGAAATGTATAAGACAGCAAACTGCTCACCTCCTGAATCAGGAAGCAAAGAGTGACTACAGCAGCCAGGGTCCCACAATCCCCTTCAAGGGCACCCCCCAGTTACCTAAGGACTTCCCATAAGGCCCCACCTCCTGAAGGTGCACAGCATCTCCCAGTAGCCCCACCCTTGGGACCAAGCCTGTAACACATGGACCTTTAAGGACATCCAAAACCCAAACTATAGCACCAAGTCATTTTCTGTTGTATCCTAGACATTTTGAATATGAGAAGACCCTGAGTCCTGTTTAAACCCTATGGAACATGTTCTTATAATTGTCTTAGCAGGCAATATTTATGTTTAGGGTAAGACCACAATTTCCCACCTGCTTTTCTATTAGGTGCTATGAGGATATGTCCCATATATGTGTCTCTCACTGATCAGTATGGGATAGAAGGCATTCTGTCCATTAGCTTCACTCCCAAAATCTTTTTTGTTGTGCTGGCGATATAGCATATCACGTAGAGTGCCTGACTCCCGTGCTGGAGGCCCAGGTTCGAGTCCCCAGCATTGTGGGATTGTGAAAATAACAAACAAATGAAACCATTTCTGAGCCTCCCAAAATCTTTTTTGTTGTTTTTCTTGATGGTGGTTCTAAGAATTGAACCCAAGAGGGTTCCACCTCTGTGCTACATCCCAAGTCCCTCTTCTTTGTTTTAATTTGAGGCAGAGTCTTACTAAGTTGCTCAGGCTGGCCTTGAACTTGTGATCCTCTTGCTTCAGCCTCCTGAATAGCTGGAATTATATCATACTGGGCCCCAAATCTTTAACATACTGATTAGAATCCAATCCATATATGTACAAATTTGGGGTGAACCTAGGAGTTCCTAAACAGCTTTTGGGGGGTGCATTCCTGAGCAGCTGCCTCTTCATTATCTCTCAGTACTTTCCAGTTTCCTGGAGTTCTCCTTTTCATTCTGCTAGCCAGAAACTACCCATTTCTATGATTATGCTGGCCCTGGGGCCAAGCAGCCAAAGGACAGTAAAGAAAAGAATATAAAAGCAAAGGGTTTAGGGCTGGGGTTTTGGCTCAGTGGTAGAGCGCTTGCCTAGCATGTGCGAGGCACTGGGTTTGATTCTTAGCACTGCATATAAATAAATGAATACTATCCAGACATGGTGGCACATGACTGTAATCCCAGAAGCTCGGGAGACTGAGGAAGGAGGATCATGAGTTCAAAGCCAGCCTCAGCAACAGCAAGGCACTAAGCAACTCAGTGAGACCCTAGCTCTAAATACAATCCCCAAATTTTTTTTCTAAAAAAAAATATAAATTAATTAATGAATTAAAGGTCCATCAACAACTAAATATATATATAAAGATAAATTTTTAAAAAAGCAAAGGATTGGGCTAGGGATATGGCTCAGTTGGTAGAGTGCCTGCCTTGCATGCACAAGGCCCTGGGTTCAATCCCCAGCACCGCAAAAAAAAAAAGCAAAGGGTTTAAAAAAGAATAAAAGCAAAAGTACTTGGCATGCAGTATCACCAAATGAAAAGGAATGTCCCCTTCCTTCAGAGTTTCAGAGTTTTAATTCCCATAGTTTCCTATTGCTGGCCACTCTGCTATTGTTACCCCTACTGCAGAACTGAATGGAGACTGGTGCGTGAGGAATAGGAGAAAATGGAATGGAAAATAACCCAGGTATTTCCTCCAGACCCTCTGAGCTTCAAGAGTTTCCTTTTCTTGGCCAGGCATGATGGTATATGCCTGTAATCCCAGACTCTGGAGGCTGAGGTAGGAGAAAAACAATTTCCAGGCCAGCTTCAGCAACTTAGAAAGGCCCTAAGCAACTTAGTGAGACCATGTCTTAAAATAAAAAATATAAGGGCTGGTGATGTAGCTCAGTGGTAAAGCACTTGCCTAGCATGCACAAGGCCTCAGGTCCCATCCCTAGCATTACAAAAATAAACAAACAAGCAAATAAATAAATAAATAGCTGTATCATGCATTTTGTCCAGGTTTTAGAGTTGTTCTCGGTAAGAGAAAATGAAGTTGATACATGTTTACCCCACCTTATTAGGAATCAGAACATCTGAGCATAATTTTTTTAAATACCTTTTTTTTCATAGTTTTGTAGTTGTAGATGGACAGAATACCCCTATTTTATTTGTTTATTTTTATGTGGTGCTGAGGATAAAACCCAGTGTCTCACACATATAGGAAAGTGCTCTGCCACTGAGCCTCAGCCCCAGCCCCTATTTTTATTTATTTTTATGTGGTGCCAAGGATTGAACCCAGTGCCTCACACATGCGAGGCCAGTGCTCTATCACTGAGCCACAACCCCAGACCCTCAGCATAGTTTTAATTTGCATTATAAGCAAGGTATTTGTCATTTTTAAAAATGTAAGGCCTAAGCTGGGTGCAGTGGTGCTTGCCTGTAATCCCAGTCACTCAGGAGACTAAGGCAAGCAAATTGCAAGTTCAAGACCAGCTCAGCAATTTAGGGAGACCCTCAACAACTTAGATCCTGTTTCAAAAAATAAAAAGAACTGGGCATGGTGTCCCATGCCTGTAATTCCAGTGACTTGGGAGGCTGAGGCAAGAGGATCTTAAGTTCAAGGTCAGCCTCAGCATCTTAGTGAGGCCCTAAGCAACTTAGTGAGACCCTGTCTCAAAAAATAAAGGACTGGGGATGTAGCTCAGTGGTTAAGTGCCCTTGAGTTCAATCCCTGGTACCACAAAAAAGTAAATATATATGCATATATACATATGTATATATGATGTGTGTATCCTAAATTGAGATGTACTATTGTACATCCCTGGTTTATTTTTTTTTGGGGGGGGTGCTGGGGATCAAACCCAGGCCTTGTGCTTACAAGGCAAGCACTCTAACGACTGAGCTATCTCCCCAGCCCCTTGGTTTATTCTTTTAAGTTTATTTATTTGGTTCCAGGGATTGAACCCAGGGGCAATTAACCACTGAGCCACATCCCCAGCCCTTTTTATTTTATTTTTTAATTTTGAGACAGGTTCTCACTAATTTGCAATCCTCCTGCCTCAGCCTCCTGAGTCTCTGGGATTACGGGTATGTGCTACTGTGCCTGGCAGTTCCCTTGATTTAAACACTGGAAAGGATCTCTGATGAGAAAGAAAGGTGTCATTTGTGGGATGAGATGCTGTGGCACCAAGCTCAGTGCTTTTTGGTTTTTGTAGGCACCATGGCCGAGGAAACAGCCCCAGCAGTTCTTGAGCGACACCAAGGATCCCTGTACTCTCTCTTTCCTGACCACCATGTGAAGAAGTACTTTGACCAAGTGGACATCTCCAATGGGTTGGATTGGTCCCTGGACCACAAAATCTTCTATTACATTGACAGCCTATCCTACTCTGTGGATGCCTTTGACTACAACCTGCAGACAGGACAGATCTGTATGTACTTTATCATTATTTTTCTCAATACTACTGGTTGTTTTCATGTTTGTGATTAGTAAGGCACCTCTCCCTCAACCCATGTAAAGAGGTCCTTACTTGTCAAATGCAGAACTTCCCAATGTTATTATTCCCATATAATAATAACTACCCAGACTTGACTGAACTGCCAAACCATGGCCCTCAACACAATGAGAATATAGCCATAGTTGGCCTTAATCCTCTTTCTTTACACCATCATCTGAAAGTATTCACTGGAAAATGGATCCTGTTCTAACAGAAGTACCTAAAGAATAATAATCTACAACAGTATGGGATAAAAGAACAGAAAATTAGAGTTTGGTTGCTAGTCTTTATTTGTACTTTACATAATCATAGGCTAGTACTCAGAGGCAAATTAACAACTTTGAAAATGGAAAAGTGGTTACAGGTTGTTTCAATTCCATCAATGTACTGTAAATGAGCCATACTTGGAAACTGGGAAGGAAGGAATTATTTAGAAGAATTTAGAAGGGAGTCCTTGAACTGTTTGATGAAAGGTGCCAGACTAAAGGAGCAAAACCAATCATAAAAATGACTTGAAGAAAATCACAAGGCTCTCCATGCAGATTTAATCAGAGGTAAAATATTCCAGTACAGATATTTTTGCTTTGAAATATGTAGTGTTCCTTTTTATGACTGTTTTTATCCATTTTTCCCTACACATGGTTTTAACATTTTTCCATTATATTTCAATCTGATTACTGTACTGACCTGATTTTTTTTCCTTTGGTCCCGGGGATTGGACACAGGAGCACTCTACCACTGAGCTACATCCTCAGCCCTTTTTAGTTTTTATTTTGAGACAGGGTTTTTCTAAGTTGCTGAGGCTGGCCTCAGACTTGTGATCCTCCTGCCTCAGTCTCCTAAGTTACTGGAATTACAGGCACGCATCACTGCACCTAGCCCTCCTGTAATTTTTTTTTTTAGTTGTTGATGGACCTTTATTTTATTTATTTTATTTTTTTGTTGTGCTGAGAATCGAACCCAGTGCCTCACACATGCACTGATGTGTTTTTTGTATACCATGATTCCCCCTTTAACCAGTCAATGGACTTCAGAATGCCCCTCCTTTCAGAAGAAAGCTCTTTAATATTTAGTTTTGATTTTGGAGCAATTGGTCAGGCAAAAAAAGATCTTCCTAGTTTGGGGGCACAAATTGTTCACCATTAAGTTGCCTTATAGATTTTGGACATAATTAAAGTAGGCATTTTTGTAATTAAAACAGCAAAGGGGTAACCACAGACTGAAGAGTATCTGAGATGGGCCTGCAGGGCCTCAGCTCAGGTCAGTCTCAAAGGGAACTACCTATTGATATTTTGTTAAGAAGTTTACTTGGAGCTAGGCACAGTGGCACACACCTGTAATCCCAATAACTCAGGAGGCTGAAGCACGAGGATCACAATTTCGAGGCCAGCCTCAGCAATCCAGTGAGACTTTGTCTCAAAATAAAAAGTAAAAAGGACTGGGGATGGGCTGGGAATATAACTCAGTAGTTGGTAGAGTGCGTGCCTAACATGCACAAGGTCCTGGGTTCAATCCCCAGCACCACCACCACCAAAAAAAAGTTTACTTGGGTTGGGGGCAAATTCAGAGGTATAATACTTGCCTAGCATGTGTGAAGCCCTGAATTTCATCCCCAAAATCACACAAATAAAATAATCCTTTCTTTTTTCTCTCTTCCTCTGAAAGCTTAGACAGATATGTCTGTACCAAAACAAAAGGGAGTGAATTCACCCCAAATCATGTGGTAATAATCCTTTGTTCGCATGCCAGACACTGGATAAGCTGAAGTGATCAGTATTTATAATCAGCTTGAGAGTTCATTGTGTGATTCTCTGTATTGAGTGCCCTGTTGCTTTCTTGTGTTTTTTGGTTTTGTTTTTTAACCACAGCCAACCGCAGAAGTGTTTACAAGCTGGAGAAAGATGAGCAAATTCCAGATGGAATGTGTATTGACGCTGAGGGGAAGCTTTGGGTGGCCTGCTACAATGGAGGAAGAGTGATTCGTTTAGATCCTGAGACAGGTAGGCCCACAGCAAAGTGCACTCCCTGCCAAGTGTAGAAAACACCAGATGCTAGGGACCTCATTACTAGTAAAGTTAGAGATATATTCAGTAGTCTCATTTGGATGATTTTAGAAAAGACCAAAGATATAACCCAAAATTTATGGTCAGAACTTCTTTTCCTATAGAGGTAAGTCTCTTTGCTCAAAATAAATCATTGGGGGAGGCAAATTAAATACACTGATGTGTTCTGACCTCCATGGTCTTCTTAAAACTCTACAGAGGGTTCAGAAATACTGGACAGGTTGGAAATTTCTAGAACTAAACTTCAAATAAACTATTTGGTAATCTAGGGAAAAGACTCCAAACAGTTAAGTTGCCTGTTGACAAAACAACTTCATGCTGCTTTGGAGGAAAGGATTACTCTGAAATGTATGTCACCTGTGCCCGGGATGGAATGGACTCAGACAGTCTTTTGAGGCAACCTGAAGCTGGTGGAATTTTCAAGGTAATAAAACTGTTTCTTTTATTTTGGGGGTGAGGTAGATAATTCTCTGTTTAACTGAGTGGTGCTTTTGCATACCTCCAAAACATAATTCTAGTTAGTGTGTTAAATTTAGCATGCTAAACCTAAAAGTATTTTATTTAGATTTTCTAGGCTGTTACCTGAAGTTCAGGATAATATATTTAACCTACTTTGTACAGTACTTTAAAATATTTTTGTGCTTTAGTAGTATTTATTAAAATCCATCGAATGATAGAATGAACTTGGAAAACTGGTATCTGAAACGTGTTTATAAGATCACTTGATTGTGTTGATGTCATAAGAATATTTTCAGGTTTTTGGTAATTTATTTTTGCAACAGAACAAATATTGACAAAAATCACAGACTTTTTTGAGCTGAAAAGAAATGTAGAAATGTAGGAACCACTTTCTTAACAGGTGGGAACATGATAGAAATAAATTCAGTTTTTCTATCCAAGTTTCTTGTGAGTGGTTGCTACTTGGATTATAATCCATATAGATATTTGAGTTGGACCCTAAGTACCCTAAGCACCTAATCAAGTAATTCTTTTCTATGATAGGAAATAAAACAAGAATAGCAGATGGCTAAAAATAGGTTGGCCAGACTTAGTGGCACTTTCAAGTAATCCCAGCGACTCGGGAAGCTGAGGCAGGAGGATCACAAGTTCAAAGCCAGCCTCAGCAACTTAGCGAGACTGAGCAACTTATCATGACCCTGTCTCAAAATAAATAAATAAATAAATAAATAAATAAATAAATGGACTGAGGATGTGGTTTAACCCTTTGGTTGAATCTCTGAATCTCTGGTGTAAAATACTCACACATATAAAATCAAAACAATGCTTTTGAAGAATACTTGTGAATTAACTTTAACTTTTTTCAGAGTTTCTCTCTTTTCCTTTTTCAACAGATAACTGGCCTGGGGGTCAAAGGAATTGCCCCCTATCCCTATGCTGGCTGAGTGACAGATTTTCCTTCATGCTGAATGAGGCTTTGAAGACAACCAGAGAATTCTAGGGCTGAAACTTCAATCTAGTTAGAAAAATGAAGCATTGATATTAACAGGATTAAGTTTAATTTACAGTTTTGTGGGTGCTAGTGATTAACTCAGGGCCTCATGCATCCTAAGCACATGCTCTTCCACTAAGCTATAACCTTGCCCCATTAATTTGCCATTTTAAAGAAGCATAGCATTTTTAGCAGGGGATATCAGGTGGTTTTGATAACACACTTTAAGATTTTCAGTAAAAGATCCTATAAAAATGCAATGAGTTGTTCAACTATCAACTAGACCCCTAATTTCTCAGGGTGGTTGGAATGGAACTTTATCTGTTCTTTTTTCTACATTCCCTATCTAAAGATTCAAAAACTAATAAACAAACTTGGTAATGATTTATTACAATTTATTACAATTATGTTTCTTTTGTCTTCATCATAATCTCATAAAATATACCGCGAAGCTAATCTACCTTATTTTTACTCTTTTTGGTTTGGTTTTGTGTATTATTGTTTTTTGCTTGTTATGACTCTTCCCATATGTTATTTTACAAACTAAAGTACTACTGGAGAATATGACTCTAACACTCTGGTTCCAACTGCCACCTACTGGATATACAAGTAATATGTCACTTTGGAGAATTTTGTTTTTGTTTTGCTTTGTTTTGTTTTGGGTACTAGGGTTCGAACCCAGGGGCACTCTACCACTGAGCTACACCTCCAGCCCCTTTTATTTTTCATTTCAAGACAGGGTCTTGCTAAGTTGCTGAGGCTGGCCTTGAACTTGTGATCCTCCTGCCTCAGCCTCCCAAGTCACTGGGATTAGAGGTGTGCACCTCAGCATCTGGCCTGGAGAGAATTTTTTAGGTAGCTTTATTGAGTTATAATTAGCCTATACATATTTAAAGTGTACAAACTTGTCATATATGTGCGTGTATATATATCTATGTGTATATATTGTCAGATATATATGCGCATTAATTATACAAACATCATAAACAAGATAATTAATCTCTCCACTACCCTCACAACTTTCCTTATACCCACTGTAAACCTTTCTTTGATTTCTCTGTATACCTGTGTCCCATCCCCAAGAAGCCACTAATATGTTTTTGGTCACTACAAATTAGTCTTAAAATTGAGTACTATGATTTCTCAGACTTTATTTCAAAAGTGTTTTACCAGGGGCAGTGGTACATACCGGTAATCTCAGCTACTCAGTTAACTGATGCAGAAGGAACACAAGTTCAAGGCCAGCCTCAGCAATTTAGTGAGATCTGTCTCAAAATAAAAAATAAAAAAGCACAGGGCAAGGTGGTGCGTGCCTGTAACCCCAGCAGCTGGGGAGGCTGAGGCAGGAGGATCTTGAGTTCAAAACTGGCCTCAGCAACTTAGCAAGGCACTAAGCAATTCAGTGAGACCCTGTCTCTAAAATAAAATATTAGAAGGGCTGGGGATGTGACTTATTGGTGAAGTGCCCCTGAGTTCAATCCCCGGTACCAAAAATAATAAATAAATAAATAAAATAAAATAAAAAATAAAAAGGGCTGGGGATATAGCTCAGTGGTAAAGCACCCCAGGTTCAATTCCTAGCACTAAACTTTTTGAAATTTTTTAGCTATTTTGGTTCCTTTAGATTTCAATTTATTTTATTTTTTGGTGCTGGGAATTGCACCTAGGGCTGTACAAGCTAAATATATACTCTACCACTGAGTCATACCACAACCACACTATAAATTTTAGAATCAGTTGACTATATGTACAAAATAATCTGCCACTATTTTAATTGGAATAGCTTTAAATCTATAGAACAATTTGAAAGAATTAACATCTTTAGTGTTTTGACAGTCCATGGCATGTCTCTCCAATTATTTAGGTCTTCTAGTTAATTCATCAGCATTTTGTAAGTTTGAGCACACAGATCTTACATATATTGTTAGATTTATATAAGAGTTTCGCCTGCCTCCAGGGTATTGAACCCAGGGGCATTCTACCCCTGAGTATAGAGGGGGTTTTAATTGGGGGGTGCAGTACTGGGGATTGAACCCAGGGGTACTTTAAATGTAGAAGCCGGGTCCTGTGGCATACACCTGAAACCCCAGCAGCTCAGGAGGCCAAGGCAGGAGGATTCCAAGTTCAAAGTCAGCCTCAGGACCTAAGCAATTTAACAAGACCCTGTTTCAAAATAAAAAATAAAAAGGGCTGGGGATGTAGTTCAGTGGTAAACTATCCCTGGGTTAAATCTCCATTACCACCCCCTCAAAAAAGAAGTATGATTCTAATGATATTTCTGCAGCTTCTTTGTGATTCTTTGGATGTATAATCCTATCTTCTGTGAACAGAGTTTTCTTCCTTTCCAGTCTGTATCATTTTCTTTCTTTTTCTTGCTTTATTGCACTGAGGTTGGCAGTACTATATGGAATATAAAGGGTAAGAGTGGATATCCTTGTCTTGTTCCCAAGTCTATGAGAAAAGCATGCTGTCTTTATCTTTTGGTACCTATGTTCATGAGAGATATTGGCCTTTGGTTTTATTTCTACGGTCTTTGGTTTTGATATCAATGCAACACTGGTCTTATAAAATGAGTTGGGTCATGCATAGTGGAACAGGCCTGTAATCTCAGCAACTCGGGAGACTGAAGCAGGGGGATCACAAGTTCAAGGCCACCCCAAGTTCAAGGTCACCCCTCAGCAACTTAGCAAGGCCCTAAGAAACTTAGTGAGACCCTGACTCAAAATAAAAAATAAAGTGTTGGGGACGTGGCTCAGTGGTAAAGCACCTCTGAGTTTAATCCCTGGTACCAAATAGTAGTAGTAGTACTTCTCTGAAAAAGATAGTGCATAATTATGGTTATTTATTCTTTAGATATTTGGCAAAGTTCATCAGTGAAACCATTTGTACCTGGAGGTTTCCTTTTTCCTTTTTTGAGACACATCACTGTATGTTGCCCAGGCTGACCTCCAACTTTGGGCTCAAGCAATCCTTCGGCCTCAGACTCCCAAGTAGTCCAAGTAGCTTGGACTACAGTTATGCACCATAGTGACTAACTTTTTGAATATTTGTATCTGGTAAACTAATTTTTTTTGCATTGCCTAGGAATCAAACCCAGGGCATCTCACATGCTAAAGCAAACACTCTAGCACTGAGCTACACCACCAGCTCAAGAACTAGATTTTATTTCATTTATTTCTGGGTTGTTTATTTCATTGATTATCCTCTTTTTAAAAAATTTTTTAGTTGTAGGTGGACACAATACCTTTATTTTATTTATTTATTTATATGTGGTGCTGAGGCTCGAACCCAGTGCTTCACACATGCTAGGCAACTGCTCCACTGCTGAGCTACAAATCCAGCCCCTGATTATCCTCTTGTCTTTGTTATTTTCTTCCTTCTGTTTTATTTGAATTGGTTTTGCTCCTTTTCTAGCTTTCTTTTATTCCAAGACAGGGTCTTGCTAAATTGCTGAGGCTGGCCTTGAACTTGCCATTCTCCTGCCTCAGTCTTTTCTGGTTTCTTAAACTGGCATCTTAGGTTATGGATTGGAGACATTTATTCTTTTCTAAGATAGCATTTAATGCTATAAATTTTGTCTCAGCACTACTTTTTCTGCAGCTAACAAAGTTGGACACATTGTATTTTCATTTTTGCTATGTTCAAAATACTCTAATTTCCTTGGAGACTTTCTCTGACCCATGGATATTTATAAGTATGATATTTAGGACTGGGGATGTGGCTCAGTGGCAGAGTGCCTAACTAGCTTGTGTGAGGGTCTGGGTGAGGGCCTGGGTTCAATCCCCAGTACCGTCTATAAAGAAGTATGGTATTTAATTTCCAAATATCAGGAGATGTTTCTGTTACCTTTTCAATATAGAGTTCAAGTTTAATTCTATTATGGTCATAAAGCATATTTTCTATGATTCCCATTCTTCATAATTCATTAAAGTTTGATTTGTGACCCAGATTATGGTGTATCTTGCTACTGTATATGCACCTGAGAAAAATCTGTTTTCTGTTCCGGGGCAGAATGTTCTCTAAATGTCCATTACATTCATCATTTGATGGTGGTGTCAGTTCTTGTATACCCTTTCTGAACTTCTTTCTACTGGTTCTATTACTCAGGAAGGAATATTGAAATCTCCAACTATAATTTTGGATTTATCTATTTCTCTACTCAGTACTGGCAGTTTTTCGTTGGTGTATTTTAGAACTCTGTGGTGGCACACACCTGTGAACACAGCTACTTGGGAAGCTGAGGCAAGAGGATCACAAGTTTGAGGTCAGCCTCAGCAACTTAGAGAGACTGTTTCCAAAAGAAAAGGAGTATTGGGGCTGGGGAGATAGCCCAGTTGGTAGAGTGCTTTCCTTGTAAGCAGAAGGCTCTGGGTTTAATCCCCAGCACCCAAAAAAAAAAAAAAAAAAGAAAAGAAAAGAAAAGAAAAAGAAAAGGAGTATTTTAGAACTGAATATGTTCTTGGAGAATTGACCCTTTTTCAACATGTACCATCTCCTTTATCCCTGGTAATTTTTGCTCTAAATTTAGTTTGTTCAGTTCTGGGTTTTTTGTTTTGTTTTTTTTTTTTTTTTTTTTTTTTGGTTCACGTTTATATCTTTTTCTTCTTTTCTTTTCTTTTTTTTTTTTTTTTGTACCCGGGATTGAACCCAGGGGCACTTAACCACTGAGCCACATCCCCAGCCTGTTATATATTTTACTTAGAGACCTGGTCTTGCTAAGTTGCTTAGGGCCTCATTAACTTGCTGAAGCTGGCTTTGAACTAGTGATCCTCCTGCCTCAGCCTCCCAAGCCACTGGGATTACAGGTGTGTGCCATTGCGCCCAGCTCATATTTATATCTTTTTCCATCATCTTACTTGAAAATTACCTGAGTCATTTTATTTTGAGTTTCTTTATTTACCATATAGTTGGGTCATTTATTTTATCCTTCTGACAATCTCTGTATTTTCATTGGTGTATGTATACCATTGATATTTGGTATAATTATTGATATGTTTGGATTTAGGTCTGCCATTTTATTATTTGCTTTCCATTCTTTCCTGTTTATTTTTCTGTTTCCATTCCCTGCCTTCATTTGGGTTATTTGAACATTTTCTGGTATCTTTTGTGATTCTAACTGTGTCTACTTGCGTAATTTTTTCAGTGACTCCTTTAGGGATTATAAAATACAAAGTTTTTCATTTTGTTTTGCCTCGCTTTTTGTGGTGCAGGGGATCAAACCCAGGGCCTTGTCCATACTAGATAAGCATCCTACCATTGAGTTAAACTGCCAGCCCCAAAGTTAACATTTCTTAGTCTATTAGAATCAACATTTACCACTTTCATTTTAATGTATACCCTTACCTTCCTCCTTCATGTTTTAAGTTATTATATACTATGTCTATATACAGTCATGTGCCACGTCATGTTTCAGTCAATGGTGGACCACATATACAACAGTGGTCACATAAGATTATATTGCCTAGCCGGGCACAGTGCTGGCATGCCTGTAATCGCAGTAGTTTGGGATACTGGGGCAGGAGGATTGTAAATTCCATGCTAACTCAGCAATTTACCGAGGCCCTAAGCAACTTAGCAAGACCCTGCCTCTAAATGAAAAATAAAAAGAGTTGGGGAGGTGACTCAGTGCCCCTGGGTTCAATCCCCAGTACCAAAGGGAGAAAAAAAAAAAAAAAAGACTGTATTGTCTGGTAACGCTGTAGCACAGTAGCCATCTTACTTGTGTAAGTATACTCTATGATGGTCATACAATGACAAAACCATCTAATCATGCATTGCTCAGAACATATCCACCTTGTTAAGTGAAGCATGACTGTACTTTCATTCATCAATGTTAAATATTTTGCTTTTAACTGTAAAGCAAGTTTGTTTTTTGTTTTTTTTTTTTTGGGTGCTGGGGATCAAACCCAGGACCTTGTGCTTACAAGGCAAGCACTCTACCGACTGAGCTATCTCCCCAGCCCTAACGCAAGTTTTTTTTTGCACCCAACCACTGAGCCACATCCCCAGCCCTATTTTGTATTTTATTTACAGACAGGGTCTTGCTGAGTTGCTTAGGGCCTCGCTAAATGCTGAGGCTGGATTTGAATTCGCAATCCTCCTGCCTCAGTCTCCCCAATCTGCTGGGATGACAGGCATGCGCCACCATGCCCAGCAGCAAAGTTTTGAAGAATTCAAAAGGAGCAAAATAGCTCATGCTTGGCGCCGTGGCACACACCTGTAATCCCAATGGCTCCAGAGGCTGAGGCAGGAAGATCAAGAGTTCAAAGCCAGCCTCAGCAACTTAGCAAGGCCCTAAGCAACTTAGTGAGACCCAATCTCAAAATAAATAATAAAAGGGTCTGAGGATGTGGCTCAGTGGTGAAGTATCCCTAGCTTCAATCCCCCATACCAAAAATAATAATAACTCATTAGGTTTACAAAGATATTTACCATTCCTGTTGTTCTTCCTTCATTCCCAATGTTCCAAGTTTCTTGTATCCTTTTTTATTGTCTGAAGGACTTGATTTAACACTTCCTTTAAGCCAGGTATGCTGCCTACGAATTCTCTTAATTTTCTTTCCTATGAGAATATCTTCATTTCACCTTCATTCCTAAAGGCTCTTTTCACCAATTATGGAATTCAGGGTTGCTGATTCCTTTCTTTCAGCATTTCAGCATTTTAAAATGTGCCATTTCCTTCTGGCCTTCATGGTTTCTGATAAGAAAGCTGTAATTGTTCCCCTCAGGTAATGAGTCATTCTTCTCTCACTGCTTTGAAGATGTTTTGTCTTTTGTTTGCAGCAATTATGATGTACCTGGATGTGGATTTATTTGACTCGATCCCATTTTGGGTTTGCTCATTTTCTTGAATCTGTAGGTTTATGTCATTATCTAGCTTGGGATGTGTAAGGCCATTATTTCTCCAAATATTTTTTTCTACCCCATACTTCTTTCTGGGAGTCCAGTGACTGGAATATTAGAATTTTTGTTGTTGTACCTGAGATTGTTGAATTTTTAAATTTTTTTACTTTCCATTGTTCTAGTTCGATTACATTTTTTATTTTTTTGCGGTGCTGGGGATTGAATCCAGGGCCTTGTGCTCATGAGGTAAGCACTCTACCAACTGAGCTATATCCCCAGCCCCTCAATAATATTTCTTGATCTATTGTCAAGTTCACTGGATTGTTCCTCTGTCATCTCTCTTCTATTCTGCTATTGATCCCATCCAGCATCCACCCAGGGGTGCTTGCTTTAGTCAGCTTTTTCACTGCTGTGACTAAAAGACCTGACAAGAACAATTTTAAGGAGGGAGAAAAGTGTGGTGGAAGGAAGCAGCTCACATGATGACCAGAAAGCAGAGAGACTCCACTTTCCAGATACAAATATATACCCCCAAAGTTACACCCCTAGGGACCCACCTCCTCCAGCCACACCCTACCCACTTTCAGTTACCACTCAAGTAATCCCTATCAGGTGATTAATTCACCGATTGGGTTAAGGCTCTCATAATTCAAACATTTTTCCTCTAAACTGTCTTGCGTTGTATTTCACATGAACTTTGGGGGGACACCTCACATCCAAACCATAACAATGCTCTACCACTGAGCTACACCCCAGCCCTTTTTATTCTTTTTTTTCCACATAAGAGGGTTTATTAAGCAAACAGACAGAGTGTCTCCCTGCAGAGTAAGAGAGAAAATGAGAGGAAAAGAGAGAGAGAGAGAGCACAAGAGAGAGAGTGAAAAGCCAGGAGGAGAGAGCATGAAAAAATGGCCGGGGAGCTATTCTTAAGCAGTCGAATTCCATGGGCTAATGGGACCAATAATGGAGAAGGACACTTGCAAGCTGACCGATGAGCCAATAGCTAGCTAGGATGTTCACAGACTGACAAGAAGTTGGGAGGTGGGGAAATGACTGCAGCGGAAAGGGCAGGGGAACAGATTTATATTATATTATATTCCCCCATTTCTGTTTTTATAAGAAGATCTTTTGTTCTCTAGTTCTTTCCCCCCCTTATCTCTGCTTCCTGCCTACGTGACTAGGCCTGGTTTTGCAGGTGAGATGTAAAAAGTCCATTCTCCCAGGGGCACTCTCCAACTTCCAGACTTCCAGAGGCAGATGGTTTTCATGGACTTCATTTCCTCGATTTAATTGATCCCCTATTTCTACACTAACTGCCTGTCCCCAATTCTGGTTTCATTCCCCACCTCTAGTTTTAGGAATGCCTTTACTGCTGTAGGGAAAGGGAGGTGATGACCACTCTGACTTCTTCGAGCTGGAAGGGGGCAGCATGGGGCAAGCAGTTTGGGGTTCCCTTTTTAGAAATCAGGTCAATGGAGGGGTCCATAGTAGAAGTCTGGTTGGGGAAGAGCAGGTTGTAAACGCATCTGGGGGTGGGTGCTTCTATGAGAGAAGAACAAAAAGACCTGAGTACTGAAATGAGATTAATACAATATAAATGTTGCAGAATCTGGAACATGTCAATGAATATCATGAAGATGACAGAAGTCAATAATCCCTCACCAGGGGGTGGAAGAACTGAGAAGTTGTTCCCATAAGAAGGCCTAACAAAGGCTGGAGAGGACAAGGCCTTTATTTGGGAACTTTAGCATTGTCCAGGTTATCAGGAATGTAAACACAACATTTAGTAGAGATCTCTATACTTCCGTTACTAGCAAACATAGATTAAGCCTACCTGTGTCTGTAGGCCTTAAACTGACTAAAAACTTCTGACTCTGGCAGTTTCTCTTGATAGTTATCAAGCACATTTTCCTAAGAATCTCTCTTTTGTAACTTCCAGTCTTTATTCTAGTGGGCTAACACAAGTGTATATTTTAAGTTACATTTAACTATTGTTTCTTTTAAATGTCCAAGAATGGCTATATTTTGGTTTTAACTGTTTTGTTAGGTGTCTAAGATCAAGCTGGTCAAATTGACCTGTTCCTATCTTGTTAAAGAGTCAGCTGAGTTCCCACAGGGGTCACTCATGGGGAACTTGAGAGCAGTTTCTTAGCTTCCTAGTGCTTCTTAGCTCCATTAGTGCCATCTGTTAGGCAGGGTCTCCTCAATGAGGTGGCTTCCCTTGGAAGCATCAGGAATGTCTCCCTTTTCCAATGACCCTCCTCTGCAGCAGGTGCACTGATTGGCTTTTATCCTCTAGTGGTCTCATGAACCTCCCTAATCGGGAGGTCGTGTGACCCAGAGTTGCAAAGCTCCTTAGAGAAGTCCTCTTGTTCCCTGAGTTCAGGCTGACTTTGAGGACAAGATACTGGTTTTTCTTGGTCTCTGTATTTAATTTCAATCTCTAAATTTGATCTTAACCATCCAGCAAGTCAGTCTCACCAGTCATAAAGTAAGAGTACTGGGCTTTAACTTCAATGTCTGTAACTTTACAGTTATTTACCCTTTTATTTAACTGGAGTTTGTATTAGTACTGGAAGTTACCATTAATACTATCTGTTCTGTAGGTGATGGCTTATTATCACAAGTTACCTAGGTTCTGTGTTCTTGAAGCAGTACCTCTGCAAAACAGGTAACAGTTTTACAAAATGAAATTAGCAAGGGTAAAAATATATTCAGCTTGTATAATAGCTATCTTGAATTTTTGGCTGAGCTCTACATTATATCCCATTTGAGATCACAGTAGTTTTACAACAAGAACCAATCTTTTGAATATAACTTTAAAGAAGCTTGAGTCTGGCTTATTTTGGAGCCGCTCTAACATGTAGTAAGGTGGGAGGGGAGGCAGAGCCTTATCTCAGGTAAGGCGTGGCTCTTTACAAATCTTAAGTGAAGTGTTTTAATTCTGATGTTGATCTTTACTTCTTTCTTAAATGTCATTTTAAGAAGTTTACATATATTGATTCCTGAGTCTATATGAACATTAGTTAACACAATTTAACATTATATCTAAAACGTGAATTAAAGAAAGGCTGAGAGAGCTTTTAACTTCCCTTTTGTGTGGCAAAGTGGCAAAATGCTTTCATGTTTCATGATATTAACCTTTAAACAAATCAGGCTCTCACTAACTTTTAGAAATACATTTACATTTAAATTTTTTTATCTCAGTGTAAAAAGTAACAAGTTTTACATATACCCTATTGATGACAAGTCCTATAATAGAACATTAAATGATAGAAATAAATCCCCAATAACATTTACTCTTCCTATAAGTTTAAAATTACCACTATGGACAAGTTTAATTTGGAGAATAACAGCTTGATAAATTTTCTGCTTTAAAGGCTTGTATACCTGGAAAATATGAACATATTTAATATACAAAGAATGACCATTCTGATATCGCTAATAAGTGGATGATGACATATAATGGGGGGTGGGAGGGGTTAGTGTTAGGGTTAGAGTTAGGGTTAGGGAGGGGGGCAAGAATGGAGGAAGGAAGGACTGTATAGAGGGAAAAGAGGGGTGGGAGGGGTGGGGGGGAAGGGAAAAAAATAACAAAATGAATCAAACAGCATTACCCTATGTAAATTTATGATTACACAAATGGTATGCCTTTACGCCATGTACAAACAGAGAAACAACATGTATTCCATTTGTTTACAATAAAATTTAAAAAAAAAAGTCCATTCCACAATTATCACCAAATTTAGTTTTTAAAGAAAAATTTAGACTCTGTAACGTCGTACAATACTTTAACAGTTGTTGTTTAACCGTAATTGTATAAACCCCAATTTTTAAGACTAGTTGTTCTAAAGGATATAACTTAACAGACATAATATTAAGAGTAAATTTTACCAACCTATGAAAACACCAATAATGTTTAAGTATGTTACTCCATGGAATTTAAGGAGTTGAGAGTACTCGATGTTATTTAATAATTAGCATTTTAACTTTGTAAATTAATCAGATGTCTCTAACAAACACATTTGAGTAATCCCATACATGTCAACTCTAATTCACTCATCTTATTGTTAAAAAAAAACAAGATATTAGACAAGTGTACCAACAGTATTTGCTGTCTCTTTCCTGTTGAAGAAAAGTCCTAGAAAAATTGATGTTAGACATTTTATAAACATCAACATTTTATTAGTTTGACTACCTAGAGACTTGTGAGTTAATTTTAAAGACATTTTACTTCTATTAGTTTACTCAATTTAAATTGAAACTTTTTAAGTCACGTGAATTAAAAGTATTTGGATCCATTTTTTTAAATTTTAATCTTATGCATACTTATATTTAGTTATACACAGACAGAAAACACATAACACAAAAGCAAAGGTCTTGTAATGTTTATCTCTATTGCAATGTAACAGATGTTCATAAATAACTCTAGAGTTGGATAAAAAGAACCGACCAAAAATCATTAACCTAGGTATGTAGGATCAAAATTGTGAGCTCAAAAAATATAGCATTAGGGGCTGGGGAGATAGCTCAGTTGGTAGAGTGCTTGCTTTGTAAGCACAAGGCCCTGAACCCTATATATATATATATAGCATTTAAGAAAAACAAGAGTCCTACAAGAAAAATTATAATGGCCATTAATAATAGCAGGAGAGAGTGAGAAAGAGAAGGGCAGAGAGAAGAGGTGAGAGAGAGAGATAAAGTGTTCTGTGTTGCAGCCCAGGAGAAATTTAAAATGGACACTTTTTTTTTTCTTGGGTTTGAGACTGGTCTCCCACTGTGCCTTCTGGCTTCCTCCATTTACATTAACTGAGATCTGAAAGGAGCAAACAGAACAGAAAGGTTCTAGCAGAAACTTGATGCCTGGGGCATTTTAACCCTTTTTCCTGATTAGTAATCAATTCAGATTTGGATGCAGAAAATTGTGAAACATTATCTCCCAATACTTGTGAGGAATGGGGCTGCTGTATCATACTCCTTACTGCGACATGCCACTGACTGTTCAGCTGGTTACACCCTCCACACCGGTCACCTCCCGAAGCGGGGGACTAGAATATGTGTGGGGGACCTCGCGGCAGGAGGACTAGGTGGGCTGGGCAGGGGAATGGAAGCAGAAACAGAATGGGGTAAAGGAGATGGAGAAGCAGGGGCCGGAGGGGCCTCTGTCACAGTGGACATCAGGGTGGTTTGTTAGCTGAGTGGAAGTCGGAGGAGGAGGAGGGATTAAGAGAGGGAGAAGAAGCTGAAAGGAGGCGTTCGAGTTTGCAGGAAGAGCAAAGAAGTGCAAGAAAAGACTCGAAGATAAGGAATCCTTTTCCTTCTGCCCGCGCGCTCACAGAAGCTGTGTGCCATTACATGGCCATTTTGGATTGATTATCTAAAGGGTATACAAACGAATAAGCTTTGATTGCTTTAAGCTGGGGGTCAGGCGAAGGGTTCCCAGGGGTGAATCTGCTGGAATGGAGGACCCAGATCCCATGGTGGAGGCTGATACAGCCGAGTTAGTGGCCAGGGTGTCCCAAGGTCAGAGTAGTTGGCTGGAGACGAGGAGGCAGCACATCGATGGTGTCCTCACACAAGCATCAGTCTGGGTGCGGGGCAAAAGCCAACAGAGTTGAGGACCTGACGTCAGGGTTTTCGAGAGCGAGAGCGAGCGTGAAGAGGGGCCTCAACCTGAGAGAGAATCTCCACCATAAAATCAGGAATCCACCTGGCAGATAAGACCGACTAAGGGGGCCAGTTGTAACTATAAAAGTGGGGTACCCCCACCCCTCAGCCATCTCAAGGGCCCCGGACACTCAACGGTTGCTTCTCAGGTCGGCAGAGGAGCATTTAAGCTGGCCTAGGGGAACCTGCCTAGGGAACTCACCAATCTGAAGTCCGGTGATGGATGCAGAGCAGAGCAGAGTGTCCAGGCGAATGGAAGGTGAGGCCATGTTCGGGGGCACTGGGGCGTCAGATGGGGTTCCACTTGCTTAAGAGACAGTGGAAGAGCCCATCCAAGTCACGGCACCAATGTAAGAATCCAGAAACCACTCCGGACATGGGAACTCACATAAGAGGGTTTATTAAGCAAACAGAGTGTCTCCCTGCAGGGTAAGAGAGAAAATGAGAGGAAAAGAGAGAGAGAGAGAGAGCACACACAAGAGAGAGAGTGAAAAGCCAGGAGGAGAGAGCCTTTATTTTTTATTCTGAGATAGGATCTCACTAAATTGCCAAGGCTGGCATAGAACTTGGAATCCTTCTGCCTCAGCCTTCCAAGTTGCTGGGATTACAGGTGTGTGCCACCCAGCCTGGTCCATCTAGTCATCTTTCTAATTTTATCTTCTATTTATAAAATTTCCATTCGGCAGACCTTTATATCTTTTCTTTTCTATTGAAATACTTTCCATTTTAATATTTGTTTTGAGAATTTTCATGATTGCACATTTTTTAATAATGGCTGCTTTAAAGTTCTTCTCAGATAATTCCAATGTCTGCATGATCTCATTCTTGGCACCCATTGGTTGTCCTTCCCCATCTGAATGGAGCATTTCATTGTTCTTTGTATATTCAGTAATTTTGGATAATATCCTGGACGTTTTGGATATTACATTGAGACTTTGAGTCTTGTTTAAATCCTATGAAGAATTTTGGTATATTTATTTTAGCAGGCAATTTATATGGTTAGCTTCAGGCCCCCAACTCATTCTGTCTTCTGTGGATGTGGTTTCAATGTTAATTCAGTTTTCATGGGCCTTGCAATGTTATTCAGGTCGGTCACACTTGTGTACCACCCACTGGTTAGCATTGGACTTGGATAGAGGTCTAGCATTAGCTCAGTTCTCAGTCTTTGGTATGTTAATTTGAACCCAATGCATGGAAAGCAACTTCATAAAGTTGTTTCTTAGGGCTGGGGTTGTGGCTCAGTGGTAGAGCACTCATCCAGCCATGCATGAGGCCCTGGGTTTGATCCTCAGCAACATATAAAAATAAAATAAAGGTATTGTGTCCATCTACAACTAAAAAAAATTTTTTTTAATTGTTTCTGAATACTGGGGTTAAAACCCTACCCGCAAAGGCCTTTTCATAGGGGCTCTCCAGGGAACACTATGGATCTGTAAGCCCTGGGCTGGCCTCTTTCGGCCCACTCCCAAGCCTCACTGCAGTTCACGAATTGTCTGGTCTTCAATTAGTTCCTTCCCATCCTCATTTCTCAACTGAGGGAATCCATAGAGCAACAGGGCTGGAGCAGGGCTCCAAGAAGGGCATAGGCTTCTGTGGACTATCGGGAGACCAAGGATAATCTAAAACTTAAACTAGGGCACCTCCCCAACCCATACAGCTAGCTAGCCTCCTACCCAGTCACTTTCTGCCCATTTCTCAGTAAAGGTGGAGAGTAGTGAAATGGCCAAAGAGCTCCAGAGGCTGTGGTGGGGTATTTTGAGAACTCTGAGGAACAGATCTCCTGGAAAAGTCTCCAACATAGCTCTACTTCCTTCTCCAGGATCCCTGGACCTGGGTACTCAGTTTAGTGGGCCACAGACTCTGGCCTCTTTCCCCAGTGATAGAAGACTCCCCCATGACAAACCTCTTACACTGAGTCTTTTCTGGTCAGTGGCCTAAATGGCCATCTAGTCAACCAGATTTCTAAAAGGAACATCTGGTTGATAGTAAATCAAGTCATCTGGTCAACCTGTGAACCTAGACCTAAGGTCAACGCCCAAATCAGAACATTTTGTCAAACCACAAAGTAGGCCATCTGGTGGATCTGACTTGCCAAAAGACAATCTGCCAAGGTCCCTAAGGGTCCCTACACATTCTTTTGAGGTATGCCAAGAATGAAAGGCCTTGAATCTTTACATAGACAATTTCTCAGTAAGTTCCCTTGAGAAATGAGGTATCATCTCCTTCCAGAGAAAAAGCAGACTTTTTACTGCTCTGTAAAAGCCATGAAGTCCCCACACTCTGCATTCCTCTCCTATAACACAGCTCACAATGTGTGCAGACATGCATCTAAGCCTACCTGCTTCCCCTCCACCCCTTAATCCTAGGGACTTGGAGAACCAAGCCAAACATCATGCTGATACTCTGAGTTTGGCTTTTTCTATAAATAGTAAAATCCTTTATCTTTGACTAGAGACTCATGTCTTCTGATTGTATCCATGAAATGGGATAGCTCATTGTCTTGCAAGTAGAATAAAATCTCAGACTCTTTATAGCTCTGAATATTGACTCTCTCCCATCAGATATTTGAGTCCAAAGCCGAGAACAAACAGCAGACTCCCAATACCAAGCACTAAATCCTGTCTTTCCCCTGCTAGATATCAACTCCCAAATTAGGCTGCCAAGTACGGCTTCCCTACTTGCCCCTTGAGAGGCTAACTCTACACTCTTTGCTCCAAAACCTAAGTCCCACTTTTTGCTTCACAGACTAAGCACTAACCTCTTCCTCCAGAGACTGAGTCCTTATTTCTCCTGCCAGAAATCAAGGAAGGATCTGTGCTTCCAGAGGATAAGTCCTAACTTATGCCACCAGTATTAGGTTTCCCAATTCCTTCTCTGTAATGTACAAAGCTGCACCCCTGACCTTTCTGTTGCAGCCATTTCCCCGCCTCCCAACTACTGTCAGTCTGTGAACATCCTAGCTAGCTGTTGGTTCATCAGTCAGCTTGCAAGTATCCTTCTCCGATATCGGTTCCCTGTTAGCCCGGAGGAATTCAACTGCTTCACGGTAGCTACCCCACCATCTTTTCTCTTGCTTTTCTCTCCTACACACTTGCTTACTTTCTCCTCCTCACTTTTCACACTCTAGCGCGCACCCTTTCTCTTTCCCTTTCTTTCCCTCTCATTTTCTCTCTTACCCTGCAGGAAGACGCTTTGTTTGCTTAATAAACCCTCTTATGTGATTTCCCGTGTCTGGCGTGGTTTCCATGGGATTCCTTACATTCTCTAGGGGCCAAATCTCCACTCCATCTCCAAATGATAATTCCCGATCTTACCCTACATTGTGGGTATGGGGTTGGGGGAGGGTACTGGGGATTGTACCTAGGGGTGCTCTACCATCAAGCTACATCTTCATCTCTCTTTTATATTTTTTTAATTTTAAGATAGTTTCTCACTAAGTTGCTTAGGTTGGCCTTGAACTTACAATCCTCCTGTATCAGCCTCCCAAGTCACTGAAATTACAGGTATGTGTCATCATGCCTGACTAGTCCTTACTTCTTTTTTAAAAAATATGTTTTAGTTTTAGATAGACACAATACCCTTATTTTATCTATTTATTTTTATGTAGTACTGAGGATCGAACCCAGTGCCTCACACATGCTAGGCAAGCCCTCTACCATTGAGCTACAACCCCAGCCCCTAGTTCTTACTTCTAACTGTGATATAAAGTCTAATTTTCTCTACAGAGGCTAAGTTCCATCTTTCACAAGCCGTTACTGAAACTGTCTAACCACCCAGCCTCAGCCTGGGCATTTCACAGCCCCATTTCTCATGTAGGGGAGAAAGGAGAGAGGAAGGACTGGCAGAGGTAGCCCTAGAAACTTCCACAGAGGATGCAGTTCTTTTAGAAATGACCCTAGGGAAAGCAGGAACAATAAGAGGACCTAAGCAGGGCCTCCCACACCCTGAGGCTGACTGGTTTTACATAATAACCCAGGCACCTAGTGGCCCCATTTCTAGAGTAGCAAAGTTTAGAAAGGAGCAAGACTGACAGGACAGTGCCCGGAGTCAACACCAAGGGTGCCAAGGCCTTTTAGGAAAGACCCACTTGGGAACAGAGGCAAACCCATACACAAGCACATACTTCCCTGACAGAGCCAGATAGACATGCAACTTGAACCTGGGTATTTAGTGGCTCCATCTCTTGGGCAGGGAAGAAAAGAATTGGGGAAGACTAGCACAGGTCAGTCCATAGGGAGTGCTGTGGCCTTTCAGGAGATGTATGATAGGAACTGGGGGATCTGAAACCTCAAGATATGAACACCCCCATGCAGTCAACTGGTTTTCCAATAACTAGCATGGATTTATGGTCCTGCTCATCATACAGAGGAAGTTGGAGAATGGTGGAACCCTAGGGACAACCCCAGAGGTCAATATATGGATGCAAGAAATTTTCAGGAAAGCTGGATGTAGTGGTGCTGAAGCCAGAATTGGGGACAGGAAGTTAGTGTAGAAATAGGGGATTGGGTCAAATTGAGGAAATGAAAGCCATGAAAGTCATCTGCCTCTGGAAGTTGGAGACTGCCCCTGGGAGAATGTAATGTTAAGGATCTCCGGAACTCATTGATTACCAAATTTACCTGTGCTTGTCAGGTACTACAAGCAAGGAGCTGCTAATTAATGCCCCCAGGGACCTTGCCTGACTGGATTACTTTGGCCCTCCCCCTGCCCCATCCACTTCTCACTTTTTACATCTCACCTGCAAAACCAGGCCTAGTCACATAGGCAGGAAGGAGAGATAAGGGAGGAGAGAACTGGAGAGCAAAAGAGACCTTAACCTATAAAAGATGTAGGGTGCGCTCACTTCTTGGGACTTTAGAACATCAGCCATGGCCCCTTCTCCCTCCTGGGAGAAGTCTATTATTTCTTTTAAATAAAACCTGCTTAATATGCTTGCCTTGGCGTGCTTCTCTAGTGTTCAATCTTCAACATTAGAGGAAGCAGAACTGGTCACCTGTAAACGGCGGTATCAGTGCTTAGAGGTCATCCCAGTTACTCTGGAAGCTAAGGCAGGAGAATCACAAGTTTGAGGCCAGCCTGGGCAACTTATGGAGACCCTATCTCAAAATTAAAATAAAAAGGGCTTGGGGGCTGGGACTATAGCTCAGTGGCAGAGTGTTTGCCTAGCGTGTGTGAGGCACTGGGTTTGATCCTCAGCACCACATAAAAATAAAGTAAAGGTACTGTGTCCATCTACAACTACAAAAATAATTTTTAAAGGGCTGGGGATATAGCTCAGTGATAGAGCACCCAAGTTCAATCTCCAGTACATTAAAAAAAAAAAAAAACTTTCAGGGAGACCTTCTGAGGAACAAGGTTCCATTTGAAACACCATCTGAGTTCCACTCTCTTTAGTCAATTAGTTGTAAGCTCAGGCAGGCTCGGTGGGCTCAACGGCGGGACCAAATGTAAACTCCGGCGGGTCTCGGCGGGCAGAGTTAGCAGCCAAATAAAATGGGACAGAAAAGTGGCCGAAGCAAGCTTTATTGGAATTTGGCTCTCGGGCAAAATTCCCAGACCTCCGGGGTATAGGGACCCCGAGAAAATCGCGTGTGGCCCTGGCTGCCCAGGGTTTTTATAGACTAGGATGGGAGGGAGTCTTGTTGAGTGACAGGTGGGTGTGAAGGGTCAGTGGAACTTTCCATCCACCTTGCTGCGAACTTTCTGGTCACCTTTGGCGGGCTGGTCTTTGTTCTAGCTGCTCAGCTGTGCCCCCTACAGTCACCTGATTTCCGACCTAACACTAGTCACCTGATATTATCCTGGTAACTCTGATGTCGTGATTTGGAAGGTTCATTGACATGCTCAACTCATTTCCAGAAGCTGAATTGACTTGCTCAGGCCCCAGGGACCTGCACACGGGATGCAGAGACCTTTTTGGAGGTTCTCTGCAGCTCTAGGAGAAGTCCCAGATCAAGTTCTTCAGGGGTCTATCTCTTCCACCTGTCCACTCTGCCAACCATGGCTTTCTAGTCCCTGTTCTTAGCAGGAAAGATCAGACAAATAGGACATGTTTACTAGTCTTTTGAAGGCTTCAACAGAGCATAGGCTTGCTGGGAGCCCAGGTTCCTTCACCTGCAGTGAGCAGGACCAGTACCAACATCTCCTGGGGCCTCTGAAGAAGATACAGAGGGCTTTTTGTTTGTGTGGTACTGGCACCTGAACTCAGGAGCACTTTACCACTGAGCTACATCCCCAACCCATTTTTTATTTTTTATTTTGACATGCGGTCTCACTAAATTGCCCAGTCTGCCTTTGAACTTGTGATCTTCCTTCCTCACCCTCCTAAGTAACTGAGATTCAGGACCTTTTTGACATAAACCAACATCCAAGGCTGGTCCCTACCTCTGGACAAAGTTCCCGCAACGGCAGCAGGGTAACAGTGCTACTTCCACCCAATACCTTACCAACCTTGACCCTCAGCTGGGAGAAATCAGAATGCCTGGAAGACTGGATGAGTCCCTGAGGGCCTCCTCAGTGAAGAAAGAATTTTATGCTGGCTGTTGTGGCACACACTTGTAATTCCAACATTCTGGGAGGCTGAAGCTGGAAGATCATAAGTTCCAGGCCAGCCTGGACAACTTAGCAAGACTGTTTCAAAATAAAATAAGAAGGGTTCGAGATGTAGCTCAGTGGTAAAGTGCCCCTAGGTTCAATCCCCAGTGTCGCAAAACAATGACAACAACAACAAAAAACCTTTGGGGGATTACAGTAGACCAAGGGCCATCCAAAGCTCCATATCGTGCTTCCCATCTGCAGATAGCTAGCTGTCTGAGCAGTTCTGATTGTCTTCCAATCTCCATTCTTAAATTATTTCAATGAGAGAAAGGAGCAGGACTGGCACCAGGTTTGAGGAACTTGTGAAGAGGCTGTTTGTGAGGGATGCCTCTGAGAAGTCCTCTGCGGGCAGATAACACAGTGTTTAGAGGTTTTTCAGAAAAGGTCTTTCATGGAACTGGGATGACCCAAATCCTAAAATATGCCTCCCAAATCCCAACCATAGCCAGCTAGTTAACCAATGTGAAGTAGGAAACTGCCCACCCCTATTTCTAAGCCATACCTAATCTTCATCTTGACATTAAAATCAAACAATTGAACACTGCCCTCAAACTAAACTTAACCCTAACATTGACCCTTACCATGTACCTGACCCTAATACTAATCATAACCCTAAACTTGATTCCAGATTTGACTATGAACCTTAATCCTGAAGCTAACCATAAAATAGATTCTAAACATTACATGATCATGACATAAGCCTCATGCTAAATTTGATCTCTCTACCCTAAATATATCCCTAACCAAGAACCTGAACCTGACCTAAACCTAACCAGATACTGACATTGACCTAGAACCTGACTTAATTCTATACCTAACCATAATTTTTTTTTTGTACCAGGGATTGAACTCAGGGACACTTAACCACTTAGCCACATCCCTAGCCCTTTTTAATTTTTTTTTATTTTGAAACAGGGTCTCACTAAGATTCTGAAGCTGGCTTTGAACTTGGAATGCTCCTGTTTCAATCTCCTGAGTTGCTAAGATTACAGGCATGCACCATGATGCCCAGCCTAACCCTAATCTTGAACGTGACTGAATCTTGAAATTGACTCATTCTGACATTGATTCTGAAATTGACATTCATTCTAACCAACTATGAACCTGACCCTGACTTAACTCCAATCATGAAATTAACCTGATCCTGACCCTTATCCTAAACCTAACCATAACCCTGACACTAACATTATCTTTTTACCTAACCTTAATGCTCTCTTTGTGGGAAAATGTGTTATTCTGATCTTATTTTCACATATGCAGTTTATAATAAGGTTTTCTCTAATTAGCCATAAGAAATTGCTTTCAAATTGGGCGTGGTAGCACATATCTATAATCCTGGCTATTTGGGAAGATGAGGCAGGAGGATCTCAAATTTGAGGCCAGCCTGGGCAACATAGTGAGACCCTGCCTCAAAATAAAAAATAAAAAGAACTGAGGATATAGCTCATTAGTGAAGCAACCCTGGGTCAATCCCCAGTACCACATACACACACACACACACACACACACACACACACACACACACACTACTGTGTAATTATACAAATATAATTTTATTTTAAAAAAATTTTTATAGTTTTTTTGATGGGAGGAGGAGTTATAATTTTATTCATTTGTTGGTTAGTTGGTTTTGCAGATTTGTTGGTTGGTTGGTTTGGCAGTGCTGAGGATTGAACCCAGCACCACATACATGCCAGGCAAGTGCTCTACCACTGAGCTACATCCCCAGCTCTCTCTCTCTCTCTCTCTCTCTCTCTCTCTCTTTAAATATATATATATATTTAAATAATATTTACATATATATGATTTAAAATTTCAATCAAAAGGAAGATATTGCCAGATGGATTTAAAAAAAAGACAAAACTCTATGCTGCCTACAAGAAATGTACTTCAAATATAAAGACACTGATAAGCAAAAATAAAAGGATGAAAAAGCTGGGTGCAGTGGCACACACCTGTAATCCCAGCAGCTCAAGAAGCTGAGGCAGGAGGATTGCTAAATTCAAAGCCAGCCTCAGCAACAGCCAGGGGCTAAGCAACTCAGTGAGACCCTGTCTCTAAATAAAATACAAAATAGGGCTGGGGATGTGACTCAGTGATTGAGTGCCCCTGAATTCAATCCCCAGTACCCACCTCCAAAAAATGATGGAAAAAATCTCATGCTAATATTAGTTTAAAAATTTGGATTTACCAGTGGAAATGTTTAGCTACAAATACATACATATATATATAAAACTTGTATTGCTGTGAGATTTTCTAATTTCAAAATTAAATAAAATTAGGCATTTATCTAAAAAAATCAGAAGTGACTCCATTAATATTGGATAAAGTAAATTTCAGGGATAAGAAAATACAAAGATTCTTTGCTGGACTTGGTGGTACATGCCTATAATCCCAAAGGCTTGGAAGGCTGAGGCAAAGGAATCAAGAGTTCAAAACCAGCCTCAGCAACATAGCAAGGCCCTGTCTCTAAATAAAATATAAAAAAGTCTAAGGATGTGGTTCAGTGGTTAAGTGCCCCTGGGTTCAATCACTGGTACCAAAAGAAAGAGAGGGGGGATATAGAAAAATTCTTAACATTTAAAACTTAAAACCGGAGTTCCACAGTTGGGCATGGTAATACATACCTATAATCCCAGCAACTCAGTAGGTTGAGGCAGGAGAATCACAAGTTCAAGACCAGCCTCCACAATTTAGTGAGACTCTCATCAATTTAGCAATACCTTGTCTCAAAATAAAAAATAAAAAAGGCTGGGATGTAGCTCAGTAGTCAAGTGCTCCTGGGTTCAATGCCCAGTATGCAAAAATAATTAATTAATTAAAATTAAAATTAAAAAAGAGCTGGGGATGTAACTTGGTGGTAGAGTGCCTCTGGGTGTTATGGGCCAGGGTCTATGGACAATGACCAAACAGACTCC
Source organism: Sciurus carolinensis (assembly GCF_902686445.1). Classification (NCBI taxonomy): domain Eukaryota; kingdom Metazoa; phylum Chordata; class Mammalia; order Rodentia; family Sciuridae; genus Sciurus; species Sciurus carolinensis. The sequence goes on from NC_062232.1 coordinate 39,060,022, forward strand.
ATTTTACCCTGAGACTCCATGTCATGTAGGAAATGCTTCTTCCATGGTAACATCCCACCTCTGTACCCATCAATGGTTGCTTCGCATAGCATGTTTGGCAACACAAAATGGCAATTCTTACATAATATAAAATTGTTCTCTTTTTGGTTCCTATTTTTCTCGGACAATGTACCCTGTCAAGAGCGATTGTCTAATTGTTAGTAAAATTCTTTAACTTGTGCCCGACTAAGGTCGTTTTGACCCACTTCCCCTTCTGCTTATGATTTTAGATCTCATGATATTAGTTTGTAGTTTTGAATCATAGCAACACTCATTTATGATTGATTTACTGACTGATGATATAAAAATTCCTGCAACCCTACGCTCAGGGTTGTTCTCCCAATAGCCATTTTGGGCATTGTGTGAGATAGTCAGCAGGCCGGTTAATAAAGACTCTCAAATTTGAACTTCTTAGTGGTGATCGGTCTGTTCTTAAGTTGTGCCACACAACATGGGTTCAATCCCCAGTACTATAAAATTCAAACACACAAAAAACAGTTGCAAAATGCATGAAGCAAAAATTGATAAACTGCAAGGAGAAAAAAGCAAATTGACAATTACAGAAAGAAATTTCTTTAAGTTTTTCTTTTTTGTGGGGAGGAAGGGTACCAGGGATTGAATTCAGAGGCACTCAACCAGTGAGCCACATCCCCAGTCCTATTTTGTATTTTATTTAGAGACAGGGTCTCACTGACTTGCTTAGTGCCTCACTTTTGCTGAGGCTGGCTTTGAACTGGCGATCCTCCTGCCTCAGCCTCCCAAGCTGTTGGGATTATAGGCATGTGTCACCAAGACCTGGCTAAGCTTCTCTTAATAATTAATACAACAAGTAGTCAATCGATATCAGCAAGGACATAGTAGACTTGAACAACACTACTAACCAACTTAATTTCATTGATATTTATGGAACATATTGTTCAACCAACAGAATACACATTCTTTTCAAGTATATACAAAATTCCTAGTGAGATACATCAAATTCTGGGCCATCAACAAATTTCAGGCCTGGTGTGGTGGCACACGCCTGTAATCCCAGGAACTTGGGAGGCTGAGGCAGGAGGACCAGCCCCAGCAACTTAGGCCCTAAGCAATTCAGCAAGACCCTGTCTCAAAATAGATAATAAAAGGGGCTGGGGATGTGGCTCAGTGGTTGAGTTCAACTCCTGGTAACCCACCCCCCACAAAAAAAACAAGTTTCAATAAATTAAAACAAATTCAAGTGAAAGAAAAAATGTTCTCTAACCACGTAGGAATCAAATTTAAAATCAGGGATATAGCTCAGTAGTAGAGCACTTGCCTAGCATATATGAGGCCCCAGGTTCCATCACAAGCACTGCAAAAAATAAAAATAAAAAATAACAGAAAGGCCAGGTGCAGTGGTGCACACCTGTAATCACAGTGGTTCAGGAGGCTGAGGCAGGAGGATCATGAGTTCAAAGCCAAACTCAGCAACAGCGAGGCACTAAGCAACTCAGTGAGACCCTGTCTCTAAATAAAATACAAAATAGGGCTGGGGATGTGGCTCAGTGGTCAAGTGCCCCTGAATTCAATTCCCGCTACCAAAATAAAACAAAATAAAATAAATAACAGAAAGATCTTTGTAAAATCCCCAAATATTTTGAAACTAAATAACACACTTTAAAAAAATTCATTGGTCAAAGAAATCAAAAGGGAAATTAGAAGGCATCCTGAAATGAAGATGAAAATATATCAAAATTTCTGAAACAACTACAAAAGCAGGACTTATAGGGGAGTTTACAGCACAAAATGCCTATGTTAGAAAAAAAGGAAAGGCCTCAAATCAATACCCTCAGATTTCGCCTTCAGAAACTAGAAAATGAAGAGCAGATTAAAGCCAAGGTACACAAAAGAGAGGAAATGTCAAGATCAGGGCAGAAATCAGTGAAATAAAAAACAGAATAAATGAAAAAAAAATCCAATAAAGTCCAAAGCAGATTCTTTGAGTAGATAAAAATTTATGAGTGTCTAGCCAAACTTATCATTCAAAAGTACTAAGACACAAATTACCAATATAAAAAATGAAAGATGACAGATCTACAGATATTAAAAAGGATATGGGAGATTCTGGGAATTGAACTCAGAGGTGCTCTACCACTGAGCTACAACCCCAGCCCTTTTTATTACATTTTTTAAATTTTGAGGCTGGGGAGATAGCTCAGCTGGTAGAGTGCTTGTCTTGCAAGCACAAGGCCCTGAGTTCAATCCCCAGTACCGCAAAAAAAAAAAAAAAAAAAAAAAAAAAAATGTTGAACTAAATTTTGAGACAGGATCTCACTAAGTTGTTTAAGGTCTAGCTAAATTCCTGAGGCTGGCCTCAAACCTGCAATCCTCCTTCCTCAGCCTCCTGAGTCACTGGCATTACAGGCATGAGCCACCACACCTGGTGATATGGGCATATTTTGAACAACTCTTCGTGAATAAATTGCACAACATAGATGAAATTGACTCAAGTTACCAAAGCTCATTCAAGAAGAAATAAGGCTGGGGATATAGCTCAGTGACAGAGCACTTGCCTACCATGTGTGAGGCCCTGGGTTCCATTCACAGTGCTGCAAAAAACAGAAAGAAGGAAACATGGATAACTTGAATAGTCCTATATCTACAAAAGAAATTGCAACTACAGTTAAAAACCTCTCCCCCCCACCACTAAAAAACAGAAAACTTCCAGGCTCAGATAGCCTCATTAGTAAATAAGAAATTAAGAAAGATAACTGTTGTATACAAATGCTTCTAAAAGTTTGAAGATGGGGCTGGGGAGATAGCTCAGTTGGTAGCGAGCTTGCCTTGCAAGCACAAGGCCCTGGGTTCAATCCCCAGCACCGCAAAAAAAAAAAGAATAAAAGTTTGAAGATGAGGGAATACTTATAAACTCATTATGTGAGGCCAGCATTACCATGATACCAAAATCGGACAAAGCCATTGTAAGAAAGAGTACTACAAAATATCTCTCATGAACATGGATACAAAAATTCAGCAAATTCAATCTAGTGATATACTAAAAAGATATTAATCATGACCAAGTGGGGTCCAGGAAGTCTAGGCTGACATAACAGGTAAAAACAAATCATTTTAATTCAGAGTATTGACTAACTGAAAAATAAAAACTATATGACCATCTCAATAGATACAGCAAAAACACATGACAAAATCAAATATCCATTTCTTTTTCTTTCTTTTTTTTGGTCCTGGGATTGAACCCAGAGTGCTCTACCACCAAGCTACATCCCTGTATCCCCATTCCATCCCATTCCCTTTTTTTCAATTTTGAGTAGTTGAGAGTTTCTCTAAGTTGCTGAGGCTGGTCTTGAACTTTGAGCCTCCTACCCTAACCTACAGGAGTGCACTACCACACCAAGCTTTTTTTTTTTTTTAATAAAACTCTCAACAGATGGGCACAGTGGCACACATCTGTAATCCCAGTAATTTGGGAGGCTGAGGAGGGAGGATTGCAAGTTTGAGGCCAGCCTGGGCAACTTAGCAAAATCCCATCTCAAAATAGAATAAAACAAGATGGAGTGTAGCTCAAAGGTAGAGCATCCCTGGGTTCAATCCCCAGTAACACAAAACAAACAAAATCTCTCAGCAAACTAAAGACTTCCTCAATGAGATAAATGGTGTGTACAAAAATCCTGTATCTAAAATCATGAGGTAAAAAACTTAAAACTTTCCTTATAAGATCAGGAATATGATAGAAATATCTACTCTTATTGGGCACAATGACAGACACCTGTCATTCCAACAGCTGAGGGGGCTGAGGCAACGGGATTGCAAGTTCAAGATCAGCCTCAGCAACTTAGACTCGGTCTCAAAATAAAAAATAGTAAAAAAATTAAAAAATTAAAAAAATAAAAAATAAAAGGGTCTTGTAAAGCACCTCTGGGTTCAACTCCCAGTACCCAAAAATAAAAAAAAATCAACTCTTACCACTTCTCTTCCATATTATACAGGAAGTTCTAACTGACTATCAATGAGTTCTATCAAATATTTAGAAGAAAAAAATAACACCAATCCTATACAAACTTTTCCAGAAAGGATATCACAGATCTGAAATTGCACAAATAGTGTGAGAAATTATTGTGTGATAACCAATTCTACATGAAGGAATGCATACACTCCTCCTCCCCACAGTTTCAATTTATTGGCTTCTGAATGTGCATCTTAGACCTTTCTGCAGAGCCCTAGACACACAAATCTAAATGCCTACTGAACATTACCAATGGCTTATGAATATATGTGTGTGTCCAGAATATGTATTTTTTCTGTCTGCAGTATTTTTCCATGAGAGCAAGGTCTTTGCCCGACCTTGTTCACAACTGTATATTCAGTGTTTGAGGTGTGTGGTACGTGCCTAAGCTTGGTGGGGTTTACCTGTAATCCAACTACTAGGGAGGCTGAGGCAGGAGGATCAAAAGTTCAAGGCCAGCCTCAGCAACTTAGAGGGACTCACAACAACTTATCAAGACCCTGTCTCAAAATAAGAAATAGAAAGGACTGGAAATGTAGCCCAATAGAAGAGCAACCCTGGGTTCAATCTCCAGTATCTAAAACACACACACACACATACACACACACACACACACACACACACACACACACACACACACACAGAGTAAGTGCCTAAAGATTTTCTTTCTATTTTTCCCTCCTGTACTGGGGGTTGAACTCAGGGCCTCATGCATACTAGACAAATGCTCTACCACTGTCTGCATCCCTGGCCCTTTTTAAAATTTTATTTTGAAGCCAGGCATGGTGGCACACACCTGTAATCCCAGCAGCTCTGGAAGCTGAGGCAGGAGGATCATGAGTTCTAGGTCAGCCTCAGCAACTTAGTGAGATGTTGTTTCAAAATAAAAAATAAAAAGGGCTGGGGATGTAGCTCAGTGGTAAAGCATCCCAGGGTTCAATCCCCGGTACCAAATAAGCAAATAAAATTTTATTTTCAGACACAGTTATGCTAATTGCCCATGCTAGACTCGAACTTGAGATCCTCCTGCTGCAGTCTCTGGGTAGCTGGTATTACAGGCATGTACCACAGTTCCCATCTAAGAGTTTATTTCTTGTTAAAAAAAAAATCTTAGGGCTGGGGATATAGCTCAGTCGGTAGAGTGCTTGCCTTGCAAGCACAAGACCCTGGTTCGATCCCCAGCACCAAAAAAAAAAAAAAAAAAAAAAAAAAAAAAAAAAATCTTTCCACAAAGAAAATAGTAAGTCTAGAAGCTTTACACTCAAGTTCTACAAAACATTCAAGGAGCATATAATTTAACATCATATCAATTCTTACAGAGAATTGAAAAAAAAGAGGTTAGTTAAATCCCTAATTCATCTTATAAGGCTAGTGTATTCATTTCCTGGGGCTGCCATCGAACAGAGTGCCACAACGTGGAGGCTTAAAATAACAAAAATTTGAAAAAAGAAACACACACACACACACACACACACACAACATAAATGTCTTCTCTCATGATTCTGGACGCTAGTAATCTGAATTCAAGCACTCAGCAGGGCTGAGCTCCCTCTGAAACCTTTAGGTTTGCCTCTTCCTAACTTCTGGTAGTTAGCTGGTAATCCTTGGTGTACCCTGGCTTGCAGCTTTATAACTCCCATCTGCTTTTTGTCTTTTTGCCGGTATTGGGATTGAACTCAGGGGTACTTTACCATTAAGCTACATCCTCGATCCTTTTAATTTTTTTATTTTGAGACAGAGTCTCAGGATCTCACTAAGTTGCTTAGGGCCTCACCCACTGAATTACTAACGCTGGCTTCAAACTTTCTTTTTTCTTTTTTTTTTGGGGGGGGGATACTGGGGATTGAACCCAGGGGCACTTTACTGCTAAGGCACATCCCCAGCCCTTTTTTTTTTAAAATTTAATTTAATTTAATTTTTTTTATTGTAAACAAATGGGATACATGTTGTTTCTCTGTTTGCACATGGCGTAAAGGCATACCATTTGTGTAATCATAAATTTACATAGGGTAATGTTGTTTGATTCATTCTGTTATTTTTTCCCTTCCCCCCACCCCTCCCACCCCTCTTTTCCCTCTATATAGTCCTTCCTTCCTCCATTCTTGCCCCCCTCCCTAACCCTAACTCTAACCCTAACACTAACCCCCTCACCCCCCATTATGTGTCGTCATCCACTTATTAGTGATATCATTCGTCCTTTGGTTTTTTGAGATTGGCTTATCTCACTTAGCATGATATTCTCCAATTTCATCCATTTGCCTGCAAATGCCATAATTTTATCATTCTTTATGGCTGAGTACTATATATATATCTATATATATATATGGGCATCTAGGTTGGTTCCACAATCTGGCTATTGTGAATTGAGCAGCTATGAACATTGATGTGGCTGTATCTCTGTAGTGTGCTGATTTTAAGTCCTTTGGGTATAGGCCAAGGAGTGGGATAGCTGGGTCAAATGGTGGTTCCATTCCAAGTTTTCTAAGGAATCTCCACACTGCTTTCCAGAGTGGCTGCACTAATTTGCAGCCCCACCAGCAATGTATGAGTGTACCTTTCTCCCCACATCCTCGCCAACACCTGTTGTTGCTTGTATTCTTGATAATCACCATTCTAATTGGGGTGAGATGGAATCTTAGTGTAGTTTTGATTTGCATTTCTCTTATTACTAGAGATGTTGAACATTTTTCCATATGTTTGTTGATTGCTTGTAGATCTTCTTCTGTGAAGTGTCTATTCATTTCCTTAGCCCATTTTGTCGATTGGATTATTTGCATTCTTGGTGTAGAGTTTTTGGAGTTCTTTATAGATTCTGGAGATTAGTGCTCTATCTGAAGTATGATTAGCAAAGATTTTCTCCCACTCTGAAGGCTCTTTCTTCGCATTGCTGATAGTTTCCTTTTCTGAGAGAAGGCTTTTTAGTTTGAATCTATCCCAGTTATTGATTCTTGCTTTTATTTCTTGTGCTATGGGAGTCCTGTTGAGGAACTCTGGTCCTAAGCCGACATGTTGAAGATCTGGACCTACTTTTTCTTCTATAACCTTCAGGGTCTCTGGTCTGATTCCGAGGTCCTTAATCCATTTTGAGTTTAGTTTAGTGCATGGTGAGAGATATGGGTTTAGTTTCATTCTGTTGCATATGGATTTCCAATTCTCCCAGCACCATTTGTTGAAGAGGCTATCTTTTCTCCATTGCATATTTTTGGCCCCTTTGTCTAGTATGAGAAAATTGTATTTATTTGGGTTTGTGTCCGTGTCCTCTATTCTGTACCATTGATCCACCTTTCTATTTTGGTACCAATACCATGCTGTTTTTGTTACTATTGCTTTGTAGTAGAGTTGAAGATCTGGTATTGCGATACCCCCTGCTTCACTCTTTCTGCTAAGGATTCCTTTAGCTATTCTGGGTTTCTTATTCTTCCAAATGAATTTCATAATTGTTTGCTCTATTTCTGTAAGGTACGTCATTGGGATTTTAATTCCCCAGCCCTTTTTTAAACTTGTTTTTTAAATTTTGAGACAGAGTCTTGCTACATTGCTTAGGGCCTCGCTAAGTTGCTGAGGCTGACTTTGAACTTGCCATCCTCCTGCCTGAGCCTACTGAGCCACTGAGATTACAGACATGAGCCAGAATGCCCAGTCAGTCTCTGCATTTTTAATGACTCAACAAGGTCAGACACTTGCCAATGGTAGGCAGCACAGAATGTCTATCCAACACTTTGACTGTTGGCCCATGGTTGGATGGCCTTTGTAACAAAAGGCACACCACTGTCACACTGCAAATGATCTGCAGTCTAAAATGTGGAGTCCTGGGGCTGGGGAGATAGCTCAGCTGGTAGAGTGCTTGCCTTGTAAGCACAAGGCCCTGGGTTCGATCCCCAGCACCCAAAAAAATAATAAATAAATAAAATAAAATGTGGAGTCCTTTTGTGTGTGGGAGATGGGGGAGGGATCCATGATGCATTTCCATATTCAGGGAACAATGGTAGTGATGTGCTACACGGAGTCCATCAGCTGTTTGATTCCAGTTGGTGTCATCAGACAACATGGGTGACCCAGGCTGACCTCAATCACCAAGTCTCCATCACTGATCCCCCAACAGACCCCCATCGTCCCCAGAACTCCCCATCAACCACCTCTATCAGAAACAAGTCCCCTCCAACATGGCATGGTGGGGCACACCTGTAATCCCAGCTACTGGAGAGGCTTAGACCAGAGAATTGCAAGTTCAAGGCCAGGCTCAGCAACTTGGTGAGAACCTATCTCATAATAAAAAGGGTTGGGACATAGATAGCTCTGTGGTAGAGCACCCCTGGAAGGAAGAAAGGAAGAGCCCCTCTCCACCATAGACTCATGGTCTATGATATGGCAACCTCATATCAAATTCCATTCCTATGCCAACTCCTCACCCCTAAGATTCTCTTTCCTGGGACTGCTTTTATAGGAGGTCCCGCTTCTATACAGCACAGAAAAGTTAAACTAATTCTAAAGCTGTGGTTTCCAAACGTTTAAAAGCATCATTAGGCTGGGCGCAGTGGTGCACGCCTGTAATCCCAGAGGCTCTGGAGGCTGAGACAGGAGGATCGCGAATTCAGTGCCAGCCTCAGCAAAAGCGAGGCGCTAAGCAATTCATTGAGACCCTGTCTCTAAATAAAATACAAGATAGGGCTGGGGATGTGGCTCAGTGACAGGGTGCCCCTGAGCTCAATCCCCAGTACAAAGTAAATAATAATAATAATAATAATAATAATAATAATAATAATAATAAGGCACTTTAGAAACAGGTAAAGCAGGGGCTACTGATGGAATTCAGGTTTCTTAAAGCAAAACAAGAGTCAGTTAAGAACAAATTCCGTTTTTCTTCCATCAGTCGCCCCATTCCCACCTCAAGCAGACCTACTTATTGGATGACAAATGGGTCGGTCAAAACGAACCTACTCTTTACTACCAAAAGACACATGCTACTCAAGGGACCCTGACTCCGAAGTTCTCACTGAATGGAAAGACTCTCAGTGAAGTTCCCATCCCCGCCCACTTTGCGCAAAAGAGGGGCGGGTACAAACCCAGGGCTCACTGCTCAGCCACCTTGTCAATCAGCTCTCATCCTATAGCTCAGCACAAGCTGGAGCCTCAAAGCAGACTCTGGGCTCTTGATTGGTCCGCCTGGCGCTCTTTCAGCAGTAGAGCCCACCCTTTAAATGTGTCAAAGCTGCTCCAAAGAATAGGTGACAAACCTAAGGGCTGTCTCTGGCCCTTAGATACCTATCACAACTGGCTCCGCCTCTTTTGGCACGGAAAGGCGGACCGGGAAAGATTCCCTGAGCCTACCCGGGTTTCTCTCTGCTGGTGTTTTGTTTTGTTTTGTTTTGGGAACTGGGGATTCAACCCAGGGGCAATTTACCACTGAGTTACATCCCCAGCCCTTTTAATTTTGAGACAGAGTCTCACTACATTGCTTAGGGCCTCGCTAAATTACTGAACCCGGCCTTGAACTTGCTTGTTTGATCCTCAGCAATTTAGCAATTTAGCCAGACCCTGTCCCAAAATAAAAAATAAAATGGACCGGGGACGAGGATCCTCCAGTCTCAACCTCCCGAGCTACTGAGATTACTGGCATGCGCCACTGCGCCTGGCTCTTTGCTGGTCCTTTAAGGTGTCTTCTGTGGCCAGTGTCACCTGGGGAAGGGAGGAAGCCCAGCAGTGTTGGTTTTCGTGATGTAAATGGCAGCGGGACCCAGAGTCTCAACGCAGCCACAGTATGGAAAAACAAAAATCCGGGGGCAAAAATGAAAGGGAAATCTGCACAGGAAAGGGATTAGCAGGTGGGAGGAAGAGAGGGAGGGAAGAGGTGCTGAGGAGTGACATTGGCCAAATCATATTGTTAAATTGAGTGCATGTAGGAATATGTAACAACAAATCCTATCATTATGTACAACTATAATGCACCAATAAAAAAATGTGGAAAATATCTGGGGACGGGGCCAAAACACTTTAAGATTAACTCCACTCCACGTGCTGCTGTTGTGGTTTTCTTCTATAGCATTTAGACATTGGCTTTCTCCAAATCGCCAGGGTTGAAACCCTGTAAGGGAAATGGTGTGCGTTTGTGTGTGTCTGAAATACATTTAAATTTGTTGAATCAAAGCCTTTTGTAGGCCAGGTGTGGTGGCACAAGCCCGTAATCCCAGCAGCTTGGGAAGTTGAGGCAGGAGGATTGAAAGTTCGAGGCCATCCTCAGCAGTTTAGCGAGGCCCTTGGCAAATTAAGGAGACCCTGGCTCCAAATAAAAAATTAAAAAGAATTGGGGATGTGGCTCAGTGGTTAAGCACCCCTGGGTTCAATCCCCAGTACCAAAATTAAATAAATAAATAAAATAAACTTTTATAGGGTTAGATCCAAAACTGACTTCTCTGAACTCATATTTTTAAAATGAAATCTTCCCCCAAAGAGGCCACGTTTTTAGGGCAAACAATTTTGGGGAGCAAAAAAACGGATTCTGGATGAAGACAGTGGTGACCCCAGAGGTCACTATGACTTCAGATTCTTAATGGAAAAAAAGGCTGGGAAGTGACCACAGACAATATTTAACATTTAGGTGGAATCTATTTGAATCCTTGTTCAGAAAGGTGCGAACCTTGTTACACTTTTGTTTTTAATATTTTGACTTTTTCATTTTTATTGATTTTATGTTCACTTAGTTTGTAATCTTATAATTTTAGTTTTGCTATTTTATTTTCAACTTTTATTTTATTTTGTAAAATTTTTATAACTTAAAAAAATTTATTGCTGCTGGCTTTTTAAATTAAAAATTCCAAGAATTCTGGTGTTAACAGGTTTGAGGACATAGATTTATGATACTTTGAAACTATTAATAATCTATAGAGTATTTTACTTATTCATTAATTCACTCATTCCCAAAACCCTATTATATGTACCCCCATAATATGAAGGTCTTATAGGAAATATCATTAATATCAGTAATTACTAATTATTAATAATAACAGTTAATAGCTAGGTGTAGTGGCACATGCCTGTAACCCCAGCTACTGGAGAAGCTGAGGCAGGAGGATCAAAAGTTCTCTGGGACTAGCCTGGGCAATATAGACAGATCCTGTCTCAAAATAAAACAAAGCATGCTGAGGATGTAGCTCATTGGTAGAGCACTTGTCTAGCATGTGGGAGGCCCTGGGTTCAATCCCCACTACCTCAGATAATAATAATAACAGTTAATGAAAATAAAATAGAAACTCTGATAAGAAATTCAAGTAAGTGCTGTATTACTTAGTGTTGATGTGTCAGTAAGAGTCATTATACATTGCATAGAAATGCGATTGTCTCTTTTTCTCCTACTTGGTTTGTGAGAAAAATGTGAGCATTTTACAGAGGCTTTAATGTCTTACTAATATTGTGTGTGTATGTGTGTGTGTGTGTGTGTGTGTACTCATTAATCCTCGCAATGTCCTTTATGAAGGTCAGGTGTGGTGGTGCATACCTAAGGCAGGCCAAGACAAATTTTCGAGACCAGGCTCCACAACTTAGTGAGACCTGTCTCATAAACTAAATAACTGCAGGCTGGGGAGATAGCTCAGTTGGTAGAGCGCTTGCCTTACAACCACAAAGTTCTGGGTTCGATCACCACCACCACACACACAAAAAAAAAAAAAAAAAAAAAAAAAACTAAATAACTAACAAGGTCAGGTGATGTAACTCAGTGGTAATGTGCATTGGGTTCGATTCTCACTACATATATATCCTTATGAGGTAATTAATATCATTAGCCCTTTTACAGATGAAAGCAAGAGCATAAAGTGATACATTTGATAAGGAGGGGATTTGGATTTTTGCTCTGGCAGTCTTGGCTCCCAATGCTGTGCTCCTAACCATTAGATTAAACTATCTTTTTGTTCTGTTTTTTTTTTTTTTTCAAAATTATTTTCATGATCTCATTTGTCTACTATTTATTGAGACAAAAGAACACAGGAGTTCTAAGAAAAAAATTGAATGAAGCAGACTCGGGTATGGCAGTACACACCTATTGTCCCAGCTACATGGAAAGATTGTAAGTTTTTTTTTAAAAACATTTTTTTAGTTGTCAATGGATCTTTTTATTTTATTTATATGTGGTGCTGAGAATCGAACCCAGGGCCTCACACACACCAGGCAAGTGCTTTACCACTGAGCCACAACTCCAGCCCTGAAAGATTGTAAGTTTGGGGCAAGGCTGGGAAACTCAGACCCTATCTCAAAATAATAAGGAAAAAAAAGACTGGGGATATAGTTTCGTGGCAGAGTGCTTATCTAGCATGCACAAGGCCCTATGTTCAATACCTCTCATGGAGTTGCAGGGGGTGGGGAGGAATAGTATCCCCTCTCCCAAAAAAAGAGAGATCCTGAAAAATAATTCTTACTCTTTCTGTGATTTCAATTAATTGCTTAGAATTTAGGAGAATGTTAGTTCCTACTGCAAAGCTGGTGAGTGAGTGAATTTGTTATTCCTTATTTAACAAATATATGTGGTAGACAATACAAATGAAGACACAAGTGAAAAACAGTGGCTTTTATTGTTTCAGTTAACACAATTTGGAATTAGCAAATTAATGAAATGTGATAATTTATGCAATGTAATATATGTACAACATATTTCAGACATAGTACTACTCAAGTTGAGACCAAGGAGATCAGAAGCATCTTGAGAAGGTAAAGCTAAATCGAAATCTTTCCCAGCAAAAAATTCTTTCCCGATCCTTCCAAGAGAATGTGACTCTAACAACACTTTCATTTCTGATTTCTGGTCTTCAGAACTGTGAGAGAAATTCTATCATTTTAGCCTTTCTACCCCACCCCATCCCAGAAGGCATGACATGTTAAAAGACACTACGTTTTTAAAGAAAATACAGCTGTTTTATGATCCATTCAAATAACACCATCAAGTGATCAAATACTATAAAAACCCACCCTGAGACAGATAGAAATTTAAAAAAAAAAATACTGAACTCGTAAGAAAAGCTCCCATGAATCCTTGGCTATTTGTATGCCCGAAATGCCCATGAACTTTTGGAAAGCAAAACAAGCAGCTTCAGAGCAACCCAGCCACATCCTTGCCCACAGAAAGTAGCCTCTGTGAGGACAATGTGCCAAGCCCAAAGAAAACCAGTGCCAAACTGTGACCCTGTCTTGACTCCACCTTCAGTTCAATCTCTTGCTATTATTTCTCTATAATTTGGGGGGCGGGGGGCGAGGCTGGTAATGGGAACCGAACTCAGGTGCATTCTGCCTTTGAGCTACAACCCCAGCCCTTTAAAAAATATTTTGAGATAGGGTCTCACTAAATTGCCCAGGCTGGCCTCCAGCTTGGGATCTTTCTGCCTCAGCCTCCCAAATCATTCAGATCACAGGTGCGCATGACTGCTTGCCTTCTATAAATATTAAGACCCCAGACTAAGGGGTTGCTTTTCACTCTAGAAATAGGGTAACAGTGGCCCACTTTATGCTTTGAATATAACCCTTGCTGCTCTGCCACTGCAGCTTATTTTTTTTATTAATTTTTTTTTTATTTTTACAGACTGCATTTTGATTCATTATACACAAATGGGGTACAATTTTTCATTTCTGTGGTTGTACACAATGTAGATTCATACCATTCATGTAATTGTACATATACATAGGGTAATACTGTCTGTTTCATTCTACTATCTTTCCTTCCTCCACCCCCTCGTGCCCCATTTTCCTCTACACCATCCAAAGTTCCTTCATTCTTCTCTTCCCCCCAACTCGGTCCCTGCCACCCCACCTCATTATGTAGGTATCATCATCCACTTATCAGAGAAAACATTCGGCCTTTGGCTTTTTGGGCTTGGCCTATTTCACTTAGCATGATATTTTCCAACTTCATCCATTTACCTGAAAATGCCATAATTTTATTCTTCTTAATGACTGAATAATATTCCATTGTATATATATGCCACAGTTTCTTTATCCATTCATCAATTGAAGGGCATCTTGGTTGGTTCCATAATCTCCCTATTGTGAATTGAGCTGCTATGAACTTTGATGTGGCTGCATCACTGCAGTATGCTGATTTTAAGTCCTTTGGGTATAAATCGAGGAGTGGGATAGCTGGGTCAAATGGTGAGTCCATTTCAAGTTTTCTGAGGAATCTCCACACTACTTTCCAGAGTGGCTGCACCAATTTTCAGCTCCACCAACAATGTATGAGTGTGCCTTTTTCCCCACACCCACACCAACACTTATTGCTTGTGTTCTTGATAATAGGCTTTCTAACTGGAGTTAGATGAAATCTTAGGGTGGTTTTAATTTGCATTTCTCTAATTACTAGGGATGATGAGCACTTTTTCATATATTTGTTGATCACCTGTATATCTTCTTCTGTGAAGTGTCTGCCCGGTTCCTTGGTCCATTTATTGATTGGGTTCTTTGTATTTTTGGTGTAAAGTTTTGGGTTTTTTTTTTTTTGCGGTGCTGGGGATTGAACCCAGGGTCTTGTGCTTGTGGGGCAAGCACTCTACCATCTGAGCTATATCCCCAGCCCTGATGTAAAGTTTTTTAATTTCTTTATAAACTTTGGAGATGAGTGCTCTGTCTGAAGTGTGTGTGGAAAAGATTTTCTTCACTCTGTAGGTTCTCTTTTCACATTAGTGATTGTTTCCTTTGCTGAGGAAAAGCTTTTTAGGTTGAATCTATCCCATTTATTGATTCTTGCTTTTATTTCTTGTTCTATGGGGGTCTTGTTAAGAAAGTCTGGTCCTAAGCCAACATGATGGAGATTCGGGTCTACTTTTTCTTCTATTTGGTGAAGGGTCTAAGGTCTGATTCCTAGATCCTTGAACCATTTTGAGTTGAGTTTTGTACAGGGTGAGAGATTGGGGTTTAATTTCATTTTACTGCATATGGGTTTCCAGTTTTCCCAGCACCATTTGTTGAAAAGGCTATCTTTTCTCTATTGTAAGTTTTTGGCACCTTTGTCTAGTATGAGATAACTGTACTTATGTGGGTTTGTCTGTGTCTTCTATCCTGTACTATTGGTCTACCTGTCTATTTTGGTGCCAGTACCATGCTATTTTTGTTACTATTGCTCTATAGTAGAGTTTAAGATCTGGTATGGTGATACCTCCTGCATTACTCTTCCTTCCCAGGATTGCTTTGGCTATTCTGGGTCTTTTGTTCTTCCAGATGAATTTCATGATTGCTTTCTATATTTCTATGAGTAATGTCATTGGAATTTTAATTGGAATTGTGTGGAATCTGTATAGTACCTTTGGAATTATGACCATTTTGATAATATTAATTCTGCCTATCCAAGAACATGGGAGATCTTTCCATCTTCAAAGGTCTTCTTCAATTTCTTTCTTTAATGTTCTGTAGTTTTCATTGTAGAGGTCTTTCACCTCTTTGGTTAGATTGATTCCCAAGTATTTTATTTTTTTCAAGGCTATTGTGAATGGAGTTGTATTCCTCATTTCCCTTTCAGATATTTCATCGCTTATGAATAAAAATGCTTTAGATTTATGTGTATTGATTTTATATCCTGCTATTTTGCTGAATTCATTTATGAGGTCTAGAAGTTTTCTGGTGGAGTTTTTTGGATCCTCTAAAAACAGAATCATGTCATCAGCAAATAGTGACAGCTTGAGTTCTTCTTTTCCTATTTGTATCCCTTTAATTTCTTTGGTCTGTCCAATTGCTCTGGCTAGTATTTCAAGGACAATATTGAATAGAAGTGGTGAAAGAGGGCATCCCTGCCTTGTTCCAGTTTTCAAAGGGAATGCTTTCAGTTTTTCTCCATTAAGAATGATGTTGGCCATGGGCTTAGCATAAGTAGCCTTTAAAATGTTGAGGTATGTTCCTACTATCCCTATTTTTTCTAGTGTTTTGAGCATGAAGGGGTGCTGTATTTTGTCAAACTCTTTCTCTGCATCTATTGAAATAATCATATATTCTTAACCTTAAGTCTATTGATGTGATGAATTACATTTATTGATTTCCAGATGTTGAACCAAACTTGCATCCCCAGGATGAACCCCATTTGATCGTGGTGCACTATCTTCTTAGTATGTTTTTGTATGTGATTTGCCAGAATATTGTTAAGGATCTTTGCATCTATATTCATCAGAGATATAGGTCTAAAATTTTCTTTCCTTGATGTGTCTTTGTCTGGTTTTGGTATCATGTTCTGTTTTTTTGGTTTTTTTTTGCGGTGTTGGGAATTGAACCCAGGGCCTTGTGATTGCAAGGCAAGCACTCTACCAACTGAGCTATCTCCCCAGCCCTCATGTTCTGTTTTGTTTTGTTTCGCTTTTATTTTTTTTTACAGACTGCATTTTGATTCATTATACACAAATGGGGTACAACTTTTCATTTCTATGGTTGTACACGATGTAGATTAAACTATCTTGAGAACTTAGCTCTTGTTCGAAGAGTTCTCTTGGGATTGGGGTGTAGCTCAGTGATAGTGTGAAGACAGGAATTTGTTGGGTGTGATGGCACGCCCCTATAATCCCAGCTACTCAGGGAGGCTGAGGCAGGAGGATCACAAATTTGAGGCCAGCCTCAGCAACTTAGTGAAACCTTGTCTCAAAATAAAAAAGTGAAAAGGGCTGGGAATGTAGTTCAGTGGTAGAGTGCCCCTGGGCTCAATCCCTAGTACTGCAAAAAAAAAGAAAGAAAAATTTGTTAAGAAAATTGTATTCTTTCCATGAATTTTTGCTCATTTATACTTTGTTGTTGTTTTAAGACAGGATCTCACTATTTTGCCCAGGCTGACCTTACACTCCTGGGCTCAAGTGATTTTCCTGCCTCAGTCTCCTGAATAGCTGGAACTACAGCTTAATTAATTTTCTCCTTCCTTCCTTCCTTCCTTCCTTCTTTCCTTCCTTCCTTTTCTTCTTTCTTTCTACCAAGGATTGAACCCTGGTGCTCTACCACTGAGCCACATCCCCAGCCCTTTTTACTTTTATTTAGAGTCAGGTTCTCAATAAGTTGCTTAGGGCCTCACTGAGTTGCTTAGGGCCTCACTAAGTTGCTGAGGCTGGCTTTGAACTCATGATCCTCCTGCCTCAGCCTCCTGAGTCACTGGGATTACAGTTGTGCATCATCACACCTGGACCCTCAATATATTTCCAAGTTCACATTTTTAGCTGTTGTCATATTATTTTGTGATGCTTAAGTCTATCTATAATAGTTGTGAATGTGGCAAGATATTTTAGTTTTTTTATTTTTAATTTTTTATTCGTAGGTGGACACCTTTATTTTTATTTATTTATTTTTATGTGGTGCTGAGGATCAAACCCAGTGCCTCACACGCGCTAGGCGAGCGCTCTACCACTGAACCACAACCCCATCCCAAGATATTTTAGTTTTATTTCCTGGGTAATCCATGAGAAGAACTGTAAACAATCCCATTTAGATGGTCCCAAATTATCTGGGATGCACTTTGCTAATCTGTTTTCGGTAAGCTCCTGGTCAACTTTGTGCAGTGTATAAAACCTAAACTCTTTCTAATTCTGGTCCATGGAGCCTTGCTGTTCTGTCTGGCCCCTGACCACTTCCATAGCGTCATCTCTAACCACTCTTGTCATCACAATAGCTCAGCCACACTAGCCTTCTGGTGGGACTTATCTATTGATTTATGAGCTTGTTTCTCATTGTCTTGCCCTTGTTAAATCAACTTTTGAGACTAAGAGGCCTCTGATATTTCAGGGTTTATTGAGCTATTACAGCGATTACAGATGCTAGGCAAAGGTGAAAGGATCAGTTCTGGGACAAATTTCCAAAGTCACCAGCAGCATAGCCAGATAAGTTGGAAAAATGGTCACTGAACCTAAGGGGCCAGGGTGCTGTATAATGAGTTGTAGGGAGAAGAAACAAATCGTTTATATTGGACGTCCTCTCGCTATAGATAAGAGAGGCAGGACACCTCCAGGTGAGCAAAGTCCTGGGATAGGCGGTTAGTCCATACATAAAAGTGTTTGCTGCTTCTTGCTTGGTTGGTTCTAAAAGAAGAATGCAATGTTGCCTTAGTGGCTAATCAGCAGCATACAGGAAAGGAATGCAAAGCAGTTTTTTCCTTTTTCTTTGTTGATTTAGCTGGAAACTGTTAAAATGAAATTCACTTATCTCTTGCCCCCCTCCATTCTTGGGCATGTAACTTAACTTAGGATATCTCAGAATATCACCCACCATCCTGTAAACTCCTTGAGGACAAAGACTGTCTCCCAGAAGCAGGCCCTGAAACAAGGATTGAAGTCAAGTAGTTTATGTAGGAAGTGATTCCAAGACATGCCTGCAGGGCATCGGACAAGTGAGGAAGCAGACAATGAAGGGAAGGCAACCAAAGAACTGTTGGAAGTGTTGTTGTTTTGGTACCAGGGATTGAATCCAGGGGCACTTAATCACTGAGTCAAATCCTCAGCCCTTTTTATTTTTATTTTTTTTGTTTCATTTTTTTTTTAATTTGAGACAGGGTCTCATTAAGTTGTTTAGGGCCTCACTAAATTGCTGAAGTTGGTCTTGAACTTTCTATCCTCCTGCCTCAGCCTCCCAAGTCTCTGGGATCACAGGCATGTGCCACACTGCACATAGCAATCAATAAAGTGTTTTTAAGTTATTCACCACTGTGGGCAATATTCCCACTGGGGAGTTTTGAGGCCAGCGGAGAACATACAAATTGGCCAATCTGAGGGGTGAGGGGAGAAGAGTATTTATCTACCAGCTCTCATCAGTCAGGGTTGAAGGCTGCTTTGGGGCAGGGTGAGGGTCTTAATTTAATGGCACCTGCAATCTGCCCTCCAGCAAAGCCACGTAGAATCTGGTGTTTGAAAGTTAGCCAGTGCACACTAGAACCGTAAGGCCTCAGGGCTATGGACAGGGAGATGACAGTGCCTGTCATAGGAACTGTCTTGTTCTTTGGGCCTTGTACAGAAGAAATGCTCTGTTAGATTGAAGGATGGAGGTTGGCATCTATTATGTTGGCGCAGCAAATCTGGGTCCCAAAATATCAAAATTCAAATGGCCTTGGGGTCAAATGGTAGGATGAATCATTGTGATTAAGTTCTCTGACCACTCACATTAGCCCCGACCCTAGTCCCAGAATTTCTGAGGGCAGGGACTCATATCCATCAGTGCCTGGCACACTGTAGGGGCCTAACACTCAATAGACACTCAATTCCCACCCCTTTGTCCCAGTGTGGGCCCTAAAAGGTCAGTCACCTGCCAGAGTGGATACAGTGGAAAAGATGGGAAAGGACAAGTGATGGTGGATCTACCACAAAGGTAGTGTAGACTGGAAAATTGGCATGATCTACTAAAGCTGATCACATTTACCCCAACTTCATTCCTAGATATATTTCCAAGAGAAATTAGTGCATATGTCCATCAAAAGACGTGTACAAGAGGGTGAGGTGGCACATGCCTGTAACCCCAGCAGCTTGGGAGGCTGAGACAGGAGGATTGCAAGTTTGAGGCCAGCCTCAGCAATTTAATAAGGCCCCAAGACCCTGTCTCAAAATAAAAAAATAAAAAGGGCTGGAAATGTAGCTTGGTGGGAAAGCACCGCTAGGTTAAATCTGCAGTACCGAAAAAAAAAAAAAAAAGATGTGAGATCTATACAAGAATATTCATAGAGTGCTAGGGATATGGCTCAGTGGTAAAGCATTTGCCTAGTATGTGGAGGGTCCTGGGTTTGATCTCCAGCATCACAAAAAATTATTTTAAAAAAATGTTCAGAGGGCTGGGGATATAGCTCAGTTGGTAGAGTGCTCACCTTGTGAGCACAAGGCCCTGAGTTCAATTCCCAGCACCACACACAAAAAAATTTACCCTTTGGGGTTGGGGATTTAGCCAGTGGCACAGCACTTGCCTAGCACGCACAAGGCCCTGAGTTCAGTCCTTGGCCCTGGGAAAAAAAAAAAAAAAAAAACGTTCAGAAGCTGAGCATGGAGGCACATGCCTATAATCCCTGCAACTTGGGAGACAGAGGCAGAAGGATCACAAGTTTAAGACCAGCCTCTGCAACCTAGTGAGATCCTGATTCAAAATAAAAATAAATAAATAGGGGGCTGGGGAGATAGCTCAGTCGGTAGAGTGCTTGCCTTGCAAGCACAAGGGCCTGGGTTTGATCCCCAGCACCCCAAAACAAAACAAAATAAAAATAAATAAATAAAAGGGCCAAGGGTATAGCTCAAGTGGTAAAGCACTCCTGAGTTCAATCCCCAGTACCAGAAATGAAAAGAGCTTGATGAGGCAGAGCCTAGGGAAATAGGAAGCATTCATCCTTAGGGCTGTAAACTTGAGGGGAATGGATGGGTAGGGGATATCACCTACATAGGAGGTAAGTACCAAAAGTTTATCAAACACACACTAGGCCAATCACTGCTCTAAGCAGAACATACCTGAATCCTTGCCCTTCTGGAGTTTGCATGCTGGTGTGTCAGGGGGTGCATTCTCTGGGCCACAAACTGAATAACTAGGCCAACGTCCCTTCACTTCCAGTTTCAGCAAATACGGGTTGGAGGGTAGAGAGTGCTCCCTTTGGGGCCTATCCTTGTGTTGGGAGAGTGGCCCCAAAAGGAAGCACTCAGGGAATGATAGTCCTCACTTACAGGAAGGATCATGTGGATATGGTTCCTGCCTTAGCCACATACACGGGGACTAGGGCTCCTCCTAAGACTCACTCATCAGCCAGGGGCAGACCATTGCCTCTGGTGGTTGGGTCCAGTGGTATTAATGCAAGGAGACAATGGAGACTGTCTATTCTGAGAGAGAAAGTGAGGGGAGGAAGATTTGTTTGAGAAAAAGAATTGGGGCCAGGAGAGAAACACAGACATGTACACAGAGATGCAGGCTTATTTTGTTTTGTTTTGGTGTTGCTAGAGATGGAACCCAGGACCTCAAGTATGCTAGGCAAGTGCTGTACCACTGAACCATATCCTCAGTCCTGAGATGGTTTTTGAGTAAGAGACAACCCTGATTTGGGACAGAACGGAATAGAGAACTATCCAGACTGATCAAGATATAAGATAGAGGAAGATGTCTCCAAACCCAGAGAGAAGCAGAGAAGGGTAGACAAACACATCCTCAGTGACTGAAAAACCATTCTCTTATGCATCACCCTCAATCTTCAGTCATCCCAATCCAACTTTAAATGTAGGTCCCAGTGTGGTAGCTTATTTCTAAAGGTGGCTGCCATCAATATCTTCCTATATGCTACATCCCTACCCAGAGAAGCCCTTAACAACTCCATAAGAACTCTAGGGTATTCTGTTGGAGAGAAGTCATGTGGAAGAAAACTGAAATGCCAGACATGGGGGAAGAAACCATCTTGGACTTCCAGTTCAATTGAGCTTCAGATGACTCTAGCTCCAGCCACTATCTAATTGAGATCCCCAAAAGAGTCACCTAGTTAAGCCCATGCAACCCAGAGATCATGAAAGATAATATCATATTGTGATTTTAAGTCACTAAGCTTTAGGAGGTTTGTTACACAGTAATAGATAACCAGAACATCCAGGAAAGGCAGCAGTGACCCTTTTAAGGTTTGTGACAATCCCACCTTCAAATCCCCTTCACAACAAAAACAATGGTAGCCAGTCAGATTTTCAGTCCCTTTAATTAGGCCCCCTGAGGAGTGGATAGAATGGCAGGTAGCAGGAAGGGAAGGTGGCTAATCTTGAGTCCCACTCAGCAACTGGTCAGTCCTCATCATCTGGCAGCTGGATTTTGCTGGGGTCGAAGCAGTTCGATTCCATGATGGGGAGGCCATTGGCCTCTCGGTATTTCACAAGCCTCTCAGCTTCCCGGCGGGCCCACTCCCGCATCCTGGAGGTAGAAGCAGTGGGTGGATGTGAGGAATCTCCACTACACACCAGTACCCTACCCCACTTCAGCATCCCATTTCCCAATGGTGCAGGGTCAGGATTTCCAGCAGAGACCCCTTCAACCTCTACCCCTTCCTCTGCCCCCTACCCAGCCCAGTCTCTCAGACGCCCCTTGCACCTGTAGTCAGGCAGATAAGCCACAAAGGTGGTGCCTAAGACCAGGACAATTGATACACCAAAGAAGAAGACAGCCCGCATGTTCCAGAGGTCCACAACAGGGTCCTTGTCGTAACCATGAAAATCTGGGTTCTGTGAAGGAGAGGTCAGTGAGGGCTTCCTGTTGCATCATAAAGCTGTATGCTGGTCCTGTATAACCTGGTCTCCAATCTTCCCTCAGACCCACCTCCTCCCTCACTAAATTGCCTTTCTCTTCTTAGGACACGTTAATTTCCTTCCCATCACAGAGCCTTTGCACTTGTTGTTCCCTCTGCCTAGAAAGCCTTTCTCCCAGATCTAATTATAGCTGGATCCACCTCCATCTCTTCATTCAAGATTTTGACTTCATTGTCAAATGAAGAGTTGGCTCCTTCGATTCCTTTAGGAGGCATCCCCTAGTCACCTTGTTAACAGACAACCCAAGAACCACAGCAAACTGCTATTTTTATAGGTCAAAAATGGCTGAATACTGGCAACTTCCTATGGTTCAACCTAATAAAATAGCACCCTGCCCCCAAGTTACTCTCCATGTACTTATCTGTCCTATAGCATCCTATATATCCAATATCTTCAACCAGAGGTTAGTGTTGATGAAACACTTATTATGTGCCAGGTCTTTTCAAATATGCAAACCTCACAACATCTTAGAGGTGGGAGGTGGCAATAATAAACACCTTCTAATGTTGAGTACTTTCAAAGTGCCAGTTTCTCTTCTGGCGATTTTTGACTCACTCAATTATATGAGAACAGATTTTATTTTTTAGGTGTCCTATTATTTTTCCCATTCTACAAAGAAATTAAGGCATCAATTAAGCTACTTGCCCAAGGTCACACAGATAACTTAGTGTTTGGATTCTAACTTGGGCTGACTCCAGAGCCTCTGCTATTGACATGGTACAGGAGACCTGGTAGCTCTAAGTTCAAATACCATATTCATTTATGTGAGCTTGAGCAAAAAACTTCGCATCTCTGTGCTTCAGTTTCTTCATATGTAGATGAGAAAAACCTTAAAATCGGGTTGTTTTGCAGACTAAATGAGTTAATGTATATAGTGTTTAAAACAGGGACTGACACCAAGCAAGTGCCCTGTCAATGTTTAGTATTAGCGGGATTCTATTTCTTCTCATGTGTTTTGAGCGTTGCGCACTTCAGGTTTGATTTCTGTCTCCAAAGTAAGGCCAATACAGTCTCTGGCCCTGGACCGAAGATATCAGGGCACAAAGGACAAGCAAGACAAAATTCCCAAGTCTTCAAAGATTTTGCCGGCTGCGCAATTCTCAGCATCCAAGAACGTCCTCTACAACTCCCGGTCCTCGGATCCCTGATTGACCCCTCCGGCGTCCCGTTCCCCCTCCCACTCACCTTCTCATAGAGGTTTTCGTCCTCGGGTTCTGGGTCCTCCTGCCAGCGCATGGTCGGTTCCGGCGGCCGCTTTCCCGCCACAGCAGACGGAGCGACCACAGCCCTTGAGGAGCTGGACTCCCAGCGAACGCGGGCAGCGGGGAGCCCTCGTGTCGCTGCTGCCGCCAAAAGGCGGCGAGCGCACAAACCTAACAGTTCGGTCGCCATGACAGATTGTGCTCCAGGGCCTCGGGGGGGCGGAGACGGAAATGGAACTGTGCGCAGCTGCAGTTGACCCAAGCGTGACCATTGTCGCTCCGCCCCCACCTCACTAAATAGATCCCGGGTTCAAGTTTGTGTTCAAATGAGGAGGGGCGTTGAGAAGTCCTCCTTTCCCTCCCATGTCATGGTCTCATGGGACCAGCCAGTCTCTTATCCTCTTGGTTAGGCTGAGAAATTTCGTCTTGATAAGAAGAAAGCGGTGACATCTGGCAGGCCCCGTAGGGAAAGAGGTGGAGCTTCCGCTTCGCTTTCAACTTCAAAGGAAGCCACGCTTCTAAAAAGCGGGCCTTGCGGGATTGGCCAATAGCTACTCTTTTTCTGGTCTTGCGGGGCGTTTTCACGGGGAGTGGGGCGGTGGCATACGCTTGCCAATCAGAAGCGGCCAGGGCCGGCCGACGGCGGGCGGCAACCAATAGACGAAGCCGGCCAGAGCGCGCTCCCTTAGTAGGTGGATGGTGGTCGAAGCGCCGGCTCCCTTCTCCTCGTCGCCATTTTGTGCTGGTGATTGCGGCCGGCTGGGAGTAGGCGGCAGTGAGTTTCTCTGGGAGGGCAGCGCGCTTGGCGCTTCTCCCCTCCCCCCTCCTCCCTTCTGCCTCCAGCCTTGGACTTGATTGTTGAGCGCTCCGGCCTTGGCTGAACTGGGAGAGTTGGAGGAGGTGGCGGCGGGCCGAGGTGATGCCTGGGAGCCCTCCTTTGACAGCCCGGGCCGAGAAGGTGAGCGTCGACGCTGGTCGTGGGGGCGGAGGTAAGGGGTCCGGAGCCTGTGGGGGGTTGCTTAGAAGAGGCGCGAGGGCAGACTGCGGGTCCGGGTTACGCGTGGAGCCGAGGGATGTATGTCTGGCCTGAACCGGGGAGGGGGTGTCTTTTTTTTTTTTTTTTTTTTTTTTTTTTTCGTGTTAGAGCAAAAGCGCGTGCGCGATTAGGACACGGGACGGGTGCACGCGGGTTGGGGGAAGGGAGGGACGGATGGGAGTGGGCTACAGGGCCTTAGTGAGTTTGCCGTCCCGAACTTTATCCACGGAAAGGCTCGTGTCTGCGACTTTGGTTTTTATCCATAGGGGAGGAGGTGTGCTGACTGACCTGTGTTACTTTGCTACTTATCTATCCACGGGGAAATGTCCGGTGGCTCTGGTCCTTATTCGTGGGGGAGGGGGAGGGTGCGGGTGCTGAGAAAAAATATGACTTTGGTCTTTATTTTTGGGATGTGTATCTGTGACTCTGGTTGTTATTCTTCGGGGGGCTGTCTTGTTACTTGCTCATACCCATTTGGTAACTGCGGAGCGACTGTCAGGGAATGTGTGACTTTTGCCCCTTTTCTTGGGGAGTTCGTTTCTGTGTCATGGACGCTCATCGTTTGAAAAGGGGCTCAGTGTGTTGATTAGACTCTAAATGTAGGATCCTTCTGTGATTTGGTCCGTAGTTATTTGGGGTTTGCGCTGTAACTTTGGCTTCTATCTGTGTGGATGCCAGAGTCTAGAAGGTTTTCTCAGCCACTGGGGCCAGCTTGGAATTCTCACTTTTACCCACCTGGAAGCAGGTAACTGGTTCCCCCTGGCTTGAGGAGGAAGAGAAAATTAGTATGTGTACAAGGAGGAAAGGTGTGGTGGCAACCTAATGTTGGGCAGGTGCTGTAACCGCCTGGCTTCACCTGATTCCTGTTCAGAGGGTGGGGCATGAAGATTCTGTGATACATTCTGACCCCTAGCAGGGTCACATGGCTCTCAAGACTCCCTAATTCTCATGGCAACCCTGAAAGTCGGATGAAGTGGCTGCTTCTGCATACTAGAAGAAGAGCATAGTGTTTTGGAACAGCTCAGAAAGGGCCTCTTTTGCCTTGGAAAACTTGGCCTCAGAGCCCTGGGGAGAGAGCCACTGTGGGACCCGGCTGCACATCAGAGTTGGGCTAGTTGCTGTGTGAGGGCCAGGGCTGTGTTTGGCCAGGAGCCCAGGGAGGTGGTGGCTGTCTCTTCTCACACTCCCCCAAAAGTCTTTCGTGGTCTCTGGCTTGTTGGGGGCAGCCAGCATTTTGTGGAGAGGATGAAATGGTACCTTGGGCAGGTGGAAGGTGCCTGGTGGGGCCCTGAGATTTCCATTGTTGTGAAGTCTCATCTTGTCTGAGGTACCTAATCTCAGGCAAATCGTTCAGCACTGGGAACTCCCCTGGGGCAAGTAGCCCCAGGCTTGAAATTGCCTTACCAATCTCAAAAAGCCCTGATTCACAGAGACTCTGCAGAATGCTCTCTGATGAAGGCTTTGCTGTTTTCTGGGACAGTGGGCTCAAGCCTCATGTTTGTGAGAAAAGGAAGAAGTAAGGGGCCTGCTTTCCTGCTCTGATGCACAGGAATACTAGGAGGTTAAAAACAATGTCCCTGGGCTAAGGGACAGCAGAGAGTGTTGACAATGAGGGTCTCTCCAAGAGACCCTCTCTGCCCCCAACTGCCTTGATCCCTTTTTTCCTTCCCTTCTCCCCAGAGTCCCTGCAAGAGGCATCACCCAGGCTGGCAGATCATGGTGGCAGCAGCGGGGGTGGCTGGGAAGTGAAACGGAGCCAGCGGCTGAGAAGGGGCCCCAGCAGCCCCCGCAGGCCCTATCAAGACATGGAGTATGAAAGACGGTGAGTTTGCTCCCGCCCCTCCCAAGCAGCCCAGGCTTGTTCCCTTGTGAGAACTGATCCAGGAGGATGCTAGGAAAGGACTTCTGGGCACAGCAAACACACGGTGGATGAGTGGTTTCTTTTGGGCACACATATATTTGGCATCTGTTGTGTGCCAGGATCTGTGGTAGGCTCTGGGAGTGCAGCGATGAATGAGACTTAAGATTGTAGGTCTCCCTTTTTGAGATCTTCTTGGTACTTAGGGTTTCATGAGGAAGACCACACAGTTTACAGGTGATTACAAAAACAGCTTGATGAACGAGTACCATGGTTGGATGTGAGAGTGGGAAGAGATCAAGAGAAAGGGAGGAATGAAGACTTAGGCCCATGTTTCCAATTTGGGGGACCCAGATAGGTATGTGGTGCTATTCACCAAGTTGAAGGCAGTCATCACAGGAAGAAGAGAGGGAGGCAGAGAGGGAGAGGTCAGGACAATAACCTGAGTTTGAGGGATCAGTGCAAGTGGCACTCTCAGAGTCAGAAGTTTGCCCAGAACAAGTTTGGGACAAGCCAGATAGTATTGGAGAGGCTCCAGGAATGGGTGGGTTGCAGTTGGCAGGATGCTTGTCTTAGGATACTTACATACAATTTTATTTTTCAACTCTGATACAAACAATACACATTGGTATTACACTGGGTAAATACACAGTTCCTGGGTAAATGTTCATGATCCCTTGCCATCCTAGTGGATCACCATCCCAGGTGATCCTGAGGCAGGTAATGTGTCCAGGACATTTTAAGTTTACCTAGGAAAGCAGACCTAACTCTCCCAGAAAGCTTCTCTTGAGAGTCAATGGATGTATAAAACGTCAGTGAGAAAATAGTTTTTGAAATTTCTTAAAGAAGGTTTCTCCTGATCTGGGGAATTAACTCAGTGGCAGAGCACTTGCTTAGCGTGTGATAAGCCCTGGGTTCAATCCCCAGTACTACCAAAAAAAAAAAACCAAAAAAAAGGGAGGGGGGAGGATTTCCCTTACCACTACCTCTTTTTTAAATGTAGAATTGTAGTACTTTGTTTTTTGAGAGGTGAACCCAAATTTGAGATAGTATTGACTAGTGTGATTCAGTCTTGACCTTCTTTAAATATGTCTTTTGAAAGGCATTTAATTTTGTACTGTATTCACTAAGAGTGCTCCGTGGCTGTTTGAGTTTGAGTAGGTGACATAATTACTTTAGACTTTATTACCAAGTAAAGCCACTGGCTTTCTTTTGGCTTTTCAAGGACCTGAAGTGCAGAGGTTTAAGTTAATCACACTTTGCAGTTCAAGGTAGGTTTCTATCATAGGCCAGTCAGTAGAAGCCCTCCTCTTGCCATGTTTATTTTTTCGTTTGTATTCCCAATTCCCACCTCTGTGGGCAGCTGCTCTGTTTTACTTGATGTGTATCCTTCTAAAATAGGTAGTGTTGTTTCAAGTGTCTGTTTTCAATTTACACAAACTGCATAGTGCTACAGTCTTGTTCTGTTTCTTGAACTTCGTATTACTCAGCACTGTATTTTTAAGCTCTGTCTGGATTGCCATGTGTATATTAGTGCTTTGCCTCTGATTGCTGCCAAAGGCACCATGGGGTGTGCCAGCTGCATTTTACTTAACGATTCCCCCAAGGATGGTTACCTGTTCTTAATTTTGATGTGCTAAAATCAATAATTTTTTGCCTTTTAATTTGTGCTTTCAGAATCTTCTCTTTTTCTACCCTAGGTCACAAAGATTCTTTTACTCTAGTTTTACCTTTTGCATTTAAGTCTTTAGAATCTATTTTTGAATATGGCATAAGGTGGGTTCTGATTTTATTTTCCTTCATATAGTGGGCAGTGCCCAGTACCACCTCCTAAATAGTCCATTCTTCATTGATTTGTAGTACCTCACCTGATATCATGTTTCCTTATGTACATGAATCCATCTCCAGTGATCCAATTTGTTCCATTGGTCTACTTGGTTTTTCTTGTGCCAGAACTTTACTGTTTTCTTTATTATGCTTCTATAGAATGTATGAATAACTCCCTCTTTGCTCTTATTTTTTAAAGTTGATTTAGGTGGGGCATGGCCTGCAATCCCAGTGACTCAGGAGGCTAAGGCGGGAGGATCACAGGTTCAAGGCCAATCTCAGCAATTCAGCAAGGCCCTAAGCAATTTAGCGAGACCCTGTCTCAAAATAAAATGACTGGGGATGTAGCTTAGTCATAGAGCATGTTTAACATTCATGAGATCCTAGGTTCAATCCCCAATACCACAGTAGAAATTCATAAAGGGATAATGGGAACTTGGCAGCTTCTGTGGGCCCTTCCAATGCCAGCTGTCTACTTCCTTAGTTTGTGCACCAACTAGATCCTAAGTCAGTTGATGTGATAATGAAAAGGAGGATGCTTGTGCCACAGATCCAGAGAATTCTGGAAGCTTTCATGCTGAAATTGTTACAGGACATCAGCAGGATCCAACTACTACTCACTTTCATCTTTCACCTACATTAATGCATTGACCAGTGCAATCTCAGTTAAAATTCTTAAAATTCTTGTTGAGTTTGTTGTTTTTTAAATTTTTTCTGCAGTACTAGGGGTTCAGCTCAGGGGCACTCTACCACAGAGTTACATCCCAGCCTTTTTTATTTTTTTATGTATTTTGAGACAGGGACTCATTAAATTGCTGAGGCTGGCCTCGAAACTTGGAATCCTCCTGCCTCAGCCTCCTGAGTATGGGATTATGGCATGTGCCTCCATGCCTGGCATCAATATCAGAAAATTTAATAATGATATAATACTTTCATCTTATATAAAGCCCATATTCAGATGTCATTAGTTTTCTCAATAATGTTCTTTATAACTGGTTTCCCCCAATCCAGGATCCAATCCAAGATCACACATTGCATTAAACTCCTTTGTATTTTTAGGCTCATTTTATCTAGAACAGTTATTTGGTCTTTGTCTTTTATGACCTTGGCATGTTTTAAGGTCAATTGTTTTGTAAATTTTCTTAGATTGAGTTTGGGAATACTTAGGAAATTTGGGCAGAAAATTTAAGTGATCTGTGTATATTTTTAAACTAGATTTGATTTGCAGTTGTAATATTTAGAATATTTACATTCATGTTTTCAGTGGTCCTCTGATTTTCTTTTCTCTATT
Organism: Sciurus carolinensis; assembly: GCF_902686445.1. Lineage (NCBI taxonomy): Eukaryota > Metazoa > Chordata > Mammalia > Rodentia > Sciuridae > Sciurus > Sciurus carolinensis. The sequence continues at coordinate 39,089,484 of NC_062232.1, forward strand.
TATCTGGCATTGGAATCAAGGTAGCCTCATGACATGAATTAAGTAGCCTTTTCTCTTTTTATTGGAGAAACTTGTACAAAATTTTACTTTTAAAACATGATAGCTTTTTTTTTTTTTTTAATACATGGGATTGAATCCAGGGGTACTTTACCACTGAGATACATCCCCAGCCCTGTTTTATTTGTTTTGAAACGGTCTCACTGAGTTGCTAAGGTTGGCTTCTAATTTGGGATCCTCCTGAGTTGCTGGGATTACAGGTGTGTACCTCCAGGCAGGCCTGGTTAGAACTCACTTCTAAAAGCATCTAGGTCTGGGACTGGTGGCACATACCTTTCACCCCAGCAACTGAGGAGGCTGAGGCAGCAGTTTAGCAAGACCCTGTCTCAAAATTTATAAAGCAAAGGACAGAAGGGGCAAATCATCTGGACCTGAATTTTTGTTTGTTCAATTTTGCTGTGCTGGAAATTGAACCCAGAGCCTTGTGCATGCTAGGCAAGTGCTCTACCACTAAACACCCCCAGCCCGGGACCTGGGTAACTGATTCATTTTGTCTTTTTCTTCTGCCAATTTTGGTATTACATGTTCTCTAGAAATATACTCATTTTGTGTAAGTCCCCATGTTTTGTGATTCAGTCTAGCTTCCTACAATTGTATTATAAAATGAGTCTGCCTTTGGAAGGTTTTTATTCAAAGTGCTCTATGGCCAAGTATCACTATCCAAATATGTGTTCTTTTTTAGATAGCAAGAATTTAATACCTAAATTTATTCAGTTTGGATCCTGGGTGTCACAGGGTTCAGGATTTAATCCAGTAATTTAGGGGGCTGGGGGCATAGCTTAGTGGTAGAATATTTGCCTAGCATGTCCCTAGGTTCGATCCCCTGCATTGCCCCCATAAGAAATAAGTATGTAAATGAAAATTAAAATTTATTTGTATCAATTTAGTTCTTAAATTTCGATAAGAGTTCAAATAGCAGGGGATATCTATAGTAAACAAACATGGAAAGAACATTATTTCTACAACCTTAAAAGTATTCCTGCTATTGACAGGTGATGCTTTTTGCATTGCTGGGGATCAAACCCAGGGATGCTCCATCTTTGAGCTACATACCCAGCTCCTTTTATTTTTTAGTTTGAGACAGGGTCTCACTAAATTGTTGAAGCTGACCTTCAACTTGTGATCCTCCTGCCTCAGCCTCCCAAGTAGCTAGAAATAGCTGGGATGATAGGCATGTATCACCACTCCTGGCTTGATAGTGACTTCTTATCTTTTATTATAAAGAAACAGTTGAGGTCCCAAGCCAAGCTCATAAGGACAGGTTCTTCATTTTTTCATAGCAGAATCTACAGCACCTAGAATGGTACCCAACTAATAATAAGTGTTATGATAATTGTTGAATGAACACTTATTTAAAAAAAAAATTAGAAAACAACAGAAATGTCTGGAAACTGTTCTTCCATACTAGGAATTGAACTCAGGGATTCATGGATGGTAGGCAAGTGCCCTACCACTGAGCTGCATCCTCAACCCTTCAATATTTTTATATGAAATTTCAAGCATATAGCAAAGACTTTTACAGTAGATTCCTGTCTACTTATCCACTAGATTCTACCATTTCACTATACTTGCTTTATCACATTTATTTTATTTAAGTGTATGGTATTATTTACTCTTTAGATATTTTTAATTTTTACAAGGCCAGGTTTATCCGTTTTCTTTTATGATTTCTGGGTTTTGTCTTGCTGAGGAAGGCCTTCCCCATTCTTTATTTTTTTATAACTTTATTTATTTTTATGTGGTGCTGAGGATCAAAACCAGTGCCTCACAGGTGCCAGGCACGCACTCAACCACTGAGCCATAACCCCAGCCTGCCTTCCCCCTTCTTGAAATTAATATGTTTTGTTGTTAGATTTCCTAATACTTTTTTATGTTTTCTATTTGGGGATTTAAATTTTAAATCTATCTGGAATTTATTTGGGATAAGAAGTGAGGTAGGCTGAGGTTGTGGCTCAGTGGTAGAGCACTTGCCTAGCAAGTTTGAGGCATTGGATTTGATCCTCAGTGCCACATAAAAAAAATAAATAAAATAAAGGTATTGTGTCCATATACACAATAAAAAAATATTTTTAAAGAAGAACTGAGGTAGAGGCTAAGCACAGTGTGCATGCCTGTAATCCCAGCTACTTGGGAGGCTGAGGCAGGAGAATCAAAAGTTTGAGGCCAGAAGTGAGGTAAATATACAACTTTATTTTCTTGGGGGGGGGGTCAACACATTTTTTTTTTCTGTAAAGGGTCAGTTAGTGAATATTTTTAGCATTGCAGACTGTATGATCTCTGTTGCAAGTGTAAGTAGTCATAGACCACATTGAAATGAATGGGTATAGCTGTATTCCAATAAAACTTTATTTAAAGTGACTGGATTTGGCTCATTGACTATAATTTTCTGTTCCCTAGGCCAGATAGTTATCACCACTCTTATTTACTGACTAATCCATTTTTGCCTTGTTAATTTCAGATATAACCTGTGGATTGTACTAAATTTCCATGTGCATTTTTATGTGCTGTGGACTCTTGATTTTGCCAATGTGTGTGCATGTGTTTTGTTTTGTGTTGTTTTGTTTTGGTACTGGGGAATTGAACCCGGGGACGCTTAACCACTAAGCCATATTCCCAGCCCTTTTTTTATATTTCATCCTCCTTCTTCAGCCTCCCCAGCCACTGGGATTACAGGTGTGTGCTACTACTACACCTGGCTCATATTTTAATTGATCTACTTTTATAATATGTTCTAATATTTGGTAGAGCTCCTCTCCACATTTTACTCTTTTTAATGTTTTTATTACTGCATTATAGTTATACATACTAGTGAGGTTCATTTTGACATAACATAAATGTTTATAACAATTTGCTCTTTTTTTGGGGGGGGGGTGCTGGGGATCGAACCCAGGGCCTTGTGCTTACAAGGCAAGCACTCTACCGACTGAGCTATCTCCCCAGCCCCCAATTTGCTCATTTTTAATGCCTAGTATTTCCCCTTCCTCTGGTCCCCTTCCTCTGCAGTACTGGTTTTCTTCCATGTATTTGTTGTTGTTTTAATTGGTACATTATAGTTACACATAAAAGTGGAATTCATTGTGAGGGTCTCACCCATGCAGATAGCATAGTTTGGTGTGGTCTTTGTGGGTTTTTTTTTTTTTTTTTTGTTATTGTTTTTGGTTTTTTTGAAACAGAATTTTCCTGACTTGGTGAAATTGTTCCTTTTTAAATTTTATTTTGAGGCAGGGGCTCCCTGAATTGCCCAGGCTGGCTTTGAACTTGGATTCCTCCTTCCTCAGCCTTCCAAGTTTCTAGGACTACAAATGCATACCACTGTGCCTGCCTCCTTTGCTATTTTAAACAGTGCTGTGATGAATAGTGTTTTCATGCACATGCAAGTATATCTGTATTTTAAACTCCCAGAAGTAGAAACATGTCAGAGGATCAAGAGATTTTTTTTTTTTAGTTTCTCTGGCTATTACCACATTTTCCTCCTTAGGAATTATTCTGTTTTTACCTCTGCCAGCTGTATTATTGAGAGCTTATTTCCCGTACAGCCTTGCCAATAGTTCATTGTCAGACATTTGGACTTTTAGACATCTGTTGGGTTAAAAAGGTTCTGTCATTAATCTTCCTTACAAAAAAAATCCCAAATATTATATGTAGATACTCCCCCACCACTACCCTGCTCCAGGAGGCAGAGTGTAATCCCCTTCTTGAGCATGGGTTGGTTTTAGTAACATGATTCTAAATAGTAGAGGATGGAAAGGGGAAAATAAGAATTTTACTGGGGAGAAACCTGGCAGACATCTGCCTTAACCAGATGTTCAAGGTCAACATCAAAAAGATAAATCAGCGGGCTGGGGATATAGCTCAGTTGGTAGAGTGCTTCCTTCGCAAGCACAAGGCCCTGGGTTCAAATCCCCAGCACTGGAAAAAAAAAAAAAAGATGAATCATATGCTGGGCACGGTAGCGCACACCTGTAATCCTAGCAGCTCAGGAGGCTGAAGCAGGAGGATCACGAGTTCAAAGCCAGCCTCAGCAACGGCGAGGCACTAAGCAACTCAGTGAGACCCTGTCTCTGAATAAAATACAAAATAGGGCTGGGGATGTGACTCAGTGGTGGAGTGACCCAGAGTTCAATCCCCAGTACCCCCTCAAAAAAAATAAATCATGTTTGATATGTACACCCTGTTATGATCTGATCAAAAGGGCACATTTCTTTTATTGTAAGCTTCTCAAAACCCAAACTAAACCTGTAATCTCAACTTTAATCAGGAGAACACATCAGACAAAACCAAGTTAGGGACATTCCACAAAATACCTGACCAATACTCTTCAAAACTCTCACGGGGGGCTGGGGAGATAGCTCAGTTGGTAGAGTGCTTGCCTTGTAAGCACAAGGCCCTGAGTTCGATCCCCAGCACCCAAAAAAAAAAAAAAAAAAAAAAAAAACTCTCACGGTCATTAAAAAAACGCACACCAAAAAAACTACAATTAGGACTGGGGTTGTAGCACAGTGGTGGAGTGCTTACTTGGCTTGTGTGGAGCACTGGATTCAAGTCTCAGCATTACTAAATAAATAAATGGATGGATGGATGAATAAATAAATAGTCCATTGACAACTAAAAAAAGTTTTTAAACAAACACAGTAAAAAGCTGGGCATGGTGTTGTGTGCCTGTAATCCCAACAAGTTGGGAGGCTGAGGCAGGAGAGTGGCAAGTTTGAGGCCGACCTCAGCAACTTAGTAAGACCCTGTCTCAAAATTAAAAGGACTGAAGTATATCTTTGTGGTAAAGTACCCTCAATCCTCAGTACTGCTAAATAAATAAAAACGAATGAATAACAATAAAAGACTTCCACAGAGAGAGGAGACTAAGGGGATGTGTTGACCGAATGCAAGATAGCATCCTGGATTAGATTGTGGAACAGGAAAAGGGACATGTGAGAAAATGGATAGGATCTTAATAAAGTCTATAGTTAATTTCTTAGTTTTGACATGTCTTATGGTTCTCTGAATATTAGGGAAAACTGGGTGAATGGTATACTATTGTTTTTGAAATTTTCTGTAAATCGGATTATTTCAAAATAATGTTTGACTTCATCATGATTAGAAACTTTTGTACATCAAAGGGCACCATCAAGAGAATGAAAAGACAACCCACGTATATTTGGTAAGGAATCAGTATCCAGAATACAGTATGAACTCTTAGAGCAACAAAACACGGTGGCTTGGGAGAATGAGGCAGGAGGATTGCAAGTTCAATGCCAGCCTCAGCAACTTAGCAAGACCCTGTTTTTCAAAATAAAAAAAATGAGCATCCTGTGTTCATTCCCCAGTACAAAAAAGGGGGCGGGGATGGGGACAGGGACTAAGGTTGTGTAGCTCAATGGTATAGGAACTGGTCTAGTACAGCATTGCTTAGGATGCTCAAGGCCCTGGGTTCAGTCCTTAGGACCAAAAAAAGAAAAAGAAAAGAACAAAATGATTGCTAGGTACAATAGCGCACACTTATAATCCCAGCAAATTAGGAGGCTAATATGAGAGGACTATAAGTTTGAGGCCATCCTCAGCAACTTAGACTGTCTCAAAATTTTAAAAAGGGCTGGAAGATGACTCAGTGGTAAAACACTCCTGGTTTCAATCCCCAGTACCAAAAAAAGAAAAAGAAAAGAAATTATTCTGTTTTCTTTTATGTTTTCATTTCTTCCATTTAAATATTTGATCCATTTCAAATGTATCTTGGTGTATATGTGAAATATAGTGCACATGTTTAGGTATTTAACCTTTTTGATGCGATTGTAGTTGGTATTTTCCTATTTTCTAAACAGTGGTTATTTGAGTACAGAGAAGGTACTTATTTCTACATACTAATTTTGTATCCAGCATCCTTACTTACTATTTTGTGGTGCTGGGGACTGAACCTAGAGCATGCTAGGCAAGTTCATCTGTAGCTCCTAATACATCATTTGAACTACACCTGTAGCTACTGATAATATTGTTTGTAATCATTTTTCAATTGATTCTCTTAGGCTGACCCTCATAACAGCTACAAATAATGGCAATTTACCTTCTCCTTTCCAGCTTTTAATGCCTTTTTCTTCCTTCCCTTATTTAATTACTTTAATTAGTATCTTTAGAATGTTAAGAATGGTGTCAATGATGAACATTCTAGTATTGTTTCTAACCAGATTTGGAATTCTGTTGCATTCTTCTTTGAGGTCTGATTTTTCTTGATTGCTCATATTTTCTTTTTTAAATGATTGTGTATTATTTGCTTTTTTTAGCCATGATTTTATCCAAAAAATAATTGTCGGTTCCTACTGAGTTAGGTACTATGCTAAACTTTTGGGAATATGGTAATAAGCCTGTGGGTGTGGTTCCCTCATTTCCTGGAATCTGCTGTCTAGTCAGGTTTTGTGAGTGTATGTGCGTGTGTTTGTTTTGGTACTGGGGATTGAACCCAGGGGTGCTGAACCACTGAGCCACTTCCCTGGTCCTTTTTATAGTTTATTTTGAGAAAGTGTTTTGCTAAGTTGCTAAGGCTGATTTTGAACTTATGATCCTCTTGCCTCAGCCTCCCAAGTTGCTGGGATAACAGACATACACCACCACACTCAGCAAGTCAGGTTTTTATTTTTGTTTTTATTTTGTACCAGAGATTGAACCCAGAGGTACTTAACCACCGAGCCACATCCCTAGATCTTTTTATTTTTATTTTTATTTTGAGACAGCATCTCACTAAGTGGCTTAGGACCTCAGCCTCTCAATCTGCTGGGATTACAGACTTGCACCACCATGCCCAGCTCAGTGTTTTGTTTTCTTTTAAATGATGCTAGACATCAAGCCATAGCCTTTTGCATGCTAAACACAGGCTCTACCACTGAACTGTATCCCCAGCTCCATTTTTTAAGATGGGGGTCTCACTATGTTGCTTAGACTGGCCTAGACTCAAGTGATCCTCATGTCTCAGCTTCCCAAGTAGTTCAGATTACAGACAGTAATTTTTTTGTCTTTAGAGGTTCTGACGATTGAACATAGGGGGCCCTGAACATGCTAGATAAGTACTCTACCACTGAGCTACACCCCCATCCCTAGTAGGATAATTTCAACAAAAGAACTATCACTATTAGCAAGGGTGACTGAATGGGTCAGGATGGCATGCATGAGGCACACAGTGAGAGAATTTGGGAAAAGGCCTCAACTCCACACGCAGGACCCTGCAGGACTGGTGGGACCTTGCTCAGCATTTCGATATTTTATCTGGAGTGTAAGAGGGAGCCACTGAAGGGAATCATTCGGCATGATTGGGTTTGATTTGCTTTGCCTTAAAGAATACTCCCATTTGGGATGCCAAGACTGAACTGGGAGATGTCTGGGTGGAGGTGAGGAAACCAGTCAGGAGGCCACACCAGAAGGGTGGGGGAGGAATTGAGAGGTGGATTGGCTTTGGGGTGAGGTTTTCAGAACCCCCTGTCTGTGGGTTGGGACTGGGAACCTAAAGGAAGGGGAATGAGGACTGTGGGGATCACCCTTGCCTCTTGAACCTTTCAGAAAGGGTGGTTCTCTAATCCCCATCCTTCTTCCCCTAGAGGTGGTCGTGGTGACAGAACTGGGCGCTATGGAGCCACTGACCGCTCACAGGATGATGGTGGGGAGAATCGCAGCCGAGACCATGACTACCGGGACATGGACTACCGCTCATACCCCCGCGAGTATGGCAGCCAGGAGGGCAAGCACGACTATGACGACTCATCTGAGGAGCAGAGTGCAGAGGTGAGGGCAGAGCCAGGCTGGGCCAGGCCTGGGGGCAGCACTCCTGAAGGGCCTGTGTGTCTGACTGCAGCACCAGGTACAGGCAGCGCTCTGCTCCCATGCCTTCAGACTGTGCTCAATGGCTTTACCTCACCTGGAGGGTCTGTCCCTCTCCCTTCTCTGAGGGCTCCTCTCCCAAGTTGGGTTTCCCTGGCTTCCACATGCTTGCCTCTGTACTTCTGAGGGCCCCTGGCCACCACCTCTTTCCCTTCTTCCCTGTTGTTCAGTTTGGGCCCATAATTCACTGTAAGACCTGTACTGCCTGCTCCCGACTAATTTAGGGCATTCAAAGAGTCTCTCCTGTGGGACCCGGCGTCTTGGGTTGGGAGGGCAACTAGGGGACAGGATATTACCCAGCCAAGCAGCTCTTGGGAAGCCAGCAGCTCTTGGGAAGCCAGCTGTGGGCATTCATGGTGTTGACATCTCCTAGACAGAAGGAAAGGGCCCCTAGGGGGAGCGTATTTACCCCTAATCTGAGGGGTAAGGCATGGTACTTATCATCAGGGGAACCCCAGTTTGAAGGGGCAATCAGGGCCTTCATTCAAGCAAGCAGGCAGCTTTCCTGTCCAATAGGATGGACAGGGTATTCTTGTAAGCCCAGACCTGCCTGGATGGTTAGGGTGTGAGCCACCCTCTGCAGGGCCCAGTGCAAAGACCCCATGATGAACTGCCATCTTGGTCGGGAGCCAGGAATTTCAAGCAGCCAGGTTTCTCCGGTGGCCATTGACAAGCTGTGCTTGGATGTCTTTAGGGCAGATTGGGCGCTTGGAGGGCCCGTCAGCAAGTGTGGGAGTGCAGCACCTAGTTATCTGGCTCTGGCCTACTTAGTTCTGGAACAGGTGGGTTGGGCAACAACTGAGAATCCGGCAGCCATACCCCGTTGTGAAGGAAACTCACGGTGATGGAGACCTGGCCAGGGCTGAGGAACAGGAATCCAGGGGAGGGTCTATGGCCCTCATATCTTTGCCAGCTTCTGTGGACTGCCTCTGGCCCAGATTTGAAACTGTTACTATGTGCCCTCAGCTTGGGTATAGGGTCCAGCCTCAGGCTGGAAACTGTAGGAAATAGTTGGCATGGGCAACAGTTGTGTACATACCAGCTGAACTGGCAAAGGAGGAGGAGAGGGGGAGATGTCGAGGGCAGTCTGGTGTGCCGACCCCAGGCCAGTGCATCCCAAAGAGGTTTAGGCTGTGTCTTGTCACCTGCCTTTGGGAGTTCCTCCCCACACCAATACTACCATTCAGAAGGCAGTCCCCAAAATGTCCCATGAAACATTCACAGCCCCAGAAGGGTTGCAGTCCAAAACCTACGCACCCTGTCTGCCTGAACCTTTAGCCGGAGCCCGCCCACCCCTGGCTTTCAGAGCCTGTCTGCCTCAGAGAACCAGCGGCCAGCCCCTAGGCCCGCCCAGACTGACTGCCCGTCTGGTGTCTCTCGTCTCATTCTGTCGGCCAGGATTCCTACGAGGCCTCCCCGGGCTCCGAGACTCAGCGTAGGCGGCGGCGGCGGCACAGGCACAGCCCCACTGGCCCGCCAGGCTTCCCCCGAGACGGCGACTATCGGGACCAGGACTATCGGACCGAGCAAGGGGAGGAGGAGGAGGAGGATGAGGAGGAGGAGGAGGAGGAGAAGGCCAGTAACATCGTCATGCTGAGGATGCTGCCACAGGCAGCCACTGAGGATGACGTACGTGCCCCCCGTGGCCCTGGGCAGGCGGCAGAGCAGAAGGCCAGGCTGGGTCTCTTCCAGAGCCCTCAATTTCTTCCTACCCCTCCCTCATCCCCCCCTCATCACCCTTCCTCCCTTCTCCACCACAGGTTCCTATCCCTGATCATTGTCCATCCTCTGTGGGCAGGCCCTGTTAGTTCCTGGTCTGGAAGGGAGGAGTGTCAGATAGACTGGATTGGCCCAGGGGCAGCAGATGTGGGTGTCTGGCACTGGTGGGTGTGGGAGGGAGAAAAACATCCCTCCTGCACATTCCATCAGTTTCTATTCTTTCTGCATGTGTGGATTGAGGGCCAGATCCTTACCAGACCTAGTGCTGGATATTGCTGGTTGCAAAGATGACGCCGGGGCCCTGTAGCCATGGGGGCAAGGGGTGGGGGACCCGTGGGATTTTCTGAAGTTCCATTCTCATTCTTCCCTACTCCTTTGTCAGCAGCATCAACTCTCATCTCTGGTCTGGCCGCAGCACCTTGGGTGGCTGCTAATAGTCTTTCCACTTTGTTTGCCTTTGTGACATTCTCTCCTTTCCATCTCTCCCCCTTTTCTCCTTTTTCTTTCTCATAATGAGCCTTATTATAACCCAAAGAGGGCCACTAGATTAGCTTCCTGACTAGCTGCCCTGATCCAGTGCCTCTGTGAGTTCTCTGAACAGCTTTCCTCTGCAGTCAACTAGCTGCCCATTTGGTAATAGTAGAAATCTCACTTAGGTATGTGAGGGCTTCTAAAATCTGACCCAAGCTGGGCATGGTGGCACACAACTGTAATACCAGTGATGTAGGAAGCTGAGGCAGAAGGATCATAAGTTCAAGGCCAGCCGGGACAACTAGATCTTGTCTCAATTTTTTTTAAAAAAAAAAAAAAAAAAGGGAGCTGGGGATGTAACTCAATAGTAGAGCATCCCAGGTTCAATCCCCAGTACCACAAAAGTAAATAAATTTTAAAATGTCTGGCCCACCTGCCCTGTTCAAGGTCAGATAGTCACTGGTTGCAGACATTCACTAAAGATTTAAAGGTCGGGTGGGCCATGCACCAGGTCTGATTGAATCCTCACAGTGACTCTGCTATGAAGGTACTCTCTAATCTACCAAGCCCCAAGCAGCAAAGTGAATTGCCCCATGTCCCACAGCCAGCAAGTGGCAGGACAGATGGGAGTATGAACCTGGGGCAGCTGGACCCCAGAGCCCACATTCTTGCTGCTTCCTGAGCTCTCCTTGAGTGTTTGAAGTCCTCATAAGCTCTTCTGGATATCTTTCCTTTTCATCCTTTTGTTGGGTGCATGTGTAGGCATGAATGCGTACATACATAAGGTAAATTTCCAGTATGTTGTTTAACTTGATGAGGAAACTGAGACCCCAAGGTGTGAAGACCCTTCCTGAGAGTGTCCAGCATAGGCTCTCCCATCTTTCATTAGAGGTGTCACTGGCCTACAGACTTTGCCTCACCTGGTCCCAGGTTCCCCCTGCAGCTTCCCTGTTGCTCACCTCACCCAGGAAGCTTTCCAAACCTACAACCATGCCTTTTTGTCTCCACCCTAAGTTCCTGTGGCTTTCATGGTCTAGGGCATATGGGTGGAATTTGCTCAGGCTCTTGTCCTCCCCAGTTTGCTATTTGTGTCACAGGTGTCTTTTGATGCAAACCAGGGAAGGGGGCAGTCCCCTTGCAAAGGGCAAGAATTATATCCCAGCTTTCTTTGTTTCACGACTTCCCCCAAGCCCCTTGTCAGGTTACTCTGCCCACCATTCTTCAGTTGCTGGCTCACTTGCTCTCCTTTTGTCTTTGTGCCCATGGGAGTCATCTCGCTGCCATTCTTTACCCTGCACTGTGCCCCTGTCTTCATTTGACTCATTTTCTGCAAGTCTGGGGCTGGAAGCTGAGGCTGAGTGCTTGGTGTGGTTCTGGGGCTGTTGTCACTCAGGGTAAAGCTCTGAAAGAGGCAGAGGAGACTTGTGTGTGTGTGTCACTGATGACACTTGGGGTTCGGAGGCCTCCAGTGGGCCTCACATACCCAGGCGCCCCCTTATGCTGAGCCCACCTGCTCTGTATCTCCCCATACAGATCCGTGGCCAGCTGCAGTCCCATGGGGTCCAAGCTCGGGAGGTCCGGCTGATGCGAAACAAATCTTCAGGTGAGCTTTCGTTCCTAGTGTCCTTCCCTTCTGCTGGCCAGCCTCAGCCTCCAAATCTCCCTCCTGCCTCTGCCTCTCCCTCACCCTCCCTACCCTGCCTTCCTGCCACAGCTGGGAATGGGCAGCTTTGGGGGGTACCCTCTTTTCTCCCCCCCCACTCTCCTCACAGCTCCAGCCAGCAGCCTCTATGGGGGGGCTGTTGGGGAGGGGGTGCAGCTCTTGGCTGAGCTGAGTGCTCCCCGGGGGCAGGGCCAGGGCCAGGCTCCGGGGAACCTCTTCTTTGGGATTCTGAGTATCTGAGATGGTGACCCCTCCCAGTACACTCCCTTCCCTCTCCTTTCTCCTGCCCCTTGCTCTCCTCCACATTTTTCTGGCCACAGTCTCTGACCAGAAAGTGGGTCTGACATGGACCCACCCATGTATTCCAAGAGGGGAGGCAGGGGATGGTTCTCATTCAAGGGTGCATCCCAAGGAGAAGCCAGAGCTTTCTGGCCTTGCCTGTTCCCTCCCTCCCTCTTGCAGGCTACTTGGAGCTGGCCTGAGGTTAGCAGGGTGGTGGGAGGAGTTATCTCTGCAGGACCTCTGCCCAGGCACCCCAAGGCAGGCACAGTGGGGCCTCACTCTGCCTGGGCTTCTCTCTCCATCTCAGTCTCTCTCCTCCCCACACCTCCTTTATTTCTTTTCTCTCTCTCCCTCCCCTCTGACTTCACCCTTCCCCACCATTTCTCTCTATCTGTCTTTCTCTCTGATTATACCATTCCATCCTACTGTGCATCCTAATGGTGATTTTCTTTTGGAGATTAAGCATGTCCCCTCCCAAGTTCTATCACATCCAAAGCCCCAGTATGTACCCACCTCTGAAGGAGATGCTTTCCTGAGTCCTCAAGTCCCAAATCCCTTTCCCACCCCTGGCCAGGCCTCGAGTCTGTCTCTCTTGGTGGCATATCAGTCTTATTTTGCTTTATTCCAGCTAAACCACACACCAACAGATCCTGAGTCCTCTCCCCAAGGAGGTATTTCAAGTGTGGCCTCTTGATGTCCCTGGACACTTTCCCTAGGCACCCACTGATTCATACCTCTAAGGTCCTCCTGGCCAATCCTGGCCACCAGTTCTCCTTCTGTCTAGGAGGACCTGGACTACTGTTGGCTGTAGTCTCCCCACCAAAACCCTGTCCCTGACAAGGTCTTCCCTTCCTTCGCCTGTACCTTGATAAGACCGAGATGCCCCTAACTAACACCCACCCCCCTGAATTCCCTTTCCCCATGGGCCAGTATCCACACTAGCCTCACAGAGCACCCTGGCCCAGCATCTCTTTTGCTCCTTTGATTAAACACCTGGTCCAGGACCCCTCCTGTGTGCCCCTGGCCTTCTGCTGGGCTCACTCTTGAGTTATTTGCCCTGACCTGTGTGGAGCCAGCAGCCTGCCCTCCCTCCTCTGGAACTAGATCTCTCCTTGTATCCTTTCTTTCCCAGCTGCTCCTCCGTTTCTGTCACCCCAGGCAGGCCTGGCAGGTCGACCTGAGCCCCATCTCTCCATCTCTGCCCAGTTGGGGTGTGTGTCTCTTCCCCTATTCGGATCTCCTGTTTTCCTCCCCTTTCCTTCTTTCCTGCCTCTCCCAGCCATCTACCTCGCCTCCCACACCCCTTGCTCTTTCTCTCTCTGATTGCTTCTTTCTCTTCCTTTCTCCTCTCTCCCCTTCCCTCTCTGCCCCTGGTCCTCTCCCCCTCGGGTCCCGCCCCCTGGAACGCCGTGTGTCCAAAGCTGTTGACTAACCCACTGCGTCTGTATCTGAATGCTGTCTCCAGGTCAGAGCCGGGGCTTCGCCTTCGTCGAGTTTAGTCACTTGCAGGACGCTACACGATGGATGGAAGCCAATCAGGTTGCTTTGCCGCACTTGAACCCCCCCCCAAACAAATACTACTTTGTAATCGAGCGCTCCCCATCGCCTGATTCTTATGGACACAGTTCCCTGCCCTGTGGCCCTGTGTCCCATCCCCTCTGTCCCCTCTCTCCCCCTTCCTGACCCTCACTATCTCCTCTTCCCATCTCTTGCTACCCCACTGGGCTTCCCATCCAGAGCCCGCACTCACCACTGGCCCCTTCCTACCGCCAGACTCTAGTGCTGCCCCTCCACCTCTCCCGGCTGAGCTTTCAGAGAAAGAGCTGCCAGGGTGGGTTTGTTCCCCTAGCTTCCCATGCCCCCGGTGGGTGGGGTGGGTCCCTGGGGGACCGCCCTACTCCAGATTATCCGAAGCCAGGACTTCGTTTCATGCTCAGGACCACTGGGAAATGTCAATGTTGGCACATGAACTAGCAAGACCCGTTTTGTCAGCCTTCTCCCTGCATGTGCGTTTGGCCTTTGGAAGTCCATGCAAATGGACACTACTGTTAGTTGAAAGTTCCAGTCAAGTGTGATAGTTTTATTAACATTCTGGACTCACTTCGCTCTCCCCTCCCCTCCTCTCCCCTTCCCACTGCCCTTCCTACCCACAGTGGGCACCGCCTCTGCCTTCCCAGCAAGGAACCCCGCACAATCAGCAATGGAGGGAGCCTGCTCCCCTCACATGGCATGGGATCCCAACCCAGCAACTTTGGGACCGTGTGAGACCCAAGGATCTGCCCTTGCCACCCAGACCCCAGACCCCTGGAGTAGAGCACTGGAGAGAAACTTCAGGGGAGGAAGGGGTAGCTGTGGTGATGTGGAGGGTCCCAGCAGAGGCAGCCCTGGGGCCAGCTCTGCAGGTCATAGGCTAGTGCGGTGGGCCCAGGACCCAGCCAGCCTTGGGAAGGCAGCCTCATTCAAGGCGGGAACTTCCGTCTGTTAAATATGGCTCTTTCTTTTTTCCCCTTCTCCAGCACTAGCGCGTGCGTGCGCTCTCTCTCTTTCTCTCCCCTTCTTTCCCTCCCTTCCCCATCTCCCTCATTCCCAAGTGTAGCCTGTGTAGTGCTGGCCCTGGGTGTGGCCTGGCAGTGTCAGGGCTGAGTTGGGGGTTCTCCCCATTGTCCACAGGCGTCGGTCAGCCGAGCACTGTGTGCCTGGTGGTGTGTGTTCACGTGTGTGTGTGTGTGCCCGGAAAAGCAGCAAGCAGCTGCGCCCGAGAGCTGTGGCGCTTTCCCTCCCTCCCTCCCTCCCTTCCTTCTTCCCTCCGTCAGTTCTCCGACCTCCCTCCATTCCCTGTCCCTCATCCATCCAGCTGAAGGGCTCGCTCACTCTCTTCTCCTTTGCTGAAACGGTGCGTGGGGCACTGCTGCCTGGGCCTCACTGCACTCTGCTTTTTCCCACAGCACTCCCTCAACATCCTGGGCCAGAAGGTGTCTATGCACTACAGTGACCCCAAGCCCAAGATCAATGAGGACTGGCTGTGTAATAAGGTACAGGGGTGTTGGGCAGCAGGTTCTATGGAGAAAGACAGCGCCGGCAGGGGTGGCAGCAGCTCTTTCTCTCGGAACCTGTGAGGAGGCATGGGTGTCAAGGACTGGTTCTTCAGCCCTAGCCAGACTCTTCCCTCAAAACATTCTTGCCTGGAGTCTCAATGGGCTTGAAAGAAATATTCACATAAATAGCTACTAAGTGATCATGTGTGCCTATCATGGTATATAAAACGTGTGCTTTGGAGCCAGGCTGGCTGCAATCAGACCATCCTAGGTCTTCCTTGGTGATGGTCAAGGTGCTTATCTTCTCTCTGCCTCAGTATCCCTGGCTCTAAGAGACAAGTACTAAAGAGGTTGTGGGGAGGTGACAGCATTGATGGGAAGGTAGCAGCTCATAGTCAACACAGCATAAGCGTTCGCTCTTAGCATTAAAGAAAAGCACAGAACATTTGGAGGACCCATATCAGGTGACTCAACCTTGAAGGCCACCCTGACACAGCTGCCTCAAACCTGAACCTGGAGGGTATAGCATGTAGGTTTTGTGGTCACCTTCATATTCCCCAAGAGGAAGCTGGGGCTCTGAGGTGGAACCATGGATATATTTATCCAGGATTTGCTCCTGATCACAGGGACCACAGGTTCCCCAGTGGCCTCAGGTCTGCCCTGTGGGCCAGCTTTGCAGTTCCACAGCCCCACCTCCTATGACCATCTGTCAGTCGTCAAACCTAATTAGAAGACAGAACTAGTGGGGACCCTGGCCCTGTCCCAGAAAAGTATTCTGCCCATTCAGTGGGGAGTGGTGTCTTCTCATCTTGACATTAAAAAGTCCTGTCAGAGGGTGAGTGCTCAGCCTTCTTAAACAGGTAGGGACAAAGGGATAGTGACACTCCATTCCTCCTATATTTTTAGATATTCCTCGAAACCAGGGTTCTCTTTGCCTCCTTCCCCTCCTTTATGCCCTGCATGCCTGTTGGTTACCAGGTTCTGTTGCTTCCATCTCAGAAATGCCACCTTCCTTCCCTTGCCATTCCCACTGCTCATGCCAGTCCTCACACCCTCCCACCCAGTCGCCATGGAGCCCTCTCTGGTATGCTGGCCTCCTGCCTCTTTTTCCCATCCTCACCTATAACATTGCAGCTGAAACCCATCTCTGACCATGCCCCTCCTTCTCTGCTTAAAACCCTTACAACTCTGAGCTTAAGCATGAGATCCTCCATCACCTAGCATCTTCCCATCTCAACCTTAGCTCTTGCTTCTCTGCTTGCCTCTTTGTGACAACTACAGAAAATCTCTTATTCCCTCTGCTAGGAATATTTCCCCAGCAAAACTAAACTTCTGGGCTTCCCAGATCAAATATCCCTGCTTCTGTGTAGTCTTCCCTGAGTCCCTGTTTGTGCACAGTTCAAGCAGACTGAGTTGCCCTCCCTATGTACACCTACCTCCCTGCTATTAGGCTCCCAGAGCAGAGCTGACATCCTAGCCACATAGGGCAGAACTTACAGTGTTTGGTACCTGACTGTGGAACAGGGATAGAGTGTGGTAGAAGCTGGAGGAGGTTCATAGACGCTGGAATATCCAAGGAAAATTTCTCAAAAGTAGTAGGATCGGGGTCTGGCAAGAGGCTGCTGGCTTCTAAAAAGGACAAATTGAAGGTTTCTGATTAGAGAAGCAAGTCTTGGAAAGAGGAACCTACTAAAAGGACTGAGGAGGGTGGTCCTGGGAGTTGGTATCCCCAAGGATGCAGAAGGGGAATGAGGAGTTAGCAGTTGTAACTGTTGAGGGAATTGATTGCTGAGCCGGGGGATGGCACTGAGACCATGTAAAATAAGATTCACAGGACAGCAAAAGTTCCAGAAGGCCCCTGCCACCCCTACCTAACCCAGGGACCTCCCTTCCTGGAACACTGTGGGGAGGATCTCTGGATCCAAGTTTAGAGGGTGCCATGAAAAGCCCTGTCCCCTCTGACTGCTGGCCTATGCCTCACAGTGTGGTGTCCAGAACTTCAAACGTCGAGAAAAGTGCTTCAAATGTGGTGTGCCCAAGTCAGGTGAGACCCATGTACCTCCCCCCACTCATCAGAACATGGGAATGAAGGGGGAGGGGCTGGTGCTCAGGGTTTGGTGTGACGAGGAGGGTGACCAGCTGTGGAGCCTCCCTCTTTGTTACCAGCCTGTCTCCCACATCCCCAACAGAGGCAGAGCAGAAGCTGCCCCTTGGCACAAGGCTAGATCCACAGGCGCTGCCACTGGGCGGGCGGGAGCTAAGCCAGGGCCTGCTCCCACTGCCACAGCCCTACCAGGCCCAAGGAGTGCTGGCTTCCCAAGCCCTGTCACAGGGTTCAGAGCCAAGCTCGGAGAACGCCAATGACAGTGAGTCAGTTGTTCCTTCCCCCTTCCTACATGCCCTTGGGTATCTGGGCTGGACCTGCCAAGGCCAGAGAGAAATGGTAGCAAATAGGACTGGGGCCTCACAGAAGTGTCCACCTTGTATGGGGATAGACGTGATATAGGGAAAGCAGGGGGAGGAGCAGGCATCGATGCAACTTTGGGGATGAATTGGGAAGGTTCTCAGCAGAAGAGCAACCAAGATGGCATGTGGACTGACAAGCAGAGTTTATCTGGGAGGAGGAATTAAAGAAGCAGCAGGTGCACAGAGGACAGGGAGCTGTGGGGAGCCACTGGTTGGGGGCCAAGGCAGACTGTCATGGGTGTGTCCTAACACTGGGACCTTTCCCACAGCCATCATTTTGCGCAACCTGAACCCACACAGCACCATGGACTCCATCCTGGGGGCTCTGGCACCCTATGCGGTGCTGTCTTCCTCCAATGTGCGAGTCATCAAGGACAAGCAGACCCAGCTGAACAGAGGCTTCGCCTTCATCCAGCTCTCCACCATCGTGGTGAGGGCGGCACAGGGGGGGGCCGGGCAGCCAGGGTCCCGGCCCCCGGGGTGGGGAGGAGGGACCCTTCCCCTACCCCCCACCGCGGCCCCAAGCCTGGAAATGGGGCAATGGAGCCGGGGGCCTCCCCGGGCCTGACCCTTCTGTTCCCTGCCGCCCCTCCACAGGAGGCAGCCCAACTGCTGCAGATCCTGCAGGCCCTGCACCCACCACTCACCATCGATGGCAAGACCATCAACGTCGAGTTTGCCAAGGGTTCTAAGAGGTCAGGGCCCCACCTGTGTCCCCTCCCAGCTTGCCCCTGGCTTGGGGCCTCCCATTTCACTCCCAGTCTCTACCATCCTCTCCAGGGACATGGCCTCCAACGAAGGCAGTCGCATCAATGCTGCCTCTGTGGCCAGCACTGCCATTGCTGCGGCCCAGTGGGCCATCTCACAGGTACTCAGCCCCTCTGCCCCCAGCACCCTGACATTTGGCTTTTTCAATCCTCCTGTACCCTCTCTGCAAACAGCAGGGCTGGCTTGCTATCTGAGGATACAAAGCCCTGTCACAGTGACTGGTGCAGGCCCTCCACTTGTTCCCAGCTCTGTAGACCACTCCGTCCTCTCCAGCTTCTTTCCAAGTCACCTCCCCGGCTTTCATTGACAGCACTCAGGGCTGGTGCTCTGTTCTGTTGGGTGAAGTTTTTTTATTGTCCTGAATTGGTACAGTGTGTTACATAATCTACACACGCACACGTAATGTGTACGTGTGTGTGTGTGTGTGTACCTATATCTATCTATCTATATATATACGCACACATACCATGTATCTTAATAAAGAAGAATTTATAAGTGGTTGAAAGAAAATTGAGAGAAGAGAATAAAGAAGTGGGAGGATGGGTATCTTCCTTGGTCTCACACCCAGCGCACTTACCACACACACCAGTATCAACCTCAGGAGCATTTGAGTGTGTATTTTTTTTCCTTGTTTTCTCCACTGCTCTGTTCTCTCCTGGCTAGATGGCTCTGAATTTTCACTTGCCTTAAGGTTGCATGCTTATGGGTCAGGCAGGTGCACTAGCTTCACATGTAGGACAGATGCTGCCATCAGGTCTCCCACCTCATATCCCATCCTTTTCTAATGAGCCCCTCCCACCTGCCCCTCAGGCCTCCCAGGGTGGGGAGGGTGCCTGGGCCACCCCCGAGGAGCCACCGGTCGACTACAGCTACTACCAACAGGATGAGGGCTATGGCGGCAGCCAGGGCACAGACTCCTCCCTCTATGCCCATGGCTACCTCAAGGGCACCAAGGGCCCCGGCATCACTGGAACCAAAGGGGACCCAACAGGAGCAGGTGAGTCCCAGCTTCTCTCCCTGAGTCCAGGTTGGGGCCTGCAGGCATAGGGTCCCCTGCCTCACCATTCATGAGCATTCTCTTTTCACGTTCCTCTTCCTAGGTCCTGAGGCCTCCCTAGAGCCTGGGGCAGATTCTGTGTCACTGCAGGCTTTCTCCCGTGCCCAGCCTGGTACTGCCCCTGGCCTCTATCAACAGTCAGCAGCTGAGGCAAGCAGCAGCCAGGGCACTGCTGCTAACAGCCAGGTGAGTGGGCTCTGGGGATATGGGGGGCATGCAGGGGCATCCTGGATGGGCAGGGGTAGCATTGGCAAACACTGAGCCCTGTTCCCGTCTGGCCCCATGACCAGTCATACACCATCATGTCACCTGCTGTGCTCAAATCTGAGCTCCAGAGCCCCACCCATCCCAGCTCTGCCCTACCACCGGCCACCAGTCCCACTGCCCAGGAGTCCTACAGCCAGTACCGTGAGTAGCCATGGCTTGTGGGTAGGGGGTGGGGAGTTCTTAACAAATGAGGGGAAGTGTGACGCCCTCACCTTTCCACTCTCCCAGCTGTTCCTGATGTCTCCACCTACCAGTATGATGAGACATCTGGCTACTACTATGATCCCCAGACTGGCCTCTACTATGACCCCAATTCCCAGGTGATGGGAGAACCCAAGGAAATCTGGGTTGGGGTCAAATGGCAGCTGACCCTATGGGTCCCCTTCTTGAGTTCTTCCCTCACACTTTGTCTCCCTCCCTGTCTCCCAGTATTACTACAATGCTCAGAGCCAGCAGTACCTATACTGGGATGGGGAGCGGCGAACCTATGTTCCTGCCCTGGAGCAGTCAGCCGACGGACATAAGGAGACAGGGGCACCGTCAAAGGAGGGCAAAGAGAAGAAGGAGAAGCACAAGACCAAGACAGCCCAACAGGTAAACCCTGAGCCTCTGCCTAGCTGTTTGGTGTCTGTTCTATCATCTCTTGCTCCTTCCTGCTGAGGGAGGTGGGGTGATGAGCAGCCATGGACCTGGGCAGTAACTACTCCAGACAAGAATTTTGGAGCCAAAGCAGTCTCCTGCATACATAGCAGGACTGCCCACCTCCATAAGGTGACTAGTGCAATCTGAATGAGCCCTGTCAGCTTTCCTCGCTCCCCCTGTAGGAACCCTCACACACTGCTGGTAGGTATCTATATAAGTCAGAGAAATTCTCACAGGCCCATAAAGGAGTGGGAAGGAAAAGTGGAGCCATTTAAATGGGTGCAGTGGCATACACTTGTAATCCCAGCAACTTGGGGAACTGAGGCAGAATCACAAGTTTGAGTGTAGCCTCAGCAGCTTCTTGTAACCCTGTCTCAAAATTTAAAATAAACATGCCTAGGGATGTAGCTCCATGGTAGAGCACCCCTGGGTTCAATCCCCAGCACACACACACAGAAAGAACCACTGCAGTGTTTTGTCATAGTAGGCAGTTACAGGGAATTTCAGTATCTCTATGGAGAAAGATTCTGACATTTGGGGCATAGTATCTAAAAACATGAACTAACTGCTCCCTTAGCAACCTCCCTAGGAAGTCACATCAGCCTCACCATACTAAACATGATAGCGTGCCCCAAGGAAAACACAGAGCATGGAATGTAGCATCACATCACACATGTAAATTAAAATGGCGCACACAGGTAGGTAGACCATCCTCTGCATTTTAGAAAAATAAAATGAAAATAGCAAATGTTAACAGTGTGGTGCCTGTCAGAAGAGGGGTGCAGCCAGAGGGACTTGATGAGGAATGCTGGTGGCCGATGACAGAAAAATAGAAACTTAGACTGCCACCTCTCTTACCTGCTTGTTCAGCTTTCAACTTCATCTGCCTTCCAGATGGATTCACTCCTCTTCCCAGCCTGCTTCTGCCACCTTGTCCTTGCAAACCAGAGCGAGGGGGGCATAGAAGGGAGGTAGGGGGAATGTTGAAAGATGGAGCCAGTAGGAGCAAGGGTGCCAAGCACCTTGCAGGCCCTGGTCCCAAGTTTGGGTTTGTTCTTGGTGGGATGGGACACCAAGGAAGAGTTTGAAGGAAATTTTGTTTGGGGAAGGTTTATAGTTTGTAGGAGAGCACTAGAGGGTCATGGGAGATGTAGCCTGAAGGCCAGGTATAGCCTATTGCAATTGTTCTGACTAGAGAGTTGTGGGTTTGGGGCTACAAGGTAGTGGTCTGCCATGAGGACTGTGAGACAGCAAGATAGTTGATGGTCCCAGCAGTTTGAGAGTTCTTAAGAGTCTCATTTCCACACTCAATCCCCAGATTGCCAAGGACATGGAACGCTGGGCCCGCAGTCTCAACAAGCAGAAAGAAAACTTCAAAAACAGCTTCCAGCCTATTAGCTCTCTACGAGATGATGAAAGGCGGGAGTCTGCAACTGCAGATGCAGGCTACGCCATTCTTGAGAAGAAGGTGTGTTGTGGCCACCCATCTGTACCCTGCCCGTGATCTCATTGTTCTTCTGAGCCCTCTGTGGAACCCTGAATTTCTGTCCCCTTCTACCCCAGGGAGCACTAGCGGAGAGACAACACACCAGCATGGATCTCCCCAAATTAGCCAGTGATGACCGCCCAGTGAGTGCGGGTAAAGAAAGGGGCAGGGAACTTTGATCTGGCCAGACCTGACTGCCCACCCTTCCTCTCTAACAGAGCCCACCTCGGGGACTGGTGGCAGCCTACAGCGGGGAGAGTGACAGTGAGGAGGAGCAGGAGCGAGGTGGGGGCCCCGAGCGGGAGGAAAAACTCACGGACTGGCAGAAGCTGGCCTGTCTGCTCTGCCGACGCCAGTTCCCCAGCAAGGAGGCACTTATCCGGCACCAGCAGCTCTCTGGGCTCCACAAGGTGACTGAGGGGAAGGTTGTCAGGGCACCCTGCACCTGGCCCATCCCATCCCAGCTACTTCATTCTATGTCCTATCCCCTTGCAGCAAAACCTTGAGATTCACCGGCGAGCCCACTTGTCAGAAAACGAGCTGGAAGCACTAGAGAAAAATGACATGGAGGTGAGGTGTGATCTACTCCTCCAACCCCTCTGTCCCTTCCAAGTTCCCATCCCCAGGCAGCAGGACTTCAGGTCCTTACCCATGTACAACCTGGCACCCACTAGTCATTCTATCCCTGTGAGACCTCTTCCCAGTTCCCCCACCCTCAGGACAGGACCTGCTGGCTAGATCAAGTTCCCCCTTATGAGCGCATCCCATCCACACCTGTTTCCTGAAGACAGCAGCCAGCTCCCCAACATTCTCACACATAAACACACACAAAAACTTTCAGCAAATGAAGTACCGGGACCGTGCAGCTGAACGCAGGGAGAAGTATGGCATCCCTGAGCCTCCAGAGCCCAAGAGGAGGAAGTACGGCGGCATATCTACAGCCTCCGTGTGGGTACCGGGCTGGGTGCCAGGTGAGGAGAGGTGGGGCTGGCACACTGACCACTCACAAAGTATGCTGTCCCCTGCAGGGACTTTGAGCAACCCACTCGGGATGGGCTGGGCAGTGACAACATTGGCAGTCGCATGCTCCAGGCTATGGGCTGGAAGGAGGGCAGTGGCCTGGGCCGTAAGAAGCAAGGCATTGTAACACCCATTGAGGTGAGTCTCCATGAGCCCATCCCTGTCCCAGTACTCCCCACTAAACCCCCCTCCCCCCCTGCCACCACCAACCTGACAGAGCCTTCCTCTCTCTCACAGGCCCAAACACGGGTGCGGGGCTCTGGCCTGGGTGCCCGGGGCAGCTCCTATGGGGTCACCTCAACTGAGTCCTACAAGGAGACACTGCACAAGACAATGGTGACACGCTTCAATGAGGCCCAGTGAGCAACTGCAAAAGCAACTTCTAGAAATGTTGTGTGTTCATCCAGAGGCAAAGGAGGATGAGGTGTTGGGGGTCTGAGGGAGGTCCTACTCCTATATACTGGTCTGCTCCCTGGGCAGAGAGGCCCTGACCAAATCAAACTTTGAGTTGGTGACTTTTGTTGGGAAATTGGGCTGGGATCATGTTCTTTTTGTAATAAAAGCTGAAAAGCCTGCGCCTTACATCTCTTCTTTCTCATGCCCTAGCATAGTTTATGGCCCACAGAGACACGGGAACACACACATAGATGGACAGGAAGCCTCATCAGGTCAGGATGGGTGGCACGGGTGATATTAAGTGTCCTAGCACATGATTGCTATTAGAACATGGACTTCTGGCCTGCACCCCAATTCATAAGATCCTGGTCAAGGCCCCTTTCCCTTGTCAGAGTCTAACAGATTCTGCTATACCAAGAAATTCAGCACCACCAGGCTTGTAATCCACCTGGGTCAAAGCCAGTACTAGGAACCCCTCTTCCCCTGTCCTAAATGCCCCATAGCAGCACTTAGCCTATGATCCCAAGACTAAATTCTGCTTTGCCATCCCCGGAGCTGGAGACAATCCCCTCAGGCATCCATGGAGAAAACAACAGATGCTTGGGTGCCCTTTGGCCCTGAATATAACTTATGATCCCAGAGGAGTGGAACAAGAGGAAGCTCAGCCTGCAAATCCCGGGTCCCTACCAGGACCATTCAGGTCCATTTTCAGCCCAATGTCCTCCACAGCTATTATCCAGTGCCCCACCCATCTGATCTGCAACCTGTGAATCCCAAGCAGATGTCTGCTCTTGGCAAAAGTTATGGATACAGCGGAACATAAGGCTGGGACTGCCCTCTTCTAGATCTCAGAGGGCTGAGCTGTGAAGTGGGGCCAGGAATACACATAGACACCCCTCCACCCCCTGGTACCTCCATGCTTATCAGAAACATGGAAAGAAGGTGCTGGGAAGCAGTTGGTGTGAAACCCCTTTCCTACTTAATATTGTTACCAGCTGGCACTAACATTACCTCCCTGCCAAAGAGCCTAGGCTCCACGAATATTCAGAGTCAAATCTGTAGATGTTTTATTAAAAGCCAGCTTTGAAGAAGAAAAATTCCATCATAAGAGACTCTGGGCAAGGAAGGGATGAAAGAGAAAAGGAAATGGTGAGGAAAATGGCAGGAAATGTACATTTCCAGATTTAGTTAAGCCAGGGCAGGGGTAATCTCCATTCTCAGCTTTCTGTATATCTCCCAGGTCTGTGGGGTAGCACTTCAGCCTTTCCTCTCAGCCTGAGGAAGTTGCTCAATTATAGAGGGACCCAACTTCAGTCTCTCACTATGCATTGTGATGCCACCCTGCATTCTATTGTGGGAGGCGGTAGAAAGAAGGGAGTCCCTGGAATTGAGATGTGCTGATCTGGGATGAGGCTGTTGCCCTGAAGGGAGGGGATGGAGAAAGGAGAGGGAATGGAAATTGGAATAAAAAGAGGCCACCTGAGTCTCAGGTGTGTCTTTAGCGCAGACTCTATAACATTTCCTTCTCTTCCTACCCCAGAACACCAACAAGGAACCCTCATGCCTCACTGGCGGTAATGTACAATAGTATAGCCACTCTGGAAATGTGAAGTTACACATATGCTTACCTTATGACTCAGCAATCCCACTCCTAGATATTTAGCCAACATAAAATTAAGAAAAACAGGGCTGGGGATTGGACTAGTGGGTGCCAGTGGTAGAGTGCTTGCCCTGGATTTAATACCCAGCACCACAAGACAAAACAAAAATTTTTTTTAAAAAGATACTTAATCGGGGCTGGGGAGATAGCTCAGTCGGTAGAGTGCTTGCCTTGTAAGCACAAGGCCCTGGGTTCGATCCCCAGCACCCAAAAAAAAAAAAAAAAAAGATAACATAAAACGTCAACAAAAAGACTTGTGTATGTATATTCAGAGCAATCATATTCATAATAGCCCAAAACAGAGAACAACCCAAATGTCCAACTAGAAGACAATTGATCAATATAATGAAATACAATTCAGCAATAAAAAGGAACAAAATGTTGCTACAACTATCAACAGATGAATATTACAAACAAGTTGAGTGAAAGAAGCTGGACACAAAAGAGTGCAAACAGGATGATTCTGTTTATGTGAAGTTTGAAATCAAGCAGAGCAAATTTATGGTGATAGAGCAAGATTGTTGGGGGAGGGTGTTACTAGGAAGGGTTGCAAGGTAGCTTTCTGGAATGATTAAAAGGTTTTATATCTTGACTGGGACACTAGTCATGTGAATGCATACCTTATGTAAAATTCCAACAGTTTGGACAATTAAAACCTCAGCATTGGGGCTGGGGAGATAGCTCAGTTGGTAAAGTGCTTGCCTCCCAAGCACAAGGCCCTGGGTTCAATCCCCAGCACCCAAAAAAAAAAAAAAAAAAAAATTACAAAGAAGTTGGAAAAAGACTGCCAAACCAAACCTCAACAAGGAAGAAAATAGAGTGGTTCTTTGGTATCTGCAGGGAGTGGGATACCAAAATCCCTGGATGCTCATGTTCCTTATATAATATGGTGGAGTATGTGCATTAGAACTTATGCATACTTTAAATCATTTCTAGATTACTAGAATACCCAATACAATGTAAATGTTATGTATATAGTTTTTATGCTATATTGTTTAGAGAATGATGACAAGAAGAAAAGAGTATGTGTTCAATAGAGATACAACCCCCACTCCCTGCCCCACATATCTTCCATCTATAGTTGGTTGAATCCTCAGATGCAGGACCCACAAATAGGGAGAACTGACTGTACTTTTTAATTCCAAGAGGAAAAATAGTAATTTTACAGGAGAGAAACCTGGCAGATGCCTTCTTAATAAAGGTATTAAATTCTTGTAAAATACTGGATTGTAATTTTAATTAGCCCCAAATAAATATAATTTTCTTTGTTCTTGAGAAATAAAATTATGAGATATTTCAATGCATATGAACTACAAATCGTTGTTATACAATACATACAATTTTATGTCAGTTTAAATGAATAAAAACCTCTACAGAAACTATGAAATAATTTGTGCCAAATGTACATAATAGAGTGAAATAATAAACACCCAACATGAGAAACAAAATTCTTGTAAAATACTATATACTTCACACTCTCCTTAATTTCCTACATTGTCTCCCTCACTGGAATGAAAGCTCCACGAGGGAAGTCTGAGGGAAGGAACTTCTCTGCCTTGTTTACCACAGTGTCCCCAGTGCCTAGAACAGAAATCGGCACATACAGAGCTTGGAGGCAGGAATAAATGCACATACAACTGTCTGAATTCATCTTATTGTCAGTATTCTCTCATACACACACTTTTGTGTGCATGTTCAGTGCTAAGGATTGAACCAGGGCCTCACACATGCTAGTCAAGTGCTCTACTGAGTCACACCCAAGTTCCAGGACTCCATTTTTTTCTTTTTGGTACTGGGGATTGAACCCAGAGGCTTTTACCACTGAGTCACATCCCCAGCCCTTTATTTTGAGACAGAGTCTCCCTAAGTTGCATAGGGCCTCACTAAGTTGCTGAGGCTGACCTCAAACCTGTGATCTTTCTTCCTCAGCCTCCTGAGTCCCTGGGATTATAGGCATGCACCACCAAGTTTAGCCGCAGGACTCCATTTTTAAGAAGACTATCCTGTGTGGTGGTGTGCTAGCCTATTGACTAGTCGCAGCTACTCAGGAGGGTAAAGTAGAAGGATCACTTGAATCCAGGTATTCAAAGCCAACCTGAGCAACACAGCAAGACCATTTCAAAAGACCAAAACCAAAAAAGGTGGAGAGCTAATATATAGAATTCCTAAGAATGCATAAAAATGCATCTTCTCAGTGAGGCTGTGAAAGAAAAAAGAGCAGGCACTCTACGTTTCTGAAGACAATGTAAAATGGTCCAATCCTTTCTTCCATTCTCCCTCTCCCTTGCCTACTTTCCCACTCTACAGTTTTATCTCTAGCTGTTCCCTCTAATTAGAATATCCTTCCCTTTCCCATGGGAAAGTTCAAATCCTGCCTCAATTACTGTATATTCAATATGAATTTATGTACAATGCATATTATATACTTAATTATACTTAATGCATCACACTGATACAACTGAAGACAATTCCAAGAACTCGACCACACTCATGGCCTCAGGTGTCACCTCTGCTGGTCCCCAAATTCAGATCTCCAGTGAAGACCCCACCCCCTGAATTCCATACTCTGTCCCCAGACCATCATCTTTATTTGGATGCCTAACAGGCATATCAAATGTAACAGCCAAAACCAAACTCTTGATCTTGCCTCTCACCCGTTCCTAGCGGCGTATTTCCCATGCCAGTTGATGGTAATTCCATCCTTCCAGCTGCTTAGACTAAAAACCTGGGGGCTCAGTCATAGATCCTCTCTTTTTCATACCCACATCTAATCTCAGTAAATTCTGGCATTTTTGCCTTCAAAATAAATTCAGAAGCCTGGTGTGATGATGCATGCCTACAGATCCAGTACTAGGGTGGCTGTGGGAGTAGGGAGGATCACTTGTGCTCAGGAATTTGACACCAGTCTGGAAAACACAGAGAGACCACTTCTTAAAAAAAAAAAAAAAAAAAAAAAAAAAAAAGGTCGCTGGACATGGACATGGTGACAGATACCTGTATGCCTATAATCCTAACTACTCCAAGACAGGAGATTTCAATGTTAAAGGCCAGCCTGGGAAATTTAGGCAGACCCTGTTCCAAAATAAAAAAGATAAAAAGGTTGTAACTCAGTGGTAAAGTGCCCTGGGTTCAATAACCAGTACCATACACACATGCAAAGTTAAAATGGTAAATTGGGGGCTGGGGATGTAGCTTACTGATAGAGCCCTTGACTAGCATGAGAGGCCCTTGGTTCCATCCCCAGCACTGCAAAAAACAAATAAAACCTGAATGGATCCCATCCTCTCCACTTCTACTTCCACCAACCCCCATGGGCTGATTGATGCCTTATCATCACTTCCTGGACTCTTGTAGTTGCCTTTTGGCTGGTTTCCCTGCTTCTACCTTTCCCCCTATAATTTGTTCTCGCTTCACACAGAGCAGTCAAACTGTTTATTCTAAAACATAACTGGGCTGGGGGCGGAGCTCAGTGATGAAAGTGTTTGCCTAGCATGTTTGAGGCACTGGGTTCTATCCCCAGCTCTACAAAAACAATCAAATAACATAAAACGTAATTTCTATTTTGTGACACCCTGTTTAAAACTGTTATGGCTCCCCATGAATCAGTTCTTAGGCTAAAAGGCAACATCTTGGCCGGTTTGCAATGCCCTGCCCACCTGGTCTTTCCCAGACCTCATCTCCTAATCCTCCTCCTTCCTCACTCTTCAACTCTACAGATGTCTATGCTCTTCCTCAAAAGTACAAAGATGTCTTTAACCTCGAGACTTTTTGCACCTGATATTTCTTCTGCCCAGAATGCTTTTCCTCCTTGTCTCCACATGACTCGCTTTCTCACTTCTCACTAGGCATTCTCTGACTACTTCAGAAAGATCTCTCTGGGGCTGGGGAGATAGCTCAGCTGGTAGAGTGCTTGCCTTGTACAAGGCCCTGAGTTCGATCCCCAGCACCAAAAAAAAAAAAAAAAAAAAAAAAAAAAAAAAAAAAATCTCTCTGAGGAGAGGCAAGGAATAAAGAAGAAACAAATTTGAGGGAAAAGCATTCTCCATGATTGTAAGGCTAGTCCGTCTCCTTGCTATAGGTTCCTTGCTATGTCCTCAGGGCCCTGCACTGAGGTGCTCAATACATCTTTTTCAAAAGTGGAGGTCATTGACAGGATGAGTGATACAGAATTTGGGGGAAGGTGATAAAAGCATTTTGTGTTAAACACCTTTGCTCAGTCATCATCACCTCATTGAGGCCTTCTCTAATTACATCATCTAAAATTGCCACCTGTCCACACAAATTTCCCCTTAACTTCCTCTTACTCTGTTTTTCTCCATAGCCTTTAGCAGTCATCATATATGGTGATGTGCCAAATATTGTTTCCATTGACAGACTGCATATATGACAGTGTCCAATAACCTTAAAATGAAACTGGAAAATTCCTGTTACTCAGTCTTTCTTCCTTCCTTCCCCCTTCCTTCCTTCCTTCCTTCCTTCCTTCCTTCCTTCCTTCCTTCCTTCCTTCCTTCCTTCCTTCCTTCCTTCCTTCCTTCTTTCTTTCTTTCTTTCTTTCTTCTTTCTTTCTTTCTTTCTTTCTTTCTTTCTTTCTTCTTTCTTTCTTTCTTTCTTTCTTTCTTTCTTTCTCCTCTCTCTTTCTCTCTCTCCCCTCCCTTCCCTTTCTTTTTTGCAGTGCCAGGGGTTAAATCCAGAGCCTTGTGCATGCTAGACAAGCCAAGTGCTCTACCACTGATCTACATCCCCAAAATCAAAAACCCCAAAAGTCCTGATTATTTTTATTTTTTGAGAAGGGGTCTCACTGTATTGCCCAGGCAGGCTCCTACCTCCTGGCTCAAGTCATTCTCCCTCCTCAGCTTCTCAAAAAAGCTGGAACTAGAAGTGGGCACCACATGTGTGGCTCTAAAATGCACCATTTTGTTGTTGTTTGTGTGTGTGTGTGTGTGTGTGTGTGTGTAGCTGGGGACTGACCCTAGGGCTTTGCATGTGCTAGTCAAAGTGCTCTACCACTAAGCTATAACTTCCTTTCCCTATATTATCTAGTATTTTTACCGTATTATTAATAAGTTTAGATGCACAAATACCATTGCATTACAGTTGCCTATAATATTCAGCACAGTAATGTGATGTGTACATTTGTAGCCTAGGACCAAAAGGTTAAACCACAGAGCCTAGGTGTGTAGTAGGTTATATCATCCAGATCTGTGTAAGTACACTCTGCGATGTTTGCACCACATCATTAGGCAATGACTTTATATACAAAACATAGTTACTGTTACTTATATAGTTTATACAATATGTATTCACATATGAGCTATAAACCCAGCCCTGAATACATAATATACATAATGTATTTACTGTAAGACATTAATCAGACACAAATACATGTGAATTATTTACTTATTGATGCTATCATTTTATACAAAACATGTGATCCTTATGTGTATTCTTATTATATATAATTTATATTATTGATGGGGATGTAACTTTCAGTGGTAGAGTACTTGCCTAGCATGCAGAGGTCCAGGTTTGTTCACTAGTACTGCAAACAATCAACCCAAAATTGAGCCCACCCAGAGACATGTTTCAACCCAGTTACTTGGGAGACTGAGGCAAGAGGATCACTTGAGCCCAATATTTTGAGACTAGATCGGGCAACAGAGGGAGACCCTATCATAAAAATAAAATAAATGATTTACATTATATAATCACAGATACCTACTATGATACGTATTTATATGTGAAACTATAATTTTTACTTATTTGCTATGTTTATGGTCTATCTCACTCCAGAATACTAGTTCCACGAAGGTACGACTCCCCATCACCTGGCCCACAGCTTGAGTTCCATGAAGGACAAATGAATGAACTCCTTTGGCTACCTGAGTCTCAGTCTCCCCATCTGTATGATGGGTGTGCCTTTTTATCTGGAGGTACCACCACTTTCCATCCCTTTTCCCAGTGGCACGGAGTACAGCTCCCAGAAATCCTCGGCCCAGGATTACATTTTCCCATATTCTGGGCGCTGATGCCCACCACGTGCACCAGGCACTAGCCGGATAGGACTACCACCCCCAGCATGCCGCTCGCGTTTGGGACGTACCATAGCCTGTAGGGGTATCTGAATCTGAAACGGGCGCCAGAGGCGAGGGAGCAGAGGCAAACACCCCTCTAGCAAAGAGTCTGTGGTACGTTCCAGACCGGGGGCCCTCTAAGGCCCCGCGCTTCCGACCTCCGCGCAAACTCTGGTTCTTGCACGACGGAGGTGGTTTGCTCTTCCGTTGCCCGGTGGCTTCGGCTCATCTCCAAAAAGAAGGCGAGGCTTCCGCCCGGCACAGGGGGTGAGCTGGAGCACCTTGCCCCCAAGCCCCTGGACAGCATTTGGAGGAGGGCGCTCTCAACCCCAACTTTGGGGATCCCATAATGGGTATATTTAGAGGCTCCGGGCCCGGGGTGGCATTTATGGGATGTCTGCTTTTGAGAAGACCTTTAGTAGGCGACGTTTGGGGGGTCTTGGATGGGATTTGGGAGTCTGTTTCGAGGAGTACCCCGCTGAGGCAGGCTTATACCCCTTGTAGGCAGGACTTAGGAGGAGGTTAGGGGAGATTTAGGGTCTGTGTATGTGTACTCGTCCGGGGGTAGGATTTGGGGTGTTCCCCAAGGAGAGAGAAGTTTGAGATTACTAACGTCAAGGCGAGGTTTGGGGAGGGCTTGTTGCAGGACAGGACCTGGTGACAGTGGGAACGTTCGGGACCGA
Organism: Sciurus carolinensis; assembly: GCF_902686445.1. Taxonomy (NCBI): domain Eukaryota; kingdom Metazoa; phylum Chordata; class Mammalia; order Rodentia; family Sciuridae; genus Sciurus; species Sciurus carolinensis. The sequence continues at coordinate 39,121,081 of NC_062232.1, forward strand.
CGTGGCATTGTGGAAGTATCTGTGGTCTTTGTGACCTCGGGTTCTATGATGAGGTCTTCGCGCCTGAAGAGGTTACTCGGGACTGCGAGACTGGACACGTCGGGGCTCAGACCCAGGGAGATGTGCCCCCCAATTCGGGCTGGGAAAGAGACCGTCTGCTACGCTCTTCCTGAGCCAACGTAGTGCTTCCCGGCCTTCGTTGGTCGCGGCTTTTTTCATTATTCATGAGGAGGTGGGGCTGAGGTGGGAAGGGTTTTTTGCCTCTTTCGCACCTGGCTCGCTTGGAGATATCGCTTGTGAATTATTCGCGAGGGGGCGGAACAGCGTTGAGAAGGGGCGTGCTTGAAGGGGTGTTCCGAGGTCTGCCACGCAAACTAGAGTTTATTGCTTATTCATACAATAATCAATCGAGGTGAGTAGTGCTCTGAGTTTTCTGAGGCTTTTCTCGGGGCACTGTGCCCAATTTATGAGAGGCGTGGCGTTCACAGCTTCATCTGCATGATCCGCAGTTAGCTTTCTCTTACAGATTCCAGGATTTAAGCCCGCCCTGCGTCTAGCGAAGGATGAGGCCTCGACATTTCGTTCTTTCTGGCCCAGTAATCCCAGATTACCAGCTGAGCCTCTGGATTCAAATCCCATGGCTTCATACGAGTAGTGTGATATTTAGCAAAACTTTCAATGAGCCTGAAAAATGGGTATGCAGATAATAAGATTAGTTTACACTCATTTGGCGACATTAAAAAAAAAATTTTTTTGTAGTCGTAGATGGACAGAATGCCTTCATTTGTTTATTTTTATGTGGTGCTAAGGATTGAACTCAGTGCCTCACATGTGCTAGGCAAGCACCCTGACACTGAGCTACAGCCCCAACCCCATTTAGCGACTTTTTAAAAAAATATTTTTTAGTTGTGGATGGACACAATAACTTTATTTTATTTATTTATTTTTATATGGCGCTGAGGATCAAACCCAGTGCCTCACATGTGCTAGGCAAGCTCTCTACCACTGAGCTACAACCCCAGCCCCTAGCGACTTTGTAAGTTCATTTTATCTTCAGAAAAATCCTACGAGGTAGGTTATTATTATCCCACTTTATAGATGAGGAAACTGGGACACAGGAAGGCTAAGTAATTTGCTTACGATCACACAGTGGCCGAACCAGGATTCAAACCCAGTCAGTCTAGTTCCTGAGTCTGTAGTCTTAATCAAATTCTATAACATCCTTCCCCCAAGTTAATAGTAGTACTACTGCTGGGCACAATGTTGTGCACCTGTAGTCGGTCCACTAAGGAGGGTGAGGCCAGAGGATCATTTGATCCCACACAAGACCGATATGGGCAACACCCAGTTTAAAAAAAAAAAAAGTACTACCACTATTCTTGTATCAGACAGTGTTCTTAACCCTTCCTACAAATTCACGCATTTGAACTCCAGCCCAAGCCAGGCGGAGTGATGCAGGACTGATCCCAGCAACTCAGGAGACCAGGAGATTCTCAAGTTTGAAGCCAACCTCAGCAATTTAGTGATATCGTGTCTTCGAATATAAAAAAGGACTGGGGATGTAGCTCAGTGGTAAAGCGCCCCTGGGTTCAATTCCCAGTACAAGAAAAGGAGAAGGTGGGGAGGGAAGGGAAAGAAAAAGAAATTCCAACACACTTAGTCTGATTTTCTACATGGGGAAACCGTGACCCAATTTGGGGGTTTCTCTAGTGGCTGGGTATCTCCTCACCCATAACTAGTTTTATATTAATGTAAATGTATGTTTATATATTACATATATATCGTATTTTAAAAATTTAGCAGTGTTTTGTGGCAACATTGTTCTAAGACTCGATCATTAATTCACTTTTTCAGATTTTCATAACAAATTCACCTCTATGAGGTAGATGAGTTCAATCACAATCTTCATTTTTACAGTTGTGGAAACCAAGGCACCTACCACAGGCATATAGTGAGTCTGGATTTGGTTGGACCAGGGAAGCCCTGCTTCCTGAGCAGTTAGTCAGGGATGGGGGGAAGGGTCTTATGCTTTTCACTGGGTTTCCCGGGTCTCTGCAGGGTCATCTATTATTACTCATGAACAGGAAGGCATGGCCACGTTGTCGTGACTATGTGTCATAATCCCTATTTGCCGGGAGGGTTATCTTGAGTGTTTATGTCTATTCAACCTCATGAATAATTCATGAACTGGGTGGGACCTTTCTTGACCTCTCTGAATTTCCAGGTTGAGCTGCTGCAACAGCATCATTCATTATTCAGGAAGCCAGGGGAGCACGGTTTTCCCTGCAGTAGCCCCATTTCCCTGCGTACAAGGTATTAGAGCATCAATATGCGGTTCTACCCCTTTTGTTCCAGCCCACGGGGTCTCATGCATTATTCATGAATAAGATGCAGTCTTGGTCTCCTTGGCGTCCAGGCTGCAGCAAGATCATTCATTATTCATGAGCAGTGGGGTGTGGCTGCCATGTTTTAACATCTGCTTTCTGGTTGCTTGGTGTTAGAACCAACTACCTGGTTTCGTGTCTAATTCACGTTCAAAAAGCGTGGCCTTGAGGGCCTTCCTTGGTTTCCATGACAGCCTGACTGCAACAATTCATTCTTTATTCATATTCCATGGGGCGTGGCCTCTTGTTTTACCTGGTTTCCTAGTTAATGCCACAGTACCCACCAGGTGGAGCTGTTCCCCTTCTAACCGAATGAGTCACGACCTAGCTGGGAATATTATACATGATTCATGAGTGGGCGCGGCCCTCCTGCATCCGGGTTCCTGGGGGTGGGGCCCAAGGTTTTGTTCCGGCCTTGGACTCAGCGGCCGCCATCTTGTGTCGGCGGCAGAAGGGAAGAAGGTGGCAGGGAGCACCACAACCACAACGGCTGGGGGAGGAGAAGGCGGCGGCGGCGGCGATTCTGCGCGGCCCAGGCGGCGGGGAGGAGGAGGAGAAGGAGGAGGGTGGCGGCCGGGCTTGGCTTCGGCTCCTTGAGGAGTTGGCGGCGGCGCGACCCGGGGAACCGGCATTGGTAACAAACAGCCTTTCTCGGCACCTGGCCCGGGGTAGGGGATTCGGGAGGCAGTGGAGAGGCCTGGGCTGGCGCTGTGCCAAACTGATGTCTGGGCGGGCCGCTGTGACTCGGGCACCAGTGATCAGCGGAGAGGGGAGCATGCCAGATTCTGGGGCGCGGCCGATGTTTCCCGTCTGGGACCACCCGGTTCTCTCAGGCTGCGAAATCTGACTTTGGGGTCAGACACCCCCCCCCATGTGCTTATGGAGACTCAAGCTCAATATCCTTAGTCAGGTACCTGACCCCATCTCGAACCTCAACCCATAACTCCCTCCACTTTCCCGTAAGGGGACTAGGATCAGCATTGCTGGTTTAAGCCCCTTCCCATTGTATGCCTTTGAAGACCTGCCCAGAATCTCCCTTGAGACTCCTCTTGGTCCTTCAGTGTTTGCCCTCGTGTCTTCCAAGAGGGGCCAGACCTCAGGGAGGGTCTGTAAGGCCATCATATCTGAGAGAGAGTGTTCTTGAACATTTCCCCTCAGACACCCGTGGGTCCACCCCCCTCCTCTGCCCCATATTTGCCTTTATGGGATCAGACCTTATGAAAGCCATTTTGCATTTTGGTCCTGGCCATCCTCTTGGAGGCCCCTTTATACATATGAGGTCTCTCAACCTGTCCCAGCCCGAGCATCCTCCATCAGACACCCCTCTGGACCCAGCATTTCTATTCAGATCACTCTTAGTATCTGCCTTTTCCTTTCAGTTCCTAGAATCTGCCCTTAGAAACTTTCCCTACTTTTAGGTAATTTCTCCTATTACATGCTCCCAGTATCCTCTTCTGACACTACTGCTCACAGGCCTTAGCATCTTCCACATCAGACATCCTTAACCCCCAGTATCTTTTCCTCCAGAGGGGACCAGATATCAGGGAGGAACTGTTTAGATACATGATCCTCCATTAAAGATATTCTGCCACCATCTGCTCTTGCAGACCCTGTTGCTTCTACCCCCCTCTGTCAGACAGTCCTCTCCCTGTCCCAGCCTCTGCCTTCAGAAGCCAACCAGGATTCTAACTTCTCTTTTAACCTCACATCAGGCCTCAGAATCTGCCCTCAAATCCTTTCAAGGTCCCCAGCATCTTCAGTCAACTTCTGCTTCCAGCCCCATAGAATACCAGTATCATACCCTAACAGGCCCACTAGTCCTCCATCAGAATAGAATTTCCCCTACCCCCCAGGCATCTACTTACAGAGCTTCCATGGGATCAAACATAATTGGTCAGAGAAACTAACTCCACTTCAGGACCTGGCCAGTGTTTACTTACTAACCTTTTTAAGACTCAAATTGCCTGAACTCATCTTTCCTTCTCCACCCTGTCAGCAGCTGTGGTACCTAGCATCTCCTGTCAGAGAGATCCATGCAGAGTCTTTGTGCTCCATTAGAAATCCCTTCCCAAGGGTCTCCTCAGAGACATCTCCCAACCCCTCAGTATCCATCCTCACAGACTCCTGGGACTTCAGGCATCAGTGTCAGAGATTCCTCTCATCCTGAGAATCACTTATCTTTGGTGAAGGGTTTCTCTGTGTCACCAGCATCCTTGGGTTCTAGAATCTCCTATTCCCTGTGCAGCTTCCCCCAGCAACTGACCACCTTCCTTCTTGCAGTACCTGGGGGCTCCCACTGTAGTTTCTCATCCCTTCCCCAGAAGATCCTTTTCCAGAGATGCAGATTTGAGTTTTTCTTAACACCCTGGCTGGGTCCCCCTGGAACTTTTCCATCTTCCTCAGCTCCTTGGGTTCACACAACCACTTCCTGATTCCTCTTTCTCACATTCCCAAGGACTTATCAATTAACCCTTCCCAGGAAGCTTGGCAGGCCTTAGCATCTCTTTTCTGTGCCCTAGCTTCTCCATCCTGATCACTTGGCCCTGTGCCTGCCCCTTCTCAAACCTACTTCAGGACTCCTCCCTCAACTCTGGTTTTGGGGTGGAACATGCTCTGACTTCACACTCATCAGTTTGGAGATCCCAGGTCAGTTTTGAAATCCTCTAAGCCACAGTTCAGCTTTGCCAGACAATACACATAATGTGTGTTTGATAGGGGCCTGAACACATGTTGAGGGAAAAAAAAAAGAGTACATATTGATGATGATGGTGGTGGGGGTAGAGATCTTTAGCTCCTGTCTAGGAATTTCTACCCCACACTCCTCCTCCTCACCTTGAGACAGGGCATTTCCAAACTTTGGCAATTGAAATCCACTTTGGAACAATTATCTCAAACCTGCTTAGACCCTTGCTGCCAGCACTAGGGGTCCAGAGGTAAAAGTTCCAGTTATTAAAGAACTTTCTGGCCCTGGATCACGTCTGATTTAAGGAGTGAGGAGAGGATATGTCCCAAACACACCAACTGGATGGCAAAGCAAGGATATAACTAAGTAATGGAGGCCCCTGCAGGTGTCCTTGGAGGATCTCACATTCTCAGGTCCCTAAGTTCTGACCACAGACCTTGACTTTTTAACCCTTCCAGCAGTCCCTTGAGGATAGTTCCATTTGTCCAAGCTTTTGGAGAAAATGGGGCTCAGAGGAAATGAGATCCCTACACTGGGTCAGAGAGCCAGTGAATGGAAAATAGGAATTGCCTTTGTCTACCTCCTAACTCACCAAGCCTCTTCCTATTCAGGTTGGTTCTTAGCATTCTCAGCAATTTGACCGGCAGACTCAGGGGCCCTAGCCAGCCTCCTGTCCTCTCCTGTCCCCTTTCCCTTACCTCTCATCCCTTAGCCCTCTGTGCTAGGCCTGGAACTGGGTCCTGTTTACCCAGGAAAATTCACAAACTATACTCCACATCTGTGTGACTCTGGGTAGGTGAGTGAAGTAGAGTTGTCTAAGCCTTTGTTTTCTCATTTGTGATGTGGGCATAGGGTTATGTGGTTCATGAGCATTGTTAGGATTAGACAAAGCCTTTTACCCTGGGATTGACTGGCAGTAAGCTCGGAGTAGACCATAGGGAGCTCTTGTCCATTGTGGTTAGTTTGCTAGAGTGTGACAGGTGCCAGGATGGAATCTTAAGTACATTGGTGGTACTTGGTGTGATTCGGTGTTAGAAAAGGTTCAGTGGAGGATCAGTTGTGTGAACAGAAGACTTCAGTGTAAGCAAAGGCTTAGTGCTTTAAGGGAGGAGCATTGGGGGTGAGGGGAAGTGATTGTGGGTTCTCTGGTCTCCAGTATCTAGATCTAATCCCCGTCCCCTATCCCCTCAGAGTTCATGGCCATGGCAGACTGTATTCTGTCTCTGCAACTTAGTTTATGACCCTAAGCAAGTCACTTGACCCTGTAAACTCAGGTTTTCTCATTTGTCCAGCAAGGACACTAAACTCTGCCTTGTGGAGTCAGGGCCATTGAGGGGATGAAACTTGATGATACTGGGAAGTGGCTTGGGTTTTAGAGTCAGCATATCCTGGTCTGGTCCCAGTTCAGCCACTGTCTGTGGGAATCTTGATCAAGTAACCAAACATCCCTGAATGAATTTTTTTTCTTCCCACGTGAGTGAGTTGGGGCTACTATTATAGTCTAAACTCCACAGGGGTGCCCTGAGGACAGACTGAGACAAGGCTCATACGATGTTTGGTATGGTATCTGGCACAGGGAGAACTCCTAATGAATGTTTATCATATTGTAACCTGTTTAAGGAATTCCACATGTAGATGAGACTTGAAGTGTTCTCTCCTTTTTTAAATTGGCCTGGGCTTATTTTCCCCTCCCAAAGTTTGGGGTTGAGTAGTTGGGCTTTGTAAAACTCCTCCCCAAGCCCTCTGAGGACTGGGTTCTTAGCAAGGTATCACCTGCCATCACACACACCCTGAGGAATGTTCAAGTCTCTTTCCCTCTTGACCATTCCCCTATCCCCATCCCTGGGATTAAGGGAGAGGAGAGTGAGGAGAAGGGTTGCTTGGTGTTGCTTACCTTTTCTGTGCCAGGTCTGTGTTATTTTTCGTTTCAACCCCATGGGGAAGGTAAAATGTATCATCACCCCTATTTTACAGGTGAGGAAATCGATCCCCATAGGGGTTAAATGATACCTGTCAAGGAGCAACATGGTCAAGATTTGAAACCAAGTCTATCCTGAATGCACATCCCTCCTCTGACCTCCCCACAAGTAGTCTTGTCGTTTCTTCACCCCACAGGATTGGAGTCTCTCCCTTATTATCCTGGGCTGGGGAGAGGCAAATGACTTAGTGGTCAACAGCGTGGACTTGCAAGCCAGACCACCTGGGTTCAGATCTTACCCCCAACAGTGGTGTGACCTTGGGCAAGTCACTTCATCTCTCTTTGTCAGTCTCTTCTGTAAAACAGGGTTGCTAATACATTAGACTTCTAACCCCATAGTCATATTAACAAGCAGAAAAATGTTCTTGTGTGCCCCAGGCTTACTCTGGACCTCTTTTTTTTTTTTTCTCTCCAGATGTCCAGCTCGCCGCTGTCCAAGAAACGTCGCGTGTCCGGGCCTGATCCAAAGCCGGGTTCTAACTGCTCCCCTGCCCAGTCCGTGTTGTCCGAAGTGCCCTCGGTGCCAACCAACGTGAGTGTCTTCTCCTTGGAGACTGGCAGGTGTTGTGTTGGGTGGGAAGGTCCTTTGTATCACTTCATCTCTCCACACCCCACTCCTGCACATCTCCCTGATCCTGTTCTTGCTCTTCATCCCTAGGGAATGGCGAAGAACGGCAGCGAAGCAGACATAGATGAGGGCCTTTACTCCCGGCAGCTGTAAGTGGGGCTAAGGCGTGGCTGGGGTGAGAGGGTAGGGTTGGGTGGGCCAGGCCCTGACCTATAGTGCCCCCTAACTTGGCAGGTACGTGTTGGGCCATGAGGCAATGAAGCGGCTCCAGACATCCAGTGTCCTGGTTTCCGGCCTGCGGGGCCTGGGTGTGGAGATCGCTAAGAACATCATCCTTGGTGGGGTTAAGGCTGTCACCCTACATGACCAGGGCACTGCCCAGTGGGCTGACCTCTCCTCCCAGGTACCTCTTTCCAGCCCATCCTCCCTGTAGAGGCACCAGTCCCACTGTCTGCCATAGCCTTTTCACTTTTTCCCCTACTTCCCCCTATTGCAGTTCTACCTACGGGAGGAGGACATTGGTAAAAACCGGGCTGAAGTGTCCCAGCCCCGCCTCGCTGAGCTCAACAGCTACGTGCCTGTCACTGCCCACACTGGGCCTCTTGTTGAGGACTTCCTTAGTGGCTTCCAGGTACTTGGGACTACCCAACCTCCTGCTCAATTCTCTCAGCCCATCTGTAGTCTGTTTAGTATTATTCAGTATTTAACGGGCCAGCCTGGGTGCTAGGTTTTGTGCCAGGAAGTCTAGAGAATGGGGGCAAGATGAGAGCTGGGCTTGTCTTTTCAGGGGAAAATGTGTGGACACTGATAGTGCAGCATGGCAGGTAAGAACAGACTGGAGCCAGACTGCTTACCATGAACTCTAGCTCTACCTGCTGTACTTTTGCACAAGTCACTTCAACCCTGTGCTGTAGTTTTCCTGTTTGTAGACCGGACATGGCGGTAGTACTGACTTCATAGGGTTTCTGTGAGGGTTAAGCATGTAGAATCATAGCTGGCACATGGTAAATTTGCTAAATTAAAAGTCTGAGCTAGAGCAAGGGACTGTGGTAGCTGAGGTTCTGCCCAAGGAGTCTCTGAGGGCCAGGGCGCTGGAGCTTTACCCTGGTGCAGCAGTAGGATCCCACCTTGGTGGGCAGGGATGGGCTCTTGGGAAGAGAGCAGAGTCTGAAAGATTACTGCCTGCTGAGCAGGCGTTGTCTTGAGAACCAAGAGCAGGTGGGTGTGGTAGGAATGAGCTCAGACTTTGGCTGGAGACAGTTTTACTCCTCCTGGGTCTTGCAGGGCATTTGAGGTTGTAGGCAGGCAGCAGTGGGTGTTTGTCAAACAGGTGAGTCAGCTATTCTTCAGGCTCTGTGCCCAGCTACCTCTTTAGCTTTCCTGATATTATGTGGGGCTATATTTTTCTCTTCACTGAATTTCACCCTTGCCAAGTGGAGTTGTACCCACAGCAGGTCTCTGTGCAGGAAGGCTGAACCAGAAAGACCCCAGACATCTATACCTTAAGGACTACCTGAGCCCTCCCCATTTTCTGCCATTGTTTTCTCCCCTTCTCCCCCAAGGCTGAGCCCTTGGCCTGAGCCTCCACTTCTCCACAGGTAGTGGTCCTGACCAACACACCCCTGGAGGACCAGCTGCGAGTGGGTGCGTTCTGTCACAGCCGTGGCATCAAGCTGGTAGTGGCAGACACACGGGGCCTGTTTGGGTGAGTGCTGTCCCTGGCCCTCTTTCCCACTAACCCATATCAGGCCCCAGGCCAAGACCCTCGGATTGTTGCTGCCTTCATCCCTCCTCAGCCACCTGAATTTTATATTCTGGTGTTCACCTTTCCCCATATGGTATTAGCACTCTCTGATCCCCACAGTGATCCCTGCAGTGATGGACTGAGTTTGCTCAGCACTTATTGACTGCACTTTGAGGATGTATGGGGCCTATATACATGGGCTTGGGCATCAGTCTTGTGGTCTCTCTCTATAGGCAGCTCTTCTGTGACTTTGGAGAGGAGATGGTCCTCACAGATTCCAATGGAGAGCAACCTCTCAGTGCTATGGTTTCTATGGTCACCAAGGTGAGGAGACCAGCCTCAGGGGGCCTGGCAGGCAGATGGGCAGTGGCAGTCCTCCCTGTCTGCTCCTGGTACCCTGAGCCTTCTTCTGAGGCTCACTCCTCTTTAACCAGGACAATCCCGGTGTGGTTACCTGCCTGGATGAGGCCCGACATGGGTTTGAGAGTGGCGACTTTGTCTCCTTTTCAGAAGTACAGGGAATGATTGAGCTCAACGGAAATCAGCCCATAGAGATCAAAGTCCTGGGTGAGCTAGGGCCATGGGGGCATCAGAGGGGAACTGGCTAGGATGTCATGGAGGAAATATGTCCCTGGGGTTCAGAATGAGGGGAGACACATCCTGAGTGTCTGAGGTGAACCTGAGACAGACTCCATCAGTGTTGGTGGGCATGGGAGAGAAGAGGTGTTTTATGTTTGAACTGCCATTCCTGGGAGAAGGAGCAACCTAGAATCAGAGTTGAGTAGGGGAAAAGCCTCTGGTGATTGCATAGGACCTATCAGGGAATCCACTCATGTCTGAGCTGATGTGGATAGGAGTAGAGAGGAGGTCTCCAGTGGAGACTGGGGGCCAGTTACAACTCAGGGTCTCATGGGGTCTGAGCTGGCTCTGGGGCAGAGGGGAGATGGTTTCTGATGTCCAAATGGAGCCCTGATGGGAGGGCAAAGAGATGGCTCTTGGTGTCTGGGCTGGGTCAGAGATGGTTTTTTAATTATCTTGTGGGCATTGTGGATTTGAAGGAGGATGAGTAGACTGATGACATCCCCATCTACCGTAGGTCCCTACACCTTTAGCATCTGTGACACCTCTAACTTCTCTGACTACATCCGTGGAGGCATCGTCAGTCAGGTCAAAGTACCTAAGAAGATTAGCTTTGTGAGTGTGTGTGGGGAGCAGTGGGGCATGATTCTAGACATTTCCAAATTCTTCAATTCTTTCTTCTGGTTCTAATGTCCTTTCCCCTATCCCCCCCCCACCCCCCCAGAAATCCTTGCCAGCCTCACTGGCGGAGCCTGACTTTGTGATGACAGACTTCGCCAAGTTTTCTCGCCCTGCTCAGCTACACATTGGCTTCCAGGCTCTGCATCAATTCTGTGCTCAGCATAGCCGGCCACCTCGACCCCGCAATGAGGTTGTTGGCAGGGGGCGGTGTGACAGTCAGGGCATATGTCAGTCCACTCTCTCTTCCCTGCCAGTGGCCTGACAGGGCCTCATTTGGTTCCTTCTGCCCCCTCGCCCCCTAGGAGGATGCAACAGAACTGGTGGCCCTAGCACAGGCTATCAACGCTCGAGCCCTACCAGCAGTTCATCAGGACAGCCTGGACGAGGACCTCATACGGAAGCTGGCCTATGTGGCTGCTGGGGACCTGGCACCCATAAATGCTTTCATTGGAGGTCTAGCTGCCCAGGAGGTCATGAAGGTCAGCATGGGTGGGAGTGGGCCACATGTCTTTCTGACTCCACATGCCTTTCTGACTCCATCATTTGCTGTCCATCTGTGTCAGTCCCTAATGAACCACTGACCACCTTCTTCCCACTTATCAGGCCTGCTCTGGGAAGTTTATGCCCATCATGCAGTGGCTGTACTTTGATGCCCTTGAATGTCTCCCAGAAGACAAAGAGGCCCTCACAGAGGACAAGTGCCTCCCGGTATGTGAGTGGAACCCATGGGGAAGGCATCCTTGGTGACATTTCTGGGAAGACCCCTCTCTGACCCTCTTTTCACATTCCTCAGCGTCAGAACCGTTATGATGGGCAGGTGGCTGTATTTGGCTCAGACTTGCAAGAGAAGCTGGGCAAGCAGAAGTACTTCCTGGTGAGTAATCCCATTGGAAACCTGCTCTCTTCATTTCCCCTGGCCTCTAGCCACTTCTGGTGCGTTGTACGTCTGGAGGGGAGGTTCGTTTTGTTTTTGTGCCCACCTCACACCCCAGTTTTGTTATCTGTTTCCCTCTCTGGTGCCTCTTCATTCAGATGATTAAGGATATTTTTTTTTTTTTTGGCACCAGCTATTGAACCCGGGGGCACTTAACTACTGAGCCACATCCCTAGCTCTTTTAATTTTTTTAAATTTTGAGACAAGGTCTTACTAAGTTGCTTAGGGCCTTGCTAAGTTGTCGAGGTTGGTTTTAAACTTGGCATTCTCTGGCCTCGGTCTCCCAAGTCCCTGGGACTACAGGTGTGTGCCACTATGCCTGGTTATGGGTCATTTCTTAAAACCCCAGAACCTGTAGATGTGCTAGACCCTCTTCTCTGCTGGCTCTAGGAGGTGTGAGGGACAATGGGGACTTCCTGTCAACCTGTGTCACCCTGATCTGCTCGTGTCTATCTTCTTGGCTATTTCTTAGGTGGGTGCAGGCGCCATTGGCTGTGAGCTGCTCAAGAACTTTGCCATGATTGGACTGGGCTGTGGGGACGGCGGAGAAATCATTGTCACAGACATGGACACCATTGAGAAATCAAATCTGAACCGACAATTTCTATTCCGGCCCTGGGATGTCACGGTGAGTCAGGTCGGGGGGTAGGAGATGAGACTTTTTCCTTGATAGTGTTTTGGGTTCCCCCAAAACACCCCCAAGCTCAGTGTGATTCACTAGGAGGATTCCTAGGACTGAATATTTAGTTGTACTCATGGCTGTGATTTATTATAGAGAAAGGACACACAGCACCATCAGTAAAGAGAAAAGGAGCATGGGGTGAAGTCAGTTGCAAGTTCCTAGGAGTCCTCTCTCCCTTGAGTTTATAGGACATGCTTTATTTCCCCAGCTACAAATTGTAGTAAGACATATGAAGTGTTGCCAACCAGGGAAACTTGTTAGAGATTCGCTATCCAGGGCTTTTATTAGCAGTTGGTCATGTGTTAAACTCATGTATTAAACTTCTGGACTCCAAGAAGGAACAAAGGTATTCAACGTAAACCATGGTGTTTAGGTTCAGTGAGTCACTATTGTCAGGTAGGATGATGGGAACCTTCCCCAAATCCTTGACTCCAGCCAAGGACCAAACTGGAAGCATGCCTTTCTACAGATTGTGGGTTAGTCAGTTAGGATCATTCCTCTGCACACATTTGTAACTGAGTTAGTTATACAGGGTTCTAGCTGAGAGGCCTATAGGGACAACTTATATTTTAGCCTACCCAGTATCTGTTTTCCTCCACTACAGGTTTGTTCATTCAGTTATATGCCAAATAGTTATTAAGGTGGTAGATACCGTTTTAGACACTTGAGATATATTAAAGAAAAAAACAAAGCTTCCAGTGGGGGAGGACAAATAGTAAATAATATATAAAATATTGATATAATGCAACAGTGAGGTATACTGTTCATATTGTTGATGAGCAGTTTTGCAGATGATATAGCAAAAACACTGTAAGTTGAGTATGCCAAGGTTAGTTTGCAGCTTTGATTAAGATAGTTGAGGAGGAGACTGGGTCTATAGCTCAGTGGTAGAGCACTTGCCTAGCACATGTGAGGAACTGGGTTCGATCCTCAGACCACATAAAAATAAATAATAAAATAAAGGTATGTGTCCATCTATAACTAAAAATATTTTTAAAAGAAGATTGTTAAGGAAGGTCTCATTTCTGCAAGGACTTACTGGGCAGGAGGGACTAGAGTGCCCTCTTCTGGGGAGGAGTGCTCCAGGCACAGATAAGATGCCACAGTTTACCCTAAGTGAGGAAGGGTTCTGAGTAGAGGAGGTGTGACCTGATTTGGGCTTTGAAAGGCCTGTGCCTTTCCCATGTGCCAGCAACTTGGCTGTGTTTGGGGAAATCAATCCTGGGTACTGTTACCTGAAATATATATATGAACAATATATGTTGGTTTAAAAAAAAAAACACCAAAAAACAGATGTTGCCCACTGTCTCCAGTATGTATTTGTCCTCCGCTTCCCCAGTGATGTGGCATTGTCACAGACTGCCTCTTCTGCTAAATTAGGGAGCTCTTGAACTCAGGGTCTAGTTCTTCTCCAGTGTTAAAGTAAATCCTCAGGTGAATGGTTCTCTATAGATGTTTATCAAGTGAGCACACAAATAACTGAGCCATGTTCCCCTACACTCACCCTGGAACTATACCTCTCACCCCGCTAGAAGTTAAAGTCTGATACAGCCACTGCAGCTGTGCGCCAGATGAATCCGCACATCCGGGTGACAAGCCACCAGAACCGTGTGGGTCCTGACACAGAGCGCATCTATGATGATGATTTCTTCCAAAACCTGGATGGCGTGGCCAACGCCCTGGACAATGTGGATGCCCGTAAGTTTGGAGGAAGGCGAAGAGGTCAAGGGCAAAGTTGTGCATGTATGAGGGTTGTGGATCTTCCTGACCTTTACTGATGTTTAGTTCCCTGCTCTCACGTCTTCCCCCTCCACCTCCTCTCAGGCATGTATATGGACCGGCGCTGTGTGTACTACCGGAAACCGCTGCTGGAGTCAGGCACACTAGGCACTAAAGGCAATGTGCAGGTGGTGATCCCCTTCCTGACAGAGTCGTACAGCTCCAGCCAGGATCCACCAGAGAAGTCCATCCCCATCTGTACCCTGAAAAACTTTCCCAATGCCATCGAGCACACCCTGCAGGTGAGTGGCTGTCGGGGGAAAGGAAAGAAGGTAGTCCCCTGGCTGCCTCTAGCCTCTCAGCCACAAGGCCTTTAGCTTTCAGCTGTTGTAAGCCCAAGTGTAAGAGGTGCTTTTTCTCCAATCTCTCCCCTTCCCCCACTTCCTGCCTGGCAGCCTAGGTTCCTAGGATGACTCATTCTTTTTTTCACTTCTATTTTTAAGTTTTTCCAGCATGTAGACAAGTATAAACAATACTATGCTGGGTACTCAAATACCACTCCTCCTCTAGATTTAACAATTGTTAATGTTTTGCCACGTTTATTTCTTAGTTGATATCGTTTTTCTTCTTTGTGCTAGGGTGTCTTGGATATTCCTTACTATTTTACTCTGCCTCTGCAAAGTAAGGATATATTTCTGTGTAATAGGGTCTTTCAATCTCAGTATGATTGACATTTGGGGCTGGGTATTTCTTTGTTCTGGGGATGCTGTCCTGTGCATTGTATGTAGGGTGTTATCCAGCATCCCTGGCTTCTACCCACTAGATGTCAGTAACACCCCCTCACCACTGTAACAGCTAAATATGTCTCCAGACATTGCCACATGTCCTGGGGGATGGGGGTGTACAAGATCACTCCCAGTCAAGAACTGCTGTCTAAGCAAAGCACCATTTTCATTATGAACAAAATTAATAGTAATTTTTTACCATCTCAAGTTGTTTGTTTGGTTCTAATACTTAATCCATATTGAGGTTTCCCCAACTGTTGTTCGAAATGAGTTTAACAGCTTGTTTGTCAGGATGATTCTGTCTGTATGACACACATGTGTGGAACAGCACACATATCATCTCGCTGAAGTCTTACAAAGTGAACGTGCCAGGCCACAAAACAGAACCAAAGGATTTAACCAGTGTGCTAACAGAATAAATCTCGGTGCAGTGTTGGAGGCCAAACATTCAGTGTGGTTAGGATTATGGGGGTGGGAAAAAGACCAGTTCCACCTGTCACTTTCCCTTGTGACTCTGCGGTTCCAAAGTGGATGTGTCTATATTTGTGCATCCACTACATTCTCACTAGGCCATGTGTGACCTTGAACTGAATCTCTTTGTGCCTCATCTTCCTCTAAAATATAGGATAACAGTAGCAACTACTTCACAGTGCTGCTATAAAGGCCTTAGTACTTACTATATAACTGGCACTATTTTAAGTGACCTTTAAATATGTTCACAGGGAGCTGGGGCTGTTGCTTGTGGTAGAGCATTTATGAGTTCAAGGTCACACATGGCCTAGTGAGAATGTGGTGGATGCACAAATATAGACACATCCACTTTGGTACCGCAGAGTCACAAGGGAAAGTGACAGGTGGAACTGGTCTTTTTCCCACCCCCATACTCCTAATCACTGAATTGGTTTGGCTTCCAACACTGTGCTGAGAATTATTCTGATAGCACACTGGTTATCCTTAGATTCTGTTTTGTGGCCTGGCACATTGACTTTGTAAGAATTCTGTGGGTTAAATGCCCAGCACTGCAAAAAGTACACATACTAACAACCCCATGAGGTAGGCATTGCTGTTAGAATATCTATTTAGAGGTAAGGACATGAAAATAAGGGGATTGATGTATGCCTGAAGTTACAAAACTACATGATGTGTAGAAGAGCTGGGATTTGAGCCTCAATCTCTAAAGTTTAGGGGCTGGGGAGATAGCTCAGTTGGTAGAGTGCTTGCCTTGCAAGCACAAGGCTCTGGGTTCAATCCCCAGCACCGCAAAAAAAAAAAAAAAAAAAAAAATCTCTAAAGTTTATATTCTCCAAACTACCTCACTAATGACTATTTACTGTCCTTAGGAATTCTCAGAGGACAGAGCCTTTGTCTTGTTTTTTGCTGAGTCCCTAGAGCCTGTAATTTTTTTTTTTTTTGTACTGGGGATTGAACCCAGGGGCACTTAACCACTGAGCCACATCCTCAGCCTTTTATTATATTTTAGAGACAGGGTCTAGGTTGCTTACTGCCTTGCTGACTTTGAACTTGATATCCTCCTGCCTCAGCTTCCCAAGCTGCTGGAATTACAAATGTGTGCCACTGCACCCAACTTTAAAATTTTTTTTTTTTAATTTTGTTGTAGATGACACAATGCCTTTATTTTTATTTATTTATATGGTGCTTGAAGATTGAACCCAGGACCCTACGCTTGCGAGGCAAGCATGCTACCGCTGAACCACAATTCCCCCGTCCCCCAGCTTATTTTTTAATTTTGAGATAGGTTCTTGCTGTGTCGCTTAGGGCCTCGGTAAGTTGCTGAGGCTGGCGTTGAAATTGTGATCTTCCTGCCTCAGCCTCCCGAGTCACTGGGATTACAGCTGTGCACCACCATATACAGCAGATATTTTTCTTTTTTATTGAGATGTAGCATATGTAGAGTAAGATACACAGATTTTTTTTTCTAGTACTAGGGATTGATCCCAGAGGTGTGTTACTGCTGAGCTCTATCCATAGTTCTTTTCATATGTATGTTAGTATAATTACTGTTCAGATCAAATCCATTGTTTTTTTAAATTGCACTTCTGGGGTTGGGGGAATGGGGTAGGTTATGGGGACTTCACTTCCAGAGTAGCTGTGTATTTCACTTCCTACTTGCTTTATTCACTGATAGACTTTCTCATCTCTGTCTGCAGTGGGCTCGGGATGAGTTTGAAGGCCTCTTCAAACAGCCAGCAGAAAACGTCAACCAGTACCTCACGTGAGTAGCTTACATACTCCCTTGTCCACTTCCCTGCCTGCCAGCCAAGGCGTCCTGTCTTTTTTCCACCACTGTCACCCTCAACACCAGGCACACTTTTCAGAGGAACCAGTGAATGTTCGGGCCTCATACTACTGGGGGTCAGGAATAGCTTTCCATGGAGAAGGTGGGATTGCCCTGGAGCCTACTCCTGGGGCCGCTGTGTAATCATGCCCCTCGGCCCCTCCGCTCCCCGATAGAGACCCCAAGTTTGTGGAGCGGACATTGCGGCTGGCGGGCACCCAGCCGTTGGAGGTGCTGGAGGCCGTGCAGCGCAGCCTGGTGCTACAGCGACCACAGAACTGGGCTGACTGCGTGACTTGGGCCTGCCACCACTGGCACACCCAGTACTCTAACAACATCCGGCAGCTGCTGCACAACTTCCCTCCCGACCAGGTAATGCCCACTTGCTGGGTCCATTTGGCCGCGTGCATTTCCCTGCAACAGGAGCCTGTCAGGGGCTCTCCAGGTGGCACCTCCCAGTTACTGGTCCAGCCATGGCTGGTACCTTGAGGTATGGGGATCTCAGAAAAATGATTATGCTGGACCTGTTTGTTCCAGTTCTCATTCCATGGAGCAAGAGATGAGGCTTCTGTTTTCCTTACCTATGGTGTGGGCTGAGTCAAACCCTATGCCCCATTGGGACTGTAGGAATCATGGGTTCAAATCCTAACTCTCTTTGAACTTGGACAAGTCACTTTTCTGCCCCAGTTTCCTCAGCTGTGAAGGAGGAAGAATGATAATCTACCTTACAGGGCATTTTGTGAGGATTAATTGGTATTTATGATACTGAGTTAGTTCAGTGCCTGGTAATTGATAAAAGTTTGTTAAATGGCTTCCTGACTTACATAATGTAAGTGCTAAACCAAGCCCCTGGTTCACCCTGGCTTTGGAACTTCCATCTACAGGACCCTACAGTGTGGGTGTTTTGTGATTGACTATAGTCAACTTTGAGTGCCCAGTCAGGGATAGTGAGGCACATTGAAACCAAGATGATGAGTCAAGATTGTCAGAGAAGTCTCTACTTGGCAGATCCTGCTTCTCAAAAATTTCTCTCTCTATCCTTTAGCTCACAAGCTCGGGAGCCCCCTTCTGGTCTGGGCCCAAACGTTGTCCACACCCGCTCACCTTTGATGTCAACAATGTGAGTCTCCTTCCTGGGGTCACTTGGGGTCAGGTGGAGGATGGGAAATGAGGTGGTGGCTCCCCACCTGAGGGCTCATATGCTTACCCTGCCCCTGCCTTCCCCCAGCCCCTGCATCTGGACTATGTGATGGCTGCTGCCAACCTGTTTGCCCAGACCTACGGGCTGATGGGCTCTCAGGACCGAGCTGCTGTGGCCACACTCCTGCAGTCTGTGCAGGTCCCCGAGTTCACCCCCAAGTCTGGTGTCAAGATCCATGTTTCTGACCAGGAGCTGCAGAGCGCCAATGCTTCTGTTGGTGAGGGTGTTCAGCCAGTTGGCCCAGAGTTATGACCCCTACTTGTCTCCAGCCTAGTCTAGCTTCCCCACCAGCCTCTTCCCCTGGCTCTGTGACCTTAGACCTGAGGCTGACCCCCACCTTCTTTTGTACATCCCTTTCTCTATGACATGAAGAGGGTCATTTGGGGCAGATTATTTCTCTCCCTCCTCTTTCCCACCCTCTGGCCCTCAGGAGAAAGCCCTTTGTTGTTCTTGCTATATGTGTATTTGCCTTGTTTTATTCTTTTCTCTCTTTTTTCTTTATCTGTTCATTCAGGGGTTATGGTCTTTACCAGTGATCTCTCTCCCTTGATATCAACCTGCTTTGTCTTCTTTCCACATTTCCCCTATTTCCCCATCCACACATCTCTGCCCCCTCCCCACCCATTTCTCCATATGCATCATCACTCCAGTATAGTCCTCTGTACTTGGGCTGAAGTTTACTGACACCTTGTCTACATATTTATCTCTGCCTTCCCTTATATATATATCTGTAATACATCTGTAATTCTCTACATTGGCCTTCCATGTATCTCCTCTCATCTCCCTTTTCCTGTCCCTGTATACCTTCCAAAATATCTGCCTTTCATGTTCTTCTTTGTATATTCTTCTAGTCTTTAACATCTCCTGTCATCTGCATATATTCCCTCTATCTTTCTCTCTTTTTTTAATCTTTTTTTTTTTTTTTTTTTTTTTTATCTTTCCACCGATCTCACCCTTGGTATACACCCTTTTCCTCCTCATATTTTCCATCTACCCTTCCAGCTTTTTCCTCTTTATTCATGTCTATGTGTTTCTCCCCTATCATCTTCTCCATATCTTTTTTTTTTTTTTTTTTTTTGATGGTACTGGAGACTTAATCCAGGAGCTTGTACATGCTAGCATGCTAAACAAGTACTTTACCACTGAGCTACATCCCAGCCCTTTCATTTTATTTTGAGACAGGGTCACTAAATAGCCCAGACTGGCCTCAAACTAGCCATCCTCCTGTCTCACTCCCCAGTAGCTGGGATTACAGGCATGTGCTACTGTGTACAGCTCCTCCATGTCTTCCTATTTCTCTCTATATAATTTTCCCTAAGATCTATGCCTCTCCTGTTCGATCTATCTCCACGTTCTCCTAACATCTTCATTTCTGTTCCTTAGAAAGAGAAATCTCTCTTGAATAGCCACTATCCCTCTCTCTCTGTCCTTTTCAGGTTTGTACTCTATTCTCCCGCTCTACCTCTCTGCTTTGCCCCTTTGCTTTCCCAGAATATCGCTCCTTTCCAAATCCTGTATCTACCTTTTGTCCCACCATTTCAGCCCGTTGCTTGGATCAAAGAACTGACAGCATCCTTCTCTTTGTGCAGATGACAGTCGTCTAGAGGAACTCAAGGCCACACTGCCCAGCCCAGACAAGCTGCCTGGATTCAAGATGTACCCTATCGATTTTGAGAAGGTGCTTGGAGAGGGCCCTGGGTAGGGCAGGGGATGGGCTGAGAATGGATTTCTAGGGATCTGGAGCCAGTGGAGATCGTGGGTTTGCCATGTGGCTCTGAATCAATAGGTGGTTCTCAGCCATCCATGATCTCAGGAAGTCTAGCAAGATAATTGCAATGGAGGATACTTGTGTCACTAGAGGCTAAGAAGCCTCAAGACTCATCTGATCCATTCTTTCCATTGGTAACAGGATGATGACAGCAACTTCCATATGGATTTCATTGTGGCTGCATCCAACCTCCGGGCAGAAAACTATGACATTCCTCCTGCAGACCGGCACAAGGTGAGGGGAATCTAGGTCTGATGTTCCACCCCTTCCTGGGCTTGAGTTGCTGCATTCATCTCTTCCTGTAGACCCTGAACCTCTTGCCACTTAAACACTACCTTTGGTCTCTTCTTATCTCACAGAGCAAACTGATTGCAGGGAAGATCATCCCAGCCATTGCCACAACCACAGCAGCTGTGGTTGGCCTTGTGTGCTTGGAGCTGTACAAGGTAGTGCAGGGGCACCGACAGCTTGACTCCTATAAGAATGGTTTCCTCAACTTGGCTCTGCCCTTCTTTGGCTTTTCTGAACCTCTTGCTGCACCACGTCACCAGGTAAGGGCCTACGTCAGGAGGTGTGGGGTGTGTCTCTATAGAGCTGGCTCTAGTTTTCATCATACCCTGTTACTGGGTCAAGGTTTCTGTTGAAGTATACCTACTCCTTTTGTGCACTCCTTGTTCATTTTTTCATTAATCACATTGTTCAAGTACCAGCTACGTGCTGAGCACTGGTCTGCTTCCCTCCTTGTGGACACCCTCAGAAAAGATGGGATATATGAATTGTGCCCTGAGAGATTATTTTTTTAAATTTGTTTTTTAGTTGTTGATGGAACTCTATTTAATTTATTTTTATGTGGTGCTGAGGATTAAACCCAGTGCCTCACACATGCTAGGCAGGTACTCTACTACTGAGCCACAACCCCAACCCCCTGAGAGATTATTAATAACTACCCAATAGTAGCAGCTGACATTTTCTGGATGTATACTGTACTAAGTGCTTGATTGATGGGTTCATTCATTCATTCAAATACTTACTGAACACCTACTTTGTGCAGGTTATCTTTAAGGTGCTAAGGTTATATTTATAAAATAGGTTATATAAATATCAATTTGAATGATTTTGGAACTCTCAAAAGAAAAACAAGATAGGAGAGGCTTGAGAGTACCAGTGGGGTGAGGGGGATGGGTTTGATATTTTATCTTATTTGGTGCTGGGAATCAAACCCAGAGCCTTGCATGCTAAGCCTGTGATCTACCACTGAGCTCCAGCTCCAGCCAGAAATTTGAAATGTGGGATGACCAGGAAAGATCTTGCTGGGAAGACTGATGTTAGCTCAGACTTTGAGAAGGTGAAGGGGATAAGTCATGCAGGCCTTGGGGAGGCTGGGGACCAGTCCTTGCAAGGGTACTGAAGTAGAAGTATGCCTGGTATTTGAGGGGAATAAGGTCAGAGGATGAAGTAGGTAAGAAATGAGAAGAATATAGGGTTCCAGTGGCATAGGGTCTTATCAGTCATCATAAGAGTTTTGTGGCTTACTCAGAGTGACATGCAGTCCATGAGAGAGTTTTGAACAAAAGAGGGTTGTGATCTGACTTAACAGAACTGCATGAGTATAAGGAGATGAAGGTGACAGGGGCTGGGCCTCCTGGGTAACTCTCATCTTAATCTCTCCTCCTCATGCCGCAGTACTATAATCAAGAGTGGACACTATGGGATCGATTTGAGGTACAGGGGCTGCAGCCTAACGGTGAGGAGATGACCCTCAAACAGTTCCTCGACTATTTTAAAGTAAGGCCCTTACTCTTTCATCCTTCCTGGGGATGGGGTGTGCAGGTGACTTGCTGGTCTGTCTGTCCCCTGACACTGCTGTCCCCCACCCCCCTCTCCAGACAGAGCACAAATTAGAAATCACCATGCTGTCCCAGGGTGTGTCCATGCTCTATTCCTTCTTCATGCCAGCTGCCAAGCTCAAGGAACGGTTGGATCAGCCGTGAGTTGGCTGCTGGGCCGGTGGGGGAGATCCTGTGTCTGTTGGGGATACTCAACTCCCAGCTTTGCTGGGATACTTCACTGCCCTTCACCTGCTCTGCCCCCACCTACTTCCCTCTTCTCTTGCTTTCTGCCTCCCTGACCCTTTACCTTCACGCTCACCCCAGGATGACAGAGATCGTAAGCCGTGTGTCGAAGCGAAAGCTGGGCCGCCACGTGCGGGCGCTGGTGCTTGAGCTGTGCTGCAACGACGAGAGCGGCGAGGACGTCGAGGTCCCCTATGTACGATACACCATCCGCTGACCCACGTGTACTCACCTAGGCTGACCCCAGTCCCCCCTCCCCAGGCCCCTTCCAGCCCTGGGTTCCCATTTGGCAGTGGCCCAACTGGCCAAGCCTGGTGTCTCCTCTTTCACCCCCTACCTGAATCCCAGTTGCCACTGCTTTCTACCTTGTTTGGAACCTGACTCCTAATAAAAAGATATTAACCCAGAAGTGGACTGCCCTGCTGGTTCCAGGGAAGGAGGGGCTTCCTGGAGCTATTTGGTTCTGATGGTAGTCCAAAAGGCTCAGCCTCATCCCCAGCTGCCAGTTTCCCGGCAGAGAAAATTTAAGAGTTGCTGCCTCTTCTTGCTCTCTCTGCTTAAGAAAACATGGAGGCACCAGTGAGGCCACAGAGAATAGATAACCTGAGTCCATGTAAGTTTGAAACAGGGTTCAAATCCCACCTTCTCCACGTCTTAACTTGAACCCCTGTGAAGAGGAAAGTTTGAGCAAGCAAGCTGCCAGGACTGGTCAGTGTTCTTTACGTCCTTGGGGTAGATCCCTTCCCATCTGGCTCAAAGCACTCAGACTCTGGACAGGCCTTCCTGGTGGCACCAGCAATGGCTTTGGTGACCTTACTTTAGCTCCCTGCTCCAGGGAGCCTGAATGGCTCTGCTGACCTGAGGAATGTCAGTGCCTTAGGACATACTCTGCAGTTTTTATGGAAGTATCTGAGAACATTTAGAGAGCAAAGCCTCTGCCTCACCCTGTCCTCATTGGGCCTAGATCTGCCTGTTGCCTCTTGAGAGTGCTCAGGCTTCCTGTCTTCGAGGGGAGACCTGTCTATGGGGGCAGAGAGATGAACATTGGTTAATGCAGGCAGGAGGAGGCTTACCCCCACCCCCACTGGGACTGCAGACTGCAGAGCTACCGTGTTCTGGTACGTGTGTCTATGTGTGTCTTGGTTGAGTGCTCCAGACACCAATTTAACTGGCCACTTCCACAGAGGTCCTTCATTGGAACTAGCTCCTGGTTCCTAAGGATACCACTCATATGTCTGTGCCTTTCCTTCAGGAACCAGTTTCTCTGTCCTACTTAGAAACAAGACCCCTCACTTCTCCAATTAACTGAGTGTTGGAAATAGCTTAACATATTCCCAAACCTGGCTAGGTTCCCATCACAGCCTGTCCCCACATCTGCCTCCTGGGCCAGCTCCTAGCCCCAGGCACAGTGTATACTGTGGACCCCTCCATCTCATGACCATTTTTTTCCTCTTGGCCTGCTCTGCTTGGGTGACCTCATCCTTCATAGTTCCCATTTAGTCCTCACCAGGACACTGGGGCTAAGAGAAGCACTTTACCTCTGGTGTCTGCTTAGTGGTGCTGGTAGCTGTCTAGGTCAAGTGGAGAGACTTCACCACCACAAGCACCTTTCCAATAGTACTGCAGGCACTCCACACATCTGGCCACTGTCTCTCCTGTTACAGATGAGGCTTGCATGCATGCTTATTCCTCTCCCCCATTTCTCTACTGTCCCACCTTCAATACCCTGTGCACCTAGTTCATTAGACGCCCCCCACCCCATTACAACTCCTGACTCTCCAGTTGTCTTTACAGCTCCTGTTTTAGTAGTTTTGTGGTGCAGGGGATTGAATCCAGAGCCTTGCTCTTGCTAGGTAAGCACCTATCACTGTTACCCCACCCCCTTTTTGGGGAGTGAACCAGGGATTGTACCAGGGATTGAACCTAGAGTGCCTAACCACAGAGCCACATCCATCCCCAGCCTTACTATTTATTTTTGGTACCCGGGATTGAACTTGCAATTTACTACTGAACTGTATCCCCAGCCCTTTAAAAAGATTTTGTTTGTTTTGATACAGCCTTGCCAATTTGCTTAGGGCCTTGCTAAGTTCCTGAGGCTAGCCTCAAACTGGCAATCCTCCTGCTTCAGCCTCGCATCACTGGGATTAGCGCCATGTCCAGCTCCCCAGCACTTTTTACAGCTTCTTGATCTCCTTGATATCTTATACCTGACACTCTACCCTTTATCAAAGCCCACTTCTGTATTACTCATTAATCCTGGTTGCATATTAGTTCCTTTCCCAGGTACCATTTTGCTTCTTGTGTTTGTCTACTGTTAAACCTGCCAGATAGGAGACCAGGGCTCAGAAGGCCCCAGCTGGGTCACTGCACTGAGCCCTCTGCACCCTGTAGACAATGGACAGTGGGGAACAAGGGTGTCTCCTCTTATCTCTTCCTGAAAACTATGTGCCATTCAACATTTAGTACCAACGGTGTGCCAGGCACTGTTGCACACATATGGGACACAGCAGTGAATTAAAAAAAAGGAAGAAAAAAAAAGAAGAAAAAAGAAAACCCTGACCTCCTGGGACTTATGTTCTGCTAGGTCGAAACCCAGAATAGATAGCATAAGTACATTGTTAGAAGTGGATTGAGGCTGGGAATGTGGCTCAGTGGTAGAATGACTTTCCTCGCATATGCAAGGCCCTGGGTTCCTCCCCAGTATTGCAGATGGGGAAAAAGCTTGTACTTTTAGAAAGGTGAAGAATAGAGCCGGGTCTGGGGATATGGAGTTATTGGGGATGCAGGCAAGGATTTTTAAATAGGTAATCAAGGAAGTCATCCTGTGGAAGGTGACAGATTCAGGGATTTGGAAGAAGCTAGTGAATGAGGCATTCTGATATATGGGGCAAAGGGAACTTCTAGCCAGTGCAAAGTCCTGGATTGTGCCTGCCTTATTCAGGAACAGAAGGAAGTGTGGCTGGAGTGAGAGGGAAAAGGGTAGGAGATGAGGTCTATCCATTGGTGGTGACTTATCTTTGTAATTATTTCCATTCATATCATGGCCCAGAAGTCCTTGCTAACATGAACCTTACTGAAAATCCTAACTGGTGTGATCAAGGCTGCTGTAAAGGGAAGTTCAGAAGAGGCAGAGAGCCTGCTTTTGAACTGGGGTGCAGTGTAGGAAGTCCCAGAAGGCCCACCAAGGTTGCCCAGTCCCTTGAGTTGGAGTTTTCCAGGCAGAGAGGAGTGAGGGGTTTGGTATGCCTAATAGTACCTGGCACGCAAAAGAACACAGTAAATAACAAATACAACCGCGGAGGGGAACTGCGGACAGTGCTGTGGCGGACAAGAAAAGGTAGTTGAGGTGCTAGAAAAAGCGATTCAGGGTGCATGCGCTTGCGTGAGACAAGAAGAAGCCCCGCCCCACCCAAAGTTCCAAGCTTGCGCAGTACGGGAACCCGCCCCTTTAAAGGTCTATCTTTCTTCTCAGTCTAGGCTCCACCCCAAGAGGTCGAAGGAGAAAGGAAGGGTTAAGGGCGGGACGGTGCCCGATTGAACGTTCTTTGGACCAGTCAGTCACCTTGCGGAATATTCAGCCTATAGTTAGGAGTATTGAACAAAAAGGAACTCCCCGCCCCCACGGCGAAAACCAATGAAAATCGGGCAGGGGAGAAGGGGCGATAAGGAGGAAAGGTGAAATCACGCCTCTTCAGCTCAGCCACGCCCTTCATTCTTGCTCTGCCTCACCACAGGGAACAAATCCGATTGGCTCAGCGACAACCTCAAAGGGCGGGGCTGCACACGTTCACAGTGGGAATGAACGGTGGAGGGGGGGCGGCAGGGCGGGGCTAGGCTGTCCTATCTAAGGTGGTAAAAGCCAATGATTATCCAGGCCACCTCTTTTAGAAAAGTCATCTTCTTTTGAACCTTTAAAATTCCTGCCTCCCGGGGCATCTCAAGGGACTAGAACTAATTGTCTCATCTTTTTTCCTCCTTGTAAAAGTCCCGTTTGCCACCATGGGGATGTACCATGTGAGAACGAATAGGGGGAGAGAGTGGTGACCAGCAGCCTGGCCACTGGCTGCTGCTCACCTCGGCGTTAACAAACCTCTGGAAAGATCGAAACCGAGTACTAAACCGCCACATTTACCCCTGGCGCCATTCCAGGGCCGGCGCCACATTCCCCTGTGGGCGCGCAATGGCCGTGCCCCCTCCCGCTGCGGACGCGTCTTTTGGTACAGGCAATCAGAGGTGAGTCCCCTCCTTCCCACTTCACCCTTTCCAGCGCGTGCGTGCGCATGCGTGGAGCGCAGCGCGCGCGGCGGTTGGGCCGTTGGCTGTTCGGCCCTGGGATCCGCCGCGTCTCCGCGAGCAGTCGGCTCTGAGCCGCGAGCCGCAGTGAGCACTCGGATTCCAGCGGGCGCCAACGAGCCCGGGGGCATCGCCCGAAGCGGCCAAGCTCATGGCCGGCTGAGCGGGACGCCGCCTCCGCCTCAGCCACCGCCGCCGCCGCCGCCTCCTCCTCCTCAGCCGGCGGCGGCCCGGGCCCAGCAGCCATGGCCGAAGACTACTGGGACGGGCGCCTGCGGCGAACTGGAGGAGAAGGAGGTCGCGCGGCCTCATCCTGGGCCGCCGCCCCAGGCGCCACCGCGCCGGCCCCGAGGCTCTGAGGTTGCTCGCGCGCCCCCGCCGGTGAGCGCGTCTGCGAGACCCGGGGTGGGGGGCTTCTCCTTCTGTAGAAGTAACCCAGACACCGGGCGGTGCCCCCGGGTCTGGGCTGCCAGGCTGGAGGTGCCCCCTTTTCCCAACGAATTTCCCAGAATGCATCAGGGTCGGGGGTCATTTGAGGCCTCCCTGACCTTGGCCCCGCCCTGGGCCCGTCCTGGGAGCTGGGGATGGAAAGTGCTGAGGGTACTAAGGGGGAGCAGGGTGATCAAAGGACCGGAGGATGTGGGAATGGGTAACAAGAGTAGCGAAAGACTCGAGGTTTGGTAATGGAGGCCTGAGATGTGCAGGGGTCGGAGCATGTAAGGTTTGAGACTCAGTGTGTGTTAATGGAAGGGGGTTGCAGGTCCCTGAGGGATCTAATAGTGTATTTAGGGGATAGGGTCTCAGGAAAATTCTAGGATATGCTAGTGGAGTTTTGGGCTGCAGAGGCCCAGTGTTATTAGTAGGTGACAGGGTGGTAGAAGTACCAGAAAGTGTGGCAGTTGGATCAGGGCTAAGAGGCCCCGTGTATGGTGGTAAGGGTCAAGATGGTATTCATTTTGTGTTTGTCGATGGTGAGACTGCAGAGTGTGAGGGTCCAGGGTGTGCTCATGGAGGGACAGATGGTTGGAGGACTCGAGTGTCCAGTGTGTGCTAAAGAGGGTCATGGCCTTAGTGGTGTATGCATGTGGTAATAAAGATCTGGGTAGTGTGAGGCCCAGTATATGCCAAGGGTGTTTAATGGGGGCACGATGGTGGAAGTGAGCCTGTGTTAATGGGTATCAGAATTGTGTATATATGTGTGAAGAGGGTGATGGTGAGGGAAGTGTCTTAGTACTGTAAGCGCTCAGCACACTAAGGGTCAAGGTGAGGTGTGAGTCCACAAAGACAGGGAATATGAGACTCCAGAAGGTAATACTGTATACGAAGTTCTAGTGACTGCTAATGTGGTTTTAGAGTCAAAGACATGTAAGTGTGTACCATCAGGGGAGAGTCAGCAGTATGAGATCTGGAATATGCTAAGGAGTGTCAGAACATTGTGAAGACAATGTGTTCATGTTGGTGCAGCACTGGAATATATTGAGGTTCAGGGGGAACCTCAGTAGTAGAACTGTGGAGGGCATCTAGTGTGTAATAGGGGGAGCAGTGCTATGAAGAGGCCCAAATGTGAACCAACAAGGGTTAAAACTGTGGAGGGATTGAAGCAGAGACAGGACAGGAATATGTGATGGTGTAGGTGTGCCAAAGTGGATTAGAGCCATGGAGGACTGAAGTGTGTGCTAATGGGGGTCAGGACTGAATGGAGAGCTGTGTATATTAATGAGGGTCAGACCATTACAGAACAGTGTGTTTGTGTGTCCCTGGGGAATAGGGCTGAGTAAGAGTTCAGGGTGTGCCAATGGGGAGGCAGGACTTGTAAGGCCATGTGTGTGCTAATAGGGGTCAGGGTAGAGTGAAGGTCCAGTTTGTGCTGATGGAGGGGCTAGGGTAGTGGAAGAACCCGGACAGAATGTATGTTAACAATGGTCATAGGTGTGAAGGGGCCTGAGTGTGGGCAAAAACTGGTCAGGGATCTTCAACGTTCATTTTGTGCTAATGAGATCTAGAGCAGTGTGAAGAGCCAGTGAATGTTAATTCAGGTCAGTTGTGGAGTGTCCCAAGTGCATGATAGTGAGGGCCAGAATCCTGGGGGGAACCATACATTAATAGGGGATCAGTACTGTGAAGGAGCTAACAGGCAACTGGGTCAGGGAGGGGCCCAAGAATGTGGTGGCAAAAGTTACTTAGAGGGACTGAGCATATGCCAACAGTGTTCAGTGCAGTAAGTTAGGGCTTTGAGCACTGCAGGGGGAGTTAGAGATAAAAGGGGAAATCATGGGTGCTAATAGGAGTTAAGATGTAGTGAGACCTTGAGGGTGTGTGCCCATGAGGGTCAGGATGAGGAGTTATGTGACTATGGGAGTAATAGTGTAATAGCTGTGTCCTCAGTGGATCGTGTGTTATGAAGTGGGAAGTATCCTTGGGTATGAGAATAGTCTGAGGATGGGTGTGTGTCCTTGGAGGGTCAGGAAGGACATGTGCCCTTTTTTTAAAAAAAAAAAATTTAGTTGTAGATAGACACACTACCTTTATTTTATTTACTTTTATGTGGTGCTAAGGATCGAACCCAGTGCCTCACAAGTGCTAGGCAAGCACTCTACCACTGAGCTACAACCCCAGCCCCCTGGACATATGCCCTTTTTGGGGTAGAGTGTATATCCAGTTTCTTGCCCTCTTCTTCACTTACTTCAAAATCTATAGGTTCAGGGCTGGGGAGATAGCTCAGCTGGTAGAGTGCTTGCCTTGCAAGCACAAGGCCCTGAGTTCGATCCCCAGTACCACAAAAAAAAAAAAAAAAGGAAAAACAAAATCTATAGGTTCACAAAACTGAAATGATAATATTAATAGTTTTGCCGCATATAAATTTTGAAGTATCTGTTCACAGGGGCCTGCTCAGCTTCTCCAGCCTCACCACTGGGAGTATTGCATGATACACAGATTTCCTACCACATCTTCCTAAAGTCTCAAAAAATGGAACTCTATAACATATCAGCCCTTCAGGGTTCCAGAAGTCATGACTGCTCCTGACTCCCTCCCTGTTTTTCATTCAGCCCTCCTTACAGTTTCTCCAACCCCCCTCCCCCATTCCTTGTCACCACATGCAAAGCAATGGGTATCCATGCCATATGGGGACACAAGATAGTTTTTGGGAGCTGGCCATGATTTACCTTTCTTGGTCATGGGTCCAGTGTTCAGCTTCCCAATTCAGGATTTTGTTGTCAGTATCCTAGGTTCTCTGGATGGACCTCATCTTTTATCTGAGGTCTTTCTGCTATGCTGGACCCTCTTCCCTTCCTGAGGGCAGTAAGTTTAGACAGGCCGATACAGGGGTGGGAGCTATTGGGTTAAGCACCTGATTTCAAGGTAACAGATGACCCATTTCTCTCAAATCCAGCCCCAGCCTCATCCTCGACCTCCTATCTAGCTCTACTTCCCTTGGGCCCAGGGCCATTGTAGTCCCTGCTGTGAGTCCAGATGGTTCCTGGGCCAGGTCTTTCCCCCTCATCACTGGCCCAGAGCCCGGGAGGATGCAGAAGAAGGCCAGCTTAAACCTTTTGGTGGCCCCATTCTCTCCAGCAGCCCATCTAGGTTATATTCCTGGACCATCATCTCTGGGCCACCTTATTTGGGGTTGTTCATGAGTAGCAGGGACTCACCACATCAGTGGAGATTGGTCCTACCTGATCATTTGTTTCTGTCATGTGTACTTTTTGAGCATCTCTCTGTGTCAATCACTGTTTCAGATCCTAAGGATATATGTGTGACCTAAACAGTTAGAAGTCTACCCTGTTAGTGCTACTGTCTAGTTGTGGTGAGGAGATAAATAGTAAAGAGCAAAGATACCAATAAATAGATGGTATAATTTCTAAGGAGGTTATGAATGCTGGGGGGAATCACTGGCAAGGTGAGGGATTTTAAGATGGTTGAGATTTTTAAATAGGGTTATTCATGGAGGCCTCATGAAAAAGGCGACATTTGAGCAATGAAATGAAGAGGGTGGGGAGTATACTATTTCACAGTCTAGATGAAGGATGTTTTAGGTACCAGGAACAACCAGTGCAAAGGCCCTGAGGTAGGACTCTGCTGAGTGTGGTTGTGCAATAGCAGCTAAGAATGAACAAGGGGGAGCTAAGGGTAGAGAGCTAATGGGCAAATGAGAGAAGGCCTGTGGGGCCACATTGTGGACTAGGGTGTTTATTTGGGATTATAAAGGAAATATACATTAGTAGAAGAGAAAGGTGACCTGGCTTGTGAAAATCTGGGTTGGATACTGTGAGTCCCAACTGGATTGAACATTTCCAGCAGCTCTGAGGACAACTGGAGTGCACTCAGATGCCCCCTCCCAACTTTATACAGTGGTTGGGTCTGGACAGGAACTCCCCACCCCCTATCTGGGTAGAGCAGTGGGGTAGTCCACTAGTCACCATGACAGTGGTTGCTAAGGGAGGACTGAGGGTCCTTGTGGCCACAGGGAGCATTCTGCCTTGGCAGTTGGGGGCAATGTGGGGCTGGTGCCAGCGGAACATGCCATTCTATAGGCGCGCCCGGGGCTGTGTCACTGGTCCTTCAGTTCTGAGTGAGCCCCTTGTCCCACCTGTGGCTGGATCCATCACTACCGCTGCACCCGAGATTGCCTGCTGTGGAGCCCTCTGCTCCCACAGTGAGGTTGCCACTGTGGAGACCAACAATCTACTGGTTGGGCCCTTGCCCTCAGCCAGCCACCCAATTCTGAATACCCAGGTGGGCTACTTAAGAGTGTTTGTGTCACTGCTCCTCAATAGGATAGGTTTTAGTGTACTCATGGTAGTCAAATAAATGCTAATGTGGGACCTGTTTCTATCCATGTCTCCTGCTCAGGTCGCCATGGATCGGATGAAGAAGATCAAACGGCAGCTGTCAATGACACTCCGAGGGGGCCGAGGCATAGATAAGACCAATGGTGCCCCTGAGCAGATAGGCCTGGATGAGAGTGGTGGCGGTGGTGGCAGTGACCTTGGAGAGGCTCCAACACGTGCTGCCCCTGGGGAACCTCGCTCTGGACGGGGCCCACTTAGCTCTGCACCAGGTCGGTCCAGTGACTACTACTACTTGCGCTCAGTCCCCAGGTGCTGTCTCCCAGCCAAGTTCCTCTTAGACTTCTGTTACTGTCATTTTCCTTTCTTCATTTTCTCCCGTTCCTTACCATTCTTTTTCACCACTCTCTGTCTGTCCTTGTTGCTCCTTTCCTTGGCTTTGTGTCCATGCTCCAGGGCAAAGGGTATCTTCCCTATTAGAGTTGCCCCAAGACTCCCTCTGCCCTTCTGCACTCTGTGATATGATAGCCCTCAGGCCTCCTGGCACTCTGCCTTCCCTGGGCCTGCCTTCCTAGGGCCCTTGGTTACCTCTGCTGCCACCTGCCTTCTGGCCCTGGGCCAGCTGCAGTCTCAGCTCACCCTTGGAATGAGATGCTCCATTAGGTGACTATTGTTGCCTACCACCACCCCCCATCCTGTTCAACCTCTTCTGGGCCCACCTGGGCTTCCCTGGGTTCCACTACCCTCTCCCTGAGGGACTCAAGGCTGGTCCTGGGGCCATGTGCATACATGGGTATGATGAGGGAATGTGTTTGTGTGTGGGAGGGTGTTCTTGACCCCCACCTGGCCTGCCCTCCCCCATCCCTACCACCAGAGATTGTGCACGAGGACTTGAAGATGGGGTCAGATGGGGAGAGTGACCAGGCTTCAGCCACATCCTCGGATGAGGTGCAGTCTCCAGTGAGAGTGCGCATGCGCAACCATCCCCCACGCAAGATCTCCACTGAGGTGCTTAACCCCCTGTCTCGGTAATGGAGGAACTGGAAAAGGGGTTGGGTCTGGGGAAGTGGAGTTCATGGTCCTATTTTTCCCTTGTCTTACCTGCTAGGACATCAACAAGCGCCTGTCGCTCCCAGCCGACATCCGGCTGCCTGAGGGCTACCTTGAGAAGCTGACCCTCAATAGCCCCATCTTTGACAAGCCCCTCAGCCGCCGCCTCCGCCGTGTCAGCCTGGTGAGCACCTTCTGTTCCTGCTCTCTCCTCCTCTTGCTCCTCCTCTCCTAGTGCCTTCCCCTGGGCCTACTTCAACCTGCCTCCTTCACCCCACAGTCTGAGATCGGCTTTGGGAAACTGGAGACCTACATCAAGTTGGACAAGCTGGGTGAGGTGAGAGACAGCCAAGAGGTCCATAGTGGGGATGGAGGTCAGTGGAAACTCTCTGTAGCTTCATACCACCTCTCTTGTCACTTCCTCACACCCCAGGGTACCTATGCCACTGTCTACAAAGGCAAAAGCAAGCTCACAGACAACCTTGTGGCACTAAAGGAAATCAGACTGGAACATGAAGAAGGGGCACCCTGCACCGCCATCCGGGAAGGTACAGACCCCATCTCATCTGGCTCAGACTTTCCTTACTCCCCATGGCACACAAACACTCCATGGTGAAGACAGAAACTAGAGGTTCTGGAAAACCCCTTGCCAATGCTCTGGGCTTCATGAGAATGCCCATCACTCACATATCCAGGTAATGGAGTAACTAGGAATCTGTAAATGAACCAGGGAAGGTGAGTGAATTGCAAACCATGGTGCTTGCTTTGGTTCTGAGAGTACCCCTTAAAATGTTCAGAATAGCACATGGAATGGATTTGCATTGTACAAAAAGTGAGTGTACAAACCAGCCTGTGTACTGAGGGTTAAAGCAAGTCCCTTCCCAGAAACCAAAATCAGACTGTAAAAATCTGTTGTCACATGAACCTTGAGCAGCCATCAAAGGTTCTTGTTTTGTGCTTGTCTCTGAGCATTATTTTCCACATCTGGAACACAGAGATGACTTACCTTCATGGCATAGGGTAGGTTAGAGCTAGTTGCTGTAAGATATTACCTCAAACTGCGTGGGGAAAGAAGGAAACCCTGGGCTTATCCCATGTCCTCACCTTTGTCTTAAGAGTGGGACTTTGACAATTGCTCCATTTCATTCCCATGCTTCCTGCAGTGTCCCTGCTCAAGGACCTCAAGCACGCCAACATCGTTACACTACATGACATTATCCACACGGAGAAGTCCCTCACCCTTGTCTTTGAGTACCTGGTAAGGTTGAGTGGCAGTGGGTCCTGGAGTGAGGTGGGGAGATGACCAAGAGCCTCTGGATGTGACCCTGTTCCTATACTGCCTCTTTTCTCTTCAGGACAAGGACCTGAAGCAGTATCTGGATGACTGTGGGAATGTCATCAACATGCACAACGTGAAAGTGGGTGTGGGGCAAGAAGCAGAGGCAGGAGGGGGACCCCGCTCAACCCACTCCACCCTGTCCCATGAGTCTTCCAGAAATGGCCATTTCCCATTTGACTTTTTTTTCCCTGGGAATGCTTGACATTGGGTGCCTGTCCTCTTTTGTTTAACAAGGCTCTGGACTCAGTGTATTTGGGAGGGAACAGTATGTGCCTGCTGGGGGTTGGACTGGTGGATACCCTTTGACCTCTGCCTGCCATTCCTGGGTCCCCAGCTGTTCCTGTTCCAGCTGCTCCGTGGCCTGGCCTACTGCCACCGGCAGAAGGTGCTACACCGAGACCTCAAGCCCCAGAACCTGCTCATCAACGAGAGGGGAGAACTCAAGCTGGCTGACTTTGGTACCGCCAGCCTCCCCCTTCTTCCTTTCGATCCCGCAGCCTTATTCTCCTGGCACTCCCTTTCCCCATGGCCACTTAGTCTCATTTCCCATCAATCTTTCTACACTTTGCCTAGGGCACCCTCAGTCCCAATTATACTTCCCTCCCTGCTCATGATCTCCTCATTCCAGCTGCGCCTTCTCTTTGCCTCCCAGGCCTGGCCCGTGCCAAGTCAATCCCAACGAAGACATACTCCAATGAGGTGGTGACATTGTGGTACCGGCCCCCTGACATTCTTCTCGGGTCCACGGATTACTCCACCCAGATTGACATGTGGTGAGGAGAGGTGGAAGTATGGCAGGGCCAGGTGGTGAAGTGGGTGGCTGTTGTGATCAAACCACCCAGCCAACTGCCTCCCTGTTCACTGTGCCCTCCCTGCCCAGGGGTGTGGGCTGTATCTTCTATGAGATGGCCACAGGCCGGCCCCTCTTCCCGGGCTCCACGGTGGAGGAACAGCTGCATTTCATCTTCCGCATCTTGGGTGAGGAGGCATGCACCTTAGGAGCTGTGGACACATGCAGGGAGGATATGAGATGTTTGGAATCAAACTCCTTTTCCTTGTTAGGAACCCCAACTGAGGAGACATGGCCAGGCATCCTGTCTAATGAGGAGTTCAAGACATACAACTACCCCAAGTACCGGGCTGAGGCCCTTCTGAGCCACGCACCCCGGTGAGGCTAGTGGGTGGGGTGGGCATTAGGGACCAGAGTGTCCAAACTCAATGTAAAACAGATTCCCTTGTCCTTGTGGTAGACTTGATAGCGATGGGGCTGACCTCCTCACCAAGCTGCTGCAGGTGAGACCATTTTCCTGGACCAGTTATGGGGGTGGGGGGTTCCAGGTGTGAGGAGACAGTGACCCCCAGAGACTCTGAGGTTGACAGGAAGAGACCTTCTCGTTGAAAATACTAATGTACCCTCTTCCCCCCAACTCAGTTTGAGGGTCGCAATCGGATCTCCGCAGAGGATGCCATGAAACATCCATTCTTTCTCAGCCTGGGGGAGCGGATCCACAAACTTCCTGACAGTGAGTGGAGCTGGAGAATGGATGAGCTGGGGCAGGGATTATGGGGAAGAGGACTGCTTGGAGCAGCTGAGCTGGTTGTGTAGGGTTCTAGCTGTGCCATCTCTAAGGGGACATCCTTGTTCATATGTGCAATGGGTTGTATTTATTTAAAAATTGTTTTTTGTTTTCAGTTCCTTTACCTTTCACAAAAATTTTCAAACATACAGTACATAAAAATATGCAATAACACTCTAAGTAGATATTTCCTTATATATGTGCTAAAAATGCACAAAGCTTACATGTATAATGTAGTTAAATGTCACATACTAAGCATACCCATAAGCATAGCCAACACACAGGTCAAGAAACGAAGATAGAAGCTTCCCTTGAGCTCCCTCACATCATCTTGGTTATTCCAGGCCCCCTCCCTAAAAGGGACCATTGTTTGTTCATTTGTGGTACTGGGGATTGAACCCATGGGCACTTTACCACTGAGTTATATCCTTAACCCCCTTTTAAATTTTGCGATGGGGTCTCATCAAGTTGTCCAGGCTGGCCTTGAAGTTGCCATTTTCCTGCCTCAGCCTCCCAAGTAGAGTAGCTGGGGTAATCAGCAGGACCATTGTTTTAATGACCCCCTTTTTTTTCAAATTTCATTTTAACCCAACAAATGTTTGTTAACCTTTGCTGAGTATGGTGGTGCACTTAACTACTAGGGAGGCTGAGGCAAGAGGATGGCAAGATTAGTAAAACCCTGTCTTAAAATAAAGAATAAACAAAAAGGGCAAAGATGTAGCACAGTGGTACTCTTGGGTTCAATCTCCAATACTGCTAAAAAACAAAAACAGAAACCAAAAACAATGTGATCAGTCCACACAAATACTGTAACAACTCATCAACTCAGCTAATGTGGTTTTCTCTATTTCCCTCTGATTATTTTGAATCAAATCCAATCCCAGACATCATATTTATCCTTAAATAATTTGGACATGTATCTATGGAAGATTTTCTTAAAAAATTGTATCTCACCTAAAACAATTGGCCCACTTTTCCTGTTTCTTGACCAGATTAATATTTCACACAGGATGTTGTGGCACACACCTGTAATCCCAGTGACTACGGAGGCTAAGGCAGGAGGATCGCGAGTTCAAGGCCAGCCTCAGCAACTTAGGCCCTAAGAAACCTAGTGAGACCCTATCTCAAAATAAAAAACAAAAAGGGCTGTGAATATAGCTCGGTGGTAAAGGGTCCCTGAGCTCAATCCCCAATACCAAAATAATAATAATTTAAATCAGATTCTAAAACACTATCCATCACCCGGACTTAACCAGGTAGTCATTGTAATTCCATTATCACACTTGAAAATAATTTCTTTGTGACGTGCAATAATCCATATCCCATCTTCCCTAGTTGTAGCTGGTTTCTGTGTGGAATTATTCAATGAGTCAGGCCTCTCAAAGAAGGGGCAACTTGGTCTAATTCCTTCAGTGGGACCATATGGGGGCTGGTCTTGAATGGTGCTATGGATTATACTTACATAGGGGTATCTCTTAAACCCACAGCTACTTCCATATTTGCACTAAAGGAGATCCAGCTACAAAAGGAGGCCAATCTTCGGTCCTCATCAATGCCTGACTCAGGTAGGTGTGGGGCCTCCCCTGCCCCTGCCCCACCCACCTACCTGCTTGCCCACCAACAGCCATCCGCTCTGCTTTCCCCTGCAGGCAGGCCAGCTTTCCGTGTGGTGGACACCGAGTTCTAAGCCAAGTTCTAAGCCACAGACCGAGGTCCCAGCAGGCAGCGGCTGGAGGGATGCCACACCCCTCACAGGGCAGACCCCAACTGCATCCTCCCTGCTTGCTGCCTGCCTACCTGCCTGAGCCACGCTCACCTGCCCACTTGTCTCCTGCCACCTGCCCGAACACCCGACCATTGGCCTGTCTGCTGGGTGCTAACAAAGCTCTCATCACTCCTTTGCTTGGTCTGTCTGTCTCTCTCTTTCTCTCTCTCTCTCTCTCTCTCTCTCTCTCTCTCTCTCTCTCTCTCTCTTTCTCTCTTTCTCTCTCTCTCTCTTTCTCTCTCTCTCTCTCTCTCTCTCTCTCTCTCTCTCTCTCTCTCTCTGTGTCTCGGTAGTTGCCGGCGGACAGCATGGCCGTGCCAGCCTCCCACACTGAGGCCAGGCCTATCCCTCCTCGTCACACCCTCCCCCAGGACCACTACCCCATGGCCAGCCAGGGGTCCGAAGCTAGCCCAGGCTGGGGCTCTTGATTCAGACAAGAAGGTGGTGATGCCTTGGGTCTGAGGCACTCTCTACCTGCTTTCCTGCCTACCCCACCTGCCTCATGTTGTGTGGGCCTTTTTTTGTTTGTTTGTTTCATTCATTGTTTTTTTTTTTTAATTATTTTAAATGAGGTTTTCATTTTTTTAAATGCAATATCTCTGTATACAGACTGGCTGGGCCCTGCCCCCTGTGTGAGGCCCTCCCACAGTATTTTGTGCAATGAAGCCCCAGTCCTAGCCTTTCAGAGAGGCAGGGACACAGCCCCTATTTGGAACCCTGACCATCACCAGACCCTGGGATCGGCTATAGGAAAGCATGCCTTGGCCACTCGCCTTCCTCCCCTGCCTGCCATCCCCAGCTGCAGGGGGATCTGTAAATTGCTGGAGACTCTGGGAGATGGACAAGGTGTGTGTGGGGGTCCCACTCTTTCCCTCCTGCAGTCCTGTAGCCGGGCCTCCTTCCTTCTCAGGGTCTCCCCAGCCCAACCCTCCTGCCCTGTCCCACTCGGTGCTGTTGAGTAGGGGCCCTGCCAGGAAGGAACTGACCAACTCAGCCAGGAGCCATAGTGTGTATACATGCACAAGCAGGGACAAAGAGACACATTGGGGGTTTGTGCCCAGGTGTTGCTCCCTAACCCCTGGGAGGGTGAGACAGGGCAGGGACAGTCTCCAGGGTCTATCCCTGGATGGGTGGTTACCTCCCCTTCCTCTACCCTAAGCCCTTGGGGCCCTCAAATGGGGTGGGAGGGCAAGGGTGGGAGCCCTCCTAGTGGGATTTGGGGGGTTGGGTTCCTGAATGCACCATAATCGCTGTATGAAATATTAAAAAGTCTAAAGTGAAAAGCCTGATTGCAAATCCCTGTAAAGGGGCAGGGGCTCAAGCTGGGGTGATTATTGGAACTTAGGAGAATTCATACCTGGTCCCCATCATCTAAGAGAGCCTTGGGAGTGGGCCAGGGACATGGCATGACTATGAAAAAGGGATTGTACACAATGTTTGAAGCAGGTAGGGCAGGCTGAAGAATGTTCATGGGCTGAGAATTGAGCAGAGAGAGGGAGTTAGATATATCCAGCAATAAGAGCAAGGCTGACAGGTGGAGGCAGGAGGGTGTAGAGAAGCTGTTTGAAGAACATTGAAAGGCCCAATTGAACCAGTGTGTATGGATGAGGTAGAAAGGCCCAATATGACCACCATATACTTGAACAGGATTGCTTGGAGAAGGAATGAGAAGGCTAGATGTTGGGCTGCTGAGTAGGTAGAGGAATCCTTTAATACATGGATCAAGTTCAGGAGTTGGGGTCACAGAGCTGGAAGTTTGGATTATTGGTGTCCAAGTAGTGGAAACCATGGGCATGGGTGAGGTGACCTTGGGAAGAGTTCACAGCCTGGGACTCGCCCTCATGGGGATAGTTCAAATTTTAATTTCCTTAGTTTCTTCTGTCCTGTGAATTCTAGCCCACATCCCCCAAATCTTGAAGTCAAGAATAGACAACAGGCTGAAGAGGTGGGGTGGGCAGGAGAGGCAAATGCTACAAGTAATGGTAAGCCTAATTAAGTGACTTTCCTGAAATCCAGTGGTTGTGACCTCAGACTTCTAATCACCCCATTGTGTCCTTGTATGCACTTTGATGGTATTTCAGTTTGCAGTTTCCTGGTGCCACAATGGCTGCCACGTCCCCAGAGATAGGAATGCAAGCCTGGAAAACAGGACACCCTGTTTTCTTGTAACAGGGCTGCAACTCACACAAGCTCCTCAGCAGATTTCCTGTGCCATCCATCTCTTGGCTAGGATCAGATGACATGGCCACCTATGGCAGCAAAGAAGGCTGAAAAAAAATGAGGACCTTGCAAAGGGGAACGAGATTGCCAGACCAGACTTAAGAGGACTAGAATTCACCCAACTGCTCTAGGAATGGTAGGGTTATTGGTATGAGCAGAGTTTGGTTTCTGAAGCGTAAAGAAACCAAGTCTAGGGCTGGGGATGTAGCTCAGTGGTAGAGCACTTACCAGGCTCTGGGCTCAATCGCCAGTACCACAAAACAACAAAGTATAGGGCTGGGGAGGAAGGCCTCTCAGATTTACCTGGTTGCCCAGGTAAAGGGAGGGGCAGTTTGCAGAGGGGCAGATTCAGTGAATTTGATAAGATTCAATTGGGCTTGAAGAATAGCTTTTGTTATGTGCCAGATCCAACTCAAATGCTACTTTCTTTGGGGGTCCCCAAGCTCCCTTTTCTCCCTGAGGGCTTACACAATTCAGGGTTTTGTGACCACTTATCTGTGACAGGTCTGGGTTGGGGGCTGGAATAGTGTATGGGTTGCAGAGATCAATCTCTGCCCCACAGGTTAACTGAAAATGGGGTAAATTATGAGATTGAGGACTGAAATTGTGCAAGGAGACAGACCTGTATGCAAAAAGGCCTAGGAGTGTGGAAAGGCAGGGGTTTTGCCTGTGGTGAATGGGTAATAATAAGTGAAGGAAGTCACTGAAACAGTCCTGGAATCGTGATGAACCTGTCTTGGGGGGAGTTTGGGACAGCCAGGTGGGGACAGCAAGTAGGCAGGTAACATGCAGAGAGTCAGAGGGAGAAAAATGTCAATCACCAACCAGTAGAGCTGGTAGCCCTAGCAGAAAAAAAGGTAGCATAAACTAGCATAGTGTTTCTCAGTCAGGGACAACCCCCGCTCCAGGGGACATTTCATAATATCTGGAGGGAGAAACCTGGTTGGCCTGAGGGGTGCCACTGTTACCTAGTAGTAGTGCCAGGGATGTAGCTGAATAGCCTGCAAAGTTCCCCACAACAAAGAAATGACAGAAGGACTGAGGTGAGAAACCTGGCCTAGCACAATGCTTCTCAAACTTTCCCCTCAGGATCCCTTTATATTCTTAAAAATATTGAGGACACCTTAAGACCTTTTGTTTAGATCAGATAGTCTCTGGATAATTCCACAAAACACACATGAGAAGAGACTGAAAAAGTATTTGGGAAATAGTTTTGACTGTGAACCCACTCAGTGGGTTTCCTGGGTAGAAAGCCCTGGAGCATAGTTTGAGAATTTCCGGCCTAGTGTTTAAGGTCACAGTTCTGGAACCAGATTTCCTGAGTTGGAACTACAACTCCCAGCACTTACTAGCTGGGGACAAGTGTGTTAACATTTTTGGTCCTCAGTTACCCCCATTGTTGCCCATGGAGGACAAAGGATAGTACCTGCTGCCTGAGGCTACTACTTAAATCCAACAAACATTTAAACAGGGCAGACTACTAGTTATTATTCCTGTGACTCCAACACACAAGAGGAGCCTGGGGCTGACTTGCCTTCATCACTCTTGTCTATCGAATGAAATCTAGTTCAGAAAGGGGAAAAAATGGCCTGCAGGCCTTGGTGACTCTCTGGAGACCTCTTTTGCATTGGGTCTTGACGGATGAGAAGGGTAGTAGAATGAAAGGAGGACATTCTGGTCAGGTTAATGAAAGTTCCACTCCAAGGATAAGGGTCCGCAGTCCTCAGCAGAGAATCAGGCAGGAAAAGTTCTGGGGCCTTTGTGATTCCCTGAGCACTCCTTAACATGTCCTTGCCCACCATGGGAAACTCAACCTCCGCCTTCCAGGCAACCTTTTACCCTAACTCAACATGGCGTTAGAATCGCAGAAGGCATTATTGTCTTTCTTAGTTCCCAAGTGGGGGTTTTACACCGTCTATGGGTTGCAGAGATCACAGCCCACCGCCCGATGCCCGCCTAGTCCTTTGACGCGTCCGAGCGAGGGGCCCATTTCCAAGATGGCAGTAGCCCCTTGACTGTTTGGGGGGCTCTGCTTCCGTTTCCGGGATCAGAATCCGGAAGTGGCAGTTGAGGGTCCTCTTCCTATCTTCAGTTGCGTTGGCAGTTAGAAGAGGACGGACGGCGATGGCGGCGGTCGCAGCGGACCCGGCCGCAGCTGCCGTCGCGGAGGCCGCTGAAGACAGAGAAATACAGAATGAGGCGATCCCTGGTCTGGACGACCAGTGGCGCCAAATCGAGAATGGCGAGAGTGGGCGAGAACGTCCACTGCGGGCCGGCGAAAGCTGGTGAGGCTGGGTTATAGCGAAGCCTTGGCTGAGGGGATGGCGGGGGTCTTGGCAACCGCGGGGGACTTGGAAGCCCATGTCTGTGGAAGAACTGCTGCGGGGAGGGGCCGGTAGGACAGCGGGCGAGAGGGGCGGGGAAGTGCTTGTGAATGAAACGCAACGTCTGGGAAAGAGGCGGGGCCTGTGTGGTGCAGTCAGACGCCTGAGAACAAAATGGGGTTTGTTGTGGTGGAGGCGGGGTCTGAGAGGAAACAGCCGTGGGGGTTGGGGCCTGCGTCGTGGAACCTGGAGCCTGGGAAGGAGGCGGGCTTTGTAACGTAGGGCGGGGGCGTGGCCTGCATTACGCAATGCAGTGTCTGCCGCGAGGAGCAGCCTCCTATTGCTCCGGGGCGCCTGCGACCGCGGGGAGCCTTGTGACGTAAGCTGAAGAGCAGAATCAGAGCAAATAGTCGTGGGCCCAGGGAGGGAGGAAGGGCTTACGTGGGGAAGGAGCCCGGCGCCTGGGAAGGAGGCTGGTCTTGTGAGGCGGGCTGAGGGGCGTGGTCTGAGGCCAAGGAAAGACAGTGGAGAGGTGGTTACTAAGGCAGAAAATGGCGCCTGCGAATGAGCAAAGTTTGTGACGCGATGGGGTTTTTTTACTCTGGCGGAGGCCTTCCTAGGACTGGAGAAAGTGCAGGTGACTAGCACTAGAGGGGCCTTCGATGTTAAGTTTGTTTTATTTTAGTATTGTTTTGTTTTTATAATCATGAGAAAATCGTTATTTAAAAAGACAGACCATACCCTGATAAATCGACTTTTTCTACTGATTTTTTTTTTTTTTTCTGATCAGTGCTGCTTGAAGTTTACTGCTTCTGGGTTCATTTTATTTCTCGCCGGGTTGCATCTCTCTCTTTTTAATTATTAAAAGGCGTAAGACCCTACAGAGATTATATATAAAATGTTTACGCAACTCAGATTGACGGACGTCCTTTTAAAATAAACTCTGTACTCTTCAGAAATGTCCAGGTCGTGAGAGACAAAGGCTGAAGAACTGTCCCAGATTGAAGGAATTAATGCATTTTAACAAGTCATGATAACTAAATGCAACATGTGATCCTCGATTGGATCCTAGAACAGGAAAAATAAATAAATTATTTTAAAAATCAGGGGTTTTCTCATTTTTTTTCTTATTTTGCTGTAACATTCAATGGAGAAATCGGTAACATTTGATTAAAGTGGACAGATGAGATATTAGTGCTGCTAATTCCATTATTGGGATAATTGTGATTATGAAAGAATCTCCGTGTTTTAGGAAATGCATACTGAAAATTTCAGGGATAAGGAACCACCCCACCGTGTGAGCAAATTATTCTCAAATGGTTGAAAAAATATTTGTAAAAATGCATGTACAGGGGAGGGGGGAAATTGGGGAGATGTTGGTCACGGGGAATTTCAGTTAGACAAGGGGAACACATTTGGGAGATCTGTTGTACAAATATGGGGATTATAGTTAATAACAGTCTACTGTATACATGAAAATGACTCAGATTTTAAATGTTCTCAGCACAAAAGTGATAAGTATGTGATGTAGTGGATATGTTAATTGGCTTGACTTAGTCATTCCACAATGTATACATATATCAAAATACCATGCTGTACACTAGAAGTGCACACAATTTTTGTTAATTTTAAAATAAAAATACCAGAAATACATATATAGAAACAACAGTTGAGCAAATAGGAAAATGTTAGATTTGGGGAGTCAAAATGAAGGACCTATGGGAAGTTTTATTTTTGCCATTTCTCTGAGTTTTTTTCAAAGTAAAAAACTTAAGAATAAAATAAAAATGTGTGAGTATGCCACCCAGGTTAAGATTCACAAATGTAACCTTAAGAAATACTTCTGTGCCCCTTCCAGATGGAAATTCTTCCTGCTCCATAAGAAGCTGTTATCTTGAATTTTTTAAATGCATATTTGAATTTTTGATTGAGTCTCTTCCTTTTCTTGAATGTTCTCCCATGGGTGTATGCATCTCTAAATAGTATTTGTTGTCTATGCTTTCTCTTTGCATATGTATGAAATCATACTTTATATGTGAACATATACAGGATGCATGCTGTGAGCTCCTTATATCAGGTAATACATGATATTTATATAACATTAATGGTGTTAACCTTGATCACTTGATTATGGAAGTGTCTGCCAGGTTTTTCAACTCTGAAGGCACCATTCTCCTCTTTACATAAACAGTAATTCTTTTAAAAACTTGCATCATGTCGGTCCATTCCCCAAAGTGTTCCAGCAGCTTTCCATGTTACGTAATGTAAATGCTAAAATGCTGACAATGACCTGCAGGGCTTTGTGAGGCTGGTTGCCCATTTGCATTCTGATTTCTTCTGGAATCTCTGATGACACACCCCCTCCTTCTCTCCATCCAGAGCCAGTACTGAACTCTTGTTGTTCTTTAAACACAATTCTTAGGACCTTTTCTAGTGAGGTTTGCCTACTGTACAGAGTTCTTTAATAAAAGTACTAGTGAAATGTGTATCCCTGTTAGTAGGGAAATAAGTTGAGATTCACCAAATTGGCAATACAGAACCAAGCAGTGTTTTTGTACCATTACATCATAGCTCTTCAAAAAGGAAGAGAAAGCCTCAATCCATTGTGAAAATAAACAACCAGAACATTTTATACCCCATTTGGAGATGTTCAAAAGGACCTCAAGGCTTTGTCTTTGCTCCTTTTGACCTTTATAGTCTTGTCATGATTGTGTCATTGGTAGATAGAACGACAAATTCTGTTATCCTTGCTAATACCCTTTAAAATGACCCCATCAGTAATTTTGGGGTGATAAAAATGTTTTGGAACTATGTGGAGGTGGTAGTTGCACAACATTGTGAATATACTAAATGCCCCTGAAGTGTTCAATTTAAAATGGGTTAATTATATGTTATGTGAATTTCACCTCATTAAAAAAAATGACCACACTGATATTGTTTCAGTATTGAAGTCAGATTGTCTCTGATATTGTATTATCAAGAAACATTTTTGCTAGACTACTTTGTAATACCTATTTAGGTAAGAGCA
This sequence comes from Sciurus carolinensis, assembly GCF_902686445.1. Taxonomy (NCBI): domain Eukaryota; kingdom Metazoa; phylum Chordata; class Mammalia; order Rodentia; family Sciuridae; genus Sciurus; species Sciurus carolinensis. The sequence continues at coordinate 39,165,541 of NC_062232.1, forward strand.
AAGCATCTTTAATTTGCCTTCCATTTATAGGGTTTTGCTGCAGTGGTCAGGAAATAAGTGTTTATAAAGTGTTTTGAAGTCATGGACTAACCCCAAATCATACCACCTTGAGTCAGTATTTATATGTGCATCTTCTGTCAGCTGGCAGATCTGAACAAGGGTAATTAATTGGGCATCTGAATTGATATAATTTCTGGGAGATTATATACACACACACACCAGGGATTGAACTTGGGGGTACTCAACCACCAAACCACATCCCTAGCCTTATTTTATATATATATATATATATATATATATATATATATACACACATATATATATATATTTTTTTTTTGCGGTGCTGGGGATTGAACCCAGGGCCTTGTGCATGCTAGGCAAGCACTCTACAAACTGAGCTATATCCCCAGCCCCCCTATTTTGTATTTTATTTAGAGACAGGATCTCACCGAGTTGCTTAGCACCTCGCTTTTGGCTTTGAACTTGCGATCTTCCTGCCTCAGCCTCCCCGTTGGGATTACAAGCATGCACCACCATGCCTGGCTCGTGAATTTAAGACTAAATTCAATCTAATAGTATAACTTCCTTGGGAATTCTTAGTTTTTATTTTTGATAATGAACTGTGTACAAGCAATAAAATCAGGGTTAACTGAGGGAGTCTCTTACAGGTCTGTGCAGGGGTTCATAGCTTTCTAACAAAGGTAAGCAATCACAGGGTTCTTGTTCAGGCGAAGGAAGGGGAGGGTGGCTGGGTTTAGAGCATTGGAGCAATGGATAGTGATGTATGAAGGGACACAAGAATTTCTTAGATTATGCTTACATGTATCCCATTCTATGTGATTACCCTAGGAAGATGAGTTTTCTTTTTGTTGTATCTTTGTAAAATACTAAGTTGGAAAATGAGGACTTTTATAACAATTTCAAGTTAGTTAAAATTTGGAGAATTTTAGATAAATATGATTCCTATTGTCCTTTTATGGGTGATGTAACAAATCTTTTTTGTTATCTTCCAAAGACAGCTTAGTCATTAAAGAACATTTTTAACAATGTCATTGTTCTGAATTTGGGAAAGACAAAAATAGTTAGAAAAGATATGATACAGTTGGGCATGGTGGCTGTAATCCCAGCAACTTGGGAGGCTGAGGCAGGAGGATTGTAAGCTTGAGGGCAGCCTCAGAAACTTAGGGAGACCCTCTCTCAAAAAGTGAAAAGGACTGGGGCTCAGTGGTTAAGTGCCCCTAGGTCCAATCCCTGGTACAAAAAAAAAAAAATTCTTGTCACTCACAACTTACATCTTAAAAAATATCTATATTAAATGTCATTTTTCACAAAAGCAATGATAAATGACAAATATTATTAGGAACTTAATTTTTTAAAGCAAAGAATATTAAAAAATGAGTTAAGACTCAGAAAACGAATTAAGAATATGTCAAAAAGCACCAGAAGTTAACAGAATAGTTTGGTAATAAAAAATAAATTTCTAATCAGGGCATAAATTAATGACATTTTATACAAAAAGACCCAAATTCTAATTTTCCTTCTTTGGTACATTATTCATGGGAAGATATACAGTAAAGGATTTAAAAATATTCCTTTATATGTATATATTTAGGCTTATGTGGATATACAAAAACATTAGTAGAACAATGATGTACGATTACCATTGGAATAAACTAAAAAACCTTTTAATAAACAAGTAGGAAATCACATTTTGGGGGGGTGGGTTCTGGGGACTGAACCCAGGGGTGCTTAACCACTAGCCACATCTCCAGCCCTTTTTATTTTTTATTTTGAGATAAGGTCTTGCTAAGTTGCTTAGGGCCTTGCTGAATTGCTGAGGCTGGCCTGGAACTTGTGATCCTCCTGCCTCAGCCTCCCAAGTTGCTGGAATTACAGGCATGCACCACCACACCGACAGGAAATCACATTTCTTAACATACCCATATTTCTGTTTTCTGTAATTTTCAAACCTCATATAATTAACCATTTATATGAATTATTAGCTTAACCAGAATAACCAATTTTCTCCAGACCCAAGAGAAAACTACAGGACAGAAAATAATTGTTTAGTAAAGTTTTCCATTAGCATATATTTCATACCATTTTAACAAAGTTGAGGGAGCACAAACACAAGAAACTTTAGCAAGATTTGTTGCATTTCATATATTAGCAATAAGAAATTATAAAATTAGGTTTTTAAAAAAATACTTTGTTACTTTTCATTGTAGATGGACACAATACCTTTATTTTGTTTATTTAGTTTTTATGTGTGGTGTTGGGAATCAAACCCAGTGCCTCATACATGCTAGGCAAGCGCTCTACCATTGAACCACAACCCTGGCCCCCAAATTAGGTTTTAAAAAGATAACATTTAGGGGCTGGGGCTGGGGTTGTGGCTCAGTAGTAGAGCACTTGCCTGGCATGCGTGAGGCACTGGGTTCAATTCTCAGCACTACATATAGATAAATAAAATAAAGGTCCACTAACAACTAAAAAATATTTTTTAAAAAAATGACACAATAGCATCCCAAAAATGAAATACCTAGAAGTAAATATAATTAATACAATTGAGCGCTTGACTGCTACTTGGCCTGAGAGATTGGGAGGCATCCTAATCTGAGATACTGCAGTGTTTTGGGTTTATTTTTTATGTGTCTTTAAGTTGAAATGGTATGGTCATGATATTTTGTGAAAATTTGTACAAAACTTAGTCCTTGAAGCCTTTAAAAATTCAGGTTGGAGTTAGGTGTGGTGGTGCACACCTGTAATCCCAGCAATTTGGGAGGCTGAGGCAGGAGGAGCTTAAGTTCGAAGTCAGCTTCAGCAATTTAGTGAGACCCTAAGAAACCTAACGAGACCCTGTCTTAAAAAATAAAAAGGGGGCTGGGGTTGTAGCTCAGTGGTAGTATACTCACCTAACACGCGTGAGTCCCTGGGTTTGAGCTTCAGCACCACGTAAAAAAAATATAAAGGTATTGTGTCCACCTACTACTAATATGTGTGTGTGTATATATATATATATATATATATATAATTTATATATAATACAAATATATGCATAATATAAATTAATTCCTTAAATAAAAAGGACTGGAGATTGGAGATGTAGCTTAATGGTTAAGTACCCCTGGGTTCAATACCTGGTAGCAAACAAAATAAAACAAAAAATACATAAAATTTTAAAAATTCGGGTTGGAAATTTTGCTTCAAAGAATTATTTCAGTGTTGATTTTCCTTAAAATTCTGCTTTTAAAAAGAAGTTGAGCATCTCCTCCCTTTGCAGTGAAGGTACCACTAAACATAAATTAGCTTTCCTAAATAAGTGAATCTCATAGACTAACTATGGAGGCAAGTAAATTCCCCAAGGGTAAATGAAGCTGTGTGTGGTGCAGGATAGGGTGGGAGATGGGCTCTGTGGTAGGAGGCTATATTTCCTGGAATGAGTGACCTAGCAGGATCTGGGGGTGGTCAGTGCATTAAAAAACAAAATCAGAAAAAAAAATTTAGCAGAAATGTTTGCCTATTCAGGTGAATTGTCACTATTCCAACTTTTTTTTTCTTTTTGTTTATTTATTTATTTTGGTACCAGGGATTGAACACAGAGGCACTTAACCACTAAGCCACATCCCCAGCTCTTTAAAAATTTTTTTTTAATTTTGATACAGGGTCTTGTTAGGTTGCTTAGGGCCTCACTGAGTTGCTGAGGCTGGCTTTGAACTTGTGATCCTCCTGCCTCAGCCTCCTGAGTTACTGGTATTACAGGTGTGTGCCCCTGCACCCAACTCATTGTGAATTTAAAATGTACATTAATAGCCCAGCATGGAGGCACACACCTGTAATCCCAGCTACTTGGGAGGCTGAGGCAGGAGGATCACAAATTTGAAGCCAGGCTTGGCAACTTAGTGAGACCCTTTCTCAAAAAAGGGTTGGGGATGTAGCTCAGAGGTAGAGCACCCTTGGGCCCGGTTACTATTCCAAGTTTTTTTGTCCCTTCATCCCCACACCTTTCTTGTCAAGAAAAAACTAACATGTTAAAGAATCATATTTGAGCTGAGGGTATGGCTCAGTGACAGAGCACCTGCTTAGTATGCTTGAGACCCTGGCTTCAATGCTCAGCACCAAAAACAAATGAGCAAAAAAAGAATTACATTTATGAGGTTACAGTGCTGGAAAGGCAACTAACACAATGTTATATATATTTCATCATTTTGGCTATTTTTTTTAAAGTGAAGCTGTTAAATATTTGAGACAGCCTTTTATATATTGAAAATTAATAGCAAGGCCTCAAGCTGAGGGAGGAAGATTGCAAGTTCAAGCAACATAGTGAGACCCTGTCTCAAAAGAATAGGGGGGCTGGGTAAGTGGCTCAGTGATAAAGCAACCCTGGTTTCAAACCCTAGTACCAAAAAAAGAAAAAAGAAATTTCATAGCAAAATGGGATGTGTGTGTTGTATGTGTGTCTGTAAGCTTTTATGTCCAAATCCTGGAATCAGAACAAAAGTTTTCATCCATTAACATTTAACATACATCAAGTATTTTCCAGATTTTAGAATTTCTCAGCATTTTACAGGAAGATTTCAGCACAGCCTTAAATGTTTATCCTTGGAATGCATATAAGTTTCTCATTTAAAAGAGGTAGTTGAACTGCACTTGAAGAAATTGTTAAGATGGTAAATTTGTATGTGGGGGTGGGTACTGGGGATTGAATATGTTGGATTTTTTGTTACATGGGCTCTTTTTAACCACAATTTTTTGGGAGGTTACTGGAGATTGAATCTAGGGACGCTTTACCACTAAGTCATATCCCCAGTCCTTTTTATATTTTATTTTGAGACAAGGTCACACTAAGGTGCTTAGTAGAGCCTTGCTTAAGTTGCTGAGACTGGCTTTGAACTCGCCATTCTCCTGCCTCAGCCTCCCGAGTCACTGGGATTACAGGTGTGAGCCACCGCATCAGGCTTTTTAACCACAATTTTAAGGAGAGAGAAAACTAGTCCTAAATTCAAAAATTTATCATAAAGATGTAGCCCATAAACACGTATAAATATTGGAGCTGGGGTTGTGGTTCAGTGGTAGTGTGCTTGCCTAGCATGTGTGAGGCACTGGGTTTGATCCTCAGCACCAGATAAAAATAAATAAATAAAATAAAGTAAAAAATACTTTAAAAGATGTATAAATATTGTGTCTCAATTTTTAAAAGTTAAGAGATCAAAGCTGAACAATGGCTAAGATTTTCTGCCTGTAAATGTATATTAGTTAATAAAATGTATCATTTTGCCTCTGGGGGAAAAAAAGCCAAAATAAATCCTAAATACACGAAAAATGGCAATATGCCAAAACTACCTTGTGGTTATTTTTAGCATTTTAAATTCTTTTCAGTTTCTGAGCAGATTAAAAATTAGTCAAATCCATTTCTTAGCTGAAGAATTTTGCCTCCATTGATTAGCCTTTTAAAAATACTGTATACCCAACAAATGGCTAAAACCTTCTTACACTAGCTGCAAATTATTTATTTTGAGCCTAATGTAACAGTGTTATCCCTTGGACTAATACAAATTAATTATCTTTTATTTGATAATAAAACCTCATGTTTCCCAACACTGTGGTTGTGAGTTGTGAGTTTTTTGTTTGTTTGACATTATTCAGCACAGTTTCAGTCTTTTATTGGATCAGTATCCTAAGAAGTTGGCTAATCTAATATCCAAATCTGAGTTTCCACTGAATAAATTTTGCTTTTTACTTTTTATATGCTGCTGAAACTTTTCATCTTGAATTTTAATGGGTTGATAGTTTAACTTTGCTAGCCATGGAAAGTTGTACAACTAACCCCGCGATAATCACGTGATACCCTTGTTGCTTCTCTGGGCACCAGGTTCCTTGTGGAGCAACGCTGGTATAAACAGTGGGAGGTGTACGTGCAGGGAGGGGACCAGGATGCCAGCACCTTTCCTGGCTGCATCAACAATGCTGAGCTCTTTGAAGGTATCAGGCCCCTGCCCCCCCTTAACCTTGCCCTGGAGTTCCTATTCCCTCTGTCACTGCGGATGATTGTTAGCCCATTCTCTGCTAGGTCAATGCTGGGATGGTCAGAGTTAACTAGTTCTTGCCTGATTCACCTTTTGCCTCATACCCTCACCCCACCCTACAGATCAGATAAACTGGCGCCTCAAAGAGGGACTGGTGGAGGGTGAGGATTATGTGCTGCTCCCAGCAGCTGCCTGGCGTTGCCTGGTCAGCTGGTATGGCATAGAGCATGGCCAGCCACCTATTGAACGCAAGGTATAATGGGTGGGGAGGGTGTTGGGTGGGGTAGATTCCCTGGGAGGTTTGGTGGGAGGAAAGCCTTGTAGGCCCAGAATGGGTCCAGACCCGTGTGTCCCTGTGGCTCCATATCTGTGTGTCCATGTGGCTCCATATCTGCTAGGTAGATACATCTGTGTCTGCCTCTTTGCCCTTACAGGTCATAGAGCTGCCCAACATCCAGAAGGTGGAAGTGTACCTAATAGAGCTGCTGCTTGTCCAGCACAATGATATGGACACAGCTCTCACTGCTCAGTTCAGCCACTCTGATTCTGTGGGTGAGTCTGAGGGTCATGGGATAAGCTGGAGTTCCTAGCTATAGGTCACAGTTCATTAAACTGAGGATGTGTGGAATTAGGCTGTTGCCAACTGAGAAGGCACCAATCAGATCATTGAGGACCAAGAAGGCATTGGCCAAGGTGGGTGGAGGCACTGGGGGCTGTCTGCTAGAGTCCTGAGGGTATGTGAACTGCATTCCATTGGTTTGGATGGTGTGGATAAGGTTATTTGCTGGGGTTTCAAGTCCTGAATGTGGGTCAGTCATTTAGAGATTGAGTGGGGGCACAAGGTATTGAGCAAGTATGTGAGGTTAGTGGGGATGGGTCAAGATTACCAAGCTGGGTTGATCATCATGGGACTTTGAAGATCTTGAATATGCTTCATCATCCTCCACAAGACCTAGTATTGCGCACAGCTCGGGAGCAGTTTCTGGTGGAACCCCAGGAAGACACACGCCTTTGGATCAAGAACGCAGAAGGCTCTTTGGATCGCTTGTGCAACACACACATAACACTGCTTGATGCTGCCATTGAGACTGGGCAGGTAAGAAGAGTAGGGAGGGCTTTTTTTTAGCTCAGGTGGTCTGGCACATAGACTCACCTGGCAGTGCTCATGTCCAGGTTGGGTAGGGGCCGGGTGCCCATAAGGCCCTCTATTCATATCTCCTTGTCTTTATCCTCTTATCCAGTTGGTCATCATGGAGACCCGAAACAAAGATGGCACTTGGCCCAGTGCACAGCTACGTGTTATGTAAGCTTGTGGGGTGTCTGGTCCAGAGTAGGGGCATCGCACAATAGGCAGACTGACTGAACCTATGAGTACAGTGCACCCACGTGTAGTAGGCCCTTAACTGATAGAATTTCTCATTCAATCCCAGGAACAACGTGTCGGAAGAAGATGAGGACTTCCAGGGCCAGCCTGGCATCTGTGGCCTCACCAATCTGGGCAACACGTGCTTCATGAACTCGGCCCTGCAGGTTGGGCCACTAGAGCTGTGTCTGGCACAGCCCCAGGGGTGGGCTTCAAGAGCTGGGGATTGGGACAGAGCTAGGGCAGGGGGATTGCAGGGCAAGGGGTCAAGTTGGAAACTAAGGCCCCTGGAGTCTGAATTGACATGCTCACATTTGCTCTAAAGTATCAATACCTTCTCCCTCCACACGCTCTCTGCTCTTCCTTTTCTTTATATATCTTTTAGTTGTAGATGGACATAATACCTTTATTTATTTTTATGAGGTGCTGAGGGTCAAACCCAGTGCCTCACATGTGCTAGGCAAGCGCTCTGCCACTGACCTACAAACCATAGCCCTGCTCTTCCTTTCTTCTTAACTTTGCTGTCACCTTCTTCCTTCTCTGGAAACACTAATATCTCCCATGACTCGCCTGCTCCCTTCTTGTCCCCTTCCTTTCCCCTGGTCTCCCCCATTTTTCCTTTTTCTTCCCTCCTGGCTTCCTTTTCTCTGTCCTCACTTGGGCAACCTTCTTTCTCCTTTTCTCTGCCTATCCACCTTACCCCTCCCCCACAGTGTCTCAGCAATGTGCCACAGCTCACGGAGTACTTCCTCAACAACCGCTACCTGGAGGAGCTCAACTTCCGCAACCCACTGGGCATGAAGGGTGAGCTCGCAGAGGCCTATGCAGACCTGGTAAAGCAGGCTTGGTCTGGCTACCATCGTTCCATCGTGCCCAATGTGTTCAAGGTATAACTCCACCTCTGGTGCCCCGCTTTCTCTTTCCTCTCCTAACTCCCTCTTAACTCTATACTGCCCATCTTCTCAGAACAAGGTTGGCCATTTTGCATCTCAGTTTCTGGGCTATCAGCAACATGACTCACAAGAGCTGCTGTCGTTTCTCCTGGATGGGCTTCATGAAGACCTCAATCGGGTTAAGAAGAAGGAATACGTGGAGTTGTGTGATGCAGCTGGGCGGCCAGATCAGGTAAGCTGTTTCTGAAAGTACCCCATTCTGAAAGTCCTATTAAAGCCACCAAGGCCACTGCCTTTTAAGTTCCTTTTCCCTGACCTCACCTCTAGCCTCACTCCCAGGTTTACCTCTATCCCCACCCCCAACTTAGAATTGACCCCTGCCAGGTTCCTGCTCCACATAAACCCTACCAGTGAACATGGGTTCCAGATATTCCTAGCTGGAACTCTACTACTGGACTGTGTGCTTACCCTTAACCCTGCACAAATTCATCTCCAAATTCTGGTTTCCCCCTGCCCTTGTTAAGCCTCACACCCACCATAACACTCTCCACAGGAGGTCGCTCAGGAGGCCTGGCAGAACCATAAACGGCGGAATGATTCTGTGATCGTGGACACTTTCCATGGCCTCTTCAAGTCCACACTGGTGTGCCCTGATTGTGGCAATGTGTCTGTGACCTTTGACCCCTTCTGCTACCTCAGCGTCCCACTGCCTGTCTGCCATAAGAGGGTCCTGGAGGTCTTCTTTGTTCCCATGGATCCCCGCCGCAAGCCAGAGCAGGTGTGTTGGGGGGTGGGGACATAACAAGGGACATGTAGTCAGAGTGTGATCACTTTTCCATACCTTAAGGTTTCCTGTACTCACCACAAGTCCTTTTGATCTTTTTGTGGATTCTGTTTCTCTCTCAGCATCGGGTTGTGGTCCCCAAGAAAGGCAATATCTCGGATCTGTGTGTGGCTCTGTCCAAACACACAGGTATAGCACCAGACAAGGTAAGATTCTACAGGGAGAGACTGGGTGGGATTCAGGGGCAAGGAGGCTGAAAGCCTTGGGAGCCTTTCAGACTGACCAAACCCCCAATCCTATTCCCAGATGATAGTGGCTGATGTCTTCAGTCACCGCTTCTATAAGCTCTACCAGTTGGAGGATCCTTTGAGTGGCATCTTGGACCGTGATGATATCTTCGTGTGAGTAAGGAGGTGACAAGGAGACAGTAGTTCCTCAGGAGTCTGGTTCTCTTTCTTTTTTTTTCTCTTTTTGCCCTGCTGGGGATTGATTCCAAGGGTCTCATAAGCATGCTAGGCAATTGTTCTTTGACTGAACTATACCCCCAACTCTACTTCCTTTTTTATAGTCCAGCCTAACCCTTCCCTCTTGCCATGTGCAGAACTATGGTGACATTCCTTGGCAGGGCAGGCTGATGTGGATAGGGTGGCAGAACCTCATATAGGATGCCCTTGAGTATTTTCTTCCTCATTATGGGAGGGAGGCTATTTTTCTTATTTCATTCAGCACTTCCTAGGCTCCTCCTGTGTACTAGACTATTACAGTCCTCAAGAATGCATTTTTGAAATATGAAATGCTAAGACACTTTCTGAAAATAGGAGCATTCAGAACAATTTTTAACCTTTTCTTTGTGCTGCTGGGGGTTGAATGCTGGGCCTTGCAAGTGCTAGGCAACTGCTCTACCACTGAGACACATCCCCAGCTCAGTATGTGTACTTTTTATTTAATTAATTTTATTTTTTAGTTTCATTAATTTTATTTTTTGCAGTGCTAGGGATGGAACCCAGGACCTTATGCATATTAGGCAGGCACTTTAGTGCTGAGCTATATACCCAGTCCCAGAATAATTTTTAAACATTTAGGCAACTAAAAACTAAAATGGGAAGTGCTATCTGAAAAAATAAATAAATAAAATGGGAAGTGCTATCTGAATAGAAAAGTTCTTGTGTAGCAAGCAGGTGTTTTTTAAAACAAGAGTACCTTTATTTGGCTATATGACAAAAGCCAAAATAACTCTGAACAAATTAATAATAGACAATAAGATGACATACTGAGCCCTCTCTGCAGATTCACACTGGTGATGGAGCAGACATTCATGCTGAGACTGGCAGTTCTTTCCAAGACTTTTTGTTTTCAAGATTCTTAATACAAAATTATTTTGAACGCCAATCAATTCTTGGTGTTCAGAATGGTCAGTGCCTCCCCAAAGAAGGCAGAAGGCCCACTTCAAATGTAAAGGGACACAGTATGAGTCATCCTAATGTTAAACCTGAAGAGCAGGCAGTTTCTTTAAAAACGAAAATGGTCTTTATTTATTATCATTTCAGTACTGGGGATTGAATCCAGAGGCACTTTACCACTGAGCCACATCCCCAACCCTTTTTATTTTTTATTTTGAGACAGGGTTCCACTGAGTTGCTTAGGGCCTTGCTAAGTTACTGAGGCTGGCCTTGAACTTGCTTGCAATCCTATGTCTCAGCCTCCCAAATCACTGGGGTTACAAAACTTTGTTTTTAAATCCTTTACCACTAAGAATTTTTAATAACCCCCTCAGAACTCTACCAAAGTACTTTCTAAAACAGCACATAAAGTTCAGTGTAAGTCATCTAACAATTTGTGAAGCACAAAATGTTTGATACCTTTTTCAGACCCTTTAAAAATATTTTTACATTGTGAGGGATGAGAGTGTAGACCAACTGGGGCAGAGTCAGGGAGTCCTGTTTTGGGGATTCCCTGATCAGGTATAACCTCATGTCCATCCCCAACAGATATGAGGTATCAGGTCGGATTGAGGCCATTGAGGGCTCAAGAGATGACATTGTGGTTCCTGTCTACCTGCGGGAGCGCACTCCAGCCCGAGACTACAACAATTCCTACTATGGTCTGATACTTTTCGGGCACCCTCTTCTGGTATCAGTGCCCCGAGACCGGTTCTCCTGGGAGGGCCTGTATAACATCCTGATGTACCGGCTTTCGTAAGTGTAACCTTCCAGGGACAAGGGGGAGGTGAGATCTGAATTCAGACCTGGGTGTTCTGCTGCTTATTTGATACCTCCCTTTCAACATCCAAAAGATAGTTTAAACTTAACATGACTGTAGAACAGAACTTGTAAGGTTTTTAGTTTGATTAGACCTCTGGTTTTGCTACTGCCTCTTTTAGGTGTTGGGAATACCGAGGCAAATACACAAAGTAGAGACAATGTCATCTTAAAATTTGTCTCATCCTTGAAGGAACCTTGCCATGGCAAACAAAGCAAAGCATTGTTTGAATTAATCTTCCCTTCATTTTACAGAAGTTTGCTCCTCAGAGGCTTCCCAGAGGGGAGTTCACAACTGGTTATATCTGTTTACCTGTGGCTTATTAGACTCAACATTCATATTCCTGACTGGCACATGAGTGCCTACATTCTCAGGCCACTGCTGGGATCCTTAGCATTTATGTCATCTCTCCATGCATTTTTGTCACCACCTCACACCTTCTAGGATTATAATTAAGAAGTGTTCATGTGAGGGCTTAGCAACGGCTTCCCCACCATCATTACCAAAGTAAAATCCTGGGCTCTGCCCCCACTGTCCTTGTGCCCCTGCCTTGGGAGTATCTTCTGCTCTGTTGCAGACGCTATGTAACCAAACCCAGCTCAGATGAAGAGGACGATGGAGATGACAAAGGTGAGGGAGAGAGAGGGTCAACAAGGATGAGGGTCTGCACATGTGTCCCATGGCTTAAGTTGGGGAGAGGGGTTGAGGGTCAGTGGGTGGGGGGTTTGGGACAGGTGTGACCCACTCAGTGTTCATCAGAATGTGCATTGCAACTCATTCTCTGGGACTCTCTGATATCCCCTCATTCTAGGTGAGGATGAGGACAGTGATGAAGAAGAGAAAGAGGAAATGCCTGGGCCTTCCACTAGGGGCAGCCTTCGAGACTCTGAGCGAGAACAGGCTGGGCCCAGCTCTGGGGTCACCAGGAGGTGCCCATTCCTCTTGGACAATTGCCTTCGTACATCTCAGTGGCCCCCAAGGCGGCGGCGTAAGCAACTGTTCACTCTGCAGACGGTGAACTCCAATGGAACCAGTGACCGCACAACCTCCCCTGAAGAAGTGCAAAGTATGTCATTTTCCTCTGAGCCAGGGATGGGGCAGTGGGAGGTGAGATTTTGTAGCAGCAGGAGCTGTGACCACCTCCTCTTTGCCCCCAGCCCAGCCATATATTGCCATGGACTGGGAGCCAGAAATGAAGAGGCGCTACTATGATGAGGTGGAGGCTGAGGTAAATGGGACCTCGGGGATGGAGGGCACTCGCAGCTTGCACCCCTCAACCCTTCCCCTCCCAGCGTCTCCAGAACCAAAAGATACAGGCCCAGAGCTGGCCTGGCCATGGCACCTGGACATTGTCTGAGAGCTCCAGGGCCTCAGATTCCCAGCTTTAAAGTTTGACCCATTTGGCACATTGCTTCCACCTGGCTCCTTGTCTCTCCACCCTTCCTTATACTTGGTCCTGTGAGCATGTATTCACCCACCCTAGGGCTACGTGAAGCATGACTGCGTGGGGTACATGCTGAAGAAGGCTCCAGTGCAGCTGCAGGAGTGCATTGAGCTTTTCACTACTGTGGAGACCCTGGAGAAAGAAAACCCCTGGTGAGGGCCCAGGAAGGAGCCTGGAAGGGCATTGTGGGGTGACACTACCTAGCCAGGTGCCTGTTACCTTTCTAAGTATACCTCCTTCCAGTCTGCCCTGCACTCAAACCCTTCCTGCCACACTGGCCACTGTCACCCCATATCTTGCCTCAGAGCTTTTGCCTGGGCTGTTCCTGCTCCCCAGAATGTTCTTCCCCCATTATCTACATGCTCAGATCTCTAATCAAATGTGATCTCCTCAGAGACAACCTCCTCTTACTACCCTGTTAAAAGTCACCTCCCACCCTTGTTTCATTTCCCCTCTGCTCTTTTCCTCTTAGCCAAGGATTTCTTTCTAGGTCAATAATGCCACTTGAAGTCATGTCCCATAGCTCCATTTGTGTACTTTCTCTTCTCCATTAGAGCGTAAACTCCTTGAGCTGTGTGTGGTAGTGCACATCTGTAATCCCAGTGACTTGGGAGACTGAGTCAGGAGGATCACAAGTTTGAGGTCAGCCTCAGCAACTTAGTGTGACTCTGTCTAAAAACAGAAAAGGACTGTGGATATAGCTTAGTGGTAAAGTGCCCTTGGGTTCAATCCTCAGTACCAAAAGAAAAAAAAAAGAGTAAACTCTTTGAGGGTGAAGACTTCTTCTAAGTTCATGTCATCTCTTCTGCTGCTTATAAGCAAGTTGGACATTTGGTAGATGCTCAGTAGACAATTGAAGAATGAACAGAGTGAAAGAGAACCAAAATTCTAAAGCCAGTCTCAAAAATAAGAGCAAGGGCTGGGGTTAACTCAGTGGTAGAGCACATGCCTAGCATGTGTGAGGCCCTGAGTTCAATCCCCAGCACAAGCACACACACACACACACACACACACACACACACACACACACAAAATACCCAAAAAAAAAAAAAAAGCGTGGCCATGTAGCAGAAATATGAGAGATGTAAAAAACAGGACCAAAGGATTAAACATTAGGCAATTGCTAAATATTTGCTGAAGGAAGGAGTGACTAAAATATGAAAAGAGAAAAGCCGACAAATAAGAGGCTGGCTCCAAAATAAGACTAGCATCTCATGGGCCAGGAATCACAGAAAAATACAAAAGCATATTGGAAAGGCAGCCGATAAGTATTTGACAAGTAAACAAAAAGCTCTTAATGAGAAAAGAGCAAACCAGAGTACCAGGCAGACTAAAAATCAAAGCATCATTTAAAAAAATAAAAATAAAAGAATGTCACTGTGGGCCAGACAGGACACTTGAAAGACAGTACACAGACCATACAATAGGTGCTCAGAAGGTGTTCCTTAACCTGACTTGGCTCTGTTTACAGGTACTGCTCCTCCTGCAAGCAGCACCAGCTGGCCACCAAGAAACTGGACCTGTGGATGCTGCCTGAGATTCTCATCATCCACCTGAAGCGCTTTTCCTTTTCCAAGTTTTCCCGCGAGAAGCTGGACACCCTTGTGCAGTTTCCTATCCGGTCAGAGACCAGAGGGAGGATGGCTAGGGGAAGGCAGGGCAGTGGGGTGGAGGAGCCTAGTGTTAACCATCTCCCCACCTACAGGGATCTGGACTTCTCCGAGTTTGTCATCAAACCGCAAAACGAGTCGGCTCCAGAGCTGTACAAATATGATCTCATTGCAGTTTCCAACCATTATGGGGGCATGCGTGATGGACACTGTACGTGCTGGGCTATGGGCAGGGATATGACCTGGGAGGGGTCTGGACTACAGGGGTTAGGAAGTCCCCAGTAGGTGACTAGGTATGTCGGCCAGGGGCAAAGTTATCAAGGTGGGAGGAGAGAGTAACTTTGGGTGCCTTGTTGGGCCAGGAGGGTAGGTGAGAATGCCTCCCTGTCCCTTTCAGATACAACATTTGCCTGCAACAAGGACAGTGGACAGTGGCACTACTTTGATGACAACAGTGTGTCACCTGTGAATGAGAATCAGATTGAGGTGTGACATTTATCCTCCTTGTTCCCCTCTCCTGACTCCACCCTCCCCGCCTTGCCCGACATCCACACTGACTTGTGTCTTCTCCCTACAGTCTAAGGCAGCCTATGTCCTATTCTACCAGCGACAGGATGTGGCACGCCGCCAGTCCCAGCCTGGCTCACCTGGCCCTTCAACCTCCACCACTTGCAGTTCCCCACCCAACCCTGAGTTCATGGATGTTAACTGAGCAGCCCTGGAGCCCACCACAGGGAAGGAAGCCCTGTCTGCCACCCTACTTCTTGTGTCCACCCCCACTCTTACCCGTGTTCGGTGCCCCCGCCAGGCATTGCAGGCTTAGATGTGGCTACTGTTTTCCTGTGCTGCTGTATTTTTCTTGCCCGGGAAGAAGAGGCCCTGTGCTCCCGGCAGTGTGCCCTGCCTGTGTGTGCCCATAGAGCAGTGACCTTCCCTCCTAGTCTTATTTATGGTGTCCCCTCCCCTCTTTCCCCACCCTTCAGTGTTCTTAGTGGCTGATGATGGGGGTTCACCTGAACACAGAGTGTATTTTCTTATTGAGACCCTGTACCTTCTTCTGTGTGTGTCAAATACATAAAGCTCCAGTCTGTTCCTTACTCGACAGCATGGTTTATTCCCCCCACATGTGTCCTTGGCACTCGTGTTAGGCCTGTGTTCTGTGTACTTATTGAATGCCATGTGTGGTGTGTGGTGGATGCTACTCGGAGTGCTCATCGAGCACCAGCTGTGTGCCACGTCTTGCCTTTGAATTGCTTTCATAGCACTGTCAGAGTGCCAGGCACTATTTTAAGCACCAACTGTATGCCCAGCTTTTCCAAAGCCTTTTCCAAATGCCAACTCAGTCCTCACATCTCGGGGGAGTTGTCATCTCTAGTTTCAGATGGGGAACCAGGTATAAAAGTCAAGGAATGCCTCTGGTTTCATCCAGAGGTCAGTGTATCTCATTGGTCACACTGGAAATGATCCCTGGAGGGAGTGTTTGGCCTGGTTGGACCCAGAGCTACACTAACAGCTCTTGTGCAAAGGGTGCACCTGGAAGAGACAGGCATCCCTGTGGCACACATGTTTTGGGACATAAAGGTTGCTCACCAGACCACCTCTCAGAGGTCTGAGAGGTATTATTAGTCCCTGTAAGGAGACGCGCTACAGAGATAGGATAGACCTGGCCAGACTGGCTAGCCCGATAGGACAAACATGTTTGTGTGGCCTCTATAGTGACCCCTTCTCCCACCAGAAAGGCCCCCTCCTGCCTCCCTAGAGAAGAATGAGATAGGTGTGCCTGCCACAGGACAGCACAGAGTGTAAGCATTTCCTGCCAAGCCCCTCCTAGAGGAGCCAACTGTCACTTGTGAGAAACTAGGCTCCTGTGGGGACAGCTGTAGGGTGGAGTAGAGAGGGCAAGTGTGTGGCCTCTGGACATAAATAAGTCACCAGCCCTTCACTTGGAGGATTCCTGCTCAGTGGCAGCTGAGGAGACATTTCCCACAACATTCCCTCCAGCCTGCTGCCTTTTCACTGGATCTGGTAGGACCCACTGGGAAGGCCCCTCAGTCCCAGCATTGCCACCCACAAGCCTCCCAGTCATTCCATTGATGCAGGCAGGAATCAAAGTGGTTGTTGTGAGAAACTCAGCTCAAACCGTCTTAAGCAAAAAGAAGAGATAAACTGGTTTTAGGTACAACTGGATCCAGGAACTCAAAGGCTGTTATTGACTCCTCACAAGGACCACTATTAAACCCCCATTTTGTAGATGAGGAAGCAAGCATAACAAGCTGGCACAGAGGCTGCAGATGTGGCTCAGTGGCAGAGTACTTGTCTAGAATCATGCATAAGGCACTGGGTTTGATCCCCAGTTCTGAAAAAAAGAAATAGGTATTGGCCCAGAATGGGTATGCAGGAATGCCTCATTATCAATCCCTGACAAAAAGCCTACCTAAAGCAGAATCTATTTGAAGTACCTGATCCACCCAAAGACATCTTGAAACGACAATATGCGTTAAGACTCAGGAGAAATAAGACACGGTTAGTTACTCAGACTCCTCATTTTTAAAATTATTCTTTGTGTGTGCTGGGAATTGAACCCAGGGGCACTTAATGACTGAACCACATCCCCAGCCCTTGTTTTTTTAATGTTTTTGTTTGAGGCAGGGTCTCACTAAATCCTTAGGGCCTCGAACTTGGAATCCTCCTACAATCAGCTTCCCCCATTGCTGGGGTTACAGGTGTGTACCACTGTCCCCAGGCGAGATTCCTCATTTTAGAATAATCAAATATTAATGTAGGACAGTTGCCATGATCATAGAATAAAAATGATTAAAAGTAAACAAGGAATTTATTTTTGGGGTGTGGGGGACTTACTGGGGACTGAGCCCAGGGATACTTTTTTTTTTAATCACTGAGTTACATCCCTAGTTCTTTTTATTTTTTGAGACAGGGTCTCACTAAATTGCTGGGGCTAGCCTCAAATTTTAGATCCCCCTCCCTCAGCCTCCAATTCACTGGGATTACAGGTATGCACCATCACTCTCAGAAGGAATTTAGAACTTTAAAAATAAAAATAAGGGCTGGGGTTGTAGCTCAGTGGTAGAGCACTTGACTAGCATGTGTGAGGCACTGGGTTCGATTCTCAGCACCACATATAAATAAGTAAAATAAAGGCCCATTGACAACTAAAACAATATTTTAAAACAATAAAAAATAAAAAAAAATATATAAAAATGACCCAGCAACTTGAGAGGCTGACAGGAGGATTGCAAGTTTGAGGCTAACCTCAGCAATTTAGTGAGGCCCTGTCTCAAAAATAAGGACCAGGGGTATAGCTCAGTGGTAAAGCACTCCTGGGTTCAATCCCTAGTACCTCCCCAAATAAATAAGTAAATAAATAATTAGTTGAGAAGGAACCAAGTAGAAGTGATAGAGCTAAGATTAAATTTAAGAAGTCAATGGATGAGTTAACACACTAGATATACTGAAGAGTGAATTTGTATGAACTGGAATACAGGTTAAAGTGTATTAAGCCAGGCACAGTAGTGCATGCCTTAGTCCCATCTACTCTGGAGTATGAGGAAGGTGGATTGCAAGTTTGAGGCCAGCCTGGGCAATTTAGCAAGATCATGTCTCAAAATTTAAAAAGGACTGGGGATGTAGCTCAGTGGTAGAGCTCTCACCTACCATGTTCCAGGCCCTGGGTTCAATCACCAGTACCACAGAAACAAAAGTGGATTAAGGTATGCATGTTCTAAAAGATTTTCCATTAGACTAATTTTGATAAACTAGGATATTAAACTAAAGAGTAGAGAAAGTATGAATTTTAAACAAATGGTAGGGAGAATAAAATGATGAAAATCCAAAAGAGGGCAAGATAAAAGAAACAGGCTGGGTACAGTGGCACACACCTATAATCCAAGCTACTCAGGAGGCTGAGGCAAGAGGATTGCAAATTTGAGACCAGCTTCAGCAATGTAGGGAGGCCCCAATCAACTCAAAGAGACCCTGTCTCAAAAATTAAAACTTAAGAGGGCTGGGGATGTGGAGTTGTTAAGCACCCCTGGGTTTAATTTCTGGTACCAAAAAAAAAAAAAAAAAGCAAAAAGGAAACAGAACAGGTAGACAAATAACACATATACAATCATTTGTGAATACAAGTATGCTCCCTCCACTTCAAAAGAGGGAACTGGGACCTGCCTGACTCTTCAAGACTCACCAAGACTGCCATGGTGCAGGGGAGAATGAGGAGTGAGAGCAAGTAAACATGCCACAACACTCCCACCATTTTATTTATTTTTAAAAAAACTTCATATATTGGGAATTGAACCCAGGGGTGCTCTGCCACTGAGCTACATCTCCAGCACTTTTTTAAAAAATAGTTTTACAGATTGCATTTTGATTCTCCAGCAATTTTTATTTTTTATTTTGAAACAGGTTTTTGCTAAGTTGCCCAGGGTGGCCTTGAATTTGCCAATCCTCCTGCCTCAGTCTCTCAAGTCACTGGGATGACAGGTCTGCACACCACACCCAGCCACTTTCACCTTTTTTAAGGTGAACTTTTTTTTGTCTATTTATGTATGTATGTATTTATTTATTTGATACTGGGGATCTAACTCAGGGCCTTGCACATGTTAGGCAAGCACTGTACCACTGAGCTACACCTTTTTACTGTTTTCCAGAGTTCCAATGCAGTTGATTCTGACGATTCTACTTTTTTTTTTCCATGTTAGCCATTTTGCTGTTATTTCCCTTGTGTATTATGTTTTAAGTTACCATGTTGTGGTGTCTTTTTATATAATTTCACAATACCTGTTCTAATTGATGTGCTTAGATCATTTATATTTAGGGCAATTATTGATAAATTTGAGTCATTTGCCTAGCTGCTTTCTATTTGTCCTTTTCTCTTTTCCTTTTTCTGCTTTCTTTGGATTAATCAAGTATTTTTATGATTCCACTTTATTCCTTTTGTTGGCTTATTAGCTGTTGGTTTTATTTTCTTATTGCTCTAGGATTTGTTGTGTATGATAATCCCCGTTTAACCACAGGGATACATGCTAAGACCCCCAGTGGATGCCTGAAACCAGATTGACCCAGACTATGTTTTATATATATATATATATATATATATATATATATATATATATATATATATATTTCTCTTATATATATATACATACATACACACACATGTGTGCGTGTATTTTTATATACATACATAACTATGATAAAGTTTAATTTAGCCAGGCTCAGTGGTGCACGCTTGTAATCTCAGCAATTCAGGAGGCTGAGGTAGGAGAATTCCAACTTCAAGGTCAGCTTCAGCAATTTAGCAAGACTGTCTGAAATTAAAAAATGGTCTAAGGATGTATCTCAATGATAAAATGCCCCTGGATTTAATCCCCAGTATCACACACACAAAAATTGGTTTAATTTAGTGTCATCTTCTTATCCAAATGTAAAGGAATTGGGTTGGAACTACCTCCAAAGAGAAAATGGTTTTTATTTGAGTACTTACTTCCCTTCAACTTTGCTCCATTTCAGAGTCCCATTTCAACTATTTTCTGTACAACATAATTCAGTGGTTCATTTTTAACGAAATATTTGATTTGATAATAATTGTCACTAAGGCATAATTTTCAATGGGAGATATTCCATCAAGATTCAGCAAGACATGGGCTGGGGGTATAGCTCAGTTGGTAGAGTGCTTGCCTGGCAAACACAAGGCCCTGGGTTCAATCCCCAGTACCGCAAAAAAAAAAAAAAAAGATTCAGCAGGACAAAGTTATATATTCCTCACATGAATCCATTTCTACTACTACCAGATAGTTTTAATTGATGCTCCACTTCAGTATCTCCAACCTATTGTTAAGTGCGTGTCTAATAAAGCTGATTTGTGAGTATCAAAAAATGTTTAATTTATAAATTAGAGTAAGAGAGTGACAACAATAACTAAAAATAGAACAATTACTGTATCAAATAAAAATAAGGGTTACACAAACACACGCATTTTGGTACTTTGACAGTCAATCATAATTAAAATGACTGCTAAGAGACTGATGGGCCAGTAGCATATACAGAGTGGATACACAGGACAAAGGGTTGATTCATGTCCTGGGCAAGATAGAGTGGGGTGACATGCAATTTAAAACACCAATTATTTTAAAAATATGCTTTTAATAACTTGTAAAATTGTTTATTTCTGGAATTTTCCATTGAATATTTTCAGACTATATTTGGCTGTAGGTAGTTGAAAACCCAGAAACAGAAACTGCAGGTAAGGGGGGGACTATTGTCCATCTTAAACTTAACAAAATCTATCTTCAAGTGATATGTACCATTTTTCATATAATTTTTTTTGTAGTACTGGGTATTAAACCCAGTGGCCTTCTACCACTGAGTTACATCCCTAGCCCTTTTTATTTTTTATTTTGAGACAGAGTCACACTAAATTGCCAAGCCTGGTCTTGAACTTGCAGTCCTCCTGCCTCAGCTTCCTGAGTTGCTGGGATTACAGGGTGTGCCACTGCACCTGTCTGCATATAGTTTAAGAACTTCATAATAGTGTGTGTCCATTTCTCTAAGCTGAGACTTTATGCTATCATTTTTATGCTTTTTTACTTTTATATTCTATAAACCCCAAAATATGTTATTTTTATTTAGATGCTCAATTGCCTTTTAAAGATATATTTAAATAATTTTTTAAAATCTCTATTTTTACCTATGTTGTTACCATTTCCAGTGCTCTTCATTCCTTTGTATA
This sequence comes from Sciurus carolinensis, assembly GCF_902686445.1. Taxonomy (NCBI): domain Eukaryota; kingdom Metazoa; phylum Chordata; class Mammalia; order Rodentia; family Sciuridae; genus Sciurus; species Sciurus carolinensis. Next base: position 39,186,668 of record NC_062232.1, read on the forward strand.
GATCCTGATTTCCATCTGGTATCATATTCTTTCTGCCTTAAGGATGTCCTTTAACGTTTCTTGCAGTGCAGATCTGTGGGTAATTAATTCTTGCAATTTTTGTGTGAATGAAAAAGTACTTTAGTCTGGGTGTGTTGGTGCAGGTCTGTAATCCCTGCTAGCTGAGAGGTTGAGGCAAGAGAACTGCAAGTTTGAGGTCAGTCTGTGCAACTCAGCAAGACCCTGTCTCAGAATAAAATGAAGGAAGGTTTGATAATGTAGAGCACTTGCCTGGCAATGGGCAGGGCCCTGGGTTCGATCCCCAGTACTGGGAAAAAAGTCTTTATTTCACCTTTTTGAAAAGTATTTTCATGGGTATAGAATTGTAGGCTGACAGTTTGTTTGTACTAGAAAATGAACCCAGAATCACTTTACTAATAAGCTACATTCCCAGGCCTTATTTATTTATTAGTTTTTATTTTCAGAAAGGGTCTCACTAAGCTGCTAAGACTGGCCTCAAACTTGGGATTCTCTTGCTTCAGTCTCCAGTGTAACTGAAATTAGAGGCATGTGCCATTGCACCTAATAATTTAATAGGCTGACTTAAAAATTTTTTTTTTGCTACTTTGAAGACCTTGTCTTGCTGTGGTAGGGCATCCCTGTGATCCCAGAGGCTTAGAAGGCTGAGGCAGGAGGATTGTGAGTTCAAGTTCAGCCTCAGCAACTTATCAAGGCCTTAAGCAACTTAGCAAGACTGTCTCAAAATAAAATATAAAAAAAGGGCTGGGGATGTGGCCCAGTGGGTAAGCACCCCTGGGTTCAATCTCCGGTACCACAAAAACAAAACAAAACAAAAACCTTGTCTTCTTCATTTTTTTTCATTTTGGTACTAGGGGTTGAACCCATAGGTGATTTACCACTGAGTCACATCCCCAGTCCTTTTTAATTTTTATTTTTAGACAGGACCTCATTAAGTTGCTTAGGGCCTTTCTGAGTTGCTGAGGCTGGCCTTGAACTTGTGATCCTCCTGCCTCAGCCTCCAGAGTCGCTGGGATTACAGGTGTGCACCACTGCATCTGGCCCTGTCTTCTTGCTTGTATTACCTCCAGCAAGAAATTTGATGTCCTTATTTTGTTCCTGTTTTAGTCAGCTTTTCTACTACTGTGACTAAAAGACCTGACAAGAACAATAAGAGGAGGAGGAGTTTATTTGGGGGGGGGGGGCTCATGGTTTCAGAGGTCTGAGTCCACAGAAGGCCAGCTCCATTCCTCAGGGCTCCTGGTGAGGCAGAACATCATGGTGAAGGGTGTGGTGGAGGAAAGCTGCTGGGAACATGGTTCTGGGAAACAGAGAGAGAAAGCTTTCCTTTCCACAGACAAAATATCAACCCCAAAGGCACACCCCCAATGACCCACCTCCTCCAGCCACACCCTACCTCTCTACAGTTGCCCCCTGTTATTCTCTCAGGGGATTAATGCACTGATTATGTTAAGACTCTCATAACCCAATCATTTCACCTCTAAATTTTCTTGCATTATCTCACACATGAGTTCTTTGGGGACATTAATCTGAACCATAATAGTTCTTGTGTACAGGTCCCTTCCCTCCTCTGACTGCTTTTTGGATTTTTCTCTTTAGTACTAGTTTTGAGCAATTTGACTTTGATGTGCCTTAGTGTAGTTTTCTTCATGTTTCCTGTGCTTAGGGTTCTTTGAAATTCTTGAATTTGGGGGTTTTTAGTGTTCTTCAAATTTGAAAAACTTGGACAGGATTTCAAGTGTCTTCTCTCTTTAGACTCAAATTACTCATTTATTATGTTGCTTGATGTTGTCCCTCAGCCCACTGATGCTATTTCTTCTCCTTCTCTCCACTGCTGGGAACTGAACCCAGGGCCTCACACATGCTAGACAAATGGTCTACCACTGAGCCACATCCCCAGCCAGCTTTTTCGTTGTTTGGATTCTTTTCACTTTGTGTTTTATTTTTCAGTAGTTTCTAATTGCTATGCTTCAAGTTGACTAATATATTTCCCTTCTGCAATGTCTAATGTGCTGTTAATTCCTTCAGTGTATTTTCAACCAAGACTATGTAACTGTTTGATTTGAATACTTTTTATATCCTCAATGTCTCTATTTAACTGTTTGAACATATGTCAGACTCTGAGCTGTTTTTACTCACAACATTTCAGACGCCAACGTGTGGGTTTTTTTCTACACCAACAGCCCATTCTCCAACTCTCCAGACAGCGACTGGGTGTCCAACAATTCAATTCAATTGACACTACCCTGAGTTGGTGTCAGACCCCACAAGTTAAGGACTTGATTCCACAAGACCAATCCTGCTTGAGATACCAATTGAAAATTCCAGCCAGTTGCCGTAGTGATACCTGCTTGCAATCCTAGCTACTCAAGAGGCTCAGGAAGGAAGATTGCAAATTCAAGGCCAGCCTCAGCAATTTAGCAAGACCCTGTTGCAAAATAAAAAATAAAAAGGACTGGGATGTAGCTCAGTGGTAAAGCATCCCTGGGTTCACTTCTCAATATCCCCTTCCAAAAAAAAAAAAGGAAAAGAAAAATCTCAGGCCTCTGGTACTTCTGACCCCCTGCTTAGGTTTGAGATTTTGTTAGAATGATTCACAAAACTCAGGAAATACTTCTTACTATTTCTGATTTATTATAAAGAGGATATAACTCAGCAAGAGCTAAATAGGAGAGATTATAGGGTGAGATATGGGGGAGAGAATCCCCTCCCAGCACCTTTATGTGCTCATCAACACAGAAGTTCTCCAAACGCTTCATTTAAGAGGCTTTATGGAGGTTTTGTCACGTAAACTTGATTGATGAAGTCACTGGTCATTGGTGATTAACTCAATTTCCAGTTCCTCTCCCCTTCCAAGATGTCCCAGTCTTCTAATTACTTGGTTGCTTTCTCTGGCAACCTGAAGTTACTGAGGGGTCCACCAAGGGCCACCTCATTAGTATAAACTCAGGTATGGTGGAAGGGCTTGTTATGAATAGCAAGCTACTCCTCTCACCCATAACTCCAGAAATGACAGGATTTTTAGCTCTGTGCTAGGAACCAGGAACAGAGACCAAACATGTTTTTATTATATCATAATATCTCACATACAGTTGTAATAGCAACTGTGTTAATATCCCTTTCTGCTGATGCTAATATCTAATATCTGTCAGTTCTGAGTTAGTATTATTATTATTATTATTATTATTATTATTATTATTATTATTTTGGTACTGGTGATTGAACCTGGGGTGCTCTACCACTGAGTTACATCCCCAGCCCTTTTATTAAATTTTATTTTGAGAAAGGGTCTCCCTTAGTTGCCCAGACTGGCCTCAAACTTGTAATTCTCCTGCCTCAGCCTCCTGAGTTGCTGGGATTATAGGTGTGTGCCTGGTTCTGAGTCGGTTTGCTTTTTTTAAAAAAGACAAAATCGTCAAATTTATTGTCTTCCTTTACCTAACCCACCAAAATAATTTTTTCTCAGTATCACTATTCTTTTGCACAAAACAAAAGCAAATGATTCAAACATCCTTTATCATTCAAAAAGCAAAGAAAGTCTTTGTGTGTGTGTGTGTGTGTGTGTGTGTATGGGGGATTGAACTCAGGGGCACTTGACGACTGAGCCACATCCCCAGCTCTATTTTGTATTTTATTTAGAGACAGGGTCTCACTGAGTTGCTTAGCCCCTCGCTTTTGCTGAGGCTGGCTTTGAACTCACCATCTGCCCGCCTCAGCCTCCGGAGCCACTGGGATTACAGGCATGCACCGCCACGCTCAGCTGAAAATCTTTTCTATTGCCAACATTCTTCATATAATTTCTAAAAACCATCTTAAACCACTTCTCTGTTATCAAGTTGAGTCTTGTTCTTTTTCTTCTTAAGTTGGAGTTAATATTTTATTTTTTATTGATGCCTTATAATTATACATAATAGTGGGATTCACTATGCCATATTTGTACTTGCACATAACATAATTTGATCAATCTCATTCTCCAATACCTTCCCTTTCCCTCCTCTCCTCCCTTTCCCTAATCCTCTTGCTCAACTCTGTTGATATCCCTTCTATTATTATTTTAATTAGTGATATTTATATATACATATAGATATGATTCATTGTGGTATATTCATACATGGACATAGCATAATTTGGTAGATTTTCCTCCCAGTACTTCCCCATGCCCTCTCTTCTTCCTTCCCTCTTGATCCCCTTCCTATGCTCTATTGGTCTTCCTTCTATTTTCAGGAGGACCCCCCCTCCCTTTTTTTATTAAAAATATGGAACACACAAATAAAAATTTGTGTCATCCTTGCTCGGGGACCATGCTAATCTTCTTTGTATCATTTCAATTTTAGTACATGTGCTGCCAAAGTGAGCACTGAGTCAGGTGTTTTTTTTTTAGGTACCAGGGATTTTTTTTTTTGCACTGGGGCCCTTAACCATTGAGCAACATCCCCAGTCCTTTTTTTTTTTTCACATTCTGAGACAGGATCTTGCTGAGTTGCTTAGGACCTCACTAAATTGCTGAGACTGGCTTTGAACTTTCAATCCTCCTGCCTCAGCCTCCTAAGCCGCTGAGATTACAGGCCTGCACCATCATACCTGGCACTAAGTCAGTTTTGACTGATTTATTATTTCCTTATTATAGATAATGTTTTCCTACAAAGTCATTCCTGCAAATCTGTGATTGAATCTCAGGCATTGCTGGATTTTTTTTTATGGTACTGGCAATTGAATCTAGGGCCTCGTTCATGTTAGGTGAGCACTGAGCTATGTCCACAGTCCTTTTCATTTATTTATTTTATGAGACAGTCTCGCTAAATTGCTGTGGCTGACCTCAGACTTGCAATCCTGCTGATCCTCCTGCCTCAGTCACCTGAGTAGCTGGGATTACAGGCCTGCACTACTAGGCCCTGCTCTATCTTTCTCTCTTTATTAAATTAACATATAAAATTGTATGTATTTGTGGTATATAACATGTTTTGAAGTATATATACATGTGAAATGATTAAAATCTAGGAAATTAGTATATGCAATGCCTCACGTAGTTATCATTTTGTGGTGAGAACACTTAACATCTCTCTTAGCAGTTTTCAAGAATATATTAGTAGGGCTGGGGAGATAGCTCAGATGATAGAGTGCTTGCCTTGTAAGCACAAGGCCCTGGGTTCGATCCCCAACACCAAAAAAAAAAAAAAAAGAATATATTAGTAGAGGTCAGGCATGGTGGCACACACCTGTAATCCCAGCAACTTGGGGGGGCAAAGGCAGGAGGATCACAAATTCAAGGCCAGCCTCAGAAATTTAGCAAGGCCCTAAGCAACTTAGTAAGACCATGTCTCAAAATAAAAAATAGAAAAAGGACTGGAGGGGTTGGGATTGTGGCTTCGTGGTAGAGCGCTAGCTAAGAATGTGTGAGGCACTGGGTTCAATTCTTGGAACCACATACAAATAAATAAATAAAGGTTCATCAACAACTAATAAAAATATTTGGAAAAAAAGAAAAAGGGCTGGAGATGTAGTTTCATGGTTAAGCATCCCTGATTCAATCCCAGTGCTACCAAAAAGGGTGGTGGTGGGTTGGTAGAGCACTTGCCTAGTATGTTTGAGGCCCTGGATTTGATTCCCTAGCACTGAGAAAAGAAAGAATCCATTGGCCGTAAAGAAGTGAATTTATTTTGCAGCCCTCTATACTGTTCCATCGAGCAATTTGTTTGTTTTAATGCAGGTATCATGGTATTTTGGTTATTATAGATTTGTACTATAGTTTGAAATCATGTAGTGTGAAGCTTCTAGGTTTGTTCTTCTTTCTCAAGATGCCTTAACTATTCAGGGTCTTTTGCGATTCCATTCAAATTTTAGAGTTTTTTTTTTTTTAATTCTTGTGAAGAAGTTCTTGGCATTTTGGGAGGGATTGCATTGAATCTGTAGATCACTGAACTATAGCTCCTGTTGGATTTTTTAAATACTTTAAGTCCAAAAAAGGCAATATATTTGTGCCTATACCCTCATCCTTAAAAGGTTTTCCTTAAGAACTAGACAAAATTGATATAAACATGGGTATCTGTGTTTTTAAACTTTTTCTTATTATGTCTTTTAAAAATGTACATTCTGCCCTGGGTTCAATCCCCAGCACCACAAAAAAAAAGAAAAGAAAAGAAAAGAAAAGTACATTCTTTCAGTGTAATATGGAGATAGGAGAGAAATATAGAAGTTAAAAAGAGGTAGAGAGCAAGGTGCATGTCTATAATCCCAGCAATTTGGGATGCTGAGGCAGATAGATTGCGAGTTTGAGGCCAGTCTTTTTTTTTAAATACATTTTTTTAGATGTTGATAGACCTTTATTTTATTCATTTATTTATACGTGGTACTGAGAATTGAACCCAGTGCCTCACACATGCTAGGCCTGCGCTCTACCACTAAGCCACAACCCCAGTCCTCGAGGTCAGTCTTGGCAACTTAGTGAGACCCTCTCTCCAAATAAAAACTGAACAGGGGGGTCTCAGAAGTCAGTGCCAGTGACCGGAGGTGGTGGTGGCAAACAGGTGCTGTGTCCTAGGTGAGCTGCTCTGATGGGAAGGAGAAAAATCCTGCAAAAATGTCTCTCTATCCATCTCTCTCTCTCTTTTTTTTTTTCTTTTTTCTTTTTTTTTATTGTAAACAAATGGGATACTCTATCCATCTCTTGAAGATTTGAAGGTAGACCAAGTAATTCAGGCTCAAACTGCCTTTTCTGCAAACCCTGCCAACCCAGCCAATTTTGTCAGAAACTTCTGCTCCATCTCTCAAGATGGAAATCTCTATCCTAAACTATACCCGGAGCTCTTCCAGTGCACAGGCCTGAGTTTAAATGATGAAGATATACATGCAAATATGGCCATGGTCCCTGGAGCACGAGTTCAGGGGTTGGTAGCAAGGCTTTCCAGTATGAATTATATGGTAGTTCCTGTAACCGGTAATGATGTTGGAATTTGTAGAGCAGAGATTAAGCAAGGGATTCGTGAAGTCATTTTGTGTAAGGATCAAGATGGAAAATCGGGCTTAGGCTTAAATCTAGAGATAATGGTATATTTGTTCAGCTAGTCCAGGCTAATTCTCCAGCCTCATTAGTTGGTCTGAGATTTGGGGACCAGGTGCTGCATATCAATGGTGAAAACTGTGCAGGCTGGTGCTCTGATAAATCACACAAGGTGCTCAAACAGGCTTTTGGAGAGAAGATTACTATGACCATTCATGACAGACCCTTTGAATACACAATTGCCATGCACAAGGATAGTACTGGACATGTTGGTTTTATCTTTAAAAATGGAAAAATAACATCTATAGTGAAAGATAGTTCTGTAGCCAGAAATGGTCTTTCGCTGAACATAACATCTGTGAAATCAACAGGCAGAATGTCATTGGTTTGAAGGACTCTCAAATTGCAGACATACTGTCAACATCAGGGACTGGAGTTACCATCACAATCATGCCTGCTTTTATCTTTGAGCACATTGCTAAATGAATGGCACTGAGCATTATGAAAAGACTGATGGATCACACCACTCCTGAGGTTTAAGTCACAGCACAGTGTAAACGCAGCTGAATTTCTCCAGTTCTCTTCTTGGGAAGCTTCTGGGTTAGGCACATGAAGCTTCCCTGGAGCCAGGGAACATAAACTGCATGAGGACCTTTCTATACATCATGGTTGGGAACCTTACTGTTGCATCTGATACTTTCTTCAGATTTCAAGATTGTTGTAGCCTTATCCTGGTTTTACAGATGTGAAACTTTCAAAAGTTTTTATTGACTTTCCTAGAATAGTTTCTCTACTGGGAACCTGATGCTTTCATAAGCCATTGTGATTAGGATGATTGATACAGGTTTAGTTTTGTGTGAGAAGCAGTCACTTGTCTCCTAAGAAATGAATAGTGTGTTCATGTTACTTCAGTATGGTGTATTTACATTTTTAACATGTTACCATAATACAGTTGGGATGATTGCCTTTGATAGTTTAAGTTCTGTGTGTGTGTGTGTGTGTGTGTGTGTGTGTGTTGGTGTGTACGACACCAATGAAGTAACACTGATTTCATTCCCTATAAGCATTACAGAGTAGTAGGTTGCAAGAGATTCTAGTGATTGTTATTAAATTTTAACTACCTTCGCTTAATAATGCTTGAACTGTCGCCTTAACTGTGTTAAGCATCTAGAATAAAAGCCAGAATATAATTATTGCTGCCTTTCTAAAGTCCAAAATGTAGTTGTATATTAAACTGAAATGTACACTACCCCATAACAGTTTAAGCGTACTTACTGAGCAATGGCATAGCTGCTTAGCTGTAGTTGAGATTTTCTAGTCATTGAAAATTTCTTTCTTCTAAAATTTGCCAGAATCACTTTCTGAAAAGCAAATTGCTATATATTTAATGTAAAAATTCTTATGCTAAACAGGATAAACTTTGGACTCCTTTTTTGTCATCTGTGGATTAAATGAGATAATACTTAATTTTGGCATTTGAATCTTAATTTTTTGTAACCTAGCTACTTCAGAATGCCCTTAGAATGTTTTCTGGATAATTTGTTGTCCCCTGACTCCTACCTGAAAACAAAATGTAAGTGACACTTTATCCTTTTTTTAAATTTATGCCTATCCTATTTTAATTAAATATGTATAAAGTTAAAAAATACTGAAAAGGGCTGGGATGTGGCTTAGTGATAAAGCACCCTTGGGTTTAATCCCTAGTATCATATACAAAAATGATAAAGGGGGGCTGGGGGTGTGGCTTGCTGGTAGAGCACTTGTGTAGCATGTGCAATGCCCTAGGTTCCAACTCTAACAGGAGAAAGAGAGAGAGAGAGAGAGAGAGAGAGAGAGAGAGAGAGAGAGAGAGAGAGAGAGAAGAAAACAAGAAGGAGGAAAATGAGTAGCACATGGATGAGGTTTACAGACATGGACTGTGACAGTTCACTCTTTCTGAATTTTCAGGTACCATTTCCATAGAGTGCAATGCATGGCTGATCTGAGGTGGTCATTGCCTGTGGTAGCTACTCTATAAATGATAAAAAACAATGTGTAAGACCTCCATAGAAGCACTCTTCAGTGTGACTATAACTTTCAGATATTGTTAAGAAATGAACAGAGTCTGAAATCAGGATTCCAAGGAACAATCCAATCCCCCTTCATTGTTGGTTATGTAGCAGAGGGAGAGAGGACTGTTTCTCTTTCCATAATAGGGCTATTTTTTCTTCTCCCTTCCCTTCCCATTCCGTCTTTCTTTCTTTCTTTTCTTTCTTTCTTTCTTTCTTTCTTTCTTTCTTTCTTTCTTTCTTTCTTTCTTTCTTCTTTCTTTCCTTCCTTCCTTCCTTCCTTCCTTCCTTCTTTCTTTCTTTCCTTTCTCCTCCTCCTACTATTCTTCTTCTTCTTCTTCTTCTTCTTCTTCTTCTTCTTCTTCTTCTTCTTCTTCTTCTTCTTCTTCTTCTTCTTCTTCTCCTCTTCCTCCTCCTCCTCCTCCTCCTCCTTCCCTCTCTCAATCTCTCTCTGTTTTTCTCTCTTCTGCAGTATTAGGCAGTGAACCCAGGGGGTACTTTACCACTGAGCACTGAGTTACATCCCCAGCCCTTTTTACTTTTTTATTTTGAGACAGGATCTCAGTAAGTTGCCTAGGCTGACCTCAAACTTGTGATCCTCTTGCCTCAGCCTCCCAAGTAGCTGGGTTTACAGGCATGTGCCACCAGGTCCAGATTTATTGACTCTTTCTTTTTGTGACATATGGATAACACTATGCATTTAAGTAAGGGTTAAATATGTGTTTTAAAATAAAATCTGTTTCCAGGCACGATGGCACACGCCTGTAATCCCAGCGGCTCAGGAGGCTGAGGCAGGAGAATCGTGAGTTCAAAGCCAGCCTCAGCAAAAGTGAGGTGCTAAGCAACTCAGTGAGACCCTGTCTCTAAATAAAATACAAAATAGGGCTGGAGGTGTGGCTCAGTGGTCGAGTACCCCTGAGTTCAATCCCCAGTCCCCACCCCCCAAAAAAGTCTGTCTTCACATCTATCCTGGGAACCAGAATATTTTAATAGGTATTAAAAACTGTACACTGCTCTAAAGTCATAAAAACAATAATGTATGTGGCATTTCGGGCATTACAAATGACTTTCAGGCATATCTCATTTGTTCTCTGTGAAAACACTCTGGAACATAGTATTATCATGCCTTCCTTACACATGATGAAGTTGCTGCTCAGGGTGATGTACTAAGATAGTGGTATCTTTATCCAGATCTCTCCAAAGCTGCCTTCTATTAGTTTGTTCTAAAACATGTCTAAGGGCAATTACATTGTTTAAAGGAAGAAAGTACTTTTCAATCCTCCTAATGAATATGATTATGTGTGAGCTTTAAAAACTTCAAAGGAGCTGGGTGAGTGGCACATGCCTGTCATCCTAGTGACTCTGGAGGCTGACAGAGGAGGATCACAAATTCGAGGCCAACCCCAACAATTTAGTGAGACCCTGTGTCAAAATAAAAAGAATAAAAAGGACTGGGGATATAGCTCAGTGATAAAGTGTCCCTGTTCAATCCCCAGTGCCCTCCTCTCTCTTCCACTCTCCCCCTACTCCCTCCACAAAAAACAAAACAAAACAAAGAAAATGTATTTCTGTTATGTGAAGGTGCAAAAGCTGTTAGTAGGGTCAACTCTCTAGAAGTCAGTTAATTATTTTGGCTCATCTCATTCCTTAACTTTATCCTTTTCTACTCTACCCTGGTGGGATTGATGTGGTCCTAGGTGAACAGCTCTCCATCATGGGCTGGGTAGGGAGGTGCATGTTACAGGTCTATCAGGATTGCTACTTTATTAGTGGTTCTGACGTGAGGTTCGAAAGTAAGAAGTTTAACAAAGTTGACTTTGTAATTTTTTTCAGATTTTTTTTTCAGATTTCAGCTATTTGTGGTAGCTATGTCTTAATCCCGAATTTGAGAAATGGAGATTGTTATTCTGTTGCCCAGGCAGAGACTGAACATCAATTCATTTGTCTCTCCATCCTATCTTTGGTCTGTTCTGAAAACACCCATAATGGGGAAAAAAGCCACGGGGATGCCTACCACCATTTTTGTGATTCTGGGGATGGAACCCAGGCTCTCCTGCATGCAAAGCACGTGCTCTCCTACTGAGCTACACCCCAACCCTTGCCTCCATATTTTTTTTTTTTTTGGCACCAGGGATTGAACTCAGGGGTGCTTAACTGCTGAGCCACATCTCCAGCCCTTTTTGTTTTTTTTTTATTTTGAGACAGAGTCTTGCTAAGTTAGTTAGGGCCTCACTAAACTGCTGAGGCTGGCTTTGAACTTGCCATCCTCCTGCCTCAGCCTCCAAGCCGCTAGGATGACAGGCTTGAACCACCATGCCTGGCTTGTTTTGTTTTCAGTGGTACTGAGGATTTCACCCAGGGGTGCTTAACCACTGAGCTACATCCCCAACCCTTTTTAGTTAGGGTCTTGCTCAATTGCTCAGTCTGGCTTGAAACTTGCAATCCTACTGCCTCAGCCTGGGAGTATAGGCATGTGCCACCATGTCAGGCTTCCTCCCCATTTTTATAAGCATAGAAACACTGAAAACTTCATATGGTGCCATTGTGGTAATAACCAATGTTGAGGTGAAATAATTTTATTTGTAAGAAAATAAGCTGAGGACTGGGGATGTAGCTCAGTGGTAGAGCACTTGCCTAGTATGCACAAGACCCTGGGTTCAATCCCCAGCACAAGTTTAAAAAAAAATGGTTTGTTGGGGGCTGGGGTTGTGGCTCAGTGGTATAATGCTTGCCTAGCATGTGTGAGGCACTGGGTACGATTCTCAGCACTGCATAAATAAATAGATAAAGGTCCATCAACAACTAAAAAGAAATATTTTAAAAAATGGTTTGTTAGGGCTGGGGAGATAGCTCAGCTGGTAGAGTGCTTGCCTTGAAAGCACAAGGCCCTGGGTTCAATCCCCAGCACCGCAAAAAAAAAAAAAAAAAAAAGAAAAGAAAAATAGTTTGTTGGAGATAAACCAAGACCCACCCGCAGAGTCTGACACTTTCAAGTGGGCTACTTTTATTGGATTTACGGAATTAAACAGAAGACAAGGAAATGTATCCAATACATGATTACTTGTCGTTGACTACATCTGAAGCTCTAATCTCAACAAAGAGGTTGGAGCATGCAGGGAGAGTGTGCATTGAATCCACAGCTGGTGTGTGTTCTCCAGGGAGCTTTTTAATGCAGGGATTGACAGCTTTAATTTCTTATTGCAATGCTATGACATTTCTTATTTTTCCCATAGCTCTGTGCGTGCACAGGAGTGTATGTGTGTGTATGTGTGTGTGTGTGTGTGTGTGTGTGTGTGTGTGTGTTGCTGGAGATTAAACACAGGGCCTCACATTGTTAGGCAAACACTGATCTACATTCCCAGACACACATCGCTAGGGAACCACTGAGCTACATCCCCAGACCTTTTCTTTTCTTTTTGAATATTATTTTGAGATAGGGTCTTGCTAAGTTACCCAGGATGGCCTCAAAGTTGTAATCCTCCTGCCTCAGCCTCCCAAGTATCTGAGATTACAGGCATGTGCTACCATGCTCAGTCCCATACTATCCTTCTATGACTTTTTTTTTTCTGGTACCAAGGATTGAACCCAGGGCCTCATGCATGCTAGGCAAGTGCTCTACCACTTATATCTTCTAACATCCCTCCTTTCCTTTCTTCTACTTTTCCACCAACAGTCTCCAAAGTAGAATTTGGGGAAAACCCATTTTTTTCTTTTAATAGAATTTTGTAAATACTTCCAAGAAATCAGAAGCTCTGTTTCTACTTTGGAAGTACAATTTTATTTTGTTTTGTTTTATTTTGTATTTTTCTGGTACTGGGGATTTAACTCTGGACCTTGAACATGTGTAGCTCTACCACTGAGTCACACACTCGGCCCCAGAAATACAATTTTAAAAACTGCACTTTGTCAGGCATGGTGGTACATACCTATAATCCCAGCAATTCAGGAGGATGAGGCATGAGGATCAAAAATTCCAGGCCAGCCTGGACAGTTTAGTGAGACCCTGTCTCAATAAAAAACAAAAAGGACTAGGGATGTAGCTCAGTGGTAGAGCACCCCTAGGTTCCATCCCCAGAACCACATGTGCGCATGTGCACACACCCACAAACCCAACAATCCTTTAACAGTCCCTTATCAATTTCACTGAAAATATAGCTTTCCAAATTGATATTTGCATTTTAAAGGATTATTAGATGCCAACAGTAGAGATAAAGAAACCATTCATATTCCAGAGCTCAGTAATGTCCTCAGTATAGTGCTTTATGTATGACAGACCTCATTCTCAAATCTCACAAGGTACTCCTTTCATCTGAAGTTAGCACTTTACAGGTGTCTCTTCCATGTCATCTTGCTCTGAGAAAGAAGGAGCACCTTTGGTTTTAGTCAGACCCTGCTCCTAATTTCTCTTTCTGGCCTTGATCTTTGTCTGCAGCTTTAGAAGGAATGTTGAATGTTGCTTTTAACACAAAGTTCTTGCCACTCTCTGTTTTCATGGTTCCAAGAACACAAATGAAATAACAGAGGAACCTAAATTTTATGGGAAAGAATCACCTATGTTTAGTCTCTCTCTCTCTCTCTTCCTCTTTCTGTTAATATTCTAGGAAGAATACAATGACAATGAATGCATTCCTGAGCAAAATTAAACAATAGAGTTGGCACAATATGGCCGACCGTCTCTATGGCAACCTCGCTTGACCGTGTGTGCACATAATTTACTCATCTTGGTAAATCATTTTAAAATATAAATGATTTTACATTCATGATCATGCATCTGTGATCATCAGTTATTTGTCTCGGTGGTGTCTCTCTGCTATTGTTTCTGCTCAGGGATCTTATAAATGCTGTGGAGGAGGTAGGTGGAGGAGACACAGGAGATGGATGACTCATTTTAGCCTTTTCTGGAACAAACAGGTTGATTACTTTAGGGGGAAAAATGACTTTAATATCTACTTCCTCCCACCACCTGGAAACGTTTCTTGGTGAAATTACAGTGCCCCTCAGCAATGACGTTTGCCCTTCAACCACTGCTATCAGGCTTGGGCTACTTTTCAAGTGCTGTGTAGGCTTGAGAGTACCTTGCATTTAAGTAAGTCTGGAGGAATATTTTGGTAAAGAGGCTCAGTTGTCTCCTCCTTGTTGGAGACAATTCTTTGAGAATCTCATTTGCTAATATCTTATCATGAGAGTTTAAGAATCACTACAGATCATCCTTATTAGCCTCATTAAACCAGACAGACATACAAACCAATGTGGCAAACCCAAGGCTTCTTTCTTTTTTGGGGGGAGTGTACTGGGGATTGAACTCAGGGGCACTCAACCATTGAGCCACGTCTCAGCCCTATTTTGTATTTTATTTAGAGACAGGGTCTCACTGAGTTGCTTAGTGCCTCGCTGTGGCTAAGGCTGGCTTTGAACTCGAGATCCTCCTGCCTCAGCCTCCCCAGCTGCTGGGATTATAGGCATGCACCACTGTGCCCAGCTAACCTGAGGCTTCCTGATGTCATAGCTTAGAAAGTCAGCTATAGGTTCAGGCCACCACATCTGCAGGGCACATGCATTTGATAAATCCCTTTCTCTCTATGGCCTTCCATTAGTTTTCACCATAGTGTTAAAAATGTGTCAATATTCCCTGATGAGTTTGTCAGTGTCATGGACGTGTCATCTCCCCTGTGAGCTGTGAAAATAATAATAATAAGAAGATAAGAAGGATCCACAGGGCTAGGGAGATAGCTCAGTTGGTAGAGTGCTTACTTTGCAAGCACAAGGCCCTGGGTTCAATCCCCAGCACCGCAAAAAAAAAAAAAAAGGATCCACAGAAGGCAGGAATCCCTCTGTGACCCATGGGCTACTGTAAGGAGGCCATCTTGGTCAAAGGAAGCATTTTATTCTGTTCATGCATTGCTGAAGATCCAGGGTTGAATGAGTGACTTGAACTGTGGTTCTTTGCTTACAATACTGGAACAACCTACACAAAAATGCTAATTAGTCACTCTTCAAAATTATGAAAAAAACAATGCTTTTTTTGTTTTAGAGGCAGGGTCACACTGGGGATGTAGCTCAGTGCTAGAGTGCTTGCCTAGCAGGTGTGAAGCTCTTGATTCGATCCTTAGCACTGCAAAAAATGATTAAGAGTCAGGGTCGGGCTGGGAATATAGCTCAGTTGGTAGAGTGCTTGCCGACCATGCACAAGACCCGGGGTTCAATCCTCAGCACCACCAAAAAAAAAAAAAAAAGAAAAGATAAAGAAAGAAAGAGTCAGGGTTTTGCTAAGTTTCTAAGGCTAACCTCTCAAACTTGGGATCCTCCTGCCTCAGGCCCCTGAGTTGCTGGGATTGCAGGTATGAGCCAATGAGTCCAGCTGACTCTGGGGTTGAATGCCCATCATAGCTTTCTTCTCACAAAGAAACCCTAGGATTCTCCATGTCTACCTTCCCAAAGTTGGAAAATTGGTCCTCATCTGTCTCAAAGGCTAGCAGAGGTTTTCCCCTTAGAGACAAAGAGCTATGGTTGCTAAATCATTCAAAAGCTATATAAGAATCTTCCTTGTGGTTTGAGGGTTCCAGCAAAGATCCCTGCCATCTGTCTGTGTGTTTTTCTGTCGCTCCTGAAATCCTGGTACCACGCCCATGATCTAAGCAACTAACTCCTATGGCTATTAGAATTTCTCTACTGATTTTCACACTTGCTTTCTGCTTACATGTTGCTATCGATTAAACTTAGCTTCTTGTTCATAACAATTATAGGCTTCTCTCCCCCTTTCCCCCACTTTGGTGCTGGGACTCCAAGTCAGGGTCTCCCAATTGCTAAACATTTGTTCTACCACTGAGCTACAACCCCTGCCCCAATAGGAGTTATCATAGTGAGAAGCAATAAGAGGTTTTGATTCTCAGGAAATGTAACCCAATTGTCTCTTTTGTTCTGACATATTTTTCCTTGTCTTTGTTACTGTAGTTATACCCAGAGAAGTAATGTTTGGTTTTGCATGTGTAAAAATCCCTGTTTCCCGCCAAAGGTAGTTCACAGTTGCTTTTTTTTTTTGTATCAGAGATTGAACCCAGGGGCGCTTAACCACTGAGCAACATCCCCAGCCATTGTTTATATTTTATTTAGACACAGGGTCTCACTGAGTTGCTTAGGGCCTCACTAAATTCCTGAGGCTGGCTTTGAACTCATGATCCTCCTGCCTCAGCCTCCTGTGCCGCTGGGATTATAGGCCCGTGCCACTGCGCCTGGCTCACAGTTACCTATTTTAACAGATAACATGTAGTATGTACTGCATATTCCTTTCCTTAGATTTTTTAAATCATTTTCAGCTTTTGTTCTACTATACTGTTATTCCCTGTTCCTTTTTTGGAAGCACAGCAAAATAACTTGCTACTCTTTTATAGATCATAAAGATTTTTTTAAAAAAACTTCATTTGATTACCAAAAATGCCCTAACACATGCAGTAAAGCTTGTGAAATGGCCAGGGACAGTTTTTGGCACAGAAAGGTATCTTTGTTTATTAACAAAATGCTTGAATGTGGCACCTACAACACAATAAGATTGTGACATGCTTTCTTAATTGTGAAGTAAAGTCTAAACTATATTCAAATGTAATGTTAAATGGGATTCTTTTAAATTATTTGAAAAACTAAAAATTCATTGTAATACAAGTGGTACCATTTGATGAATTGCATTATCAGGCTACTGGATCTTGATATTTTCTTTACTAAATAGCAGAATTTCCTATAGAATCTGCTAGACCAAGACAGGCCTTTCCTCTGAGCAGTAGTGATAAAGTTTTCTAAATATTTGAATTGGTGGTATTTTTTGTGTACCTTTTCTTGGTACTGGGAATTGAACCCAGGGGCAATTTACCACTGAGGTAGATCCCCAACCCTTTTTTATTTTTTATTTTGTGACAGTGTCTCATTAAGTTGCTGAGGCTGGCCTCTAACTTGTGACCCTCCTGCCTCAGCCTTCTAAATTGCTGGAAATTTTTTGTGTCTTTTAAGTAAAAAGTTAAAAGATTAGTTAGATGATTTTTTGAAAGTTGTTTTTGTTTCTTAATACCTATTTTTCTTCAGAGAGTGATTTAGTGACTTCCTGTGAAATGCCAAGTCTGGCTGCTTTGAGAGGTAACAAGAGGCCACTAAGGAAAATCAGAGAGGACCAACTAGGAGATTATAGCCCTCATTTGCTGGGCTTTGAGAAAATGTGCAGTGAATATTATTTATGTGTTAAAGTGCAGTTGTAGCATTTTTATAAATGGTTGGCTTTTTGAACAGTTGGATTTCATTGAATAATATAGCCTTCCCCAGTATAACCTGGGGGGGTTGGTCTAGGATACCTGTGGATACCAAAATCTGTAGATGCTCAAATCTCTTATATAAAATGATGTAGTATTTCATAGAACCCACACAATCCTCCCATATACTTTATTTTTTACATATTTTTCAACAGTAACACAGATTTATTTGGGACAAACCTGTGTGTGGGGGGTGCCCATTGGAGACTGAGACCCTCCTAATTATTTAAATTATTATTTAAATAATTTCTAGATTACTTATAATAACTGATAAAATGTAAAAGCTTTATAAATAGTTGTTATACAATATTGTTTAGGAATAATGACAAAAAATGTCCATGTTTAGTGTAGACAGTTTTTTTTCAAATATTTTTCTCTCACAGTTGTTTGGATCTCTGAATGTAGAACCTGTGGATAGTGATGGCTAACTGCATATTACAATGGTTTGATTTCCAAGACTGATCCAAAACTTATAATAAACATCTTGTAGATAAATATGCCCCGCCCTCTTTTTGGGTGGTACTGGGGATTGAACCCAGGGTCCTTAACCACTGAGCCACACCCCCAACCCCTTTTTGTATTTTATTTAGAGACAGGGTCTCACTAAATTGCTTAGAGTTGCTTAGAGTTGCTTAGAGTTGCTGAGGCTGGTTTTGAACTGGCAGTCCTCCTGGCTCAGCCTCCCAAACCTTGGGATTATAGGTGTGCACCACCTTGCCTGACCCTCCCCATTTTTTGGGGGGTGGGTACTAGGGATTGAACTCAGGGACAATCCACCACTGAGCCACATCCCCAGCCCTATTTTGTATTTTATTTAGAGACAGGGTCTCACTGAATTGCTTAGCACTTCACTGTTGCTGAGGCTGGCTTTGAACTCCAGATCCTCCTGCCTCAGCCTCCAGAGCCACTGGGATTAGAGACGTGCACCAATGCGCCCAGCTCCCCACACTCATTTTTGACACTATAGGGTGATATTGAAATGTTCTGTTAGTGGCTCTTCTTTTTACTTACCTGTAATAGTGTAAGTACTAAATCACAGTTATATATTTAAGTTCCAATAGAAATATGTTCAGAATGAGTTTTCCCTTTGACATTTTATATTGTGTAAACAATATGAAATGAATACATTGCTGTTGCCATCACCATATGTTTTGCTCATCACTTATGTTTTTTTCTGTTAGTTTGTTCATAGCAGAGTGTAGACTGCACCCGGACTGGAGTCAAGACAGCTGGCGTGAGTCCCAGCTTACTAACCACATGGTGCTTAAAACATAGAAGTCGGCAAAGGGCCACAAATGCCCATTCTCTGAAGTTGGGTATGATAAGTACATTTATAGCCTAATTTGCTTTATTTTTTTGGTACTGGAGATTGAACCCAGGGACTGTTAACCACTGAGCCACATCCCCAGCCCTTTTTGTATTTTATTTAGAGATGGTCTTGCTGAGTTGCTCAAGGCCTCACTTAAGTTGCTGAAGCTGGCTTTGAACTCAGGATCCTCCTGCTTCAGCCTCCCTAGCAGCCGGGATTACAGGTGTGTACCACTGCACCCTAACTCAAACTATTGAGACTAACTATGCTTATTATGTAACTAACTATAAGTTATTGTATAACTGTGGTGTAATTCTAAGTTTGATAAATGTGTATGATCGAAAACTTCCATTTAATGGTGGCACACACCTGTAATCCCAGAGACTTGGGAGGCTGAGGCAGGTGGATGGTAAATTCAAAGCCAGCCTCAGCAACTCAACCAGGCACTAAGCAACTCAGTGAGACCCTGTCTCTAAATAAAATATAAAACATGGGTTGTGGATGGGCTGGGGTTGTGGCTCAGTGGTGGAGCACTTGTCTAGCATGTGTGAGGCACTGGGTTCGATTCTCAGCACTGCATACAAACAAATAAAATAAAGGTTCATCACCAACTAAAAATATATATTTTCAAAAAACGGACTGTGAATGTGGCTCAGTGGTTAAGTACCCCTGGTTTCAATTCCTGGTACCAAAAAACAAATGAACAAACAACAAATACCTTTCATTTACACTGAATGTAGTGAAGCGTGTCTCTGATTCCAGAAGCAAGAGGATCACAAGTTTGAGGCCAGCCTAGGCAGTTTAGGAAGACCCTGCCTCAAAATAAAAAGGGCTGGTGATGCAGCTCAGTGGTATGACTCTTGTCTAGCATAGGCAAGGCCTTGGGTTCAATTCTCGGTAGTACAAAGACACACACTCATAAAGAAAACTTAGGGTTAAGTAAACTTTTGGTGCTCTTACTAATCCCCTTCCACTGAGTTGATACCTCTCCAGTGGTAGGCAAGCGCTCTGCCACTGAGCTCCACCCCTAGCTCTCAGTCTATCAAAAAGATGTCTGAACATGCAACTGGAAGGGTTGGGGTGACCTCAAACATCAGAACAGACATTGGGATCAAAAAGGTGGCCAGCCACAAAGGAGAAGCCATGAAAAACACTAGCACAGTGGCATGTAGGTAAACAGTGCCCTTCACCTGTGCATACAGAGGGAAGGGCACATCACTCATTGCACCCCCAAATTACCAGTGCTATAGAATAATATTGGTCACATTACCAGAGTACTCACTATAGTAACATTTTTAGGGCATACATTTTACATGAGTTTGAAAATTTTCCTCTATGGGTCTGCTTTCAGATTTTGTTTAATGCAACATATGTTTTACCTTTGAAAAGGAGAAAATAATGGCAAACTAGAGACTGAGCACACAGTCTATTTTAGGTGCAGGTGTTTGCTCACAGTTCCTTCCACAACAAGCCCAACTTTTTTTTTATTTTTAGTACTGGGGATTGAACCCAGGGGTATTTAAGCACTGAGCCACATTCCCTGTCCTTTTTTTATAAAAAAAATTTTTTTTGTTGTTGTTGATGAATTTTTATTTTATTTATTTATTTTTATGTGGTGCTGAGAATTGAATTCAGTGCCTCACACGAACTAGGCCAGCACTCTACCACTGAGCCACAATCCCAGTCCCCAGTCCTTGTTAAAATATTTTATTTAGAGATAGGGTCTTGCTAAGTTGCTGAGATTCTTCTGCCTCAGCCTCCCAAGCTGCTAGGATTATAAACGTGGGCCGCTGCTCCTGGAAAGCCCAACTTTTGATGGAATAAAGGATATACTGATTCCCAACCCCCGAATGAGATTTTGGACAAGTCCTCTTATAGTTCGATGTCTCCATTTCCTGACCTGTAAGGCTGACAAGACTATGTACCCATTTGATTTAAGTTGTTGTTGGCCTAGTTCATCTCCAAATACCCTTTTTACTATAAAATGCCTGTGATCTGGGGCTGCCAATGTGGCTCACTGGTAGAGTACTTGCTTAGCATGTGCAAAGTCCTGGGTTCCATCCCCAGCACTTCAAAAAAAAGTGTCTGCGTTCTTGGGTCATACATACACAAATTTCTTTTTTTTGTTATTTTATTATTTTAAAAATTGTATTTGTTCTGTTTAGTGATACATGGCAATAGAGTGTATTTTGACATATCATACATACATGGAGCATAACTTCCCATTCTTGCGGTTATACATGAGGTGAAATTACCCTGGTCGTGTATACATATACGAACACAGGAGAGTTATGTCCCATTCATTCCACTGTCTTTCCCATCACCCTCCCTTCCCTGCACAAATTTCTTTACATTGGATTTTTTCTAGGAAATTTACAGTTATGTTTTCTTGTCCTCCCTCTTATAATACCTTAAATTATACTCCACATCTGAGCTCCCAGTGGGTTCCTGGCCACTAACACAGTGCAGGGTTCCATCCCTCCTGGGTGTTGATATATTAAAGCAATTTGACACAAGAGGCTGATGTGGGAAACTGTAAGGTAAGGTGACATTGGAAAGATGTTTCATCAAAATGCCAAAGCATGCGAAAGCATATCCTCCCTCGCATTTACGCACTTTGATGTCAAGTGGTCAAGCAGTTCCTAAGCAACCGTGCGGAGGCGGTTGCTAGCCTGGCTTGTCACATGTCCACTGATTCAATTGGAAAAGAAACCATGAGCTCAAATGCATTCAGACGGTTTATTGCTTAAAGGGACAGTAAGAATGAGACCATTATGATGTCAGTTACCATATCCCCAGTCCCACAGAATGACATTGAATTGATGGTAGTGGGGTGCACAGGTGTTGGGTCACTCTGTCATTGTGTGTGCACGTGTGTTTGTATGTGTGTGGTGCTGGGGATCAGACTCAGGGCCTCCCACACACCAGGCAAGTGCTTTACCACTGAGCTACATCCCCAGCTCTCAGTCTGTCATTGAAGGGCTGATCCTAAACAACAGTCAAGCAGTTTTATAATAAACTTATGGAAGCCTGCAGCTGGGCCATAAGTGTGGTCAAAGCCTTATATTTCCCCAGAGCTAGGGAGGCCAGGATGCTTGTCTTGCCAGGTTCTGGGAAAAAATCTCAGGTTTTTCTGCCATGACTCAAGTCAGATTTCAGTCAAGCCTTTCCCTATGTGTCTTATATGGAGATGTGCAAGGTTGCCATGATGTCATGGCAGAGCCATTCCCTGATAGCTGCATCTTCTAACCTTTTGTGGGCCCAGGTGAGAATTGCTTATTTATTTATTTATTTTTTGTTACTGGGGATTGAACCCAGGGATGCTTAACCACTGAGCCATATCCCCAGCCTCTCTCTCTCTCTTTCTTTTTTTTTTTTTAAATTTTGAGACAGAGTCTAAGTTGCTAAGACTGGCTTTGAACTTGCGATCCTCCTGCCTCAGCCTCCCGAGCCACTGGGATTATGGGTGTGTGCCACCTCATTTGGCTCCCAGCTGAGAATTCTTTTTAGAAACCTAGGCCATCCCATTGGATGTCCTCAGTTGTTTTTACCAATAGGAGTTTGGATGAAATCCTTTCTATTTGTCTTAGGTGACATCAGATGAGAGTTAACTGTGGCTATGAAACCCAGCAGAATGATCAGACCTATTTGGAGAATAGACAATGGCCAAGCTCCTAGTCCAGAACCAAATTAGCTAAGTATGTCATTAAACCAGGTGCAATAATAGGTACTATCAATGGCATGCAGCCTGCTCGGGTTTGCCAGCAGGAAGTCCAGGGTGATGTGATTGCCCATCACCATTCACGACAGAGCTTAGAGTGGTTTACGTGCAGCAGGCAAGCGCAGACCTGACAGCCACCTACAAACTGGTATCCCATTCGGGTACCTACTATAGCAGCACTGTAAATACTATTTTTTTATATCAGGGATCAAACTCAGGGGCACTTAACCACTGAGCCACATCCCCAGCCCCTTTTTGTGTTTTATTTAGAGAAAGGGTCTTGCTGAGTTGCTTAGGACCTTGTTAAGTTGCTGAGGCTGGCTTCGAACTCACGATCCTCCTTTGAACTCACTCAGCCTCCCAAGCCACTGGGATTACAGGCATGTGCCACCGTGCCTGGTTATAAGTACTATTTACTAAAATAGGAATAAACCAATTTTGTGTCCCTTATGATAGACAAACCCTTTGAGTGAAGTTAAATAATTCCTGAAAAGTAGGTTGAAGAAGTATTTCTGGAAAGAACTATTTTACTTCTGCTATGGTCTGAATATTTGTGTCCTCACCAAATTCATATGTTGAAATCCTAACCCTTAAGGCAAGGAAGGTGAGATGTTTTAGGAGGTGATTTGATGATTAGGAATTAGTGTCCTTATAAAATAGGCCCAAGGGAGCTTGCTGACCTCTTCATGTGAGAACACAGGGAGAAAGTGCCATATATGAACTAGGATGTGGCCTGTCACCAGACACAAAATATGCCAGTGCCTTGATCTTGGACTTCCCAGTCTTCAGAAATAAAATGAGAAAAGCTTGTTGTTTACAAGTTCTCAGTGGAAGTAATTTGTTGTGGCAGCCAGCATGGACCAAGAGCTGTCACAGCCAGAGCTGTCATAGCCAAAGCAGCTTCACCGCTGTAGCCTGCTCAGGGTGAACTGGATTTTGCTAATAGATTTGCAGAGACCTCAATGGCAACATCTCTTGACTTGGACTCCAGGACGTGATTACAAAGCATTCTGAGATGACAGGCCAGGCCAGGTGTCCTGAAGGCAAGAGCCAAGACAGCCCGATGGTGCCTCCCACTGTGTCAACATCCCAGGCTGCTCTCCCTTTGCCAAGTAATCAGTATAACTGGGGTCTGAGGCTAACTTGTTTTCTAATCTTACTCATACTTTCCCCATACTATGTCTAGATTTGTCTTGAGGTGGCTCAGTGGTTGTTTTTTTCTTCCCTTCCCCTTCCCCCTCTTTCTTTCTCTTCCTTCCTTCCTTCCTTCCTTCCTTCCTTCCTTCCTTCCTTCCTTCCTTCCTTCCTTCCTCCCTCTCTCTCTCTCTCTATTTCTCTCTTTCTTTCTTTTTCTTTCTTTCTTTCTTTCTTTCTTTCTTTCTTTCTTTCTTTCTTTCTTTCTTTCTTTCTTTCTTTCTTTCTTTCTTTTCCTTCCTTCCTTCCTTCCTTCCTTCCTTCCTTCCTTCCTTCCTTCCTTCCTTCCTTCCTTCCTTCCTTCCTTCCTTCCTTCCTTCCTTCCTTCCTTCCTTCCTTCCTTCCTTCCTTCCTTCCTTCCTTCCTTCCTTCCTTTTCTTCCTTTCTTCCTTTCTTTCTTTGTTTCATAGTGGAGATTGAACCCAGGGGCTCTTAACCACTGAGTCACATCCCCAGCCCTTTTTATTTCTATTTTTTATTTTGAGACAGGATCTTGCTAGATTGCTTAGGGTCTAGTTAAGTTACTGAGGCTGGCCTTGAACTTGCAATCCTTCTACCTCAGCCTCCTGAGTCACTGAGATTACAGGCTTGTGCCAGCAAGTCCAGATTTTTTCCTTTCTCTCTCTTTCTTTCTTTATTTTTTCCTTCTTTCTCCTTCCTTTCTTTTTTCCTTGCAGTACTGGGGATTGATTCCAGGGCTTCACACATGCCAGGCAAGCTATACCCCAGCCGTAATGGTTTCTTCTTTGTATACCTTGTGCCTTCTAGAACATCTCCCACCCCTTCACATTCGCACTGCTCTAGGGCCCACTCAGCAACAGTCTCCTTGGACCTATGAGCACCATTGTCAATGTGTGTGACTGCTAGTCTGAGCAGGATGGAAAACACCAGTTGAGGTATGTGTGGAAGGGAAAAAAGTTGAGTGAAAAAGATTCGTGCTGTGGTTTAAGTCTTTTATAGACAGTCTGAGCCTCTTCTCCTGCTCCCATTTTTGTAATTAACATTTTATTTTTTTATCACTTTGGAGGGGGCACAAGGGATTGAACCCAGGAATGCTTTACCACTGAACCACATTCCCAGGACTTTTAAAAAAGTTTTTTTTTTTTAATTTTGAGACAGGGTCTTGCTAAGTTCCTGAGGGTCTTGTTAAGTTGCCTAGGCTGGCCTTGAATTTGTGATCTTTCTGCCTCAGCCTCCTGAGTTGCTGAGATTACAGGTGTGGACCACCACATCCAGCATGAGTCTATTTTTTAATTAAATTTTTTTTTTGGTACCAGGGATTGAACCCAGGGGCACTTTACTTTTATTTTGAGATAAGGTCTTGCTGAGTGACTTAGGGCCTCACTAAATTGCTGAGGCTGGCTTTGAATTCACAATCCTCCTGCCTCAGCCTCCAGAGCCACTGGGATTACAGGTGTGCACCACTGTGCCTGGCTGAGTCTATTTTTTTAAATGGTATTTGTACTTGTGGGTATATGGGTCATGAAATGTTCAATGAATGGCCCACTATTAGGTAATTTTTGCTAAAAGGCAGCGCCATTTGGTTCTGTTTGGATATGTTTTGAGAATCCAAAAATGAACCCTCACCCATGGATGCATCTTAGAATAGTATGTTCCCACCTGCTGTGCAGACAGGGATTGGAGTGTCACACCCTGAAAAGACACCTGCTGAAATCGGTTTCTGGCAGATATGAAGGGGAGAGGGAATTTAGGGCCTATTTGTTAGGTCCAGTCAGCATTAGTGACCTCAGATGGGATATATACTTTGAACTTCCCTTTGCCACCCAACTGTGTAAGTAGCAGTCTCAAGTGTCCTTGCGTTCTTGTGCCAGAATCACAAGCCTTGTTTTGGGGCCCAGTCCTACATGGTAGATGGGTTACCACATTCTGTACAAGGCTGTGTCCAGGGCACCATGGCCCTTATCTGAGCATTTTGTTAATGTTTATCCTGAAAGGATCCTGGGCCATGGGCATCCACACAAGTGACAAATGGGCATGGATCTAGTGCAATCCACCACCATAATGTTTGTCCCCATGGAGGCTAAGAGTTGGTCATCTAGTCAACATGCTACCAGGGCACTAACCATAGGTCCAGGACAAGCCCTGCAGCCTGCAACTTTGTCCAAAGAACAGAGTTCCCTTTTCCATGCACTGTTCTTTTTAAACTTTTAATTTCAAAATAATGATAAATTCGCACAAAGTTGCAGAAACAAAAGAATATACAGGGCTAGGGATGTGGCTCAGTGGTACTTGCCTAGCATGCATGAGACCCTGGGTTCCATCCCCAGCATGCCCCATCCCAAACAAAATACAAAGAAGTTCCATGTATCCTTTACACTGTTTTTCCACAACTGTAGTATGATATCAAAAGGAGGAAACTAGCTGGGCATGGTGATACACGCCTGTCATCTGAGGCTCGGGAGGCTGAGGCAGTAGAATTGCAGCCTACTGTGATCAACCAGCCTCAGCAACTTAGTGAGATCCTGTCTCTAAATAGAAAATAAAGGGGGCTGGGGATGTGGCTCAGTGGTTGAGTGCTCCTGAGTTCAATCCCCAGTATCAACAACAACAACAAAAAAAGGAAGAAACTGACACTGGTATGATCCACAAGTTCACAAGTTATATTCAGTTTTCACCAGTTTTACGTGCACGCTTGCGTGTGTGTGTGTGTGTGTGTGTGTGTGTGAAGTGCTGTGCAATTTTAGTACATTTATAGATTCACGTAACAATCACGACAGGATTCAGAACTGTTCTCTGAGCACAAAGAGCTGGTGCTAACCCTTTATGTTCCCCTCCCCTCCCCCTTGTCCCCTTGGCAACCACTAATCCTATCTCCATCTCTGTAATTGTGTTATTTCAAGAATGTTACGTAAATGGAATCACACTGTATGAAATCTTTTGAGCTTGGTCTTTTTTCCACCCAGCATAATTTCTTTGAGATACAACTAAGCTGTTGCAATTATCAATAGTTCTCTCCTTTTCATTGCTATTCTGCAAAACGGATATATCACTGTTTGTTTGTTTAATCACTTACTCACTGAAGATATCCTGGCTAATTTCAGTTTGGAACTCTTATGAATAAAGCTGCTAAGACCATAGGTGGACGGGTTTCTGTGTAAATATAAATTTTCATTTCTCTGGGATGAATGCCCGAGAGTGCAATGCTGGGTAATATGGTAGTTACATGTTTAGTTTTATAAGAAACTGCCAAAGTCTTTTCTCCTACTCTGTAGCTTGTCTTTTCATTCTCTTCAAAGAGTCTCTTTCAGGGACAACATTTTTAGTTTGGATGAAGTGCAGTTAATCAAATTTTCCTCTGTGCTTTCCAATGTGCTTTTTGTGTTGTGTATAAGAACTCTAGCCTGAGACCCTTAGATTTTCTTCCTGTTTTCTTTCTTTCTTTACTTTTTTTTTTGGGAGGGAGGGGCGAGTACTGGGGATTGTACCCAGGGGTGGTTAACCACCAAGACACATCTCCAGTCCTTTTTATTTCCACAATCCGAGAGTGCTGGGGATTTGAACCCGCGACTCCAGCATGAGAGGCAGGCACCTTACCGGATGGGCTATATGGTCTGCTCCAGTCCTTTTTATATTTTATTTAGACAGTGTCTTGCTAAATTGCTGAGGCTGGCCTTGAACCTGTGATCCTCCTACCTCAACCTCCCAAGTTGCTGGGATTACAGGCAGGTGCTACAGTGCCTGGCTCTTCTATGTTTTCTTTTAAAATTTTTAAAGTGATATGGCTGGAGTAGCTAGAGTGCTTGCTTAGCGTGTGTGAGGCTCTGGGTTCCATCCCCAGCACTGCAAAATGTTTTTTTTTAAGTGTTACATTTTATACTTAAGTTTATGGTTCATTCTGGTTAATTTTTGTATAAAGTATGATTTAGATTATGGTTAATTTGGGGGACCTATGGATGTCTAATTGCTCAGCACCATCTGCTGAAAAAGCTATCCTTCCTCCATTGAATTGTTTTTGCTCTCTTTTAAAAAATCAGTTGGACATATTCATATTCACTGTTTGTTTGTTTAATCACTTACTCAGTGAAGATTACTCACTGGGGCTCTCTCTGGGTTCTAGACTGTTCCATTGATCTATGTGTCTGTTTCTCTGCTAGTCCACATTCTCTTGATTACCAGAGCTATCTACTAAGCCCTAAGGTCAAGAAGTATGATTCCTCCCATTTTTTCTTTTTTAAAATTGTTTTAGGTCAGACATGGTGGTGCATGCCTGTAATCCCAGCAACTCAGGAGGCTGAGGCAAGAGGATCACAAGTTCAAAGCCAGCCCCAGCAACTTAGTGAGACACTGTCACAAAATAAAAAATAAAAAGGGCTGGGGATATGGTTCAGTAGAAAAGCACCCCTGAGTTCTATCCCAGTGCCAAAAATTTTATTTTGGCTATTTGAGATCTTTGGCCTTTTCATATAAATTTTAGAAAAAGTTTGTATATATCTATGAGAACTTGACTGATACTTTTATTGTAATTACATTAACCCTAAAGACCAGATTGGATAGAATTTTATTCATTTTTAAATTTAATTTAATTTTTATTTACTTATTTTTTACCATGTGGAGTCTTCCAATCCATGAACATGATCTCTCCATTTATTTAGATATTCTCTGATTTCTCTCATCAATATTTTGTCAATAATAGCATACAGATCCTGTGCATTTTGTTAGTACTAGAGATTGAACCCAGGAGTGCTCTACCACTGAGTTATGCCCTCAGCACTTTTTAATTTTTATTTTGAGATAAGGTCTTACTCAGTTGCTGAGGGCCCTCACTAAGTTGCCAAGGCTGGCCTTGAATTTGTAATCCTCACATCTGGGATTCCCAAGTAGCTGGGATTACAGGCATGTGCCACTGCATGGAGCTTCCCGTACATATTTTGTTAGTTGTATACCTAAGTATTTTATCTTCTTTGCAGTAATTGGATTTGGTATTGTGTGATTTTTGTCTTTTCATTTTTTGCCTTTTTTGTTTTGGTGCTGAGGTTCAATCCCAGGACCTTGATTAAGCATGTGCTTGCTCTACTGTATCCCCAGCCCCTGGTATTGTGTTTTAAATTTTGATCATTAATGTATAGAAATACTACTGTGTGTGTGTGTTCCAATAAAACTTTATTTACAAAAACAGGCAGTGATCCATATTTGGTCATAGGTCATGGTATGCTTGTCCCTTCTTTAGGAGAACATAAAAATAATTTAAAGCAGATATGCTAAGGATTTCTTCTCAAAAGCAGTTTCTGTTTTTATTAAATGGATGAAAAAAATACCAAAATTATTTCCATTTGAAAAAACTTCTAGTATGTCATTCTCTTTAGTAATATTATGGTTACTTTTATGTATGAAGTACATAGGCTAATGCATATTTCCATGGCTATGCATATCAATTTGTATCAATTCTGAATTCTTTTAATATATATCCTAATCAAATGAAAGTAATCCAATACTTTTCCCCTGGATGAAACATTTAGACAAAAGCTCTCTCGTGGCCAAAAATGTAAGCAGCCTCCCTGTCTCTTTGTTATACATAAGTCCTTTTGTATCTTCCTATGACTCAGTTCTTTTATTTATTTATTTTTTTTGCAGTGTTGGTGCTGGGGATTTAACCCAACGACCTCATTTATGTTGGGCAAGTGCTGTCTCTATCACAGAGCTACATCCCCAGTCATTTTTATTTTATTTTTGAGACAGAGTCTTGCTAAGTTGCTAAGGTTGGCCTCAAACTTGGGATTCTGCTGCCTCGGCCTCCCAGCAACTGGGATTGCAAGAGTGTACCATTGAGTTTAGTTTCTGTTATTGATTTCTAATTCGATTCCACACAATCAGGTTAATCTACTCTATGATTTCAATTCTTCTAAATTTGCTGGGGTTTGTCATATGGCCCAGGTAATGTTATATCTTGGTGAACGTTCCATGGGCACTCAAAAAGAACATGTATTTCACTGTTATTGGGTCTAATGTCCTATAAATGTCAATTAGTTCCTGTTGATTGATAGTATTGTTCAGTTCTTTATCATTGCTGATTTCTCTCTAGTAGTTCTACTAGTGCTGAGGATGGGTGTTGATGACTTTTGTTAGAAATGTGAATTTGTCTACTTCTTGCACCCTGATCAGCTTTAAAAAATAATTTAGTTATAGATGGACACAATACCTTTAATTTATGTGGTGCTGAGGATCAAACACAGTGCCTCACACCTTCTAGGCAAGTGCTCTACCACTGAGCCACAACCCCAGGCCCCCGATCAGTTTTTGCTGCTTCTTTCTTTCTCTGAGATAGGGTCTTACTATGTTGCATGGTCTAGCCTTGAACTCCTGGATCCAAGTGGTCCTCCTTCCTCAGCTTCCTGGCTTCATGTATTTTAAAGCTATTTTGTTTCATGAGAATGCCTTGTCTTCTTAGTGGATCAATTTTCTTTGTCACTGTGGGTTGATTTGTTCTGAAATCTACTTTTAAAATTTATGTTGCATGGTACATTTTTCCAACCTTTTATTTTTAGCCTACCTATGTCATTGTATTTGAAGAGAATTTTGTATTTGTGTGTGGTGCTGGGAATAAAAACCAAGGGGCTCAGGCATGCTGGGCAAATGCTTTACCACTGAGCTTCACCCTAGTTGAGGTGGATTTCTTAGAGATAGCATGTAATTGGTTGTCTTCATTTTATCCACTCTGCCAATCTCTTTTAATTGGCTTATCAAGACCATTTATATTTAATTAGTGATACGCTTGGGCTTCTGTCTGCTCATGTTTTTCTCCATGTATTTTCTCTCTGTCATTTAGGTTAGGTGATTTCTACTGTTGTGTTTTCAAGATCACTTCTCTTCTGTCATATTTGTTCTGCCATTGTTTTTCACAAAAGTTTTACATTTCTATATTTTTCAGTTGTATCATTTCCATTTGGTTCTTTTTTATATCTTCCACATGGTGACATTTTCTATTTCTATTTTGTTTCCAGTTGGAATCACTTTAAAATCTTTGTCAAATAATTCTAGAATCTGATTTGTCTCATTATTGGCTTCTTATTGATTGTCTTTTTTTCATTCACATTGTGACTTTTCTGGTTTTCAGTATGACATCTGAATTTTTAAAAATTATATCCTGGACATTTTGCCTATTATGTTTAGGGTGCTCAGGATTTTATTTATATCTTCTATTTTAGAAGATAGTCATCTTATTTAGGTTTGGCATGCAGGTCCTTGCCTTTGGGGACTGTGAATATAATAAGAATTTAGTTTTCAGAGACCATGCAATGCCCCTCTGGTCTGCCTAGTTAGTCTGTCCCACTGGGGCAACATCTCTGTCTTTGTTGATGCCAAGGGTGGATATTGCTTCCCTAGTTCCATCTGGTGCCACTTGATGGGGAATGGAGTATATGGGCTTGGAAATGGGAGTGCTTTTCTCTGCTTCCCAGGGCTGGCAAGCCTCCTGTTCCATATATATCAGTGCCACTCAAGGGTGTAAGGCTGTTTCCTGGGTCTGAATGCTACATGCCAAGTTTTAAGCAAGGTGTTCTTTTGTTTCTTTGTTTTGCTGTGCCAAGGATCAGATCCTGGGCCTTGCACATGCTAAGCAGGAGCTCCACCACTGAGCTGCATTCCCAGTCCCCATAAAGCAGGGTTTTTTGTTTCGTTTTGTTTTTTGTACTGGGGATTGAATCCAGGGACGCTTACCACTGAGCCACATCTCCAGCCCTTTTTATTTTTTATTTTCAGACAGGATCTCACTAAGTTTCCCAGGCTGGCCTTGAACTTGTAATCCTCTTGCCTCAGCCTGCTGGGATTATAGGCATGTGTCACTGTGCCTGGTACTGTTTTCTTTTTTCTTTTTTCAATGCTGGGGATTGAATCCAGGGTCTTGAGTACATTAGGCAAGTGCTCTAACACTGATCTACACTCCCAATCCACAGGTTGGTTTTTTTTAGTTGTAGACAGACACAATACCTTTATTTTATTTATTTTTATGTGGTGCTGAGGATTGAACCTAGTGCCTCACATGTGCTAGGCAAGTGCTCTGCCACAGAGCCACAACCCCAGCACTATAGAGTTTTTTTTTAAAGCACTTCCTGGACTGGGAGTATAGTTCAGTGGTAGAGGGCTTGCCTAGCATGCATTAGGTCTTAGGTTAAATATCTAGCACCATAAAAAAAAATAAGATAAAATAAAGCCATCCATCTCTATTAGGATTTTATTTAATGCAATGATCTTTTTTTTTTTTAAAGTATTTTTTCAGCTCACAGTTCAGGCAGTTGAAAAATCCATGCAGTACGGCACCAAATCTGGTGAGAGTGCCCTTGGCTATGTCACAACATGGCTGGGGGTATCACAATGGAATTACACACAAGAGGGAGCGATCACTTGGTGAGATGAGAAGGCAGAAGCAATTTGGAGGTCAGGCTTGCTCTTTTATAGAAACTTGCTAGTTTTGTTGTTGTTGATTTGCACTTTTTTTTTCTTTGGCACTGGGGATGAAACCCAGCAGCCTTTTACCACTGAGTCACATCCCCAGCTCTTTTATTTTTTTAATTTTGTGACAGGGTCTTGCTAAGTAGCTTAGGTCCTGGCTAAATTGCTAAGGTTGGCTTTGAACTTGCGATCAAAGCTTCCCCTCCCAGGCTTCTGGGATTACAGGCACCACCGCACCTGGCTAACGCAATGATCTTACCTTCCCTCTCATCCATTATTTCACTGATACCATGTGGCTGAGCTGAGGAAGTCAAGTTTGCTCCTGTTTGTGACTTTTCCTATTGGTACTATTTTATTTGTGGCATTTCTTTTTTGGGAACATTCCATATGATCAAGGGAAGTACTACATATGCCTAAAATATCATTACCATACTTTAAGCATCATTAGTTCTAAGCACTGGGTGTGTATCTGTCAAATAAAACATGGTACAGCTTGAAAAAGCATCAACCATGGTGTGGTACTGTGGATAAACCAACAGGATATCACCATCCAATGTAATTGATCTATTAAGAGCAAGTAAGGCCAATGCCCCATGTAACCAGGACTTTATAATCACAAGACCACTGGACCAAGTGTTGACAGAAGTTGCAGGTCTGGCATGCAATGGTGGCTTCTGAAACAGATACAGAATCCTCTACTTTTTAAGAGACAGCATTTTTTTTCCTCTTGACTTGCAGAAGGACTGAACGTTGTGAATTCACTCACATAGATATGAGAAACTGCTTGGCAAGCAGGACTCTGGATTCATTGGGATTGACCAGCTACCCCTGCTGGTGGAGCTGAGGTAACACGAGAGCCCACACTGTGGAGAATGAGGCTTTAGACGAGCCAACCCACACGACATCATCCACCTTGTGAAAGCTTTGGGAGTCAGAGGGTAGAGTCACTTGCACTGAATCTTGACTGATGATGAATAGCAGGGAGCGGTCCCATGCATGCTTTTTACAAGGGGCAGTGACCTGAAAAGAGAAAAAGGATGAGCTATGGGATCCCATGGGCTCTCTGCATATCCCTGAAGTTGGTCTGTACTGCTCCTCTGTTGTCTCTCCAAAAAGGCATTGTGGCCTTACTTGGCCCCATGTTGGGTGCCCATTTGTCAAACTGTCAAGTAGTCCCTAAGCAGCAGTGCAGTTAAATTTGGTTCATCACATTTCCATAGATTTAGGTGGTATGGAGACAATAAGCCCATGAAAATTTATTATGTACAGACAGTAAAAGCAATGTCAGAGGCTGGGGATGTAGCTCAGTTGGTAGAGTGCTTGCCTTGCAAGCACAAGGCCCTGGGTTCAATCCCCAGCACTGCAAAAAAAAAAAAAATAGCAATGTCAGTATTGTTTCACTCCTCACAGACTTCCTCCCATGGGACTGCACTGAACCAGAGGTGACAGATGACAGAAAACATGCATAGTGGCTTGCTCCATCATGAAGGATCCTCTTCTAGACTATAGCCAAGCCATTGCATAGATTTGCACTGAAGTCTTTGGCTGTAGCCAGCCATGGTGATGCATGCCTCTAAGCCCGTTGACTCAGGAAGCTGAGGCAGGAAGATACCAAGTTTGAGGACAGCTTCAGCAATTTGATGAGGCCCTAAGCAATTTAGAAAGACCCTGTCTCAAAATAAAAAAAGAAAAAGCTTTGGGGCTGTAGCTAAGTGGTAAAGCACCCCTGAATTCAATCTCCAGTACCAAAGGGGGAAAAAAAGAAATTAAATGTATAAGATTATTCTATTCATAGGTAATTTCAATTTAAAGGTCCTTTGCATTCCCACATTTATCCTTTGTACAGTTGCTGTGTATTCATAGTAACTTTTTGCAAACCTTCAAGAGCTATAAACAATTTCCTGTTGTCAGAGACTTGTATTTAAATCAGTATTACTAGCTAAACACCTAAATTTCTTTCTTTCTTCTTCCTCCTCCCCCCTCCTCCTCCTTTTTCTGGGATTTAACCCAGAGACACTTTACCACCAAGTCACATCCCCAACGCTTTTTTCATTTAGGGATAGGTTCTCCATAAATTCTGAGGACCTCCCTAAGTTGTTGAGGCTGGCCTCAAACTTGTGATCTTCCTGTCTCAGCCTTTGGAGTTGTTGGGATTACGGTATGCACCACCACGCCTAGCACATCTCAACTTCTTTTAACATGTGATTACCTGTTTATATATTCTATATTGCAGGCAAGGTAAATTCAGACTCTTGTCCTCAGTTTTTAAATTAACCTGGGTTTTTCTTTTTTTTGAACTGGGGATTGAACCCAGAGGTGCTTAACCACTGAGCCACATCGCTAGTCCTTTTTACATTTTATTTTGAGACAGGATCTCACTGAGTTGCTTAGGGCCTCGTCAAGTTGCTAACATTGGGTTTGAACTTGCGATCCTCCTGCCTCAGCCTCCCAAAACACTAAACTGAATTTTAATAAGTACTTCAGAGCTGGGCATGTAGTTCAGTGGTAGAGCACTTGCCTAGCATGTTGAGGTCCTGGATTTCATTCCAAGCATACAAACAGACAAACAAAATGAAAAACCACTTTGTATTGCTGTTAATATTTCCTTGAAGTGAAATTTTCTAATAAGGATGCATTTGAAAGCACAGGGAAAGGAAGAAGCATGAGAATAAATGGGAAGAATGGGAGAAGCAGACAAAAAAAGGAAGAAAAAATTTATTTATTTACTTATTTGTTTGTTTATTTTGGAGAACAACATGTCAATTTTTTAGACTTTACTAGTTCTGGCAAAATCTTAGGATAATTCAGTTTCTAAGCATCTTTTTTTTTTCTTTCTGGTGCTGAAGATTAAACCCAGGTGTACACTACCACTGAGCTACATCCCCAGTTCTTTTTTAATTTTGAGACAGGGTCTTGCTAAGTTGCTGAGACTCGATTCAAACTTGTGATGCTATTGCCTCAGCCTCTGTAGTCACTGGGATTTCAGTTGTGTGTCACCATACCTTGTAAGATTCTTTTTTGGTGCTAGGGATTGAACCCAGGGCCTCATACATGCTAGGCAAGCATTCTACCACTGAATTATACCCCCAATCCTTAAACTTTGTAATTTTTAACAATTCAAATAATCATTGAAAAAATGACAAAGACCGGGAAGGAAAACTGTACCTTTTTTGTAGTGGTGCTAGAGATTGAACTCAAAGCCTGGCACATGCTAGGCGAGTGCTCTACCACTGAGCTACACAACCTGGAAATTACACCTTAAAATTTTTTTATTAGTGCATCATGATTATACATAATAATGGGATTCATTGTTACATATTCACACAATGTAATTTGTTACATATGCATGGCACATAATTTGGTACCTAGTACCCGCCCCCCTTCTTTTTTTTCCAGTACTGGCTATTGAACCCAGGCATACTCTGCCACTGAATTACATCCTTGGCCCTTTTTATTTTGTTTTATTTTGAAACAGGGTCTTGCTAAGTTGCCCTGGCTGTCCCGGAACTTGTGATTCTGCTGCCTTACCCTTCCAAGTAGCTGGGATTACGGGCCTGTGCCAGCATACCCATCTAGGAGCCATAATTTTCTAGGGGACAAATTGCTATAAGTTTGGTTTCACTGTAATGACAACCTCAGTTGGCATCATACACCACCAAGAAGCAAATTGGAGGCAAGAGGTGGGCAATTGATTTTATCACCTGAAGCCTGGGATACTTCATTCATATCCTTGGTTCTCTCATCCATCCTTTAGAAGCTGGGATCTTCTTTCAGCACTCATCCTGTGAGTGCTTCCTCCTGCTACACCAAGAAAATGGTTGTTCAAAGCACTTGCCATCAGTGTCAGGCAGGATAACCTTTGTGTTTGGAGGACTATCAAATACTCAGACTATGATGTTTGGTATCAAAGTGGTTAAATACTTAAAAGAAGGATATGATTTCAGCCAAACTGCTTCAAATAATTAAATATACTAATTTATATTCTTTTGTAGTGGTGCTGGGGATGGAACCCCAGGCTTGAGCATGCTAGGCAAGCACTCTACCACTGAGCCACTCCCTAACCCCATATGTTTTTTGTTTTACCTGACAGTAGAATGTATTTTGACATATCATTCATACATGGAATATAACTTCCCATTCTTGTGGTTGTACATGATGTGGAGTTACACTGATTCTGTATTCGTATATGAACACAGGAAAGTTATGTCCGATTCATTCTACTGTCTTTCCTATTTCCACCCACCCCCGCCACCTGCTTATTGTGAATCAGCATCCGTATATCAGACAGAACATTGGGCCTTTGGATTTTGGGAATTGACTTATTACACTTAGCATTATAGTCTCTAGTTCCATCCATTTACAGACAAATACCATAATTTATTTCTTCTTTATGTATGAGTAATATAGCATTGTGTATATGTACCATTCCATAATACTCTTTATATCCACATTAATGTATGAAAATCTCCCATAGTGTGATACAAAGCTCAAAATAGAAATGGTATCACCCCTCTTGAGACTTATCCTTAAGTACAGGAGTCTACATAGTTATAAGGCTAATGGACACACATACACACACATATATATCTGTATATATATAATTATATATACATGAGATATACATATATATGAAATATATATTTAGTATCATATATATATATTACTAATAGCTAAAGTATACTGAGATATGTATATGTATATATATAACCAAATACCTGAGAAAAACAACTTAAAAAGAGGAAAGGTTTATTTTGGTTCACTTTTGCACAAGTTTTAGTCCATGATCGTCTCACTCCATTGCTCTGGGCCTGTGGTAAGGCAAAGCATCATGGCACAGAGGCTGTGATACAGCAGAACTAGTCGCCTCATGGAAACAGGGAAGGGGAAAGAGAAAGAAAGGGAGGGAGAGAGAGAGAGCACCAGGGGCAAGATATACCCTTCAAAGGAAGCATGCCACCAGTGATATACTTTCTCTAACTGGGCCCCACCTCCTAACAGCCCATTCAAATATGAACTTATCAATGGATTAATCCACTAATGAGGTTATGATCCAATTACTCATCCAATTACTTCCCTAAAGCTCCACTCTGAACATTGCTTCATTGGGAAACAAGAATCCAATTCATGAGCCTTTTGGGGACATTCCAGATTCAAACCATTATATATATATATAGTCTTTTTTTCTTCTTCTTTTTCTTTTACAAGATCTTGCTATGTTGCCTAGGCTGGCATCAAACTCCTGGGGTTGAGAGTGATATTCCCAAATAGCCTCAACCTTCCCAATAGCTGGGATTACAGGCACACACCACTGCACCAGGATTAATGGACACTACTACTAATGAAGACATGTAGCAAAAATTGAGTACATCTAAATCTGCAGAATTAGTGATTTGTGTAGGATCACTTTTAAAAAAAAGTTATTCACATAGAGACACAGTGTAATCTCTGAGCCCAATATACAGAGTAAGGAGAAAAAAAGCTAGGATTCTATGCACTACTACACAGGGGCCTAGCACTCTCCAGCTTCCAGCAGAGTGAAGGGAGCAGAAGGTTTTTCTTTTTTCCCACAGAGCACAGTGGTGTTGATTCCATACAGTTTTTTGTTTTGAGACAGGAAGGGATAAAAATGAATTCAGAACAGAAGGGTGTAGATTCTTTTCCCATTATACTCTGCTCAAGGTATTTCCCCCCAAAATAAGTTGAGAACCATGGTTTGAGAAAAGAGACCTCAAGAACAGGGTGACTGAGCACAAGGGGGGGAGGGGGGAAGAAAGGAAGGGGAAAAAAAAAAGACTGCAACTTGCTCCCAGGGACTGAATTAAAAGGAAAAAAAAAAAAGAAAGAAAAAGAAAGAAAAAAAAAAACAACAACAAAACAACAACAAAGAAAAAAAAGGTTGGAATCCATCAGTGTTCAATTAGTCATCTTCTCCTTCATCCTCCTCTCCTTCCTTCCCTTCATCATCATCTTCATCCTCTTCACCTTCATCCTCATCCCCTTCTTCATCAATATCTTCCAATCCTTCTTCTTCTTCATCATCATCATCTTCTTCTTCTCCTTCCCCTTCTTCATTATCCATATCAGGAACCAAGTAGTACTGCAATGGATTTGGCCAAATATCGTCTTTGATGACCTCTCCTAATTCATCTGCACCTGCATCAGAATGGTCAGTAAACCAGGTAAAGAAGCTCTCTGGTTCTTCATGCTGACTCTTCCTGCTGGCTTTATTCTGCATTTGACTTGAACGTTTCATCAAATCCTTTCCAGATTTCCATTTGATTTCAGTGGGCTTTGAAGATGGATCACCACTCTCATTCAGATGAAATTCTTTGGAGAGAACTTTATTTTCGAAGTAAGGATTTTCATCAAAATAAAAATCTATTCTGTAACCTGATTTGATATCTTCAAATTCTGTCACTTCAACTCTGGTCAAATAATGCAGCGC
This sequence comes from Sciurus carolinensis, assembly GCF_902686445.1. Lineage (NCBI taxonomy): Eukaryota > Metazoa > Chordata > Mammalia > Rodentia > Sciuridae > Sciurus > Sciurus carolinensis. The sequence goes on from NC_062232.1 coordinate 39,225,097, forward strand.
CTCTTCATCTTCCTCCCCAAGCAGTGCAGACACTTGTGGATGGTTGACAAATGTTGTTACCCAAGAATTTGGGATTTTGGCGATCAATTCTGACCTCTTCTGAAAAAATGGTTGGCGGAGTTTGTTATATTTCTGTTCTACTTTCAATATCTCCTCACTAGCTTGTTCATTGTCTATTTCATTTTGTACTTCATCAATATGTTCAATTGCTTCTTGTTGTTCTTTTTCACCCTTCGGCAAGCCCGGAGAGGCCGATGAATCCTCCTGCCTTGAGGCAGGAGGCAGTTTGGGTTTCTTCATTTGAGACTGGAGTGAAGATTGGCGTTTGGGGGCCATCCTGTGAGGGAAGTCAAGGAGCAGAGCTGGGGTCTCACAGTTCACCAGGGAGAAGTGTGGAGAGCCCTAGGATCACTTTTTTACCTCTAGTTTTTATGTCAACTTGATCTTCCACAACAACACAAGGTTGTTCCAGTCTCATCTCTAGCCATAACTTCCCCTGGTATTTCAAAAGGGACTGCTTATTGCCAACAATTAGAGAAATGTAATAAATGCTTTTACAAATGCGTTTAGCAATGCCAAGAGTTGGTTTCAATATGAAACAATGGGAATTCCCATACACTGCTGGTGAGAGCACAAACTGGTACAGTGACTTTGGAAAACTGGCATTAGCTACAGTTTTCACATATGAATACCCTTTGACCCAGCTATTCCACTCCTAGGTATATACCCAGCAGAAATGTGTTCATATATGTGTACCAAAAGAAATGGAGATGTATGCTCACATCTGCATGTTCTTTGTAAAAGTAAAAACCTGAAAAGAGTTCTATGGTTTAAGATGAGGTGTCCCCCAATAGCTCATGTGTGAGACAATGCAAGTTTAGAGGTGAAACAATTGGGTTATGAGAGCCTTAATGTAATCAGTACATTAATCCCCTGATAGAGATTAACTGGGTGGTGACTGTAGGCAGGTAGGGTGTGGCTGGAGGGGGCAGGTCATTTGGAGTGTACATTTGAGGCAGGCTCTCTCTGCTTCCTGGTGCAGTATTCCCAGCACCTTTCCTCTACCACACCTTTCTGCCATGATGTTCAGTCTCATCTCAGACCCCAAGGAATGGACTTGGCCTTCTATGGTCTGAGACCTCTGAAACAGTGAGCCCTTGAATAAACTTTTCCTCCTCTAATTGTTCTTGTCAGGTCTTTTGGTCACAGCAGGGAAATAGCTGAGTAAAACGACAGTCTAACCAGAGACCTGCCTCTGGTCTATGTCTACCAAAAATAGAAAGAAGTCCTGGCATGGTGGTGCACACCTGTAATCCCAGCAATTTGGGAGGCTGAGTCAGGAGGATCACAAGTTCAAAGTCAGCCTCATCAACTTAGTGAGACTCTGTCTCAAAATAAAAAATAAATAAAGTGCTGGGAAAGTATCTCAGAGGTAGAGTTCTCCTGCGTTCAATCTCCAGTACCAAAAACAAAACCAAAAAACAATAGAAAGGATAAATTGTGGTATATTAATTCTGCAAAGTATAATCTATCCTCCATGTTGGTGGGTTCTGCATCCATGGATTCAAACAAGTGCAGATCAAAAATATTTGGGTAAATAAAATTTCATTTGCATTGAGGATGTACAGACTTATTCTCTTGTCATTAGTCCCTAAACAATAGAGTATAACAACTATTCATATAACATTTATATCAATTAGGTGTTATAAGTAATCAAGATTGCTACAGAAAGCATAAATATATTCAAAGCATGAGGTGAACCTCTGTTACATTTCCCCACTGTCAATTTCTATATTCCATTTCTATGGAAAAATGGGCAATGACATCTCCAAGCTGCTTCCTGATGAGAGGGCAAAGTTGGCGGAAGTGATCCAAAGTCCTTGTTCTCTATCAGTTGTGGCATAAACAGTTAAGGGCAGTCAGTATCAGAGAAGTCCAGAAGTTCATAGTAGCAGATGGCAGTTGACTGGACAAGGTATACATAAGGGAAGGGGTCATGATAGGACAATAACAGAGCAAGGCATTATTTTTTTGTAAACAATTAGCACAAAAGCAATTAGTATTTCAGCCGGTCTCTGAAAACCATGAAGATAGTAACTTATAATCATACAAGTGAAAAACACATTGAGTTTATGTAGGAGGTTAGGAAGATTTGTAAGTCTATGAGACCAAATTGACTCAGGACAAACCTGTGAATCTAGAGTCCTTTGTGATCATTATTATTGGGCACTCCCACATAAGAACCCTTCCTTTATAGCATCCAGCTTTACTTACTTTTGGTAGAGTTGACACAAGTGTACATATTAAGTTGCATTTAAAAATATTTTTATTTTAAATATCCATGTAGGACTGTGCTCAGGTTATACTCTCCTGCCAGGTGTTGAAGACCAAGCTGGTCAAAATTGCCCTTATTCCTATCTATTCTTAAGAGTCACCTGAGATTCCTCAGAGATCACTCTTGGGGACATGTGTGAAACCTCTTGGCTCCTTTAGCTTTTCTCTATCAGTGGTGCCACCTGCCAGGATGGGTTGGTGTCTGGCTGACCATATGTGGCTTCTCTTGGAAGCATCAGGGGTACTTCTGTCTCCAGTGAACCTCCTCTTTGCAGAATGCAAGGCTTCCTGTTCTCTAGGGTCCTCTCCATCTCACTGAGCAGCAGATTGGTGACTCACTGGAGTTGCAGGGTCCAGAGAGGGGTCCTGTTGTTCTCTGGGTCCTGGCTGACCTTAGAGGGAAAGTGCCAAAATGTTGGCTGCTTTTCCCTTGGCCCTTTTACTTCCTTGACTTTGGTCTCCAAGTTTTTGATTTTAAACACCCAGCAAGTCAATTTTACCAGTCCTAAAGAGGGAGTAACAGGTTATAACTTCAATGTCTATAATTTTACAGTTGCCCCTTTCATTTAATTGGGGTTAGTATTAGTACTGGAAGTCAGCATTATATACTATCTGTCCTGTAGGTGAGGGCTTATTCTGAATTAACCCAGATGTTTTTTAAGAAGAGTACTTTTGCAAAACACTAACAGGCAACAGTTATGAAGTCTACAGGAGCTGGGGAGATAGCTCAGTTGGTAGAGTGCCTGCCTTATAAGCACAAGGTTCTGGGTTCAATCCCCAGTACCACAAAAAAATGTTTACAAGGAAAATACAAAATAAAATTAACAGAGCAAAAGCATTCAAGACTGTTAACAGAGCAAAAGCATTCAAGACTGGGGTTGTGTCTCAGTGGTAGAGCACTTGCCTAGCATGTGTGAGGTCACTAGGTTCGATTCTTAGGACCACACATAAATATAGGAATAAAAAAAGATCTTTCAACATCTAAAAATATTTTTAAAAACATATTCAGTTTGTGTAATAGCTATGAACAAAGAAAAATGATTTTTATAATCTTGAACCTTTACTTAGTTATATATTAAATCCCATGTTTAAGATCACAGTAATCTTTACAACAAAAATCAATATTTTGAACATAACTTTAAATGAACTTAAGTCTAACCTATTTTGGAGCCAATCTAATTTGGAGTAAGGTGGGAGGCAGAGGCTTATCTCAGGTAAAATAGGGCTCTTCAAAATAATATGATATTACATCTGAAACATGAATCAAAGAAAGGCTAAGAGAGTTTTTAACTTTCTCTTTGTGGAAAAAGTGGCAGAATGCTTCCATGTTTTACAGTGTCACCTTTAAACAGATCGGGCTTTCCTTATTGTCTTCCAAAAATGCATTTAAATTCCAATTTCAGTGTGAAGAGTAACACAAAATTGTATATATAACTTATTGATAACAGGTTACGTTATCTGGCTATAAAACATCAAATCACATGAATGAGTACCAACTAAATTTGTTATATTTTTACAAACCCGAGATTTTTCTACACGTAATTTTAGTTTGGAGAAAACCACCTTGGCAAAGTGCTCTCTTAAGCTTACATTTAACTAAGTTTTAACTTTTAAAGTACAATTTAGAATTCAAAGTGTACAGCAGGGCGCGGTGGTGCTCACCTGCAATCCCAGCAGCTCAGGAGGCTGAGACAGGAGGATTACAAGTTCAAAGCCAGCCTCAGCAAAAGTGAGGTGCTAAGCAACTCAGTGAGATCCTGTCTCTAAATAAAATACAGTAATAGGACTGGGGATGTGGCTCAGTGGTGGATTGCCCCCAAGTTAAATCCCCAGTACCAAAAAAAAAAAAAAATTCAGAGTGTATGGTAACAATAATCACAGGTCTGCATAGGGTAACAAAAATCAAAGGATAGACTTAAGTCTCTTATACATTTAGAAAACAGTGTTAATGATTAGAAATTGACTTAGCAAACAGATATAAGACAGGTCTTCAAATTACAGTGTGGCCCTTCTATGTCAGATACAATGTATAAAAGAAACCACTCATTGGTTATCTTGCCAGTAAACTTACATAAACTTCATTTTACATACTACTCAGACAAGGTAGACAGACATAGTTCTCAGATGCATACATATACCTAGTCACATATATTTAGGGTGGCACTATATTGTTATAACCTAAATAACAGGTGTTAATTTAACCAGTTACAAAGTGATCATTTCAGACTTTGAAACAGGTACAAACCCTAATTCCTTTAAGACTTAGTTTCCCTAGGTAATAAAACCTGACAAATACAAGAAAATTATCTTGATAGGGGCATATCAATGTTGTAGACTTTGCTTTATATCAGTACACTAAAGTTCAAATAACTTTAGCTAACTATGCTAATTATAGCAATTTAATCACAAGCAAAAACTTATTGATATTTACCTTCCACAAATCTGCAACTTACTGAAACAGTCACTGTAAGGAATCCCACGGAAACCACACTGAACATGGGAAATCACATAAGGGAGTTTATTAAGCAGAGTGTCTCCCTGCAGGGTAAGAGGGAAAATGAGAGGAAAAGAAAGAGAATGAGAAAGGGCACGCGCTAGAGAGAGTGTGAAAGCCAGGAGGAGAGAGAAAGTGAGGAGGAGAGACAGAAGGATGAGAAAAGATCGCAGGGAAGCTACAGTAAAGAGTTGAATTCTGCCGGGCTAACAGGGGACCAATATCGGAGAAGGACACTTGCAAGCTGACTGATGAACCAATAGCTAGCCAGGATGTTCACAGATTGACAAGTGGTTGGGAGGTGGGGAAAATGGCTGTACCTGAAAGGTCAGGGGGAGCAGCTTTGTACATTACATTCACAACTTCCTTACATCCTTAGTTTTGCCTTCTTTCATCTTGGGCTTTAGCCGAAGAATGTTACTTTATCAGACAAAATATTTTCTCATCCAGAAACATTTCTTTTACCTTCTAATTTTCCATACTAAAATATTTCCATACCTATTACTTTCTTTTATCTTTTCTAGTTTTGGACCCTTTCTTAAATTCATATTCTGAAGCTGATCTTATGAATGTTATCTGTGTACTTAATTTACATAACAGATTTCATCCCAGGAGAGGATTGGACAATCCAGCATATATGAAAACTGTGCCTTAATCTTTTTTCTCCCAGATTGCATTCAAGGGGTTGGAACATAGGATATTTTTGAAAGCCTGACCTGTCTCCATTATCATTATCACAATGCCATCAACTTTGAGTTTCCCACTGTCAGTTGTACCCAGAGTCACTTCTTTTGGCCTTTTTTTTATTTCTTTTTTTTGGGGGGGGTCGTACTGGGAATTGAACTCTCTAACACTCAAACACTGAACCACATCCCCAGTCCTATTTTTTAAATTTTATTTAGAGACAAGGTCTCACTGAGTTGCTTAACACCTTGCTAAGTTACTGAGGCTGGCTTTGAACTGATGATCCTCCTACCTCAGCCTCCCGAGTCTTTGGTATTACAGGCATGAGCCACTGTGCCTAGTTCGACCTTTTTCTTATACTAGGCATATTGATATGCAATGGAAGAGGCCTTTTCCATCCTTTTCTTTAAGTTTCCTTGAGATCCCTTTGCAGAAGCTGCCTACAAAACACAGGTTGGTCTTAATTTCTTTTTCTTTTCTGGGTGCAGTTGTTTATTCTGCCAGTCTCCCCAGGCATTTAGCTGAATGGGATACTGTCATAGCAAGAACTGCTTTGCCCCAGTGATGACTATTCCCTGGCCAAATGGGGGTCCTGTCAGATCTTAAAAGGAGACTATTCCTGTCCCCAGGTCATAAACTGACAATGCTGGAACCTACTGCCACATTCTTTGTGGCCAGTAGCCTTCACCCTCCATGGCAAAAAGGGGCTGGAAGGCAGGGCAGAGGCCAGGTTCTCTTTGGTCATTTTTTTACAGCCCAGGCAGCTTTTCTGGGATTTTTTTTCCAATTTAGGGTTGGTTTCCTTTACCCACGGTGAGATGATCTGTAGCTGCCTGGGGCCAGGCTCAGATACAGTGCTTTGAGTGAACTTTAAAAAGATTTAAATATTTTAAACCCTTTCTTCTGCCATCCTGCTGTCTTGCACACAAGAGGCAGTGCCTTTTTGCACCTTCAACTTAGTTTCCGACTGTTCAGACTCCTTATCATGCAACTGCATAAATGCCTGTACATACAGAATCTCTTTCATATACTTTACCCCTGACAGACCAACTTCAACATCAAGATTGTATAATAATCCAGAAAAAACCATTCAAAGACCAGATTGTGTTACAGTAAACCCTCTTTCTCTTAGATAGGCTTATCTCTATAGGTGGTCCATGCAGCCAAGATCTCTCTGCTCAAGAGACTACCAGTGAGATCAGCGCAGCATGGTCCATGTCTTAAAGGACTAGTAACAACAACAACAACAACAACAAAACCCAAAAAAACAGACAAGAGAGGATCACCAAAACCAGGGCCGACAGACTGGGAACCTTTAAAACAGAGAGACCTGTACATATAAATTTCTTCCACTTGCTTCACCTTTGATAGTCCAACTCCAAATGCAAGATTGTACAATATTAGATATGGAAAGTGAAAAAAAAATAACCAACACAGTGAGGCCTGAGAAAAGGGAGTGAAAAAAAAAAAAAGCTATAGATTGATAGCTTTCTCAGTGCATTCCTTCCCAATGACAGAACAGTCCCTAGAAAGGAAGCCAAAGCATTGATTCTTTCCCAAAGAAATCCTTTCCCAGTGACGGTACAATGGGACCCTGAAGGGAAAGAGATAAACACTGAACACTGACTCCAGACCCTCCATTCTTCTCCAAGTAAAAATATTGCCCATTAAAAACAAATTTTTAAACTCTTACAAACCTGTTTCCTGAGTGCCCAAGGTGATATCCTCACTAGACCACTCCCCAAAAATAACCTACATAGGGCTGGGGTTGTGGCTGAGTGGTAGAGTGCTTGACTAGTATGTGTGAGGCACTGGGTTCAGTTCTCAGCACCACATATAAGTAAATGAATAAAATAAAGGCCTATCTGAAAAAATAAAAAATTTAAAAAATAACCTATATAAACCCAGACCCTTTCTTTGGTCAGTGACTCATTTTCCACTAGGAAAGTGGTTCACTGGCACCATTTCATCCCTGTACCCCCTGTTCCTGAATAAGTAGCTGAGATGACTTGTGAGGTTTGCATCCTGCCTGGTCTTTTTGTGCTAACATAGAATAATCCAGAAAGCTATTTAAAAGCCAGATCATCACAGTAAAACATTATCTTAGGCTTATACCTTTAAGTGGCTCTTCAACTCGCTTTACCTCTGACAGATCAACTCCAATTGCAAGATAGTACAAAAAAGAAACACACAGAGAGACAACCAGAGAGGAGCTCTCAAACTAAGGATGACAGATAGGAACATTTAAATTGACCAGCCGAGATCTTTCCCAACAGACTACCTATAGGATCAATGTAGTATTGGCCATGTCTTAAAAGAGGCAGTAACAGATACAAACAAAACAAAAACACAGACAACCAGAGACCAAAGAAACAGATGACAACCTAGAACAGGTCAGAAGGGAGTAAATATCCCTAGGTTCGAGTCCCACTTAACTGTGATTCCTACACCAGTGGTACCACAGATGTCCCCATAAATAAGGACCAGATATTGGCACCTATTTTGCTATTTTGCTGCCACCATTATTCTGCCTCCACCACACCACTTTACAACTCTGATTGTTAGCCAGCGAACCTCCTAATCAGTCGTTGGTCCGTTGTTATCAGTCCGTGAAATTCACCATTTTCTCTCCCTCTCCTCCTCACTCTTGCTCCCTCTCTCACTCACTTGCTCTCTCTCTCTATCTCTCTCTCTCTCATCCTGTGCACAGACACTCTGCCTATTCATTTAATAAAATCTCTTGCGTAAGTTCCCTCGTCTGGAGTGATTTCTGGGTGCTTTCACCAGATGTTCCCACAAAGAGGAACCAGATGTGTGGAGAGTCCTGGTGCGCACACTGGGGTCTTATCAAATGGTCAGTGGTTTCGAGACTTTACTGAGTTCAGTTTCCTTTTTCTCAGAGTGGATCATGATGGAGCAACCTGTGGCATTCAGGGAGAGAAGGCAGGAGTTCCCTGAAGGAAAAGGAGCTTTGGCAGCTACTGTCCCTCAGTCCCTCCCTTTACTCACGGGAACCAAGGCAAACTCACCTGCCTCCTAACTCTCCTGCAGTTGGCTCTCAACAAGTTTGCCAGCACCTTGCATCCTCGGCATGGAAGTGGGGTTCCCTGGAGCCAGGCCTGCCCAAGGAAGCTGGAGTGGGGGCTACTCTCGGGTCCTACCTGGGTGCCAAATTTGTTGCTGAAAGGTCAGTCCTTGTCCCCAATGTTAATCCAATAATGAGGATATGGTTTTGAGAAGAAGGAAAAAGAAATTTTATTGCTTTGCTAGCAAAGGAGAAACACAGGGAACTCCAGTCCCAGAGGCTGTGATTCTGCCCATCAGCAGGAACAGGGGGCTTTTAAAGAGGTGACTCTAAGGCTACATTCCACGTGTTGTCTGTCTGAGTTGTAATTTATTTGTTAATTTGGAAGTCATTTCTGAGACCTTCTGGTACCATCTCCAAAGTCTGGATTACTTTGTTACTGTGGTGGGTGTGTACTCAAGGACAGATTAACTCTGCCTAGGATGGGGAAGAAAGGTAATCCTGTTTCCTCTGGGATTAGGGATGGGGAGAGATTAGGGAGGAGCAGGGAGAAAGGAAGAGAAAGAAACATGTCCATTTTAAAAATAAATTGCTGTGGCAGAGCAGCAAGGGTTATATTCAAAGCATAAAGTGGACCACTGTTACAAGACTGGTCTCAAACTCATGATTCTCCTGCCTTGGATTCCCAAGTCCCTGGGATTATAGGCTTGTGCCACCATGACTGGCTTGCCAATCTTTTTTTTTTTTTTTTTTTGTACTGGGGCTTGAACCCAGGGGAACTTAACCACTGAACCACATCCCCAGCCCTTTTTCATATTTTATTTAGAGACAGGGTCTTGCTGAATTGCTGAGGGCCTCACTAAATTGCTGAGGCTGGCTTTGAACTTGCAATCCTCCTGCCTCAGCCTCCCGAGTTGCTGGGATTACAAGTGTGCACCAAGTGCCCAGCCCCAAACTACCTTCTAATGCATTCTGACATTTCGCTTTTCCTCCAGCAGGTGTGAGAGATCCAGTTGCTCAGAGGCTTGGTGTTGTCTTTATAATTTTAGCCATTCTTATGGGGATGTGGTGGTATCTTGTGGTTGAATTTTTTATGAGACCAATGACTGATGTTAAATATCTTTTCAGAGGTTTACTGGCCATTTGGAAACTCTCTTTAGTGAAGTAACTGGTGAAGACTTTTGTTTGTTTGTATGTTTGGTACTAGGGATTGAACCCAGGGGTGCTTAACTACTGGGACACATCCCCCAGCCCCTTTTATATTTTATTTTGAGACAAGGTCTGGCTAAGTTGCTTAGGGCCTCACTAAATTGCTGAGGCTGGCCTCCAAATTGCAATCCTAGCTCAGCCTTCTGAGTTGCTGGGATTACAGGCATGCACCACCATGCCTGGCTGGTGAAGACTTTCGACAATTTTTCTACTGAGGTGTCTTCTTCCTCTTATGTGCTGGGCATGGAACCCAGGGCCTTGCTCATGGTGATAGTAAGTGCTCCACCCCTGACCTAACCATAACATATAATAAACTACAAATAAGTCAACATGAACCCCACTATTATGTATAACTATAATACACTAATAAAAGCATTAAAAAAAAAAGAACTACAAGGAAGCCAGGTGCGGTGGCACACACCTGTAATCCCAGTGGCTCTGGAAGCTGAGGCAGGAGGATTGTGAGTTCAAAGCCAGCCTCAGCAAAAGTGGGGTGCTAAGCAACTCAGTGAGACCCTGTCTCTAAATAAAATACAAAATAAGGCTGGGGATGTGGCTCAGTGGTTCAGTGCCCCTGAGTTCAATCCCTGGTACCCCAGTACCAAAAAAAAAAAAAAAAAAAAAACTACAAATAAATAAGAGCAAGACAGGGCTGGGGATGTAGCTCAGTGGTGGAACACTTGCTTAGTATGTGTAAGGCCCTGGGTTTCGTCCCTAGCACGCACACACACACATATAAACAAATAAATACTGCTGGGCATGGTGGTTCACTCCTTGTAATCCTGGGGACTTGGGAGGCTGAGGCAGGAGGATAGCAATTTTTAGGCCAGCCTAGGTAGCTTAGTGAGATCCCATCTCAAAACCAAACAAATAAAAAGGGGTGTGGATATAGTTTATTAGTAGTTCCCTGGACTCAATGCCCAGTACCAGGATGAAGTATATATCCATAGTCAATATTTTTTCAGTACTGGGAATTAAACCTAGGGATACACTCTCATTGAGCTACATCCTCAAACCTTTTTTATTTCTACCACTGAAGTACATTCCTTTTTGGTACTGGAGATTTAACCCAGGGATGCTTTACTACTGAGCTATGTTCCCAGCTCTGTTTAAAATTTTTGTTACAGAGTCTAGCTACTTAGGGACTTGCTAAGTTGCTGAGGTTGGCCTTGAACTTGTGATCCTCCTCCCTCAGCATCCTGAGTAGCTGATCCACATCTCTTTTTAAAATTTTGAGACTCTCTTGCTAAGTTTCCCAGGATGACTTTGTTGTATATTTATTGTTACATTGACACATAATAGTATATATATTTGGGATATGGTGTCACATAAATTTGGTACATGTATACAATCTGTAGCAATGAAGTCAAGGTAATTAGCATCTTATTCTCCTTAAACGTTTATCATTCCTTTATGTTGGGAACCTACAAAATATAACCATTGTGTATATATTAGCTCTGTAGGCTTTAATATAATGTGTACTCTTTTTAAATTTTTATTTGAAAAAAAAAATTTTGGCACTAGGGACTGAACCCAGGGGTGCTTTACCACTAAGCTACATTCCCAGCCCCCTTTTTATTTTGATTTATTTTTTGGTACTGAGGATTGAACCTGGGGCCACTTAACCATCGAGCCACATCCCCAGCCCATTTTGTTTTTTATTTTTGAGGCAGAGTCTTGATAAGTTGCTTAGGACCTTTTAAATTGCTTTTTGATTGCTTGCAATCCTACTGCCTCAGCCTCCTGAGTCTCTAGGATTATAGGTGATGTGCCACCATGCCTGGCCCTACGTATGTACTCTTATTTAAGAAATTTTCAGAGGCTAAGGGTGTAACTCGGTGGTAGAGCACAAAGCCCGCTCAATCCACAGCACAAAAATGAAAAAAAGAAATTGTTCCAAAATCAAAATATGCTCTTGTGTATCTTCTAGAATCATTTTACTTGCCTTTCATAGAGTGGTCTATAAGACATCTGAAATTGATTGTTATGTTTGATGAGAAGTCCTGTTGACTATTTCCCACTATACCTATTTAAACAAAGTCTGTTTCCTCCACAGGGGTGATGATCTCTTTGGTGTAGCAGGTACATGCTACAGACATATGCATAGTCCCTGGCCTGGCCATAGTTTAGCTGGGCTCTCTGAAATTTCCCCTGCTCTCTGTGTTAAATCGTTTTCCTTATTTTGCTGTGATTCCTAGGCCATTAGCTCCTCTGATTACCAAGTGATTGCTATGTTGTTTTCTTTCTTTTCTTTTTCTTTTCTTTCCTTCTTTTTAAAGCCAGTCCCTGCTCCCTGATGTTCTATTGACAATGCCCTGAGGAATAATAAATTGCTCAGCAGTCTGATCCCATTAAACTCAGGCAGGAATAGCTTTTGAGGCCAATCTTTGAGGCTTTTTTTATGACTCCAGGAGGGCTCTTCTTAGTTGTCTATTCCAAGTACTCTGGCAAAATAACTGGCCTACGGTTTAGCTTGTTGTTCTCTTTTTAAAATTTTTATCATTTTGTTGCTGTTGACACAGGGTTGTGCCATGTTGCCCAGGCTGACCTTGAATTCCCATCATCCCATGTCAGTCTCCCTGAGTAGGTCAAATCACAGGTTTGTGCCACCATGCCCAACTCTTTAAATTCATATTTCAAAAGTATGTATTTAATTCTGTTGTGCTCTGGATCAAATCCAGATACTAATATATGTGAAAAATGGCACTACAACTGAGCTACACAATCAGGTCCTAAATTTATTTATTTAAATATTTTTTTAGCTGTTGATGGACCTTTATTTTATTTATATGCAGTGCTGAGAACTGAACCTCACACATGCTAGGCAAGTGTTCCACCACTGAGCCACAAACCCAGCCCCTACATTTATTTTTTTTTTTTTTTTTTTTTTTTTTTTTTTTATTTTATTTTATTTTTTTTACGTTTACATAGGGTAATGATGTTTATTATATTTTTCCCCTCCCCCCCACCCCTCCCACCCCTCCCACCCCTCTTTTCCCTCTACACAGTCCTTCTTTCCTTCATTCTTACTGCTCTCCTTAGCCTAACTCTAAACCTAACCCTAAACCTAATGCTAGCCCCTCCCACCCCCCATTATATGTCCTCATCCGCTTATCAGCGAGATCATTCGTCCTTTAGTTTTTTGAGATTGGCTTATCTCACTTAGCATGATATTCTCCAATTTCGACCATTTGCCTACAAATGCCATAATTTTATCATTCTTCATTGCGGAGTAATATTCCATTGTATAAATATGCCACAGTTTCTTTATCCATTCATCAACTGAAGGGCATCTAGGTTGGTTCCACAATCTGGCTATGGTGAATTGAGCAGCAATGAACATTGATGTGGCTGTATCTCTGTAGTATGCTGATTTTAAGTCCTTTGGGTATAGGCCAAGGAGTGGGATAGCTGGGTCAAATGGTGTTTCCATTCCAAGCTTTCTGAGGAATCTCCACACTGCTTTCCAGAGTGGTTGCACTAATTTGCAACCCCACCAGCAATGTATGAGTGTTCCTTTTTCACCACATCCTCGCCAACACCTATTGTTGCTTGTATTCTTGATAATCGCCATTCTAATTGGGGTGAGATGAAATCTTAGGGTAGTTTTGATTTGCATTTCCCTTATTACTAGGGATGTTGAACATTTTTTCATATATCTGGTGATTACTTGTACATCTTCTTCTGTGAAGTGTCTGTTCATTTCCTTAGCCCATTTGTTGATTGGATTATTTGTATTCTTCGTGTAGAGTTTTTTGAGTTCTTTATAGATTCTGGAAATTAGCGCTCTATCTGAGGTATGGTTGGCAAAGATATTCTCCCACTCTGTAGGCTCTCTCTTCACATTTCTGATAGTTTCCTTTGCTGAGAGAAAGCTTTTTAGTTTGAATCTATCCCAGTTGTTTATTCTTGCTTTTATTTCTTGTGCTATGGGAGTCCTGTTAAGGAAATCTGATCCTGAGCCAACAAGTTGAAGATTTGGACCTACTTTTTCTTCTATAAGATGCAGGGTCTCTGGTCTGATTCCGAGGTCCTTGATCCATTTTGAGTTGAGTTTTGTGTAGGGTGAGAGATAGGGGTTTAGTTTCATTCTATTGCATATAGTTTTCCAGTTTTCCCAGCACCATTTGTTGAAGAGGCTATCTTTTCTCCATTGCATATTGTTGGAACCTTTGTCTAGTATGAGAAAATTGTATTTATTTGGGTTTGTGTCCATGTCCTCTATTCTGTACCATTGATCTACCTGTCTATTTTGGTACCAATACCATGCCGTTTTTGTTACTATTGCTTTGTAGTAGAGTTGAAGATCTGGTATTGCAATACCCCCTGCTTCGCTCTTGCTACTGAGGATTGCTTTAGCTATTCTAGGTTTTTTATTCTTCCAGATGAATTTCATAATTGCTTGCTCTATTTCTGCGAGGTACATCATTGGGATTTTAATTGGAATTGCATTGAATCTGTATAGCACTTTAGGTAGTATAGCCATTTTGACGATATTAATTCTGCCTATCCAGGAACATGGGAGATCTTTCCATCTTCTAAGGTTTTCTTGAATTTCTTTCTTTAGTGTTCTGTAGTTCTCATTGTAGAGGTCTTTCACCTCTTTTGTGAGATTGATTCCCAAGTATTTTATTTTTTTCGATGCTATTGTGAATGGAGTAGTTTTCCTAATTTCTCTTTCTGAAGATTCATCACTTATGTATAAAAATGCGTTGGATTTATGAGCATTGATCTTGTAACCTGCTACTTTACTGAATTCACTTATGAGTTCTAAAAGTTTTCTGGTGGAATTTCCAGGTTCCTCTAAATATATAATCATGTCATCAGCGAACAGGGATAGTTTGAGTTCTTCTTTTCCTATTCGTATCCCTTTAATTTCTTTGGTTTGTCTAATTGCTCTGGCTAGAGTCTCAAGGACGATGTTGAATAGAAGCGGTGAAAGAGGGCATCCCTGCCTTGTTCCAGTTTTTAGGGGGAACGCTTTCAGTTTTTCACCATTTAGAATGATATTAGCCATGGGCTTAGCGTAGATGGCCTTTATAATGTTTAGGAATGTTCCCATTACCCCAATTTTTTCTAGTGTTTTGAGCATGAAGGGATGCTGTATTTTATCAAATGCTTTTTCTGCATCTATTGAAATAATCATGTGATTCTTAACTTTAAGTCTGTTGATATGGTGAATGACATTTATTGATTTCCGAATGTTGAACCAACCTTGCATCCCTGGGATAAAACCCACTTGATCGTGGTGCACTATCTTTTTAATATATATTTGTATGCGATTTGCTAAAATTTTGTTGAGAATTTTTGCATCGATGTTCATTAAGGATATTGGTCTGAAATTTTCTTTCCTTGATGTGTCTCTGTCTGGTTTAGGTATCAGGGTGATATTGGCTTCATAGAACGAGTTTGGTAGGGTTCCCTCCTCTTCTATCTCATGGAATAGTTTGAGGAGTATTGGAATGAGCTCTTCTTTAAAGGTTTTATAGAACTCGGCTGAGAACCCATCTGGTCCTGGACTTTTCTTTGTTGGTAGGCTTTTGATGACCTCTTCTATTTCATTGCTTGAAATTGGTTTATTTAAGTTGTGTATGTCCTCCTCGTTCAGTTTAGGTAGTTCATATGTCTCTAGAAATTTGTTGATGTCTTCAAGGTTTTCTGTTTTGTTGGAGTATAGATTTTCGAAATAGCTTCTAATTATGTTTTGTATTTCACTCGTGTCTGTTGTGATGTTTCCTTGTTCATTCCGAATTTTAGTAATTTGAGTTTTCTCCCTCTTTCTCTTTGTTAGTGTGGCTAAGGGTTTATCAATTTTATTTATTTTTTCAAAGAACCAACTATTTATTTTATTAATTTTTCCGATTGTTTCTTTTGTTTCGATTTCGTTGATTTCGGCTCTGATTTTAACTATTTCCTGTCTTCTACTACTTTTGGTATTGGTCTGCTCTTCTTTTTCTAGTGCTTTGAGCTGTAGTGTTAACTCGTTTATTTGTTGATTTCTACTTCTTTTTTTGAATGCACCCCATGAAATAAATCTTCCTCTAAGTACTGCTTTCATAGTGTCCCAGAGATTTTGATATGATGTGTCTTTGTTCTCGTTTACTTCTAAGAATTTTTTTATTTCCCTCCTGATGTCTTCTGTTATCCATTCATCATATAATAGTGTATTATTTAGTCTCCAGGTATTGGAGAAGTTTCTGTTTTTTATTCTGTCATTTATTTCTAATTTCAATCCATTATGATCTGATAGAGTACAAGGTAGTATCTCTATCTTCTTGTATTTACTAACAGTAGCTTTGTGGCATAAAATATGGTCTATTTTAGAGAAGGATCCATGTGCTGCTGAGAAGAAAGTGTATTCATTCTTTGTTGGATGGTATATTCTATATATGTCCGTTAAGTCTAAATTGCTGATTGTGTTGTTGAGATCTATAGTTTCTTTATTCAATTTTTGTTTGGACGATCTATCCAGTGATGAGAGAGGTGTGTTAAAATCGCCTAGTATTATTGTGTTGTGGTCTATTTGATTTCTGGAATTGAGAAGGATTTGTTTGACGTACGTGGATGAGCCAATGTTCGGGGCATAGATATTTATGATTGTTATGTCTTGCTGATTTATGCTTCCCTTAAGCAGCATGTAATGTCCTTCTTTATCCCTTCTGACTAGTTTTGGTTTGAAGTCCACATTATCTGAGATGAGGATGGATACTCCAGCTTTTTTGCTGTGTCCGTGTGCATGGTATGTTTTTCCCCATCCTTTCACCTTTAGTCTATGGGTGTCTTTTTCTATGAGATGTGTCTCTTGCAGGCAGCATATTGTTGGATTTTTCTTTTTAATCCAATCTGCCAGTCTGTGTCTTTTGATTGATGAATTCAGGCCATTAACATTCAGGGTTATTATTGTGATATGATTTGTATTCCCAGTCAATGGACTCATATTTGTTTTTGACATGATTTGGTTTCTCCTTTATTTGGCTATTCCTTTAGGCTAGCGCCTCCTGTTGCTGATTTGCATCGTTGTTTTTCATCTCTTCCTCATGGAATATTTTGCTGAGAATGTTCTGTAATGCTGGCTTTCTTTTTGTAAATTCCTTTAGCTTTTGTTTATCATGGAAGGATCTTATTTCATCGTCAAATTTGAAGGTAAGTTTTGCTGGGTATAAGATTCTTGGTTGGCATCCATTTTCTTTCAGGGCTTGGTATATGTTGTTCCAGGCCCTTCTAGCTTTTAGGGTCTGGATTGAAAAATCTGCTGATATTCTTATTGGTTTCCCTCTGAATGTAATTTGATTCTTTTCTCTCGCGGCCTTTAAAATTCTGTCTTTATTTTGTATGTTAGGTATTTTCATAATAATGTGCCTTGGTGTGGGTCTGTTGTAATTTTGTATGTTTGGAGTTCTATAAGCCTCTTGTACTTGGTTTTCCATTTCGTTCTTCAGATTTGGGAAATTTTCTGTTATTATTTCATTGAATAGATTGTTCATTCCTTTGGTTTGTTTCTCTAAGTCTTCCTCAATCCCAATAATTCTCAAATTTGGCCTTTTCATGATATCCCATAGTTCTTGGAGATTCTGTTCATGATTTCTTACCATCTTCTCTGTTTGTTCCACTTTGTTTTCAAGGTTAAATATTTTGTCTTCAATGTCTGAGGTTCTGTCTTCCAGGTGTTCTATCCTATTGGTTATGCTTTCTATGGAGTTTTTAACTTGGTTTATTGTTTCCTTCATTTCAAGGATTTCAGTTTGGTTTTTTTTCAGTATCTCTAACTCTTTATTGAAATGATCTCTTGCTTCCCGTATTTGGTCTTTTAACTGTTGATTGGTGCGATCATTTAATGCCTGCATTTGCTCTTTCATCTCCTCCTTCAATGCCTGCATTTGCTCTTTCATCTCCTCATTAGCTTCCCTGATCGTTTTAATTACGTACATTCTGAACTCCCTTTCTGACATTTCTTCTGCTGTGCTGTCATTGGGTTTTATTGATGTAGTATCTAGGTTTGTTTGGGACATTTTCTTCCCTTGTTTTCTCATAATGGTCAGTTGTCAGTGGGACCCTGAGATGTTGCAGTTTTCCACTATTGGCTTATAGTGTCCCAGTAGATTTCCAGTGTATCACCTCCCAGCCTTCAGTAGCCTGATGTCTTGGAGGAATCTGATAAAGCAGCTCATTCGAAGAATACTGCCCCTAGCCCCCTACTGGTTCCACGTTTTGGAACTGGCTCTGTGCGGAAATGCTCTCACTGTGGGCCTGCACCGTGTAGCTGGCCGTGTGGGAAGAGCCCACTGCCGGAGTGTGGAAGACTACCTTGGGAAGACTCAAGCTGCCCTGCCCGGCTCTGCTAAGCCACCTCTATCTGGGCCTGCCACCCGGGCTGAGCTTTACCCAGTGGGCAGACTCACCCGTGGCTCCACTTCAGTCCGAGTCTCTCAATGCCTCCCCTTCTTAACTCCTTGGTTGTGGAGCGACCGGAGGTGCAGTCTCCCTCTAGGCCGCCATCTTGGATCGCCCCGTGAAGAGAGCCCGCAGCCGGAGTGGGCAGAGCCGCCTGAAGAGGTCTCCGGCTGCTCTGCTCTTATCCCTGAGGCTGACTGCAGATCGAGGCTCTCCGCTGGTTCTTTGCAGGAGTACACTGCACTGCAGGGGCTCCGGGACTCGGAGCGTGCTCTGTTCAGACAGGCTCTCACTAGGGGGCCAGTTCCGTTCCGAGAACCTGGAGAAGCTGGCTGTGTGGGCGGGGCCCACCGCCGGAGTGCGCAGGACTGCCTGTGGATGACTCTAGCTGCCCTGCCCGGCTCCGATAAGCCACCTCTATCTGGGCCTGCCACCCGGGCCGAGCTTTACCCAGTGGGCAGACTCACCCGTGGCTCCACTTCAGTCCGAGTCTCTCAATGCCTCCCCTTCTTAACTCCTGGGTTGTGGAGCGACCGGAGGTGCAGTCTCCCTCTAGGCCGCCATCTTGGATCGCCCCGTGAAGAGAGCCCGCAGCCGGAGTGGGCAGAGCCGCCTCTACATTTATTTTTTAATTGATAAATAAAAGTTGTACAGCCAGAGCTCAACATGGTGGCACACACCTGTAATATTATAACAGTGGTCCACATCACCTTCTGAATATAGCTCTGAGGCTTATTTTTAACAGGGACATGTTTTCCTTTTCCTCTTCTCCCTCTCCCCCGCCCTAACCTGGGGGTGGGGAACAAGATTACCTAGAGTTATCTGTGCTCCACAGGAAGGAGATATATGCCAGAGGATCCAGGAAGTGATTTTCTCCCAAATTAACAAGTGAATCCTGACACACTATCAGGGTGCCCTGGGACCCCCTGTCAGGGCACACCTGGAATGTGCCTTTGAAGAACTCCTTTAAAGTCCCCCTGTTCCTTGCTCCCTTTGGCAGCACCTGTACTAAAATTGGAACAATACAGAGAAGATTAGCATGGCCCCTGTGCAAGGATTGATGAAATGTTCCATATTTTTATTCAAACTAAAAAGCTTCTTCTTAGCAAAGGGAACCATTAATTATGTGAAGAGAGAGCCTACAGATTGGGAGAAAATCTTTAACACATACACCTCAGATAAATCATTAATCTCTAGGATATATAAGGAACTCAAAAAACTTAACACCAAAAAAACAAACAAAACAAATAACCTAGTCAATAAATGGGCTAAGGAACTGAACAGATACTTCACAGAAGAAGACACACAATCAATCAACAAACATATGAAAAAATGTTCAACATCTCTAGCAATTAGAGAAATGCAAATCAAAACTACCCTAAGATTCCATCTCACTCCAGTTAGAATGGCAATTATCAAGAATACAAGCAACAATAAATGCTGGTGAGGATGTGGGGGAAAAGGTTCACTCATACATTGCTGGTGGGAATGCAAAATGGTGCAACCATTATGGAAAGCAGTACGGTGATTCCTCAGAAAACTTGGAATGGAACCACCATTTGACCCAGTTATCCCACTCCTCAGTTTATACACAAAGGACTTAAAATCAGCGTACTACATTGACAGGGCCACATCAATGTTTATAGCAGCTCAACTCACAGTAGCTAGACTATGGAACCAACCTAGGTGCCCTTCAACAGATGAATGGATAAAGAAAATGTGAGAGATACATATGGAATATTACTCGGCTTTAAAGAAGAATGGAATTATGGCATTTGCTGGTAAATGGATAGAGTTAGAGAATATCATGCTGAGCGAAATAAGTCAAAGGCTGTATGTTTTCTCTGGTATGCAGATGCTAATTCACAATAAGGGTGGGGGTGGATAGGGAAGAATACCTAATACTTTATATTAGGTAGAGGGGAGTAAAGGGAGGGGAAGGGGTGTGGGGGTAGAAAGGATAGTAAAGTGAAAGAGACATTATTACCTCATGTACATATCTAACTGTATGACTGATATGATCCTTCAATATGTATAATCAGAAAAATGAGAAATTACATTCCATTTATGTGTGATCTATCAAAATGTATAAATGCATTCTACTGTTGTATACAACTAATTAGAACAAAAAACCCCCCCAAATCCCCGTTTCTCCTGATGTGCAGAATCACAGGTTGTGGGACAGAAGTCCCCTGTATTTCTACTTTGATAGCAAAGCAATAAAACAACTTTTTCCTTTTTCTCAAAACCATGTCCTCATTATTAAATTGGCATTAATTGACACTGGGGACGAGGACTGACTTTTCTGTTACAATATCAGCTATTCAGGAGACTGAGGCAGGAGGATTGCAAGTTCAAGACTAGCCTCAGCAATTTAGTAAGACCCAATTTAGTAATTAAATTGCCCCAGCAATTTATCAAGCAATTTTTTATAATAAAAAATTATAAAAAAGGGCTGGGGCTGAGTTCAATCCCCAGTAATGGAGAATGAAAAATAAGTTTTACATGTTAACAGGGTACCATGTAGTGTTTCAATACATGGACATGTGTAATGTTGAAATCAGGTCAAACATATCTATTTCCTCAAACATTTATCATTTTTTTTATAGTTAAAGGAATTCAAAACTCTTTCTTTGTTTTTTTGGGAGGGTACTGGGGATTGAACTCAGAGACACTGGACCACTGAGCCTCATCCCCAGACCTATTTCATATTTTATTCAGAGATAGGTTCTCACTGAGTTGCTTACCACCTTGCTTTTGCTGAGGTTGGCTTTGAACTTGAAATCCTCCTGCCTCAGCCTCCTGAACTGCTGAGATTACAGATGTGTGCCACCATACCTGCTTCAAAATACTTTTAAAAAAATTGTTTTTTGATTGTTGATGGACCTTTATTTTATTCATTTATTTGTATGCGGTGCTGAGGATCAAACCCAGGGTCTCACATATGCTAGGCAAGCGCTTTACCACTGAACCACAACCCCAGCCCCTCAAAATACTTTATTTTAGCTTTTTTTTCCCCTTGGTACTGGGGCTTGACCCCAGGGCTGCTTTACCATTGAGCTACATCCCCAGCTTCTTGCTTCTTAGTATGGCTCCCCAACCCTCCCCATAGTCACTCTCCTCCATCTCTGGTAACCATTCTACTTGAAACTTGTATGAGATCAACTCTTTTAGTTCTACATGAGATCATACACTATTTGTCTTTCTATACCTGGCTTATTTCCCTTCACGTAATGATCTCCAGTTCTATTCATGTTGTTACAGATGACAGAATTTCATTTTTCATTCTTTTTTTTGTGTCATAATAGTATTACTGTGTGTGTGTGTGTGTGTGTGTGTGTGTGTGTGTGTGTATACCACATTTTCTTTATCAATTCAATCATTGATGGATGCTTGGGTTGTTTCCATTTCTTAGTTATTGTGAATAATACTGCAAGGAACATGGGTGGACAGATGCTCTTCGGCAAACTGATTTCACTTCCTTTGTGTGTGTGTGTGTGTGTTTATATATATATATATATATATATATATATATATATATATATATATATCCAGAAGTGGGATTGCTGGATCACGTGGTAGTTCTTCTTTAAAAATGTTCAGGAACTTCTATACTCTTTTGCATATGGCTGTACTGGTGCCCTTAATTAAGGGAAGCTGTGTATTCCAGCAGCTCAGCGGGGTGAGGCAGGGGGATCATAAGTTCAAAGCAGCTCCAGCAAAAGTGAGGTGCTAAGCAACTCAATGAGACTCTGTCTCTAAATAAAATACAAAATAGGGCTGGGGATGTGACTCAGTGGTCGGGTGGCCCTGAGTTCAATACCAGGTACCAAAAAAAAAGAAAAGAAAAGAAAAGAAAAGAAAAAGGCACTGTGTAGTAAAGAATTCAACTTTAGTTGAAGAGAGGTCTGGCCTTTGTTCTTGTCTTCTGAGATCTCTAAGCCCTTAGAATGCCATACTTTATTATTTATTTTGAGACAAGTTCCTGCTAAGTTGCTGAGGCTGACCTCAAACTTGTGATTCTGTTGCCTCAGGCTCCTGAGTGGCTGGGATGACAGGTGGGCACCACCATGCCCAGTGCTTTTTTTCTTTTTTTTTGCGGTGCTGGGGATCGAACTCAGGGCCTTGTGCTTGAGAGGCAAGCACTCTACCAGCTGAGCTATCTCCCCAGCCCAGTGCTTTTTTTCTTTTTAATGGAAATTTTGTAAATGATGAGCATGAGAGCCACGGGGTGGGAGGGGGTGATGTCAGCTTAATGAGATGGAGTCTTTTGATCCTGAAGCAAAGAGCAGGTCATGATGGTGTAGTTCTTGGACTGTACCTAATCATGTGTTTCTAGGGTCTATCTCTTTCTCTCGCTTTGATACTAGGGATTGAACCCAGGGGTCCTTTACCACTGAGTTACACCTCAGTCCTTTTTATTTTTTTATTGAGATAGGATCACGCTAAGTTGCTTTAGTACTTTCCTAAATTGCTCAGACTGACTTGAATTGGTGATCCTCCTGCCTCAGCCTCTGGAGTTGCTGGGATTTCAGGTGCAATGTGTTTCTCTAGGCTTCTTTTAATTACCCTAAAATACATTTTGTAAACTAACAACCTATAACGGCACTTGTTGGGTTAAACACTAATCAGTGCCTGGGGAAGCTTACAGTGAGATGAGATAAAGTGTCTAAAAGAATGTGATAACAAAGGAAATGGAGAGGGGGAGCCGGCCACTTCCCTTTTCTCCTACCTTTAGGAGAGGATCTAAGCCGAGTGGCCCTGCTTGTGAAGCAAAGGAATGTACTCATAAAACATCTGAAGAAGTCCCCCCGCGCAGTGGGCACGCAACCTGTGCTATGTATTCCCCGGCTTGTAGGCACGTGCAGCCCTCGCTGTTTCCTGCCCACCGCCACTGAGGAGTAAGCAGTAAAATGTCCAAAACCTCTGTTGAGTCCAAATTCTCTCTTTGGGATTGGTAAACAGTATGCGTGGGGCCTTGGCAGTCCCAGGGTGGAACAATTGGCAAGATTCCAGGGAGAAACTTGTGGAGTTGACTCTGGAATTGGGAAAGTGCATGCAGTCTGCAGGGGACATCCTGGGCTGGCCGCCAGCTTTGATGTAGTTGGAGGTGACTTCCTATTGGGAATCACTGTGTGAATATGGGGATACCCTGAAAATGCTAAAAGAAGGGTACTGAAAATGGAGGAGCAGTATCCAAAGTGGTCCAATAAAGCCATAAAGTGAAAGGAAATGAGGAATGCCCCTTCAGGGGTGGCAAGGACCCTGCTGTGTGCATTAAAATTAGCTACAGACTAGGAGTTAGTCACTCAGGCTCAGAGATTCCCTTTTTTGACCAGTAAGAAAGCAGGATAGGGGTTCTCCTCGGCGGTGGCCCTCGGTCCCGGCTGGGCTGGCGGGACTGGAGGTCATCCTGAGTAGGTTTATCTCAGCGCCCCTATGGAGGAGGCAGCTTGCACGGCTGAGTTACAACCCCAGGCCCCTGTGGTCCTTGTTTTCTACAGACAAGTTTTTGTTTTTCAAAAACATGATGTAAATTTTACACCTACTACATTAAGCCTGTTGATGTGTATGTGAAGACTGCATCCCCCTGCCTCAGTACCAGCAGTTTCTCTGTTCTGTGATCAATGATTCACAGGAGCTTCTTAAGTGACAAAGGAAATGAGCCCAGGGCATGGAAAATATAATTTCTATATTGGTTTGGGATTGGCTATGACCTCCAGCATTTTCATAGGAGGGAGTTTCATTTTGAAAAAAAAAAAAAAAAGGCCTTCTGCGACTTGCCAGAAAAGGCTCCATGAGAGCAGGTCAAGGTGGCCATGGCCATGCATATCTTAAAGAATGGTCGTGGCGGGCTGGACCGCTATCAAGTATGTATAGAGAACATTTCAAGAAAATGTTATAACTATATGTTAAAATATTTGCATATACTCTCACAGCCTTGTTACTAGCAAATTTTAAAATTTAAATCTTATTTTAGTGAAAAAATTCAAAACATATTTAAACCTGTAAAAGTAATTCAGCAGTTAATAGTTTAATTTGAATATCAAGACCTTTTTTACCCATCTGATCAGAACATGTTTGATACCCCTGTACATTTTTTAAAATACTGCTCAATTTAAGAAAATAATTTTGTGACTGGCATTATAGTTCAGTCACAGAGCACTTGCAAGGCCATGAGTTAGATTCCCCAGCACTGAAAAAAAAAAGGAGGTAATTTTAAAAGGGAAAATTCATAGGAAAATCTGATTTTCAGTTGTTCCCCCTCCATTAGTTCTCATTCCAAATTGAAAAGGAGGCATTTTTATTTGATAAGACTGTCCATGCTTATTTTGAAGACTGTCTTTAAAAAGTGGGGACAGGCAAGGTGGCCAACTTTGCTGCATATGCCTTTGCACCAGCCACACTAGTGATGGCACTGGGAGCTCTCAGTGTCCTCGTAAGTGCCATTCTGTCTTCATACTTTCTAAATGAAAGACTTAATCTTCATGGGAAAATTGGATGTTTGCTAAGCATTCTAGGGCCTACAGTTATGGTCATCCATGCTCCAAAGGAAGAGGAGATTGAGACCTTAAATGAAATGTCACACAAGTTAGGTGATCCAGGTTTTGTGGTATTTGCAACACTTGTGGGCATTGTGCCCTTGATATTAATCTTTGTGGTGGGACCTTGCCACGGACAGACAAATATTCTTGTATACATAACAATCTGCTCTGTGATTGGAGCATTTTCAGTCTCCTGTGTGAAGGACTTGGGCATCACCATCAAAGAACTGTTGGCTGAAAAGCCTGTGCTGTGGCATCCCCTGGCCTGGATTCTGCTGCTGAGCCTCGTAGTCTGTGTGAGCACACAGATCAATTACTTAAACCAGGCCCTGGACACATTCAACACTTCCATCGTGACACCAATATATTATGTTTTCTTTACAACCTCAGTTTTAACTTGTTCAGCTATTCTTTTTAAGGAGTGGCAAGATATGTCTGCTGATGATATCATTGGGACTCTGAGTGACTTCTTCACAATCATTGTGGGGATATTCTTGTTGCATGCCTTTAAAGACGTCAGCTTTAGCAAATCTGCCTGTGTCTTTTCGAAAAGATGATAAAGCAATGAATGGCAATCTCTCTACTATGTATGAAGTTCTTATAATAATGAAGAAAGCTTATCCTGTGGAATTGAACAACACACTGGTGAGAATATCTCCTGGAGAAATGGAAATATGATGGCTTTTTAAAAAGAAAGATGCGATTTAAAGGTTAATTCATAATTATGTTATAGAGTGATTTTGAATATCAGAATCTGTCTGAAAAAGCATTGTCCTCAAATAAGGTTCTCTAAAGACAATCTTTTTTAAGTTTTCACTAATTTGAACCAAGATGTTACTTTTCTTATATTTAAACAATGGTAGCTAACTAAAATGGCCTCAGTATGTGGCCAATTTCTGTTAACATTGTATTATTGTAGAGGTAGTTTACATTTTGATTCTTTCTTCAAAATCTAAATGCACTAATGATAAGTTTTAAGTCTATAAAAATGCTTTATTTTTTCATTGGTGATGAAGGTCTGAAATGTACATTTGTCATTCCCACTCCTTTCAATCCCTGATCATATAAAGCTTTTTGATTGTAAACAAGAACAAAACTATCCCAATACATTATCCTCTGATTTACCTTACCTATAAAAAAAAAAAGAAAGCAGGATAGAACTTGGTGCATGGCTGTAGATTATAGAAAATTAAATAAGGTGGTCCCGCCACTTTATGCAGACCTTTCCACTATGACCACCATTCTTAAGAGCTCAGCGTCAAGTTGGGAACATACCATTGTGTAGCAGACCTTGCTAATGCATTCTTTATTATAGATAAACCCTCTGAGAGTCAAGACCCTTTGCCTTCATGTGGGAGGGCCAACAATGAATGTTTTTGATGTTACTTCAAGAATACCTCCATTGCACTGGGCACAATGGTGCACACCTATAATCCCAGTGGCTCAGAAAAGTGAGGCAGGAGGTTCATGAGTTCAAAGCCAGCCTCAGCAAGTTAGCAAGGCCCTAAGCAACTCAGAGAGGTCCTGTCTCTAAATAAAAATTTAAAAAGGGCTGGGGATGTGACTCAGTGATTAACAGTCCCTGGGTTCAATCCCCAGTACCAAAAAATAAAATAAAATAAAATAAATAAATAAAAAATAAAAAATAAAAAGAATACCTCCATCACCCCACCTTGTGTATGGTAACAAACTTGGTGCTGACCTCCAAATGTCAACATAATGATTACATCCAACTCTTTTTCAGTGCTCACCAAGGCACCCCTGCTTCTGACTCACTTTCAAGGGAGAGGATGGGCCATAAACCCTGACAAAGTGCATGGCCCTGACTTATTGGTGAAATTCTTGGGGGTGGGTAAGACAATGGTTAGACCTCAGAGTATAATAGATAAGGTTCAGGCATTTCCACTTCCCAACACAGTAAAGCAAATATAGGAATGTGTGGGGCTACTGGGTTATTGGAAGGCTTTTATCCCTCACCTGGCTCGGTTATTATGACCCCGGTAGTATTTGTATAGGAGACAGTGTGGGACAGGACTGATGCCTATACCAAGGCCTTTAAAAGGGTCAAATGAACAGTAAAACAGGCACAGGCCATTGTGACACTAGACACATTGGAACCTGTTGAGTTTGCTGTCCGTGTCATTCTGGATGACTTTGGACAGTGCTTATGACAGTGGATTAACAGAGACAAGACTTCCATTGAATTTTGATCACAATCATGGACAGGGACAGAAGCACATTATAGCTGTTGGAAAGACAACTCTGTGCCACACATGCTGCCCTTCTTGTTCAGGAGCCCATCACCAGAGAAGTGCCAGTCAAGGCTGCACAACCAGCAAAGGTCAGATGGAGGAAGCCCCAGAGAAGAAATCACCACTTGGCTTGGTGGTAGAGTAAAGCAGGCACTCCAAAGGTCACATGGGCTGCTGTGACACACTGGGACTTCCCACGAGGAGGTCTGATGTTGTTGCCACATGCCAGGACTGTCTTGCCCACTCTCAGTGCTACCCACAAGGATGGATGCCACCCAGGGGCATATCAAGCAAGGTGACTGCCGTCCTCATCAGTGACAGCAGATAGAAAACTTTTTCTCTCTCCCATTATCAGGAGGGACCCAGTACGCATGCATTGACGTGTGTAACGTGTGTTACAGACTTGACTCAAGCCTTCCCAGCAAAGGAGCCAATCAGAAGGCAACTCCTAAGGGACTGATCTGACCGTGTATGGCACTCCACTGGTAATTGAGAGTGGCCAAGGAACTCATTTCACAAACCATGACATATGACAGTGGGCTCCACACCAGGACATGGATTTTCCACCTGTCTTACAGTCCAACAGGAGGAGATTAACTGACAGAATGCGTGGCCTGCTCGTCTGCAGGACTGAGGCTAGCTCCGTGCAGGCGTGAGCTGCTCACCTGCCCGAGGCACTGAGGACCTTAACTGAAGAAACCCAGACCCTAGAGGTCTGCAGCTGCTTCTGGTATCATGTCCATGGCTGCCAGCCTTAGGGTTACAGATAAAGGACACTTCCACTGAGCATTTCTTAAGCTGGCCTTGGGCACAAACAGCTGCCAGCTCCTCTAGATGTCACACTGGAGACAAAGAGCATTAGTTGGCCATGGACTAGTAAGCCCCTGGTGACCCCACTGACCCCACTGACCCCTTGACGGGAGGAAGAATGTCTAAATTTATGAGTAAAGTCTATCGTGTTGGGAATCTGGACCTTACAAGTACAGGTCATGTTACCCTCGGGGTTCATCACCCAAGGAACGCTTTGGATTCTGCTTGTTATGAATACCTTGTTGATGAAGGTTATGTGTTCCAGAGGTGTCTTATTCTTTCTGTGTCCCTGAAGTGCAAACAGACAGATTGGCCTGGTACACTTGCCCAGGCAGGCCTACTTTGCAGGCTACTTTACAAACACCAGATTGCACAGTGGCCTGTGTCCTGCCTCATGGAGCTGACTGGCCATTCCTGGTGCCTATTAAACATCTGTCAGTCATATTCTCCATAGGTTGGCAACAGGTAACCTATTCCTGGACTGGGTAATGGAGTTGCACATCATACCAACCAGATGACTGCTGGATCAGCTCAGAACTCCCTGTGACTGCAACACAGAGACTTCCCTGGGTAGTCCAACCATAAATGAGATAAAATGGACTTGGATAAAACAACTGAATTAAAGCGTGGTATCTTCCATGCTTTAACCCAAGTGTCTAAATGAATTAATGATATCTTAGTTACCTTAGCATGCTTGCTTATAGGTTCTTGTTTTTTGTACTGTTGTGGAATATGGATAAGTCCCGTCCTGAGGGCTATGCAGAAGACACAGGATTGTTTGAGATTGCGAAGAACATGCAGGGACTTTCCAGGCACTGAAAGAGTGGAGTGTTGTGTTAAACAGTAATCAGTGCCTGGGGAAGCTTGCAGTGAGATAAGGTTTGTAAAAAAAAAAAAAAAAAAAAAAAAAAGTCTGACCACTTTCCTTATCTCCAATCTCTTTAGAAAAGGAGCTGAACAGAGTGGCTCTGAACAGAGTGACTCTGGATGTAAAGTAAAGGAATGTACTCATAAAACACCTGAAGAACTCCACCTGTGTGGTGCCATGCAACCTATCCTGTATTTTCCCCTTGCTTGTAGGCATGGTGTGGCCCTCCATTGTATCCCCGCCAGCTGCCCCCAAGGACAGTAAGTAATAAAATGTCAAAACCTCTCTGTTGAGTCCTCCAAGTTCTCTCTTTGGGATTGGTAAACAATATGCTTGGGGCCTTTGCAGCTCTGGGGTAGAACAGTACTAATTAACTGGACTTACAGTATTCTAAGATTTATTGGACCATTTAAGAATTTAAGCCTGAAGGAAAAACAGGCCTGGAGAATAAAGGTGAGGGAGTTCAAGGAGTTTTTAGATTTATAGTTACAGTCCCTCTTTCCTTCCCCGTTGGTCTCTTTCTACCTGTCCTTATTTCTTCTGTCTTATCTCAGGGTTATACCAGATAGCCTAACAATAGGATTTAGGATGGGGGCTTTGGATCAAGTTACATCAGATCAGAGTTTGAAAGGGCTGAAGACTGAGTTTAGTCACATAGCTAGCCAACCATGACCAAGCCCCATTAAAAACTGCGGACACCACAGGGCATGGTGGCACACACACCCATAATTCCAGGTACTTGGAGGCTGAGGCAGGATGATCACAAGTGTGAGCCCAGCCTTGGCAACTTAGTGAGCTCCTATCTCAAAATAAAAAATAAAAAGGGCTAGGGATGCAGTTCAGTGGTAGAGTTCTTTATTACAAAAATATTCCTTAGCTGTTGATGGGCCTTTTATTTTATTTATTTATATGCAGTGCTGAGGATTGAACCCAGTGCCTCATGCATACTAGGCAAGCACTCTACCACTGAGCTACAACCCCAGCAAAACAGAAGAGTTCTTGCACAGCACACATGAGACTCTAGATTTAATCCTCGGTACTAAAGACAAAACAATGACCAAAAAATTTTAAAAACAAAGCTCTGGACATGAAGTCTGGGGTGAGCCTCCTTGGTTTGTAATACTCTGTGCACATTGTTTCTATATTTTGACTCACTATTAGGAAAATTTTTGCAATTCCTAGGTTACAAAGCAATCTACTACCTTCCCTGTATGTGGTATTTGTGTGTGTGTGTGGTTTTATTTCATACATTGATATCTCTGATCCATATGGGATTTATTTTAACATACAGTGTGAGGAATGGGTCTAGTTTAATTTTTTTCCATTTTGCTATGTTCTTGTCATAATACCACTTATCAAGTATGGTCATTTTTGTCCACTGATTTGAGATAACTGCTCTGCCATCCCATTTTCCTTACCCATTTGGATCCATTTCTGGTTTTTCTATTTGATTTCACTAGTCCGTCGATTCCACATGTGTTAATTACAAAAGTTTTATAGTATCCTTTATTCTCTGGAAGACCCAGTTCTTCCTCATGATTCCTCTTTTTCCAGAGTTTTCCTGTATAGTCTTGCATGTATATTCTTTTACATTAACTCATTCAACTCGTCAACCCAGAAAAACATATGATAGTATTTCTACTAGGTCATTTTAAATCTACATTGAAATGGAGGCAGGAGAGAAGAAACAAAAAACAGGCAGAAAGGAGACAACAAATTGAATCCAAAAGCCTTATGCTAAAGTTTCTCATACTTTCCTTCCCAAGCCTCTCACCCACTAAGCCCGTTTTCTTTCCCAGGC
Source organism: Sciurus carolinensis (assembly GCF_902686445.1). Lineage (NCBI taxonomy): Eukaryota > Metazoa > Chordata > Mammalia > Rodentia > Sciuridae > Sciurus > Sciurus carolinensis. Next base: position 39,255,510 of record NC_062232.1, read on the forward strand.
CTGTCACTCTCCAATTTCTGGGAAATCTGCAAATCTTCACTCATAATCTTAAAGTTATTGGAAATTCACCCACTTGTATAAATTACCAGTGAATCGTTAATTAACCTACTAATACATGTATTTTTAGAATAGATTGAGCAAAGAAGATATAAAACTAGTGTAGGACACTTTCCCAACATTACCTGCTGATCAGATAATGGAGAAGACATCAGTCTAAGGAGGCTGAAATTTCCAGATCTTCATAAACTGTGTTGTGATCATCAGACTGATGTTGTCCCCACCTACCTTCCCACACCAGCCCTGCACCAAATTTTCTTGAAAAGAAGAGCCTAAGAACCCTAAAGGCATCTCTCGCTTGAGATTACCCACATTTACCCTTGAATGTGTACTTCTTGTGTTCCTAAATAAATCTCTGTGCCTCAATCTCTGACATGCTGATATTCTTTTCCATCACATATAAAAATGACCCATCATCTTCAGTTGAGGTTCTTCTCTCTGGGACTTCCTCAGTGCCTGGCCAACTCCGGAATCTTAATTACTACATAAAATTGTCTCTGTACAAATATGGGGAAATGTTTACATGGCTTAAATTTTAGTTGCATGGACATATGTTCTCTGTACTTTTCCATGCAAGAGTGCACTAATGAATAGTTCAAAGAACATGAGCATTTTGAACTTTGGGACAGTGCAAGGTCCTGAGAACTGTATGTAGATACAATTCATATATTCACATGATTATTTTTCAGCCACTGGGATGTTCCCCCCGAAACCCTTTGAAAGAAAGTTGTGGGCACCAATTTTAAATGCCTCAACACATTTCTCTTTAAAGTAAGTACAATCTCCTATCTCTCCATATCTTTATACACCTAAGAATTAATAATTTTCTCATATCACTTAATAATATTCAGTTTATATTTATTTTTCACCGATTGTCCCATAGATCTTTTGTAACTTTTTATTTTTGGTACTGGCAATTGAACCCAGGGGTGGTTTACCACTGAGCTATATCCCCTTCCTTTTTAATTTTTTTTGGGGGGGTGCTGGGGATCGAACCCAGGGCCTTGTGCTTACAAGGCAAGCACTCTACCGACTGAGCTATCTTCCTAGCCCCCTCCTTTTTGATTTTGAGACAGGGTCTTACTAAGTTGCTGAGACTGGCCTCCAACATGTGATCCTCCTGCCTCAGTCTTCTGAGTAGCTGGGATTACAGTTGTGCATCACCACATCCAGCTATAACTTTTTTAAAGAGAATATTTGGTATAGGTTCATTCATTACATTTGGTTATATCTCTTCAGTCACTTTTAAGCAAAAACAGTGTACTTTTTTTTTTTTTTTGGCTGGGCAGAGAGTGCTGAGGATTGAATCTACCCCTTCACACATGTTGGGAAAGTGCTCTACCACTGATGTACACCCCAGCCCTTTTCATTTTTTATTTTGAGGCAGGATCTTGCTAAGTTGTCCAGCCTGGCCCCAAACATGCCATCCTCCTCCCTCAGCCTCCTGAATAGCTGGGATTACAAGTGTGCACCACCTTGCTCAGCTAGTATGTTCACTTTATTTATTTTATTTATTTATGTGGTGCTGATGATTGAAACCGAGTGCTTCACACATGCTAGGCAAGTGCTCTACCACTGAGCTACACCCCCAGCCGCATATGTTCACTTTAAAGATGCTGATCTCTGTGGGAAGCCATCCTTATTAGCAGAATCGGACTAGGTTGAACCATGGGACACAGATGTCTGGTTTTTAGGAACTGCTGGGAAGCATGTGGCACTGTGTGAGAGTGGTTCCCTGTCTCCTTCTGGAATTTTCCCCCTAAGAGGATGACTCCTCTAACTCCACCCTATCCTGTCCATCACAGAAGAAGCTCTTCCTGGTCTTGCCCCCTTTACCTGTGTATTATAAATAAAAGAGAGTTGGGCGAGTTGTTGTTTTTGTAAGAGGCCAGAGCTGGTATGGTCAGACCTGTCATGCCCCCTCTCATTTAAAAAGAGTATTGGCTTTTGTGTGTTTATTGAGTAGGTAAGTTTTTTGGGTAATAGATAGAAAAACCACCAACATCCTGCTCTGGCAGTTAACCCTTTTTTCCTTTTCTCATCCATGCAAGACATGGCAGAGAGGCCCCCCATGGATCTCTTTCTTTTTTTCATTTTGGTTCTTTTTAGTTATATAAGATGTTAACTTTTTTTTTTTTTTACCATGCTGGGGATTGAACCGGGCCTTGTGCACTCTACCAACTGAGCTATATCCCCGGTCCCCAGATGTTAACCTTTTAAAGAGACCTCTTGCTATCATCTCATAGACCCCTTACCTCTGGACTGTTACATAGGAAAGAAACAAACTCTTGTATTTAGGAGACTGTTTTGATGTGCTTTTGTTACCAATTTAGCTTAATTAACAAATTACATTGATGTGACTATGAAAAATGCATAATTTTGTATCTTATAGATGACATCTTGTCAGGTTCCCCAGGAAACATGTGTATGCTAAATTAAAAATGACCTACAGGGCTGGGAAGTGTAGCTCAGTGGTAGAGCACTTGCCTAGCATGTGCAAGGCTGTGGGTTCAATCCTCAGCACCACAAACAACAGAAAATCAATCAATCAATTAATCAAATGACCTACATATCTACCAACTGATAGAACAGTAGACAGATTTTAATTTCTAAAATCTTTTCTAGCCATAAGCTAATTTATAGGAAGCTAAGAAAGAAACCAACCATTTAAATCATTAAAAAAAAACACAATAAAAATTATTTGGGAGAAGCCAGGCACTATGGTACATGCTTGTAATCCCAGCGGCTCCGAGGATCACAAGTTCAAAGCCAGCCTCAGTGAAAGAGAGGCACTAAGCAACTCAGGGAGACCCTGCCTCTAAATAAAATACAAAATAGGGCTTGGGATGTGGCTCAGTGGTCGAGTGCCCCTGAGTTCAATCCTCGGTACCAAAAAAAATTATTTGGGGAAGCTGGGGGTGTATCTCAGTGGTAGGGTACTTTTCTACCATGTGCAAGGCCCTAGCACCACACACACAAAAATCTTTTCATCCCATGTCTGTACATATTTACTCTGAATTTTCTTCTCCTTCCCCCGACCCTGCCTTCTCCTCTCTTATTTTTGTGGTCCTGGGGATTGAACCAGGGGCATTCTACCACTGAGCTGTATCCCTACTCCTTTTCATTTTTTATTTCAAGACAGGGGCTCCCTAAGTTGTCTAGGCTGGCCTCCCATTTGCAGTCATTTATCTCAGCCTCTGAGTTGTTGAGACTTGGGCATGCATACCACACCTGGCAGTAACTTTGAATTTCGAGGTCATGATAAATGTACTTCTCCTAATACAGGGAATATCCAAAAGATAGTAATCATCGTTACTCAACATCCCATCTCTTCAAATTCAAATGCAAATTTTTTATTATATGGAGTTTTGATCTTCATGTGTGCATCAAAATGCAAAGCATGAGCTCAGAATATTTTATTTATGGAGTCAATGAGACAGTGAGGGGCCATCATGGTGGGATGAAAGGGTGGGACAATGAAATAAACTCCTGGGGACAATAACCAATAATCCTTTGTAGCATGGCATGTTGCTTCTCTACCTTGGTGCTCTTTTCAACAAGACCTGTCATGAGACCCTGCTCAAACCACAGAACCAGAAATGTTTGCATAACATGAAGTTGTTACCAGGGAAACACTTAAATAAGCCCTCCAGCTTCACTTGTTCTTAGTCAACTTAAAAATCACTAGTTTTGAAAGTCACACAGTTGGGTGATACATTATTCTCCCACTGGCTTTGCTGTAGATATCACCTCTGATTTGTGGGTTATGATGATAATGGTTGCCTAGGTTACTTTTCAGGGATGTGAAGGACATTTTTGCTGAAAATACTGGCTCTTCACTTGGCCTGCAGATATCTGATGGGTGACTGGAATGGGATGAAAAGGCTTGGCATCTTTGTTGTCATATTATGTCCATCCCCTTTGCTGCCTTGCCTTTTGGATCAGATCATACTCAGCTCTGCATGTAGGCATGTTGATTGCCCACTGGATTTGGTGTGTTTCTTCTTCCCCACCCTTGTGCTTTTTAGCATATATAGCAGCCCAAGCACACAAAGTCCTTCACCTTATCATAAACCCAGATCAAGCCCCAAGGTCGGAATGTTTGTACAGGACAACGGCAGCAGTTGCAAGAGGAACTCAGCAGTTCCTGGATGTGACTACCCAGTGGTCTGTGCCTCACATAAGAAACATCTTTCAGAGGCTGAGGTGGTGGCTCAGTGGTAGAGCGCTTGCCTGGCATGTGTGAACCACTGGGTTCCATTCTCAGGACCACATAAAAATAAATAAATAAAATAAAGATATTGTGTCCACCTACAACTACAAAAATATTAAAAGAAGCCTCTTTTGGAACTGTGCCCCTGATCAGTGGGAAATGACCTGACTTTAGCTACTCCAGGAAGTCAATAAAAAGCTCATATCTCCCTTTTTTGGTCCTGGTCCTCAGATCAATGCTGTGTTCCTTCAACTTAAGTCCCAATGATCCCCTTTGGCTGAAGCCCCAATTAAAGCCTTGGCTGTGTGGGCTTCCAAAATTTGGCTTGGTTGTTTTTCCATCACTGAGTCAGAAGATCCCATCTCTGGTGACACTATGACCCTATTTAGGAGTACTTTTGTTTTTCTTGCCACCTGCTTAGTGCTTGTAGAAAGACAACCCATATCTTCAATCTTCTGCTCATTCTTGCTTCATTAATGATGTTTTTCTTTATTTGTTTATTTATTTATTTATTTAATTTTGGGGGCAGTATTGTGGATTGAACTCAGGGACACTGGACTACCGAGCCACATCCCCTGCCCTATTTTGTATTTTATTTAGAGACAGGGTCACACTGAGTTGCTTAGCATCTCGCTTTTGCTGAGGCTGTTTTTGAACTTGCAATCATCCTACCTCAGCCTCCTGAGCTGTTGGGATAAAAGGCATGCGCCACCATGCCCAGCAGAATAATGTTTTTAAACTTTTGCCCATTTTAGGTAAACAATATGTCTATAAAATATGTCTCTGGCACAAAGGCAGTGGGAGACCTCTGAAGAGTGCTGGGCCCTATTATTGAACTAGGGCCTCCACATCAATCTCCACTATCATTTACATGACAGTCAATGACTAGTTAAGATCAGGGTGATGTGGTATTTATTTTAAAGTTTATCAAAATAAAACAGGAACAGGGTCAAAAATCAAATTTTCTTGGAGAGGAGGAATTAATTTTGTCAAAATGGTCATACTACCAAAAGTAATCTACAAAGTCAATGCAATCCTCATCAAGACACCAATGACTTTTTTCACAGAACTAGAAAAAAGTCCTAAAATTCATGTGGAAGAATAAAAGATCCAGAAGAGTTAAAGCAATTTTGAGCAATAAAAGCAATCCTGGAGGCATCAAAATTCCTTACTTAAAATTATACTACAGAGCTACAACAACAAAAACTTTAAGGTACTGGCATAAAACTGACACATAGACCAATAGAATAGACCCAGCGAAGCAGAGACAAACCCACACAGGTCCAGTCAGTTGATCATTGACAAAGGTGCCAAAAATATATGTTGGAGAAATGACAGCCTTTTAAACAAATGGTGCTGTGAAAATTTGGATATCTATATGTAGAAGAATGCAACTAAATCTCTAACTCCCTGCAGAAAAGTCAAGTAAAGTGGACTAAAGACCTAGGATTCAGACCAGAAATTTTATAACTGCTAGAAAAAAACAGAGACTCAACACTCCATCATACAGGTTCAGTCAACCACTTCTTCAACAAGACCCCTAAAGCTCAGGAATTTAAAAGAAAAATAATTAATAAATGGGATGGCATCAAATTAAAAAGCTTCTGTACAGGAAAGAAAATAATTAAGAATATGAAGAGCACTGGGCACAGTAATGCATGCCTGTAATCTAAGCAACTCTGGAGGCTGAAGCGGGCAGATCACAAGTTCGAAGCCAGCCTCAGTAACTTCATGAGGACCTAAGCAACTTAGCAAAACCCTGTCTCAAAATTAAAAAAAAAAAGTTGACTGCAGTGGCACATGCCTGTAATCCCAGCAACTCAGGAGGCTGAGGCAGAAGGATTGCAAGTTCAAAGCCAGCCTCAGCAAAAGCAAGGCACTAAGCAACTCAGGGAGACCCTGTCTCTAAATAAAATACAAAATAGGGCTGGGGATGTGGCTCAGTGGTGGAGTGCCCCTGAGTTCAATCCCCAGTACTCCCCAAAAAATAAATCAATAAAGAAGGGCTGAGGATGTAACTCAATGGTAAAGCATCCCTGGGTTAAATTCCCAGTGCCCCCCACTAAAAATTGTGAAGACAGAACCTACAGAATGGGAGAAAATCTTTGCTCACTACTCTTCTGACAGAGGATTAATATCTAGAATAAATAAAGAACTCAAAAAACTTAACACCAAAGAAAAAAATAACCCAATCAATAAATAGGCAAATGAACTAAATAGACATTTATTCTAAAGAAATTCAAATTACTAACAAATATATGAAAATATGTTCAACACCTTTAGCAATCAGGGACATGCAAATCAAAACTACTCTGAGATTTCATCTCACTCCTGTTAGAATGACAATGATCAAGAATGCCAATAATAAACTGGGCATGGTTGTACTCACCTGTAATTCCAGTTACTCAAGAGCTGAGACAGGAGCATTGCAACTTCAGTGCCAGCCTTGACAAATTGGTGAGACCCTGTCTCAAAATAAAAAGGCTGGAGATGTAGCTTAGTGGTAGAGTGCCACTGGGTTCAATCTCCAATATGAGAGGGAGGGAGGGAGGGAGAGAGAGAGAGAGAGAGAGAGAGAGAGAGAGAGAGAGAGAGAGAGAGAGAGAGAGAATACAAATAAATGCTGGTGAGGGTGCTGGGGAAACAGTAACAATTAGAGTACTGTTGGTGGATTGTAAATGAATACAACCACTATGGATTTCAGTATGGACGTTCCTTAAAATACTAGGAATGGAACCACTATATAATCCAGCTATTCTACTCCTCAGTATTTATCCAGAAGGATTGAAGTCATCATATTGTAGTGATACATGCACACCCGTGTTTATAGCAGCACAATTCACAATAGCCAAAGTGTGGAACCAGCCTGGGTGTCTGTCAGTGGATGAATGGATAAAGAAAATGTGGTATATATATATGTAGTGGAGTTTTATTCAGCCATAAAGGAGAATGAAATTATGTCATTTGCAGGAAAATGGATGGAACTAGAGACCATTATATTAAGTGAAATAATGTAGAATCATCAAGTCAAGGGTTGTATGTTTTCTCTCATATGTGAAAGCTAGAGAGAAGAAAGGAAAGAAAGAAGACTTCATGAAAATAGAAGACAGAGCAGTAGACTAGAAAAAGGAATCTGGGGAGGGAAAGATCAAATTGTGAGTCGTGCATGTATGAATATATCAAAATGAATCCTATTATAATGTAAAACTATAATGCACCAATAAAAAGTAAATATTGCCCACCTTTAGAATAAATTTAACCAAATATAACCTAAGCCTTGTTTGAGTTTCAATTTGGCTAAACCAAATATAAAAATAAAATTATAATAGGACTGGGGTTGTGGTTCCGTGATAGAATGCTTGCCTAGCATGTGTGAGGCACTGGGTTTGAGTCTCAGCACTACATATACTAAAAATATATATATTTTAAAAATTATGATATATTGGGAGATAACACTAAATGGACAATCAATAATATTAAGTAATTACTGCTAATTGTTGTGTGGTATAGTATTTTATTTGAATTTTTTTCCTTTTTTTTGTAGTACTGGGAATTGAACCCAGAGGCAATTTACCATGGAGTTACTTCCCCAGTCCTTTCTATTTTTTATTCTGAGACAGGGTATCACTAAGTTTTTGAGATAGGCCTTGAACTTCATCTGGTTACATCCTTATTTTTAACAGTCCAATTTGTTTTATTCAACAGTCCAAATTGTATATACACACACACAACAGAAACTAAACAAATTTATCTTCCTTTCTTTCTGTGTGGTACTGAGAATGGAACCCAGGGCACTCTACCTCTGAACTACATCCCCAACTCTTTTATTTATTTATTTTTGTGGTGCTGGGTATTTGAACTCAGGGCCTTGTGCTTTCGAGGTAAGCACTCTACCAGCTTAACTATATCCCCAACCCCATCCCCAGATCTTTTAAATTTATTTTGAAACAGGGCCTCACTGACTTGCCTTGGCTAGCCTGCAATCCTCCTACCTCAGCCTCCCTAGTAGCTGGAATTCAGTCATGTGCCATTGCATCTGGTCAGAATTATTTTCTAAAACTGAGATAGGAATCTGGGGATACAGAAAAGGAAACATACACTGAGTCTCAAAAGAGAAGTCCTGTGATGGACTGACAGATCTGACTCCATGAGAATGTTACAGGCCAGACTCTAAGGGAAATGACTAAACAGACTCCATTTTGCTCTGAGACTCCATGTTATGTAGGAAATAAACTTCTCCCATGGGAACACCCCATCTCTGTACCTATCATCAGTTACTTCGCGTGACATGTTTAATAATATACAATGGCAACTCCTATGTAGTAACCAATGTACCATGTGAACAGTAATTGTGTGGATGTTAGCAACTATTCTTTAGTTTGTACCTAGGTAAGGGTCAGTTTGACCTACTTTCCCCTCTGTTGATGATCTCATGATGTTAGTTTGTAATTCTGAATCATAGCCACAGACACTTATGATTGATGTGAGTTTTGGTATGAGAACCCCTACAACCCTGTGATTGGGGCTGTTCTCCCAATAGCCATTTTTTTGGGCATTGTGTGAGACAGTCAGCCGGCCGGCTTAATAAAGACTCTCAAATTTGGACTTCTCAGTGGTGATCGGTCTGTTCCTAAGTTGTGCTGTCACCGTCCATTGGGACATAAAGACACATACACCTCAGATTGTCATGAAGGAGCTTTTTTAAAATTCGGATAACACCCTCTATATATAAGCAGTCTCATGCATAAGCAATTTCGATTAGATATGTCCACCCAATCCTGTTAAAGGTCGAGCAATCATGAGCTCAAGCATACATGTAGCCAATTGTAACAGCTTCCTGTTTTTCTCCAGGCATACCAAGCACGCCCTTTGGCTCCCTGCCAGCCCGCATCTCCCCCTGTTTGTTTATAAAAAGACCATGCCTGTCTTAGGTTGTCCATGACAGAGCAACATCCTTACCCATCATTGGAAAATGAAGCTTATATCTTCATAGCTCTTCACGAATCTTACCCGTCTCTGACCACCGTCTAGCATAGCCAAACGTGGGGGGAGGTTCCCACATAACCTGCTAAGTCGTAGGAGCCATTTGGGAAGGGTGCTAAGTCAGGAGAAAAGGGTACAGTAGGTAACCCTAATGTGGAATTAGTGGTAAGAATAGGAGGATATAGATAGGAAGAGTTAGTAAGGGGCAAAGGGCAAGGCCACGCTTTTACTATCCCCCATAGGTAACGCACGGCTCCTCCATTAACATGGTGAGGGATCATCAACAACAGCAGTTGGAGGAACTTCCACATCTTCTTGTTGTTCTTGGTTTTCTATTGAGGAAGCCTTGACCAATCTTTCAGGCACCCAAATTGGCGATTGTGCGTCCTGCGGGAAAACACAAACAGACCCTCGGGTCCAGATTAACACCGGAACCGGGCCTTTTCATTGTCCCGATAGAATGTCCTTCCAGAGCACTTGAGGTAGATGTTTTTTATTAGGCTCTGAATGACGGTCAGCAGCCGATCGGCCCTCAGAATCGAGATTTAAAAAATTTAAGATGAACAAGGCAACAGATAATTTGTCTTTTGGGGATCTGTATGATGCCCCTATTCCCCCTTTTTGTTTATAAAGCATATTTTTAAGCGTTAAATGGGCACGCTCAACAATGCTTTGTCCAGTAGGATTATAGGGAATTCCTGTGACATGTTGAATACCAAAGGTGGAACAAAGTTGTTTAAAGGCCTGAGACGTATATCCAGGACCATTATCTGTTTTAATTTGTTTGGGAACCCCCAGGATGGATAAAGAGTGTAAACAGTGTATTATTACATCTTTGGTTTTTTCTCCAGCATGAGCAGAGGCCATAATAAATCCTGAAAAGGTATCTATTGACACATGGATGAATTGTAGTTTTCCAAATTCTGAAAAATGAGTTACATCCATTTGCCAAATATGATTGGGCTGAAGCCCTTTTGGATTTATTCCTAACGAGGGGTTAGGAATAAGTGTAGCACATTTAGCACAAGACTTGACTATGTCCCGAGCTGTTGCCTTAGTAATCTGATAGCGTAAACATAGAGTAGAAGCATTTACATGAAATTTGGAATGAAAAGTTTTTGCATTTTCAAGTGCATCAAAGATATGTGGGTCTCTGGTGGCCATGTCTGTTAAATCATTGTGTAAACTTAGAGCACCTGGAAGGCCAGTATGAGCCCGAACATGCCCAATAAAAAAAGGACTTTTTCTATCCCAAATAAGTTTTTGAAAAGATTGTAAATACTTAGTGATGGTGGAAGTGAGGGAGAGCAGACCAGTTAATTCTAAATTTTGAATAGCATTAACAAAATGTATTTGCTATCAGAGAATAGGTTAAAGGGCTCGTGGTGGGTTCTGAATACTTCTATAGCTACTAATGGTTCTGTTTGTTGTGCAGATAGAGTATTAAACAGCAATGTTTCTGTAACATTATTAACAGTAATAGCACCCGTACTATTTTTTGATCCATCAGTAAATATAAGGGTAGCTCCTATAATAGGTTCTTTTCAGGTGACTTTGGGGAAAATTATAGGATGTTGACTCCAAAATTGGAGAAGAGGATCAGATAGCAAGTGATTGTTAAACACAGAAGTACTAGTAAAGACTATAGCCCATGAATTTGAATTATTAATAAGATATTGTATCTGATCAGTAGTATAAGGAGTAGTTATTGTTGAGGGATGTGACCCAAAGGTGGAAAGGGATATTTTTAACACCCTAAGGATGAATTCTGCCATAGATTCAGCAAACAAGGATAAGACATTGTTAGGGGCATAATTCATGTGAACCCATAGAATAGGACTCTTTTGCCAAAACACTCCTGTGGGTAACTTATTTGTGACCAAGACAATGAATGATAAAGGCTTAGCTAGGTCAATATGATCAAGATGAACCTTTTCCATAGCTGTTTCAACAAGCTTGAGAGCTGTTCAAGCCTTAGGGGTAAGCACCCGCTTAGAAAGGGGGTCAGAATCACCTTTAAGAGTGTCAAACAGGGGGCCCAAACTTGAGGTAGTAAGTGAAGGTAAGGTCTAATCCAGTTAATTTCACCTAATAGCTTTTGAAAGTCATTCAAAGTCTTAAGTTGGTCTACTCGAATACTAATTTTTGTGGGTTTAACCATAGTTGCATTTATGATAGATCCCAGGAAGTTTTTGGTGTCTGTCATTTGTGTCTTATCAATGGCAATATGTAAGCCCCACCTTTTAAGTGACTTTATTAAGGAACTATAACAATTTTCCAAGACAGTTTTTTCTTTATGAGCTAACAAAATATCATCCATATAATGATAGATTAAAAGTTGAGAGTTTGCTAGGCATATGGGTTCAATGGCCTTGCCTACATATATTTGACACATAGTGGGGCTATTAGCCATGCCTTGTGGGAGAACTATTCATTCATATCTTTTATTAGGAGAACTGTTATTAAGTAAGGGCGCAGTAAATGCGAACCTTTTGGTGTCTGAGGGATGTAACGGAATGGAAAAGAAGCAATCTTTTATGTCAATTACAATGGAGGGCCAATTAACTGGGATAGTCGATAAAGTAGGTAATCCTAATTGAATAGGTCCCATGGGCTCCATTATAGAATTTACTGCTCTTAGGTCATGCAATAGCCTCCATTTTCCTGATTTCTTTTTTATTATGAATATTGGTGTGTTGAAAGGAGAGGTGGATGGTTTGATGTGTCCGGCCTCTAGTTGTTCTTTAACCAATTGCTGGGCCGCTTCTAATTTGTCTTTTGAGAGGGGCCACTGAGGGACCCAGACAGGTTTATCAGATTTCCATGTTATTTTAATTGCTTCAGTGGCCCCTAATGAAAATCCAATCCCTTTTTATCTTGTTTTGGAGTAACTAAAATGGGTGAAGTAGGTCCTTGACTATTTTTCCCAAGACCTTTTCCCCTTATGTGTCCTTGGGCTAACATCATTTGATTAGCTTTTAGATTACTGTATGGGATCTCGGATGTGAGATGTAAATCCATCTGTTCCATGATATCTCTCCCCCACAAGTTTACCGGGAGATGTTCAAGGACGTAAGGTTGGACGGTACCACTATGACCTTCTTCATCCTTCCATTTTAATATGGCTGCGCTTTTGTTAGGATTGGAAGCTACACCCAATCCCCTTAAAGTCTAGTCTGCCTGTTGAAGTGGCCAGGCTTTGGGCCATTCTGTAATTTTGATAATACTTTTGTCAGCCCCAGTATCTAATAAGCCCTCAAAACTTTTGCCTTCTATCACTAACTTTGTCATAGGTCTATCTTTTAAATCCAATGTTAACATGACCATATTTTGGCCAGTAGAACCTAATCCTTTATTTCCCCTAATAATATTCTTTGATGGATATTGATCATGGCAGCTGGGTAAGACCAATAATTGTGCTATGTGATCACCCTGAGCTATTATTGCTACACCTCTTGGTGAAGAAGCAAGAATTTTTATTTCTCCTGCAAAATCAGGGTCTATAACTCCAGGGACAATATTTAATCCTTTTAAAGCAGAAGAACTCCTCCCCAGAACTAGTCCCATTGTTCCTTTAGATAATGGGCTGACAACCAAAGTTGGTATTGGTTGTACTCCCATCTCTGGAGTTAATACTGCTCTGGCGGAGGCACAGAGGTCCAATCCTGTGCTTCCTCTTGTTTGTCTAGTTGGGGAGTCAAGGGGTAATGGGTCCGAAGTATGGAATGGATAGCCCCGTATATTTGTGGGCCCCGAGGCCGGGGGCCCTGATTCCCGTTTTTTGGAGGTAAAGGGTTACCATCTTTGTCTCTAGTTGATTTACAGTCACTTGCCCAGTGTTTCCCTTTTTTACACTGGGGACATAATTTTGGCACAGGACCCTGGGGGCAGTCCTTTTTTATGTGTCCATATTGTTTACACTGATAACACTGCTGGCCTGGGCGGGAGTTGGCATTGCCTCTAAGACCCTGTGCAAGCGCTGCAGCCATCACCTGACCTTGAATAAAAGCCTCATTAATATCCCTACAAGCCTTTAAATAGGCCCCAAGGTCTTTGTTTTTCCAAGGTCTTATTGCTTCTTTACAATGAACCCTATGCCACTTGCATATGAGCTGTTTGACTAAAGGCATAGCCTGGTCTACATCTCCAAATATATGTCCTGCTGTTTGAATCAATCTGTCTACAAAATCGGCATAGGGTTCATTGTTGCCTTGAATAACCTTAGATAACTGTCCTTGAAGATCGCCAGCACCTGAAAGTGTTTTCCAAGCTTTAGTGGCAACAGCACTAATTTGTTGATACACACTGGGGTGGAAATTAATCTGATTACCTTGCCCTTCATATGGTCCTTGGCCTGTCAGCATGTCTAGATTCCATTGAGGATTGCCCGCAACTGCATTACGTCAGGCAGTATCAGAACATAACTCCTGGTTGGCCACCTTCCACATGAGATACTGTCCCCCAGATAAACATGCTTTTGCTAAATTACCCCAATCAGTCAGTAAGATTTTGACTTGCAACTTTCTCTAATAAAGAAATGGTAAATGCAGCTTGTACTCCATAGGACATAACTGCCTCTTTTAATTGTTTCACTAATTTTATATCTAATATTTGATGATATCTCTGGTTGTTTTGATTTTCAAATACCAGGAATATTGGGAACACTGATCGAGATTCTACATCAGCCCACTGTCTGGGGGCTGCCCCTGTGCAGCAAGTACATGCGCCCCTACAACTTGGAAAAGAGTGGTGACCTGGATTATACGCCGGAGGGCGTGGCACGGTAGGGGCTAAATGCCACTGAGGGAACTTCTTTTCTAGCTCTTTCTCAGATAGTTCCTGTTCTTCAGATCACATCCCTGTTCTGAGTCTGAATATCTACTTTCTCTTTCAGAAGCTCGACCTGATTGTTCTTCTTTTACAGTTTCTAATATCTCTTCCCCTTCTCTTAGCTGTTCTTGAAATTTTGGTTTTTTTTTTAATTTCTTTTTTTTATTTTAATTTTTTATTGTAAACAAATGGGATACATGTTTTTTCTCTGTTTGTACATGGAGTAAAGGCATACCATTTGTGTAATCATAAAATTACATACGGTAATGTTGGTTGATTCATTCTGTTATTTTTCCCTTCCCCCACCCCTCCCATCCCTCTTTTCCCTCTATACAGTCCTTCCTTCCCCCATTCTTGCCCCCCCTCCCGAACCCTAACTCTAACCCTAACACTAACCCCTCCCACCCCCCATTATGTGTCATCATCCACTTATCAGTGAGATCATTTGTCCTTTGGTTTTTTGAAATTGGCTTATCTCACTTAGCATGATATTCTCCAATTTCATCCATTTGCCTGCAAATGCTATAATTTTATCATTCTTTATGGCTGAGTAATATTCCATTATATATATATATATATATATATATATATATATATATATATATATATATATATATATACCACAGTTTCTTTATCCATTCATCAATTGAAGGGCATCTAGGTTGGTTCCACAATCTGGCTATTGTGAACTGAGCAGCTATGAACAATGATGTGGCTGTATCTCTGTAATATGCTGATTTTAAGTCCTTTGGGTATAGGCCAAGGAGTGGGATAGCTGGGTCAAATGGTGGTTCCATTCCAAGTTTTCTAAGGAGTCTCCACACTGCTTTCCAGAGTGGCTGCACTAATTTGCAGCCCCACCAGCAATGTATGAGTGTACCTTTCTCCCCACATCCTCGCCAACACCTGTTGTTGCTTGTATTCTTGATAATTGCCATTCTAATTGGGGTGAGATGAAATCTTAGGGTGGTTTTGATTTGCATTTCTTTTATTACTAGAGATGTTGAACATTTTTCCATATGTTTGTTGATTGCTTGTAGATCTTCTTCTGTGAAGTGTCTGTTCATTTCCTTAGCCCATTTGTCAATTGGGTTATTTGCATTCTTGGTGTAGAGTTTTTTGAGTTCTTTATAGATTCTGGAGATTAGTGTTCTATCTAAAGTATGATTGGCAAAAATTTTCTCCCACTCTGTAGGCTCTTTCTTCGCATTGCCGATAGTTTCCTCTGCTGAGAGAAAGCTTTTTAGTTTGAATCTATCCCAGTTATTGATTCTTGCTTTTATTTCTTGTGCTATGGGAGTCCTGTTGAGGAAGTCTGGTCCTAAGCCGACATGTTGAAGCTCTGGACCTACGTTTTCTTCTATAAGATGCACGGTCTCTGGTCTGATTCTGATGTCCTTAATCCATTTTGAGTTTAGTTTCGTGCATGGTGAGAGATATGGGTTTAGTTTCATTCTGTTGCATATGGTTTTCCAGTTTTCCCAGCACCATTTGTTGAAGAGGCTATCTTTTCTCCATTGCATATTTTTGGTACCTTTGTCTAGTATGAGAAAATTGTATTTATTTGGGTTTGTGTCCATGTCCTCTATTCTGTACCATTGATCTACCTGTCTATTTTGGTACCAATACCATACTGTTTTTGTTACCATTGCTTTGTAGTAGAGTTGAAGATCTGGTATTGCGATACCCCCTGCTTCACTCTTTCTACTGAGGATTGCTTTAGCTAGTCTGGGTTTCTTATTCTTCCAGATGAATTTCATAATTGCTTGCTCTATTTCTGTAAGGTATGTCATTGGGATTTTAATTGGAATTGCATTGAATCTGTATAGCACTTTTGGTAGTATGGCCATTTTGACAATATTAATTCTTCCTATCCAAGAACATGGGAGATCTTTCCATCTTCTATGGTTTTCTTTAATTTCTTTCTTTAGTGTTCTGTAGTTCTCATTGTAGAGGTCTTTTACCTCTTTTGTGAGATTGATTCCCAAGTATTTTATTTTTTTTCGAAGCTATTGTGAATGGGGTAGTTTTCCTAATTTCTCTTTCTGAAGATTCATCACTTATGTATAAAAATGCATTAGATTTATGAGCATTGATCTTATATCCCGCTACTTTACTGAATTCACTTATGAGTTCTAAAAGTTTTCTGGTGGAATTTCCTGGTTCCTCTAAGTATATAATCATATCATCAGCAAATAGGGATAGTTTGAGTTCTTCTTTTCCTATTCGTATCCCTTTAATTTCTTTAGTCTGTCTAATTGCTCTGGCTAGAGTTTTAAGGACAATATTGAATAAAAGTGGTGAAAGAGGGCATCCCTGCCTTGTTCCAGTTTTTAGGGGGAATGCTTTCAGTTTTTCACCATTTAGAATGATATTAGCCATGGGCTTAGCATACATGGCCTTTACAATGTTAAGGAATGTTCCCACTATCCCTATTTTTTCTAGTGTTTTGAGCATGAAGGGGTGCTGTATTTTATTAAATGCTTTTTCTGCATCTATTGAAATAATCATGTGATTCTTGACTTTAAGCCTATTGATATGGTGAATTACATTTATTGATTTCCTGATGTTGAACCAACCTTGCATCCCTGGGATGAAACCCACTTGATCATGGTGCACTATCTTTTTAATATGTTTTTGTATGCGATTTGCTAAAATTTTGTTGAGAATTTTTGCATTGATGTTCATTAAGGATATTGGTCTGAAATTTTCTTTCTTCCATGTGTCTCTGTCTGGTTTAGGTATCAGGGTGATATTGGCTTCATAGAATGAGTTTGGGAGGGTTCCCTCCTTTTCTATTTCATGGAATACTTTGAGAAGTACTGGAATGAACTCTTCTTTAAAGGTTTTGTAGAACTCGGCTGAGAACCCATCTGGTCCTGGACTTTTCTTTGTTGGTAGGCTTTTGATGACTTCTTCTATTTCATTACTTGAAATTGGTCTATTTAAATTGTGTATGTCCTCCTCGTTCAGTTTAGGCAATTCATATGTCTCTAGAAACCTGTTGATGTCTTTGAAATTTTCTATTTTGTTGGAGTATAGATTTTCAAAATAGCTTCTAATTATGTTTTGTATTTCAATCATGTCTGTTGTGATATTTCCTTGTTCATTCTGAATTTTAGTGATTTGGGTTTTCTCTCATCTTCTCTTTGTTAGTGTGGCTAAAGGTTTATCAATTTTGTTTATTTTTTCGAAGAACCAACTATTTATTTTGTCAATTTTTTGTATTGTTTCTTTTGTTTCAATTTCGTTGATTTCAGCTCTGAGTTTAACTATTTCCTGTCTTCTACTACTTTTGGTGTTGGTCTGTTTTTCTTTTTCTAGTATAGTATTAGGTCGTTTATTTGTTGAGTTTTACTTCTTTTATTAAATGCGCTCCATGAAATAAATTTTCCTCTAAGTACTGCTTTCATAGTGTCCCAGAGATTTTGATATGATGTTTCTTTGTTCTCATTGACCTCTAGGAATTTTTAAATTTCCTTCCTAATATCTTCTGTTATCCATTCATCATATAATAGCATATTATATCTCCAGGTGTTAGAGTAGTTTGTTTTTACTTTTTTTTTTTTTTTTTTTTTCCGGTACTGGGGATTGAACTCAGGACCTTGTGCTTACAAGGCAAGCACTCTACCAACTGAGCTACCTCCCCAGCCCCCTTGTTTTTACTCTTTCATTTATTTCTAATTTCAATCCATTATGATCTGATAGAATACAAGGTAGTGTCTCTATCTTTTTGTATTTGCTAACATTAGCTTTGTGGCATAATATATGGTCTATTTTAGAGAAGGATCCATGTGCTGCTGAGAAGAAAGTGTATTCGCTCTTGGTTGTATGGTATATTCTATAAATATTCGTTAAGTCTAAATTATTGATTGTGTTATTGAGATCTATGGTTTCTTTGTTCAATTTTTGTTTGGAAGATTTGTCCAGTGGTGAGAGAGGCGTGTTAAAATCACCTAGTATTATTGTGTTGTGGTCTATTTGGTTTCTGAAATTGAGAAGGATTTGTTTGACATACATGGATGAGCCACCGTTTGGGGCATAGATATTTATGATTGTTATGTCTTGCTGATTTATGCTTCCCTTAAGCAGTATGAAATGTCCTTCTTTATCCCTTCTGACTAACATTGGCTTGAAGTCCACATTATCTGAAATGAGGATGGATACCCCAGCTTTTTTGCTGAGTCCATGTGCATGGTACGTTTTTCCCCATCCTTTCACCTTTTGTCTATGGGTATCTCTTTCTATGAGATGAGTCTCTTGCAGGCAACATATTGTTGGATTTTTCTTTTTAATCCAATCTGCCAGTCTATGTCTTTTGATTGATGAGTTCAGGCCATTAACATTCAGGGTTATTATTGAGATATGATTTGTATTCCCGGTCATTTGGCACATTTTATTTATTTATTTATTTATTTATTTTTGGCATCACTTGGTTCCTCCTTTATTTGACAGTTCCTTTAGGATAATTCCTCCCTTTGCTGATTTACTTCTTTGTTTTTCATCTCTTACTCATGGAATATTTTGCTGAGAATGTTCTGTAATGCTGGCTTTCTTCTTGTAAATTCTTTTAGCTTTTGTTTATCATGGAAGGATTTTATTTCATTGTCAAATTTGAAGGTAAGTTTTGCTAGGTATAAGATTCTTGGTTGGCATCCATTGTCTTTCAGGGCTTGAAAAATGTTGTTCCAGGCCCTTCTAGCTTTTAGGGTCTGGACTGAAAAATCTGGTGATATCCGTCTTGGTTTCCCCCTGAATGTAATTTGGTTCTTTTCTCTCACAGCCTTTAAAATTGTGTCTTTATTTTGTATGTTAGGTATTTTCATTATAATGTGCCTTGGTGTGGGTCTGTTGTAATTTTGTGTATTTGGAGTCCTATAAGCCTCTTGAACTTGGTTTTCCATTTCATTCTTCAGATTTGGGAAATTTTCTGATATTATTTCATTGAATAGATTGTTCATTCCTTTGGTTTGTTTCTCTAAGTCTTCCTCAATCCCAATAATTCTCAAATTTGGCCTTTTCATGATATCCCAAAGTTCTTGGAGATTCTGTTCATGATTTCTTACCATCTTCTCTGTTTGGTCAACTTTGTTTTCAAGGTTAAATATTTTGTCTTCAGTATCTGAGGTTCTGTCTTCCAGGTGTTCTATCCTATTGGTTGTGCTTTCTATGGAGCTCTTAATTTGGTTTATTTTTTCCTTTATTTCAAGGATTTCTGATTGTTTTTTTTCAATATCTCTAACTCTTTATTGAAATGATCTTTTGCTTCCTGTATTTGCTCTTTTAACTGTCGATTGGTGCGGTCATTTAATGCCTGCATTTGGTCTTTCATCTCATCATTCAATGCCTGCATTTGCTCTTTCATCTCATCATTTGTTTCCCTGATCATTTTAATTATGTAAATTCTGAACTCCCTTTCTGTCCTTTCTTCTGCCATGCTGTCATTGGATTTTATTGATGTAACATCTAGATTTGTTTGGGGCATTTTCTTCCCTTGTTTTCTCATATTGTTCAGGTATCAGTGGACTGCTGAGATATTGCAGATTTCCTCTATTGACTTATAAGGTCCTTGAAGATTTCTAGTATATCCCCTCTTATCCTTCAGTAGCCTGAAGTCTTGGAGGAAGTTGATAATGCGGTGCTCCACAAGGAAGCTGCCTCTCTCGGGTTGGTGGCCTTCAGGTGGGGTATATTCCCTGCTAGTGGGCAGAGGTGCCTCCACTTGTTGACCAATGGTCATCCAAAGGGGAACTAGGCTGCAGGCTGAGGCAAGGCCTGTTTGTGCCTGTGTCTCTGGTTTTACCGTCCTTGTGGGAATACCTCACCCGGCAGGGAAGACTCACCCGGTGGGGAGGTCTTGCTGATCAGTTCCCCTCCTAGAGGTTCCCCTCGATTCACAACTACCACCTGGGCTGGGCTGCCTTCCTCTGCAACGTTCCCAGGGGCCCGGACCTACCTCCTGGGCCTAGGAGCCTCACACTTCGCAGACGAGTCTCCTTAGGCTGCCTCTCCTCAGAGAAGCTGCCCGCAGTCCTGGAAACTTTGCTCTGCCCCTCAGCTTGTCTCTGTGTAGCTCTTCCACCAAGAAGCCGCCTAGGTCCTGGGACCCTGCTCTGCACCTAATTGCCTGGCTATGCAGCCCCTCCTCTGAGCTGCCACCTGGAGCCCCGTACAGTCGCTCTGAGTCCCAGCGACTGTGTTCTGTTGTGGTTGCTAGGAGTCCAAGCAACTCACTGTGCACCTCCTCCTCCCAACAACCGCCCGTAGCCCTGGTGCAGTCACTCCAAGTCCAAGTGACCCACTGTGCTCCTCCTCCTCCTCCGGGCAGCCCCCTGGGTGTTCAGGAGCGGTTGCTCTGAGTCCAAGTGACCCGCCGCACACCTCCTCCTCTGGGCAGCTGCCCGGAGCTCTGGTGCAGCCGCTCAGAGACTAAGCGACCCTCTGCGCTCCTCCTCCTCCTCTGGGCAGCCCCCCCTCGGTGTTCAGGAGTGGTCGCTCTGAGTCTGAAGAACTCACCGCGCACCTCCGCCTCCAGGCAGCTGCCCGTAGCCCTGTTGCAGTCACTCCGAGTCAAGCAACACGCTGTGCTCCTCCTGCTCCTCCGGGCAGCCCCCCCAGTGTTCAGGAGTGGTCGCTCTGAGTCCAAACAGCTCGCCACACAGCTCCTCCTCTGGGCAGCCGCCCGGAGCCCCAGTGGTTGCTCCGAGTCCCAGCGCTGTGCTGAGCCGCCTCCTCTACGATGATTCCAGTTGTCCGAGTTCACTGCTCCAGCGGGGGGAGGGCTGTCTCATTGGGCAACTCTACTTCACAAAGTTCCCTGCGTTCTGGGGCTACCGCCCCATCCGGGACGCCTCCCCAACGGGAGAGACTCACCCGGAGGCTTTGAGTTGGTCCCAAGTCTCTCACTATCTCCTCTTCTTGAATCCTGAGTCCTGGAGCAACATGAAATGCAGCACCCTCTAGTCCACCATCTTGAAAACCCCTGAAATTTTGGTTTTTTGGAAGTCAGACAGAAACGAATTAATGTCCATATAGGCAAAGTACCAAGAGGGAGAGGCATTTTTTCATTTTGTTTATGGAGGTCCTTTCCCAAACACTCCCACTGAGGGACAGTAAGGAGCCCTTCTTCTAAGAACAAAGACAGGCTTCTTCTATAGTTTTAAGGAATGTCTGTGCAGTTTTAGACTTTAACAGAGTTCCATTTTCTCTTAACAATGCCTTAAGAGAGCCTTCCATACGAATCCATGAAATTTCCGATCCCATGGCTATAATATGGCCTCTCTGATCACCACCACAACAACAAACAGAAACCAAACAAGAAAAAGTAACAAAAATATTAACACAACTAACACCTTACACACATTCATTTACTACAGGACGTCCTTTGCTGTCTCTTGGGACAGCCTTCTGTTAAGTTCCCTCACTAGGGGAGCCTTCCATTAGTACCTTAAGACCACTGTTTCCTCGAATAGGGAAACCTGCTAGTTGACTGCTAGTTGACTGAGCTAGTGAAAAATTTTCTCCTTTATTACTTACCTGAGCGCTCACCGTTCCCCGTACGGGCCACCAAATGTCGCCGTCCAGCGGGACATAAAGACGTGTACACCTCAGATTGTCATGAAGGAGCTTTTTTTTTTTAATTCGGATAACACCCTCTATATATAAGCAGTCTCATGCAAAAGCAATTTCGATCAGATATGTCCACCCAATCCTGTTAAAGGTCAAGCAATCACGTGCTCAAGCATACATTTAGCCAATTGTAATAGCTTCCTGTTTTTCTCCAGGCATACCAAGCACGCCCTTTGGCTCCCTGCCAGCCCACATTGAGCCCCATAACAGTGCCCATGAACCGTTAGAATGTAGGAAATATTCATGAACCTTTTTTTTTCTGTTACTGGTTATTGAACCCAGAGGCCTCTACCACTGAGGCATACCCTCAGTCTTTTTTATTTTATTCTGGGATAGGTTCTTGCTGTGTTGCCCACACTGATCTCAAACTTGAGATCCTCCTGCCTTAGCTTCCTGAGTCTCTAAGATTACAGGACTGTGCCACTGTGCCTGGCACACATGAATCTTTGAAATGCAAAACAACTTCACCCATGTTCTTGGTCCATGCCCTTAACCCATGTCTTTGCCTACAAAAAGTAAGCTGGTAAAATGGCAATACTTAAGCATTAGAAAAACTAGTGTGAAATTGTGTAATTCCACCCTGACTCCAACTCTAGTGCAGGCCCTAGCTACTATCCCTCTGTATGTTAACACTGCTGACCAAATGGTTTTTTCTCTCTCTGGAGATGGCTAGCATTTTCCCTTGAATCAATCTCAATTTCTCTCTCTCTCTCTTCCCATACCCATTTTTGTGGGATTGGAAATTGAACCTAGGGATGCTTTACCTCTGAGCTATATCCCCAGCCCCTGCTTTTTTTAAATTTGGAGATAAGTTCTTGCTAAATTGCCCAGGCTGGCCTTAAATTTGTAATTCTCCTGCCTTAGCCTCTTGCGTTGCTGGGATTGCAGTGCAGGCATGGGCCAGAGCACCCAGTTTAAATGTGTATTTCATACTTTACCTGAAAAAAATCTCTTCCTTGAGATAAACTGCATTCTCCCTTGAATATATACCTGCTTTCTGGAATAAATCTGCCTGTGTCTCTGGAGTATTGAAATTCTTTTCTATCCTGTACTCAAAGTTCCCCCACTTGTCCGAGTCAGTTCCTCTCTTCAGGACAAAACCACAAGGAAGCTGATTAGAAAAAATCTTGCAGAAAAATTTTAAGAATTATTATAACTTTTTGTGGGGATACCCAGGATTGAATTCAGGGTTGCTTAACCACTGAGCCTTTCTGTATTTTTATTTAGAGACAGAGTCTTGCTAAATCCTTGCTAAGTTTCTGAGGCTGGTCTTGAACTCCTGTCTCAGCCTCCCAAATGCTGGGATTACAGGTGTGTACCAGTTGGCTAAAAAATGATTATAACATAATAGCAAAATGTGAAGAGATTCACAAAGATTGAAAGGATAAGAGACAATCAAGAACAAGTTGGGTACAACCAGAGAAGTGAAAAGTTATACCCCATTTGTGTACAATGAATCAAAAATTAAATAAATAAAAAGGAACCAGTTAGGCAGGGCTGGAGTTGTAGGTCAGTGGTAGAGTGCTTGCCTAGCATGTGTGAGCCACTGGGTTTGATCCTCAGAACCACATAAAAATAAATAAAGATTGAAAGATATTGTGTCCAACTACAACTAAAAAATATTTTTTAAAAAAAGAACCAGTTTGGTAATGGGAGAGTTCTTTGTTCTAGGTTTTCAAATATTTTTATTTTGATGTATGTATGTATGTATTTTTCCTGCTAGGAATGGAATGCAGGGCCTCATGTATACTAGGCAAGGGCTCTGCCACTGAGATATACCCCTACCTCAGGTTATTATATTTTAACATAAGAAGGCCCAGGGTTACTTGGAATTCTTGTGAACAATTCTTTTAAAATCTTTAAATTTCTCCTGAATTCTAGGCCCTCATTCATTCATTCTTTCTTCCTATCTATTTTTTTTTGGTACTAGGGATTAAACCCAGTGGTGCTTAACTACTGAGCCACATCCCCAGTATCCCCAGTCCCTTTTTATATTTTATTTAGAGGCAGGGTCTTGCTAATTTGCTTAGAGCCTTGCTAAATTGCTGAGGCTGGCTTTGAACTCTGGATCCTCCTGCCTCAGCTTCCTGAGCCTCTGGGATTACAGGTGTGCACCATCAAGTCCGACTTCAGCCCACTTTCTAAAATGCCTTTAGCTTAAATGCATTTTGTATTTTACTCTACTCTTCAGATCTAATAATATTCCCAACCAAAATTCATCATCTTCTATCCCAAGTTAACTTTTCATCTGATGACATTCAGTAGTCTTTCTTTTTCCCCCCGGATACTGGGGATTGAACCCAAGGGAATTTAACCACCACATCTCCAGCCCTTTTTATTTTTATTATGAGACATGATCTTGCTAAGTTGCTGAGGGTCTTTCTAAGTTTCTCATGCTGGCCTCCAACTTGTAATCCTCCTGCCTCAGCCTCCTGAGTTGCTGGATTATAGACCTGTGCCACCACACCCAGCTCAGGAGTCAATTAAGTCAAGGGACAAGATGTTGAAGCAATGAAAATAACTTTGTTTGAAAAGCTGACTGATCCAGAAGATGAATGACAGTCATTACAAGTCTAACTTCACAATAGCTAAGCTATGGAACCAACCTAGTTGTCCTTCAATGGATGAATGGATAAGGAAAAATGTAGTATGTATATGCAATGGAATGTTACTCAACCATAAAGAAGAATAAAATTATGGCATTTGCAGGTAAATGGATGGAAATGGAGATTATGCTGAGTGAAATAAGCCAATCCCAAAATCCAAAGGCCAAATGTTCTCTCTGATATGTGGATACTAACAACAAAGGAGGGAAGAATAGAAATACATTGGATTAGACAAAGGGGAATGAAGGGAAAGGAGGGAAGATAGGAATAGGAAAGACAGTAGAATGAATGGGACATAACTTTCCTGTGTTCATATATGAATACACGACCAGTGAAACTCCACATCGTGAACAACCACAAGAATGGGAAGTTATATTCCATGTATGTATGACATGTCAAAATATACTCTACTGTCATGTGTATCTAAAAAGAACAAATTTATAAAAAAGAAGTCCATCTTGCTCCTTATAGTCAGTGAGGGGTTCTTAATGGAGAGGTTTAAGGAAGTGGGAACAAAAGAATGCAAATAAAATCAAGAAGATATTTTTGAATGGCAGGCCATAGGTTCCTCTGGTTGACACTACACAGATTTCCCAAGGTTTCTGTAACTTGAATAGCATTTCAGTCAGCTTTGTGTCATTGTGACCAAAATACCTGATAAGAACAACTTAGAGGAGGGAAAGTTTATTTGAGGCTCACGGTTTCAGAGGTCTTAGTCCATAGCCTCAACAACTTATCAAGGCCCTGAGAGTTCATTCTGGGCCCAAGGTGAGGCAGGACATCATGGGCAAAGGGTAGGGCAAAGGAAAACAACTAACCTCATGGTGGCCAGAAAGCAGAGAGAGAAAGAGGGGGTCCACTGGGCAAACATTCTTCACAGCACCTCCCCAGTAATCCACTTGTCCAGCTACATCCCACTGTAGACATACAGCTACCAGCCAGTTCATTCAAACTAGGATGGAATGATTTGGAACAGTTCTCACAATTCAATCATTTCCCCTCTGACTGTTTCTGCATCAACACAGAAAGTTTTGGGGGATACCTTTTATCTTACTTTTAACTAATCATTGTTAATATAGATGACCATCTTAAGCTGTACATTAACAGCCCATAAGCTTCCTGCCACCCGAAGTGCAAGAATATAGGTTGCTTAAAGGCTGTTTGTGTCTTCTCTGTATTCTGTGACATTACTGGTGAGCTACTAAGTTTTTAACAATCCTCTACCTTGCCAGGAGCAGACACACACCTGTAATCTCAGTGACTCAGGAGGCTGAGGCAGGAGGATGTTGAGTTCAAACCAGCCTCGGCAACTTAGTAAGGCCCTAAGCATCTCAGCAAGACCCTGTCTCTGAATAAAATACAAAATCGGACTGGGGATGTGGCTCAGTGATTAAGTGCCCCTGGGTTTAATCCCTGGTACCAAAACAAACAAACAAAAACAAAAACAAAACCCCACAATCCTCTATCTTCTAGGACTAAAAAGTTTTTCAATATGGAGTTAATGTTGCTGCACTAAGACCAGAAGTATAACATAAAGTACAACTATTATTGTTTGTGTTCTTGATAATGGTCATTCTAATTGGAGGAAGATTGCTGGTGGAGTTGCGAATTGGTGTAGCCACTCTGGAAAGCAGTGTGGAGAATCCTCAGAAAATTTGGAATGGACTCACCTTTTGACCCAGTTATCCCACTCCTTGGTTTATACCAAAGGACTTAAAATCAGCATACTACAGTAACACAGCCACATCAATGTTTATAGCAACTCAATTCACAATAACTAGATTGTGGAACCAACCTAGATGCCCTTCAACAGATGAATGGGTAAAGTAACGTGGTATATATACACAATGGAATATTATTCAGCCATAAAGAAGAATAATATTATGGCATTTGCAGATAAATGGATGGAATTGGAGAATATCATGCTAAGTGAAATAAGCCAATCCCAAAAAACCAAAGGCTGAATGTTTTCCCTGATAAGTGGGTGATGATATATAATGGGGGTGGGTATGGAGGGTGAGAGAAGAATGGAGGAACTTTAGATTACATAGAGGGAAATGAGAGGGAGCAGGAAGGAAAGATGGTGGACTGAGACAGACATCATTACCCTATGTACATATATGATTACATGAATGGTGTGAATCTACATCGTGTACAACCATAGAAATGAAATGATGTACCCCATTTGTGTACAATGACTCAAAATGCAATCTGCAAAAATTAAAAAATAATTTAAAAAAAAGTACAGGGAGAGCCAGGCATGATTGGCACATGCCTACAATCTCAGTGACTCAGGGGCTGAGGCCAGCCTCAGCAACTTAGCAAGGCCCTAAGAGACTTAGTGAGACCCTGTCTCTAAATGAAAAATAAAAAATAAAAAAGGGCTGGGCTGGGCTGGGGATATAGCTCCATGATAGAGCATCCAATCTCTGGGTTCAATTTCCAGTACTCCCACCCCCACTTTCCAAAAAAAAGTCTGAGAATGTAGCTCACTGGTAAAGTGCCCTGAGCACCCAAAACAAAACAATATATGAATGATAAAAATCAATGATCAGGACTAGGTTTGTAGCTCAGTGGTAGAGTGTTTGTCTAGCATGTGTGAGGCACTGGATTCAATTCTCAGCACCACATATAAATAAATAAATAAAATAAAGGTCCATCAACAACTAAAAATACATATTTAAAACATCAATGATCATTTTGAGTAAGAACTTTAATACAGTATGAGTGGGTAAGTATTTCTTTTTTCCTTTCCATTCCTTTTTGTTTGTTTGTTTTTCGTTTGTTTTGAGAAGGGATTTCACTAAATTGTCCAGGTTGGCTTGAAATTCCCTATCCTCCTATCTTAGCCTCTGAAGTACCTGGATTTACAGGAGAGAAGCTTGGATTACAAGCATGTACCATAGCACTTGGCTCTGGATATTTCTTTAACATGTTAAAATGTTTATCTGAAACCAATCTCCAGCAACGTATTAATGGTGGACCCACAGAAACCATCTACTAAAGCTAAAGTGAGAAAAAGGATGAGATTGATTCCAGTCAGAATCCGACATGTCCTAAAAGAACTAAACAATGCTAGTTAAGAAATTATAGACAGAAATCAGAGGAGCAAATATTAGAAAGGAAAAAAATGTAACATTTTTTAGATAGGTGCCCCTGCACATACCTATATACTGAATAAACTCCAGCTACTGCACAGATACAAAAATGTGAAAAAGTTAATGTTAAACATCACAAAGAAATTTAGAGTGATACTTCTATAAATTTGGGGAAACGGGAGCCTGGCGGTGTTTTTTTTTTTGTACCAGGGATTGAACCCCGAGGCACTTAACCACTGAACTACACTCCCAGTCCTTTTTTTGTAGTCTATTTAGATACAAGTTCTTGCTGAGGTGCTTAGGACCTCGCTAAGTAACTGAGGCTGGCTTTGAACTCGTGATCCTCCTGTCTCAGCCTCTGGAGTCACTGGGATTACAAGCATGTGCCACCAAGTCTGGCTCATGCTATTCTTTATAAAGGAAGTCAGTCATATTTCATCAGGGCTTATTTTATTTTATTTATTTATTTTTAATCCAGAATGCACTATAAATTTTCTACTATTTCTACTCATGCAGTAAAACAGTGAAAGTAACAACTTTCTATAATATACAACATAGACTTGTTTCTTTTATAAACATGTATTAAGTTTCCTAACTTATGCATTCTACATATGATAATTCCAACTTAGATTTAAGAGTCCTAAAAAGAATTACAACATTTTCTTGCAACTATCGCTTTATGCCTATGAAGGGTAAAGACCACATCTGGACTTGTAATGACCTCCTATCTTAAACCCGTTAGTTATAGTGTCCTCTGAAGAAATTTTCCATAATTCTTAATGACCTGATTCCATTAAAAAATGGTTTCAGCAAATGTGAAAAGAAAATCCTGCTATTTCTTTGTTAATTCATGATATGAGGTTGTGGGGAGAGAAATAATGCATTCCTCTATGGAAAAAAATGGATTTGGAGAAGTGTTCTGATAGGTAAAGTATCAAAAAGTCTAAAAGCAGCCCCCTCACTCAGGGTAACAAAAATGACTTCAATGTGCTGATTTTCTGAACTGCTCAGTAACTCCAAGTGATTTTCCAATTTGGAGGCAAATCACTGGCAATGAGTGTGTCAAATTTAGATCTATCTTGAACAGGGACATTATAGAAATCAAGAACATCTCTGACCCTGCACATCTGGTAAAGCCTAGAGTTAGGCACTGCATGGCCCAAGCCATCAACTAAATGTGCCAAGAGACTGAACTTCATATGACAATCTTCCAGGGAGATATCTTGTCAATTACTAGGGAGGGAAAAATCAAAACCTTCTTTCATATGAGATTCCAAACAACTCTAAAGATCTTCAGGAGGTATGTATGTTCATCTTTGTAAGGGAGGACACACCAGAATAGGTTCTTTTTTTTTCTTTTTTTTCACCTTTTCTACCATCTCAGTCTCCACTGGTTCTTTTCTTTTCTGGATTCAGACCAAAATTCTCTGCAAGTCGTCCCTAAGACTATCCACAGCAAGCCTCTTCTAGCAACGCTAGACACACACAATGCCGCCATTTTTGCTGGGATTATTTTATAATATGGCAAAAGAAGCCAGGAAATAATAAAACTCTGTCAAGGCGATCTGACAGGTACACAATCCCTCAATCCACAAACTGCCATAAATTGGTTTCTTATCCCCTGCACCCACCACTAACTGGAGTTGCCATTCTGGATACAAGCTGGCATCTAGGTGACTAGTAACAAAGCCCCCTTCTACTTTTTATCTGATCCTTTCTTTCACTACTGCCTACTTGCCACCAATGTGCAGCTTCTTTAGCAGCTCAAGTCTCAGTTTACCCTCAGCCATCATGGCCAATGTGGGTTTTGGTTCCTTTGGGAACTGGTGGGCAAACCATCTGCCTGCAATGGTGCCTCCTGTAAACTCACAGCCCACAAATGATGGAGGCAGGAGACAGGAAGCAAACCTTGGATCAGCAGGGTTTGCTTTATTCTATAGTGAGGTCCATTGATTATGCACAGGAGGGCCCATTTTCTGGGTCTGGAGATGGTCTCCCAGGCTTCAGAAGTGAAGAGTTATGGAAAATAATATTCCTGCAAGATAGAACCTGAAGAAAAACGGCTAGAGGTGCAGCTCAGGAAGAGGGAGGGGAAACTAGCCAAGGATTAACCTCCCAGCAGATCCTTTCCTGATAACAGGAAAGGGGCAGATATTGATTGTTGGGCCCTAAACCTTGACTATCCCCCATGACAAATTAGTCCTACCCTATAAAACCAAAATTCCCTCTGTAATCAATGGCCATTTTCACATCTGGAAAATGAGCCCTGATGGTGCCCAAGTCTGCAAATGAATAAATGAATCCGTTGAGGTCTGCATCTGTCCTTTTGCACTTATGAGAAGGAGTCTGGGTTTTGTAGTTTCATTGGAGACTGTGGACATGCAGTTTAGACAGTCGGGGGCTAGTTGTACAGGTTAGAACTTTAACTTAGGAGGGTAATTGTAAAAAGGTTGAAACTCATTATTATCTGGGGAGATAGGAGTCCAGATCCCAAGGGAGGAGTACTCAAATCTTGTCTATTGCTTTTCTTTCTTTGGGATACATTGTTTCCCAGAGTTTCAATATTTGCTGTGCCTCCATTTAGGGTTAATTTGCAATGGGGGAAGGTCAAAGTCCAGGGCCCAGCAGTTCAGTATTTGCCTCCTTCCTTCAAGATGCACTGGGGTTGGGAAGAAGTTAATGTTTGCTTTTGGTGGAGATGCTGAGGATGAACCTGGGAAGGGATAAAACTTTGCTTTTTTCCCTCAGGGCCCATTATTAGGAAAGAGGTTTTATATTTGACCAATTTCCCCTCCCTCCTCCTGAGCTACACTGTCCCTCTGTTTTTCTTGGGGAGCTGTCTTATAGA
This sequence comes from Sciurus carolinensis, assembly GCF_902686445.1. NCBI lineage: Eukaryota > Metazoa > Chordata > Mammalia > Rodentia > Sciuridae > Sciurus > Sciurus carolinensis. The sequence goes on from NC_062232.1 coordinate 39,285,774, forward strand.
AATATTATTTTCCATAATCCTTCACCTCCTACAGCCATTTCTCCTGGGGGGTGAGGCCAAGAGTGTAGGTGGCATTCCTGCCTGAAGATGGGACAATGATATTGAGGTGGCAAAACCAGACCTGGTTGTGAAATGGAATTACAAAAACTTTATGGTAAGAGTCCAGTGCCTGGGGAAGGGGTCAGTTCCCCTCGCTCTCTTAGCCTTTCTCCAGGAAGCCTGGTTAACCATGGGCCACTACCTTTTGCATTGTCAATAACTGCCCTAAGAGTCTCACTACTCCCTCCTGAAACATAATAGATGTCTGTGAACACAGCTGTTTTTCCTTATCTGTTCTGTGAGCATCCTTTATGTTAGAGACCCTGCACAGGCCTTCAGCTGCATAGATTAGGAATTTCTTAAAAAAGAGGAAAAAGCCCCAATGATAGGATGGGTCTAAGATGACGTTAAATAACCTATAAATATGGTGAGAAGCTGTGGATCAGGGCTCATAATTTTGGAGTGCTAATCTCCTCTGGGCCTGCTGGCATAAAATAAAGTTTGGTTTCTCTTACTTTCCAAGTACCCTCTTGTCATTTCTCAACAGTATGGTTGTTGGAATTGCATCCCACAATGTGAAGTTTGGGCTACTCTCTTCCTGCTCACATAGAGTTATAACGGACATATAAAATTAAATATATATATGATATTTGTAAAATTTTTAATTTTTTTCTTTTAGGGTAGTGGGGATTGAACCCAGGAGTGCTTTAGTGCTTTACCACTGAGTTACATCCCCAGTACATTCTTTTTATTTTTAATTTAAGACAGGGTCTGGTTCTGGTTAAATTGCTGAGGCTGGCTTCAAACTTGCAATCCTCCTGCAATCCAGAGTTGCTGGGATTATAGGAGTGTGCCCCTGTAGAGGCTTAAAATTGTTTTTATGAAAATTGTTCAAACTTGCTATGGTTATATGCTGGTTCATTATACTTTTTATTGCCTTTTATCCATGTGTTTAAGTTTTCATAATGAAAACAAAACAACAGAAATATTATGGGCTTGGGGGTGCAGCTTAGTGGTAGAGCACTTATCTTGGTATATGTGAGGCCCTAGGTTCCATCCCCAGTGAAGCAAGAACAAAGGTCAGGCAGTTAGTGTAGATAGATGAATCTGGTCAGGTCAGGAAGATGGAAGCTGGTTCAAAGGGGAATGGACTATTAGTACCTTCAGGATACATCCCCCTCACTCATGACCAAAGTCACCTGCTTCTGGGGTATTGGAATGTTAATATCTTCAGGACACTTCCTCCTCCCCTAACCATAACCAAAAAAGTCACCCGCCTCAGAGGGAGATTGTCCATCCGAGCAGGGAATTATTAATGAGTATTCTCTGGGCTGCTCCCCTGAATTGCCCCTTTTCATTGAATGGGCTGGATAAAGAGAGGGGACATGAGAAGTAAGAAACCTGGAAATTATAAAAAGGACAAGATTCACCCCCTCCCATGGACACCCAGCTCTAGGCCCGCTTCTCTGCAGAGAAGTCTGTGTTACTATTCTTTAAATAAAACTTGTTTTCTACCCTTGCCTCGGCGTTTCAGGGGTGGTCAATCCAGGGAAGGGGAACTCATAGTCACTGGTAACCTGTGGTAACACCAGCACCAAAAAATAAAAATAAATAATAAAATAAACAAGTAAATAAAACATTCTTCTAAGAATTGTGATAATACACATGCCTCTTCTTTTTTTTATGGGGGTGCTAGGGATTGAATTCAGAGGTGCATTAATACTGAGCTACATCCCCAGTCATTTTTTTTAAAGATTTGAAACAGAGTCTAGCTAAGCTGCTTAGGATCTCAATAAGTTGCTGAGGCTGGCCTTAAATCCTCCTGCCTCAGTCTCCCGAGTTACTGGTATTACAGGCTTATGTCCCTGCAACCAGCTTCTTTTTGCTTTTTAAATTTAACTTTTTTTCTGTGCATTTTTTCCTTTACATTTTTTATTTTTACTCCATCTCCAGGCACCACTCCCTTAAAACATTGTGCCTCTTATGTCTAGAGATATATAGAAGTGTATGTAATCTGCAGCTGATAATATGTGTACATGGGGTGAACTGACCACTGTTCACCATTATGCAAATCCTCTATGAGCACTAAATGCCTGCATTTTAGGATTTAAAAAGATGACTATAAAAATTGAATATATACTATATATAGCTAAATAGAAAATATTAATTTTATTAAATGCATTAAATTTTATTAGATGCACATTCATACTTTGTTTATAACAAATATATTTGTTACACAAATACATGTAAAACTACAAATATCCAAAGTCCTCTTATATATCTGCATTTATTTATTTATTTTCATACCTGGGATTGAACCCAGGGGTGCTTAACTGCTGAGCCACATCCCCAGCCCTTTTTATTTTGAGACAGGGTCTCACTAAGTTGCTTAGGGTCTCCCTAATTTGCTGAGGCTGGCCTGGAACTTGTGATCCTCCTGCCTCAGTGTCTCAAGCCGCTGGGATTATAAACTTGCACCACCAGACCTGGCAGCATATATTTAGAAAGAGCCATGTAGATAGACTTACATGCAATTTACTACATACTTAGATAAAAACATAAATTCATTCATGCACATATCTCCATAGACGTAAATATACTGTAACAGTGGCCTCCTTTGTGCTTTGAAAATAACCCTTGCTGCTCTGCCACCACAATTTATTCTTAAAATGGACGTCTTTCTTTCTCTTCCTAACTTCCTGTTCCACAGTAATCTCTTCCCCTTCCTAATCTCAGGGAAAACAGAATTACCTTTCTTCCCCATCCTAGGCAGATTTATCCGTCCTTGAGTACACACCCACCATAGGAACAAAGTAATCCAGACTTTGGGGATTGTACCAGAAGATCTCAGAAATGACTCTCTCTAAAAATAATAACTGAATTACAACTCAGACAGATAACATGTGGAATGTAGCCTTAGAGTCACCTCTTAAAAGCCCCCTGTTCCTGCTGATGGGCAGAATCACAGCCTCTGGGACTGGAGTTCCCTGTGTTTCTCCTTTGCTAGCAAAGTAATAACCTTCTTTCTCTTTTTCTCAAAACTGTATCCTCATTATTGGATTGGCATTGGGGACAAAGACTGAGCTTTCAGCAACAACGCTATCAATTTGCCTTTATGTAGTGTTGACCTTGTATCTTTGTGTATCTGAGCATACAGTCATCTTTTAGCATCCAAAGGAATTGGTTCCAGGCTTCCCTGCAGATTCCCAAATACACTGAAGCTGAAGTCCATAAAGAAGTAGGATTTGCACAGAACCTACTGGCATCCTCCCATAGCTTTTATATCATCATAGATTACCTACACTGTCCAATGTAATGCAAATGCTATGCAAATAATTGCTATGCTATATTGTTTAAATAATAATAAGAAAAAAGTCTGTGCATAAGACAGATGAAAAAAATTTTTTGTGGTGCTGGGGACTGAACCCAGGTCCTTGTGCATGCTAGGCAAGCATTCTATGACTGAAGTATACCTCAGCCCCCAGATGAAATTTTTTTTTATTGTAAACAAATGGGATACATGTTGTTTCTCTGTTTGTACATGGCGTAAAGGCATACCATTTGTGTAATCATAAATTTACATAGGGTAATGCTGTTTGATTCATTCGGTTATTTTTTCCCTTCCCCCCATCCCTCCCACCCCTCTTTTCCCTCTATACAGTCCTTCCTTCCTCCATTCTTGTCCCCCTCCCTAACCCTAACTCTAACCCTAACACTAACCCCTCCCACCCCCCATTATGTGTCATCATCCACTTATTAGTGATATCATTCGTCCATTGGTTTTTTGAGATTGGCTTATCTCACTTAGCATGATATTCTCCAGTTTCATCCATTTGCCTGCAAATGCCATAATTTTATCATTCTTTATGGCTGAGTAATATTCCATTGTATATATATACACCACAGTTTCTTTATCCATTCATCAATTGAAGGACATCTAGGTTGGTTCCACAATCTGGCTATTGTGAACTGAGCAGCTATGAACATTGATGTGGCTGTATCTCTGTAATATGCTGATTTTAAGTCCTTTGGGTATAGGCCAAGGAGTGGGATAGCTGGGTCAAATGGTGGTTCCATTCCAAGTTTTCTAAGGAGTCTCCACACTGCTTTCCAGAGTGGCTGCACTAATTTGCAGCCCCACCAGCAATGTATGAGTGTACCTTTCTCCCCACATCCTCGCCAACACCTGTTGTTGCTTGTATTCTTGATAATCGCCATTCTAATTGGGGTGAGATGGAATCTTAGGGTGGTTTTGATTTGCATTTCTCTTATTACTAGAGATGTTGAACATTTTTCCATATGTTTGTTGATTGCTTGTAGATCTTCTTCTGTGAAGTGTCTATTCATTTCCTTAGCCCATTTGTCGATTGGATTATTTGCATTCTTGGTGTAGAGTTTTTTGAGTTCTTTATAGATCCTGGAGATTAGCGCTCTATCTGAAGTATGATTGGCAAAGATTTTCTCCCACTCTGTAGGCTCTTTCTTCGTATTGCTGATAGTTTCCTTTGCTGAGAGAAAGCTTTTTAGTTTGAATCTATCCCAGTTATTAATTCTTGCTTTTATTTCTTGTGCTATGGGAGTCCTGTTGAGGAAGTCTGGTCCTAAGCCGACATGTTGAAGCTCTGGACCTACTTTTTCTTCTATAAGATGCAAGGTCTCTGGTCTGATTCCGAGATCCTTAATCCATTTTGAGTTTAGTTTCGTGCATGGTGAGAGATATGGGTTTAGTTTCATTCTGTTGCATATGGATTTCCAGTTTTCCCAGCACCATTTGTTGAAGAGGCTATCTTTTCTCCATTGCATATTTTTGGACCCTTTGTCTAGTATGAGAAAATTGTATTTATTTGGGTTTGTGTCCGTGTCCTCTATTCTGTACCATTGATCCACCTTTCTGTTTTGGTACCAATACCATGCCGGTTTTGTTACTATTGCTTTGTAGTAGAGTTGAAGATCTGGTATTGCGATACCCCCTGCTTCACTCTTTCTGCCAAGGATTGCTTTAGCTATTCTGGGTTTTTTATTCTTCCAGATGAATTTCATAATTGCTTGCTCTATTTCTGTAAGGTACATCATTGGGATTTTAATTGGAATTGCATTGAATCTGTATAGCACTTTTGGTAGTATGGCCATTTTGACAATATTAATTCTTCCTATCCAAGAACATGGGAGATCTTTCCATCTTCTAAGGTTTTCTTGAATTTCTTTCTTTAGTGTTCTGTAGTTCTCATTGTAGAGGTCTTTCACCTCTTTTGTGAGATTGATTCCCAAGTATTTTATTTTTTTCGAAGCTATTGTGAATGGGGTAGTTTTCCTGATTTCTCTTTCCTGATTTCTCTGATTTCTCTTTCTGAAGATTCATCACTTATGTATAAAAATGCATTAGATTTATGTGCATTGATCTTATATCCCGCTACTTTACTGAATTCACTTATGAGTTCTAAAAGTTTTCTGGTGGAATTTCCTGGTTCCTCTAAGTATATAATCATATCATCAGCAAATAGGGATAGTTTGAGTTCTTCTTTTCCTATTCGTATCCCTTTAATTTCTTTGGTCTGTCTAATTACTCTGGCTAGAGTTTCAAGGACGATGTTGAATAGAAGTAGTGAAAGAGGGCATCCCTGCCTTGTTCCAGTATTTAGAGGGAATGCTCCAGATGAAATTTTTACTAAATGTGTTTGACTATGTTTGGTTGAATCCACAGATGCAAAATCTGCAGATATGGAGATCATATAGATTTATGTGAATGTTTGTGTATGAATATTTATCTGTCTCCTATTGTTGTGTAACAGATTACCCCAAACCATGATGGAAGAGAAGGAGCTTTTCTCTGTTGTACCAAATAGGAACCACCTGAAATGTCACCCCTCAACCTAGAAGCCACCCAAGGACAAAGCTATGTTCTCCATCCTACAATGACACTGAGGTACCAGAAATGAGTAAAGTCCATGATACCACAGAAGTTTGATGGGAGTATGTGGGGTGAATGCTGTGTAGTCTCTGAGGACAGTGGTGGGGGTGAGGTCTGTGGGATCAATGATAGTGTAGGTAGTGTAAAGAATGCATTCTTGGGGCTGGGTTGTGGCTCAGTGGTAGAGCACTTGCCTTGCATATGTGAGGCACTGGGTTTGATCCTCAGCACCACATAAAAATAAATAAATGAATGAATAAATAAATAAATAAAAGAGTATTGTGTTAAAAAAATGTGTTCTGTAGGGTAAAAAACAGGGTATCTGGGCCAAGTAGTTAGGTCTCTGGGGTGAGTGAGGGGGTATGGAGTGAGTAAAGGGGAGGTTTGCCTAGGGAATAATGGGGACATATGGGTGAATGATGGAGTATGTATACAGTTAGTGATGGGGGTTCTAATGTGTGTAAGGGCACTCCTGCGATTGAGTAATGGAGGGGCCATAGGTGAGTGGATAATGGATCTGGAGTATGAGCTGTGTTTGGTGTGTGTGGTCAGTGATAAGGTTATTCGTGGCTGTGATTACTGCCTGTAGGGTATGACAGGAGTCTTTGGGAAAAATGAAGGCATAATTATGTGGTGAGGGATGAGCTTTCTGGACAGTGTGTGGTGGTTGATGGGGGTCTACATTCTGTAATAGAATGTCTCTCTATCTCCTTTTAATTTTCTTCGCTGATTTCTGTTTTTCATTTTTTTAATAAGTCCTGTTTACATATTAATCTTTTTTCGAGAAATTATTAGAGATTGTTACCTGTTAAATACCTGCTTTCTAATGTTTATCAACCTTGTTCTCAGTTAAGTGATACGTATTTTCAAATTTCTATGTCTGGTTGGGCATGGTTGGTGCTCAGCTGTAATTCTAGAGACTTGGGAGACTGAGGCAGGAGGATTGCAAGTTCAAGGCCAGTCTCAGCAACTTAGTGAGACCTGATCTCAAAAGAAAAATAAAAAGCACTGGGAATGTAGATCAGTGGTAAAGTACCTCTGGGTTCAATCCCCAGTATGGAAAAAAATTAAAATTTTATGTCTGTATCTGTGATTAGATTGATGCAATTTTTTTTTTTAGCTTGAAGACATTTTATTAAACATTTTTTGGTGTTGCTTCCTACCTTTTAAGAATGAAAAATGCATTTCAATAAAACGAATATATACTGAAGCCATTTTCTTTGTGTGAAGAAATATAAATGAGATGTGCATTAATATTTAAAAGCAAAGCACTTTGCCACAACTTCAAATATGTCAAGAGCACAACAAATTCTAAACACACTAAGATCACATAGCTCTTTCAATATTCTTGGGAATGGTGATTTGCCTGCCTGTAGCTTAGGATCTGCTTCCATGCTTGTTTCTTGAGCTTCTTCTACCTCTGAGAGCTTTTTGTCATTTTCCAATGTTTGCTGAAGTTCATGAATGGTACTAAGAAGAACATGAAACTGTTTCCGTCTCAATTCCAGCTTATCTTCAACACTTTCTTTAATATGTGAAAGATGCTCTAATTCTTTTCCAAGAGCCTCTAATTCTTTTAATGTCTCATGCCTGTCTGGATGATGCTGAATCGCTTTTGCCAAAGCATCATATTCTTGGCAATTTTTTCATATTTGTTTTGCTTGAAGAATCTTCTTTTTGCACTCAGCAATTTTTTTCATGAGCTCCAGCAATGCTACATTATATTTCTTTGTAAATTTTTTCATAATTTTCCATTTCTCTGAGATTCATGTCATATACCAACAAAGTTTTGCCCATTGAAAATTCACATTGAGACAGTGTACTCAGCATACGTTGGTACTGGCTATATCCTTCTTCTTGGGATCCAGCGTTGTACCACTTAATGAAACTTTTCACTAGCAAATTAATTCTTTGATCATCTCCAGCACCATCTCCATCAATGAGGAGACACTTACGTATCACTTCATCGTCAGTCACGACTCCTATGGCATGCCTAGATTGATGCAATTTTGTCACATTTGTAAATTTGTTTAATCACCACCACAATCAGAATACTAAGGATCTCCTTCATGCTTCCCTTCCCTTATAGTCCACCCCGCACAATGCCACTTCAGTCCCGAATTCACAGCAACATTTAATTTGCTTTCCATCTCCACAATTTTGCAATTTGAGAATGTCATAGAATCATACATCATATAACTTTTTGAGATTGAATATTTTTAAAAAGCATTCCATCCAAGTTGTGTGTACCAAGAATTTGTTCCCTTTTATAGATAAGCATCATTCCATAGTATGGCTATACCAGTTTGCTTCACAATGCACCTCTTGATGGATATCTAGGCCAATTCCAGTGTTTGGATGTTAAAAGTGCAGCTGCTATGAACATTTGTGAACACGTTTTGTGTTAACATACATTTTCATTTTCATTCCTCTCAGATAAATACCCAAGAATGCAATCACTGCAATACATGTTTAGTTTTCTTTCTTTCTTACTTTCTTCTTTTTTCTTTCTTTCCCTATTTTTATGTACCAGGGAATGAACCCAGGAGTGCTTAACTACTGAGACACATCCCCAACCCTTTTTATTTTTATTTTGATACAGGTCTCACTAAGTTGCTTAGGGCCTCGATAAGTTGCTGAGGCTGACTTTGAACTCCAGATCCTCCTGCCTCAGCCTCCCAAGTCTCTGAGATTACAGGAGTGTGTCACCACACCCAGCTGCATGTTTAGTTTTATAAGACATGGTCAAACTATTTTCCAGAGTGTCTGTGCCATGGGTTAGGGTACAGCTGAGTGGAGGAGCCCTTGCCTAGCATGCTGGAGTCACTGGGTTTAATCCCCAGCACTGAAAACAAAACAAAACCCAGAATTGGCAGAATAGGTATGCCATTTTACATTCCTACTAGCAATGTAAGAATGATTAAGTTTCTTCCTATCCTTGACAGCATTTGGTGTTTTCGCATTATTTCATTTCAGTCATTGTGATATGTGGAGACTGTGATCTAAACTTGTATTTGGCTAATGATAGTGAACATCAGTTCATGTACATATCTGCCATCTGTATATATTATCCTCTTTGGGGAAATGTCTCTTCATAACTTCTGCCCATTTTCTAATTGGATTATTTTTATACTCTCAAGTTTTGAAGTTCCTTATATATTCTAGAAATAAGTCCTTTGTGAAATATATGTAGTTTGCCAGTATTTCTTCCAAATCTGTAATTTGTCTTTTTATCTTCTATTCAAATGAGATTTCACAGAATAAGGGCTTTTATCTTATTTTTATTTATTATTTTTTGAGGGTGCTGGAGATTGAACCCAGGACCTCGTGCATACTAAGTAAGCACTCTATCACTGAGCTGCACCTCCAAATCAGGGTTTGTAAATTTGATGAGGTGCAATTGATCAATTTCTCCTTTTGTAAATCATATTTCTGTGTCAAGTTTAAGGACACTCTATCTAACCCTAAATCCTGATGATTTTTCTATTTTTTTCTAAAAATTTTATAGTTTTACATTTTACATTCTGCATTAACTAACTTATATGTAAGACAAGTCTTAGATTGGGGTTCATTTTCTTTGCCTATGGATGTGGACTCATTCTAGCACTATTTTTTGCAAATGCAATCATTCTACATTGAATTGTTTTTGTGAATTTGCAAAAACAAATTGGTCATATTTGTTGGGGGCCTTTTCTGAGTTCTCCATTCAGCCAGGCATAAGGTGTAGGCCTGTAATTGTGACTACTTGGGAGACTGAGGCAGGAGGATTGCAAGTTCAAAGCCAGCCTCAGCGACTTACTGAGACTCTTGGCAACTTAGTGAGAGCCTGTATCAAAATAAAATATGAAAAGGGCTGGGGATGTGGCTCAGGCACCCTAGGTTCAATTCCCCAGTACTGCAAAAATAAGCAAAATCTCTCTTCTATTCCATTGATTTATGTGTGTATGCATCCACCCATAGCACACTGTAGAAATCCCTTTTGACAGAGCTGGGGTTGTTGCTCAGTGGTAGAGCACTTGCCTAGCATACTCATCTTACTGCCAGTATTCTGCCCTCCCCACAGCATTTTACAACCCAGATTATCAGTCTATGAACATCCCAGTCAGCTATTGGTCCACTCATCAGCCTGTGAACATTCTTGGAGGTCATTGGTCCAGATTGTCAGCCTGGGAACATTCTTGTCAGTCATTGGTCTGTTATTATTAGCCTGCGAAATTTGACTACTTAAGAATAGCTCCATCACCATTCTCTCTCTCTCTCCCTCGGTCTTGCTTTTGCACATACTCTCTTGCTCTCTCTCTCTCTCTCTCTCTCTCTCTCTCTCTCTCTCTCTCACCCTGAGGGCAGACACTCTTCCTGTCTGCTTAATAAAATCTCTTGTGTGAGTTCCCATGTCCAGAGTAGTTTCTGGTTGCTTTCATTAGTGCAGTGACTCTACTGGGCTCTTCTACCACCACTTAGGTGGGTGGAATCCCACCTGATTCCCCAGACCCCCAGACGCTGGTCTCACCTTCCATTCACCTGGATGCTCTCCTCCACATCCACCACCGGCTTCAGATTGGTGAGTTTTCCCCTAGGTTGACTTAAATACTCTTCTGCTGACCTGAGATGCAACTGTTAATCATCCGGCACCTTCGAGGCAGTTGAGGAGTGGGGGTCCCCTCAACCATGACTTTTATAGTTCTGGCTGGCCCCCTTAGTTGATCTTATCTGACAGGTGGGTCCCTGATCTTTATGGTGGAGATTCTTTCAGGTTTGAGGCTCCTCTTCACACTTGCTCTTGAAAATCCTGACATCAGGTCCTTAACTCTCTTGGCTTTTGCCCAGCACACACTGATGGTTGGGTGATGACCCCATCACTGTGCTGCCTTCTCATCTCCAGCTGACTAGTCTATGACCTCGGGATGCCTCGGACACTGAATTGGCTGTATCAGTCTCCACCATGGGATCTGGGTCCTCCATTCCAGTAGATTCACCCCTGGGGTGTCTACTAGACACTCTTAAACCCCTTTTCCTGACCCCTGGCCTAAAACCACCAAAACTTATCCTTTAGATAATCAATTCAAAATGGCCACGTAATAGCATACAACTTCTGTGAGCAAGCGGGCAGATGGAAAGGGATTCCCGATCTTCAAGTTTTCTCTTTCTTGCACACTAAACCTGATCTTTGCTCTTCCTGCAAACCTGAACACCTCCTTTTGGCTTCCTCTCCCTCTCTTAATCCCTCCTCTTCCTCCAACTTCAACTCAGCTAACAAACCACCCCCATACTGGTCTGCTACCACAGAGGCCCCTCCAGCCCCTGCTCCTCTATTTCCTTTGCTCCATTCTGTTTCTGCTTCCATTCCCCTGCCCAGCCTACTCAGTCCTCCTGTCATGAGGTCCTGTGCACATATTTCTAGACCCTCTACTGGAGGTGGCTGGTGTGGAGGGAGTAACCCTAACCAGCCCAACAGCCAGTGGTTTGTTGCAGTAAGGAGTATGATATAGCAGCCCCATTCCCTGAAAGTAGTGAGAGATAATGTTTCATAATTTCTGCATCCAAACCTGACCTGATTACCAACCAGGAAAAAGGGTGAAAAAGTCCTAGGCAATTTCCCCTGCCTAGCCTTGCTGAAGTCTACATTGGAATGTAGACTGCAGCAGGCTCAGTGAGGAACCTACCTGAGATCAGGTGCATTCAGGGTGGTATGGCCGTAGACATGGAACCTACCTGAGACTGAAAAAAGTTTCTGTTTTAAATTTCTCCTGGGCTGCAACACAGAACCCACACACACTCTCTCTTTCTCTCTCCCTCTCACTCCCTCTCCATGCCCTCTCTTTCTCATTCTCTCATGCTATAATTAATGGCCATTATCATTTTTTCTTCTAGGATCCTTGTTTTGTTTTTCTTAAAGGCTATATTTTTTGAGCTCACAATTTTGATCCTACATCCCTAGATTAATGGTTTTTTTGATCAGTTCTATTTTTATTCAACTCGAGTTATTTTTGAACATTTGTTACATTGCAATGGAGATTCACCTATAAAAAGCTACAAGGCCTTTGCTTTCATGTTATGTGTATATCCTATTGTCTGATATCATGTTGTCTGTCTATATATGTGCATCCAAATATAGTGCTCATGAATTAAAATTTAAAAATGGGTCCATATACCTTTAATTCATGTGATTTAAAAAGGGTCATTTAAAATTGGGTAAACAAATGAAGGTGAAATGTTTTTGAAATTACTTACCTCACAAGTCTCCAGGTGGTCAAATTAATAAAATATTAATGTCTATAAAATGTCTAATATCAATTGTTTTTAGGACTTCTCTTCAACAGGAAAGAGATGGCAGATACTGTTCAATACACTTGTCTGATATCTTGGTTTTTAAATTAGATTTGACATGTATGGGATTACTCAAATGTGTTTGTTAGAGACATTTGATTAATTTACAAAGTTAAAATGCTAACTCCTTTAAAATTTTTTTTGTGTTGTAAGTAAAAACAAGGTTACTAAGACTCAAGTCCTAACAGGTATAATTCTATACACAAAGGGACCCAAAAATTTCAATTGTGTTTCAATCACATAACAAAATATTTCATCTTAATTTATCTAAATTCATAAATTTCACAAGAGTTGTTTCAGAATGTGAAAAAAAATAAATGGTTCTAGATACAAAAATATATTTAGTAGAAGGGGAAAAAGATGTTTTTCTTTAGTATTAAGCACCTGGCAAGAAAAGAGCATGTTCCTGTAAAGCAATAAGGCTTACCTGGCTCTTCCCTGAGAATCCAAATGGATGCATTGTGTACAAGTTCATCAAGAATTTAAACCTAAGCTAACTTTAGTATGTTGCTTCAAACATGAGGTCAAACTTAATTCTCCCTTTCTGTCTTTAAAATATAAACCATGTAGAAGTTATCTTTTTCTCTAATTACAGAAAAAAAATTTTTTTTCCAGAATGTAGTTCTTCTGTGAAATCATTACATATTCACTCAAAGACAGTTACTTCGGATTGGGCGGAAGGGAGAAGAAAATGTTTCTGGGTAGGAAAGTCTTTCTGTGATGAAACCCAGGATGGGATCCAAGGTCATTGCCTGCTGGCTGTCCCCTCATGGGGATCTGAGTCACCTTGACCGTGCCCCCTCCTCCCTGGCCAATATCCACCATAGGGTGTTTCTGTTTCTTGCCATTGTTGACCTCCTTGCCCACCACAGAATTCGACTCTGGACAGCCTTCTCTCTACGGGTGGTGAGTCCTCAGAGCTCTTCTATGATGGTCCTGAACTCTCTGTCTCTCTCTGGGTCAGGGTCTCCGTCGGCTTCAGTCACAGACCTGTCAGGGATGGTGACGACCCTCACTGATGGTCTGCTCCTACATGGGAAATCAAAAAGGTTATGGGAATGCCTCTTCCTCTCCTGTTTCCCTTCTCTGGGATTCTGAGAGCTCTTAGCCTTGGACTCTGCCGAATCTAAAATTCTCTGCAACCCCCACCCCCTTGGCTGTCTCCTCAAACACATTCAACCTCTCCATTTGACTCCAGATCTCAAACCTTACAGGGTCATTTTCCATTGCAACACAGTCTAACCCCAATATAAGTTGAACTCCCCTTGGCTGGAAATGGGACTTATACAACTTTTGTCACTGCAGCAGCAAGTGGGTAGAGATGCTCTATGTTCAAACCTTCTCTTTGCTCTCACCCCTCTTTGTGTCAATAAGAGTAGAGTTGGGGATTTATTTATATCATTTAATGTTCTATAACAGGACCTGTTAGAGCCTGATTTGTTTAAAGTTTAATATCCTGAAACATGAAACCATTTTGTCACTTTGCCACGCAAAAGGAAAGTTAAAGTTCTCTCAGCCATTCCTTGATTTATGTTTTGAATGTAATGTCATTGTATAAACTAACATTCACATATCTCAGGAAACAATATATGTAAACTTCTTAAAATGACATTTAAGAAAGAGGCAAAGATCAGTTTCAGGACTAGAACACTTTACCTAAGATTTGTAAAGAACCCTGCCTTACCTGAGATAAGGCTCTGCCTTCCATCCTGCTGCATATCAGAATGGCTCCAAAATAAGCCAGAATTCAGTTTATTTAAAGTTATATTCAAAAGATTGTTTTATATTGTAAAATTACTGTGATCTTAAGCAGGGGATATAATGTATATCTCAGTCAAAATTCAAGATAGCTATTACACGAACTAAATGTTTTACTGTTGCTAATTTCATTTTTTATTTTCCTTGTAAACTCTATAACTGTTGCCTGATTAATGTTTTGCAGAAGTACTACTTCAAGAACAAATGACCTAAATTAATTTGAGATAATAAACCACCACCTATAGGACAGATAAGACAATACAGACCCCAATTAAATAAAAGGGAGTAAATAACTGTAAAGTCATAAACATTAAAGTTAAAGCCCAGTACTCTTACTTTATGCCTGGTGAGACTGGCTTGCTGGATGTTTAAGATCAAACTTAGGGATTGAGATTAAAATACAGGGGCAGAAAAACCCAGTATTTGGTTCTTGCCCTCTGAGTCAGCCTGAACCCAGAGAATGGGAGAGCTTCTCTAAGGAGCTTTGCACGACCTCCTGATCAGGGAGATTGGTGAGACCACTAGAGGATGAGAAGCCAATCAGTTCACCTGTTGCAGAGGAGGGTCATTGAAAAAGGGAGACATCCCTGATGCTTCCAAAGAAAGCCACCTCATCAAGGAGACCCTACCTAGCAAATGGCACTAAAGGAGCTAAGAAGCTGCTCTTGAGTTCTCCATGAGTAACCCCTGTGGGAACTCAGCTGACCCATAACAGCAGATAGGAACAAGGTTGATTTGACCAGTTTGGTCTTGAACACCTAGCAAAAACAGTTATAACCAAAATGCAGTCATAACTGGGTTTAAAAGGAAAGACAATATTTCCATTATTGGAACTTAAGACCTACACTTACGTTAGCCCCAAGAATGAGTAAGATTGCAGGCTAAAAAAGAGATTCTTAGGCAGGAGTCCTGATAACTATCAAGAGAAACTGCCAGAGTCAGAAAGTTTTGGTCATTTTAAGGTCTACAGATCTTTCTAAACAGGACATGCCTGCTAAATTGCCAACAGAAGTTCCTACAAGATCAGATACACACGTTCTGGAGCTGGTGGACACACACACACAAGTTCACCAACTGATTGGTCAACCAATTGCTTCTCTTTCAAGACTACCAACTGCTCCTGACACCCAAAGCTGAGACCTGTGATTCACTATTGAGACCTCCATCTCCAAAACTCTGCTCCCACCCAAAGCCCTCCCTAATCCTCTTTTTTACAGGAATGAGACTGTTTGCCCCTAACCAGCAGGAAGAAACTACAGAAGAAAGACCATCATCCTACCCCTGGTATCAATAAAAACAAAAAGGGAGGAATATTGGCTCAGCTTGCTGCCAATATTCTGTGCCGCTCGTAGCATTTTACAATACAGATTGTCAGTCTGCAAATATCCCTGTTAGTTATTGGTCCATTCGTCAGCCTGTGAACATTCTTGGCAGTCAATGGTTCAGATTGTCAGCCTGTGAACATTCTAGTCAGCCATTGGCCCACTAGTCAGCCTGCAAACATTCTTGGCAATCATTGGTCCAGATTGCCAGCATGGGAACATTCTCGTCAGTCATTGGTCCATTATTATTAGCCTGCGAAATTCGACTACTTAAAAATAGCTCCACCACCATTCTCTCTCTCTGTCTCTGTCTCTCTCTCTCTCTCATTTTCTCTCTCTCTCTCTCTCTCTCTCTCTCTCTCTCTCTCTCTCTCTCTCTCTCTCACCCTGCAGGCAGACACTCTGCCTGTCCACTTAATAAAATCTCTTGCATGAGTTCCCAAGTCCAGAGTGGTTTCTGGGTGCTTTCAAGCACCACATAAAAAATAAGTAAATAAAATAAAGTAGAAAAATAAACAAATAAAATAAAAGTATTGGATTCATCTACAACAACAAAAAATCCCTTCTGCCCATTCAGGCAGCTCAGCACGGACAAATGGAAGCCCTAGAAGTACCAGATAGGCCAAGCAGACAAAACAACAAGAACAACAACAACAACAAACAAAAACAGAAAACAGCAAAGGTTCTAAAAATTAAATGTAAAGTGTCATGATTCATGTAGTTATATGGTAAGCCCTAATATTGAGTAGAGTGATTCCTCCCATTAGGTTATTCTTTCTCAAAATTGTTTTACCTATTCTGCTTCCTTTGTTTTCCCTTGTCAATTTGAGAAAATTATTATTTTTTTACAAAAATCTTTGTTGGGATATGTATAGGAATTTCATTAAACCTATATATCAGTTTAAGAAAAATTGATGTTTTGACTATGTTGGGCTTCCCAGTGCATAAGCCTTGTATTGCCTCCCAATTTATTTAGGTCTTCCATGATTTTATCAACATTTAAAAATTTCCATCATCTAGGTGCCAAATATTTCTACCTCCCCCCCATCTCTCTCTCTCTCTCTCTTTCCTGGGGATTGAACCCATGGGTGCTCAACCCCTGAGCTACATCTCTCGCCCTTTATTTCTTTTTTATTTTGAAGCAGGATCTCTCTAAGTTGCTGAGACTGACCTTCAACTTGTGATTCTCCTGCCTCAGCCTCTTGAGTTGCTGTGATTATAGGCATGTGCCATGGTATCCAGCTCCAAGTATTTCATTTTCTTAGGACTAATTATAAACCATATTGTATTTTAAATTTCAGTTTCTATATGTTCATTTTGATTGTTTTTGCTTATTTGTTTTGTACCCAGCAACCTCACTGAACTCTGATTAATTCTAGGATTTTTTTGGGGGTGCTAGGGATAGAACTCAGGATTGCTTGTGCATGCTAAGCATGTACTCTACCACTGAGCTACACTCCCAGCCTCCAGGAATTTTTTTTTGTATGGCTGGGGATAAAATTCAGGGTTTTGCATATGCTAAGCAAGTGCTATGCCTCTAAATCACATCTCCAGCCCTCTAGAGATTTTTGACAGATTTTTGGGATATTTTAACATAGACATCCATGTCATTTACAAATAAGGACAGTTTTATGTCTTCCTTTACAATCTGTATGGTATCTCTTTGACATACTAATTTTATTTTGCTTGGCTATATATTGTTGGATCACATGATAATTCTATTTTTACTTTTTTAAGATATAGCCTTGTCATTTTGTCTATTATGTTAGGAAACTTGGGGTCCTATTTATTTATTTTCAATGCTGGATGGAACCCAGGTCCTCACACATGCTAGGCAAGTGCTCTACCACATGCTATATCCCCAGCTCTTCTGGGTCCTATTTAAATTTCTAATTTTAGTGGGCAGTCGTCCTGTTTAGGTTTAGCATGCAGGTTTTGGCCTAGTTTTTGTGCTGTGGTTCCAATGGCAATTTCCTTCTTAGAGCCTTCGTGATGTTATTTTTGTCAGCCTGGTCTATCTGGTGTCTCTCTGGCTCCCACTTGCTGAGTGGTTGGAGGGGATTTCTACAGGCCAGCCTTCAGGTACTTCTTGGTGGTGGAGGGTTGTGATGGGATCCTTCTACCAAGGCCTTCCTGCTGCCCATGTGTGTAAGCACAAAAGGACGGGAAGCAGACCTCAACGGATTCAGAGAAGCCTTTATTCCTTCGCAGACTCTGGCACCATTGGAGCCCATTTTCCGGATGGGAAAATGGCCCTCAGTTACAGAGGGTATTTTGGTTTTATAGGGCACAGTGATGTAATCATTGGAAGTCGTGTACGTGCAGTTTTGACCGTCAGGGAGTAGTTGTACAGGTTAAGACTTTTAATTTAGTAGGGTGGTTGTAAAAAGGTTGTAACTCATTGTTCCTTCTCTGGGATCCATTGTTTCCTAGAGTTTCCATATTTGCTGTGCTTCCATTTAGGGCTAATTTGCGATGGGGGAAGGTCAAAGTTTAGGGCCCATTGTTATTAGGAAAGGGTGCGCTGAGAAAGGTTTAATGTTTGGTCAATTTCCCCTCCCTTCTCCTGAGCCACACTGTCCCTCCGTTTTTCTTGGGGAGCTGTGTTTTAGGAATATTATTTTCCATAACCCTCCAATGTGTCTCTGTGCAAACAACAGGGGTCTCATGGCATACAAGGTTCAAGAGGATTCCTGCTAGGATCCTCTTTGTTTGTTGTAGCTGGGTCCCTTCTCTTGGTCCTGCCTCCCACTGGGATAAGAGAGTCTCAGAAGTCTCATGTCTTCAAGGTCTTGAAAGCAAGAGATTTTCCAGACCTTGCCTTTTGCTGTGGTTGAGTCCCTCAGTACAGGTTCTGCCTGCCTGCTTGGGGACCCTGCTGGGACAGGAGAGTTTTGGGCCCAATGGGAAAGTAAAGCACTTCTCATGGCCATTTGTGTTATGGGCTCCTGATCCATCTCCCTCCCTGTTGGTGTTGGGCTTGTCTCCTGCTGTCAAAGGGACCTCCACTTGACCCAGGGGAGTCTTTTTGAACTGCCCTCTGTTGTTAGGATCAGGGTTGGCAAAAGCTGAGCTTGAGTTGCCCTCCTTTGTCAGTTGGTGGGGGGATGTAAGATACTCTACAGTTTTAGTGTTCCCTCAGTCATAAGATACTAAATGGGTTCACCTGTTGCTGTTTTTGTGGGTTCTTTAGCTCATGCAGGATGAAAATTAAGTACAGAGACAGATGTAGTGGCACACATCTGTAATTCCAGGGACTCAGGAGGGCGAGGCAGGATAGCAAGTTAGAAGCCAGCCTGGGCAATCTGCCTCAAAATTAAAAAGAGCTTGGGATATAGCTCAGTGGTAGAGCACCCCTGGGTTAAATCTCCAGTACAAAAAGAAATTAAACACAGCTAAAAAGAAGAGGGTTATAAAAAAAATCACCTATTGAGGGCTGGGGTTATGGCTCAGTGGTAAAGCACTTGTCTCATATGCGTGGGGCACTGGGTTCAATCCTCAGCACTACATAAATTTAAAAGAAAAAAAATCACTTATTGAATTGATTAAGGTGACAAGGTGGTTACACCATAAAGCAGAGTAGCAGGGAAGTTGGGGTGAATAGCACATACATGTTTGGGGCTATAAATTAACATATTCGTAAGCTATGGGGTAACCTTTTACTTTGCCTGCAACCTGCATCAACTTACACAGTCAAAACTGTTTGCACATGTTTCAAAATGTGCCTAAAATTGTATTGGGTCTCCCCCTTGGGTGTTATCTTTTAACATGGAAATGCATTTAAGTGAGAGTCCAGGTTACTTTCTGTCAGGGGATTTTGGTCAGATCTACTTGCATCTGCTTGATGTTTTCTTGTTTATCTTGAATAATAGATGTCAGAGGCCTTTTTAACATTCATCTTAAGTACAAAGCATGCAGTACTTTCCTTTAAACATCTCCAACTTAAACTTTAACCCTATACTCCTGTCTCTGCCAATATATATTTTTTTGGTACTAGGGATTTGTGAGAAACACACTCACCTACCCAAATTCAAAGAATGGGCTCAGAGACACAGGTACAGGAAAAAAAACATGAGACTTTAATGATGGTATGCAAGATAGAGTGCCTGGTGGTCAGAGGGACCCCAGAATGGTTACAATAGTATCTTATCCCCCAAAGCACAAGGTCCCTGTCTCAGTTCCTCATTGACTGAAGTACTATAAGGTGCATAGTCTTCCCCAACATCGCCTAGGTTTTACTGTCTTCTATTGGGTTATTTATAGAAATATACCTTTGGTGCTGGGACTGTAGTTCAGGGGTAAAGCACTTGCCTAGCACATGTGAGGCACTGGGTGCAGATCCTCAGCACCACACTAAAATAACTAAACAAAATAAAAGGTATTGTGTCTATTTATAACTAAAATAAAGAAATATACCTTTGGTTGTTCCCAACTCTCTTTATTCTTTTTTATAAGCATAGTTATTATTTTTTAAATATTTTTTCAGTTGTAGATGGACACAATGCCTTTATTTTATTTATTTTCAATGTGATACTGAGAATCAAACCCAGTGCCTTACACATGCTAGGCGAGCACTCTACCACTGAGCCACAACCCCAACCCTCCCTTCGTTCTTTTGTGGCAGGAAAGCCTTCTTGTGGGAAAGCTTTCTGGGGGTGAATTTATTCTGACACATATACAGCTCTTACTTCTTTCCTTAAGTTACTACTTCATAACAGAGAGATTTCTAACTCTGTTGGTTAGGCCAACTCCTTCCCCCACCTCTTATTTGTCAAGGAGCTGTTGAGGTGCATGGACTTTGGATCTGCCACATCCATAGGCTATGGTGCTATTGTGTGAGTTAACTGCTCACAACTTTCCATTCTGCTCTATTTCCCCTCTGGCTTCCTTTCTTACATCCTAATTTTATGTTTAAGGCTAAATACTGTATTCTGAAAATGAACAGCCAGACTTTCTATTTCTCACAGATTGAACCTGGGGTGCTTAAACATTGAGTTACATCCCCAGTCCTTTTTATTTCTTATTTTGAGATAGAGTCTTGCTAAGTTGATCAGGTTGGCTTTGAACTTGATGTCCTCCTGCCTCAACCTCCTGAGCCACTGGGATTATAGGCATGAGCCACCACACCCAGCTTCTGCCAATTGTCTTAAACACAGAACATGTGCTTTTCTGTTAACCATCACCAACTAATTTTTTTTTTTTAGTACTGGGGATTGAACCCAGGGGTACTCTACCACTGAGCTACACCCCTATCTCTTTTTATTTTTTATTTTGAGACAAGGTCTTGCTAAGTTGCTTAGGGCCTCACCAAGTTGCAGAGACTGGCCTCAAACTTGCAATCCTTCTGCCTCAGCCTCCCCAGCTGCTGGGATTACAAGCATGCACCACCAACAACTTTTAACCCCATATATCCTGCCTCACACCATCTTCTTACCACTTTTCGTGATTTTCCTTTGGTTGTCCCTTGTATTATTTTCATGGTTGATAGTTTGCTTAGCAGGAGGGAAGAGGGAGAATGGGTCTATGCTATCTTTTTTTGCAGTGCTGTGGACTGAACCCAGGATTTTGTGCATGCCAGGCAAAGGTTTTACCACTGAACCACACCCCCAGTCTGGGCCTATGCTATATTGTTTCAACTGAATACCTCCATTTTTAAACCATTGATGCCTCTGAGGTCTGACCTCATACCCACGCCTCTCTTAACTCTTTCACTATTAACAATATTCTGGTCTGCCCATGAATATAGGTGTCTATCGACAGTTCACTACCAGTGCCCAACTCTTATGTTTCTTTAACTCTGGCCTCTATTAACTCTTCTACCATCTATGGCCCTCTGGTCTGCAACTAAAGACCATGCCATTCTTAGCCTGATGTGATATAGGAAAAACCAAAAGCACATTTCCTACTTTCTCTTCTCTACTCCCACACAGTCTCTAAACACTTCTCTGCAGAAGGTTCTCCAATGAACAATTACTGGATGTCCTCCAATTCAATTCAATTCTGACTCATCTACCTGGGGATAGAATAACATTGCACAGGCTGATGTTTCCATTCCACAAGACTGCCCCCTGACTTCAGATGTCAATCACAAGCCCCATAGTTTTACTTATCTATCTATCTATCTATCTATCTATCTATCTATCTATCTATCTATCTATCATCTATCTGTTTGCTGTACTGGGGATTGAATTCAGGGGCGCTTTACCACTAGCACTTTTTAATTTTATATAGAGACAGAGTCTCACAAAGTTGCTGAGGGCCTTGCTAAGCTGCTGAGGCTGACCTTCAACTTGAGATCCTCCTGCCTCAGCCTGCTGAGTCTCTGGAATTACAGGAATGCACCACTGTGCCCACTTTCCATATTGTTCTAACTGTGCTTCTGACTGACCAGGTAAAAATCTGGTTCCCCTGATGCCCTCCCAGCATTCAATTAATCTTTTAGGGCAAGCCAGGTGGGATGACATACACCTATAATTCAGTGACTTGGGAGGCTGAGACAAGAGGATCACAATTTGGAGGCCAACCTGGCAATTTAGTGAGAACCTGTCTCAAAATAATAAGAAAAGGTCTGGGGATGCAGTTTAGCAATAGATGCATTTGGGTTCAATCCCCAGGAGTGATAAATAAATAAATAAATAAATAAATAAATAAATAGCTAGAGTGGCTCACAGAACTTTTTCTTATTTATTCATTTTTAAATTTCTATTCTTCGTGGTACTGGGGATTGACCCCAGAGGTGTTTTACCACTGAGCTACATCCCCGGCCCTTTTTATTTTTTGTTTCGAGACAGAGTCTCATTGCTTTGGTGAGGCCAGACTTGAGCCTGTTATTCTCCTGCCTGTCTCTTGAGTTGCTGAAATTACAGGTGTGGTCTATGGTACCCGGCTTCTTACTCACTCATTATAAAGATATTATGAAGGATACAGATGGGACTGGCGATGTAGCTTAGTGGTAGAGTACTTGAGTGGTATCCAAAGAGCCCTGGGTTTCAAACCCAGTACCACACTCAAGAAATGATACAGATGAACACCAGATGAAAGAGATGCACAATGCAGGATATGCAGAGCCTCTGTGCCTGCTCTAGAAACCTCCATGTGTGCAGCTATCTTGAGGTTCTTGGAACTCAGTCCTTTTGTGTTTTTATGGAAGCTTCATTATATAAGCACAGTCAATAAATCGTTGGTCATTGGTGATCAATTTATCCTTCAGCTTCTTTCATATCCTAGGAAGGTGGGGAGGGGTTGATCCTGACTACATCTTTCTGATGACCAGCCCCATTCTGGAACTGAGCTAGTGCCCACAGCCTCCAGTCATCTCATTGGCATACAAAAGATACTCTTAGTACTTTGGAGAGTCCATGGTTTTAGGAGCTGTGTGTCAGGAAACAGGAGCAAAGCTTGTCTCTCCCTCTGGATATAGCTGCATTCTCCCTTGAATGCATAATCTTCACTTTACCCCAAAGGCGTCTCTCTCTTGAGACTGCCCTCATTCTTCCTTGCATATGTATTTACTTTCCTAAATAAACCTCTGTCTATGCCTTTGACTGGTGCTTACTGAAATTCATTTCCATCATGTCTGCCAAGATCCCTGCTAGTCCTGAGTCAAGTTCCCTCTTCTCTCCAGGAACTCCTTGGGCCCTTCTTTGGAGACATCTCTTCTTACCTGATATGCTGACTGTAAGAGGAAAAGACTAAAAACAACATAGAAATCAGATCTGTCTCTGGGGGAACTATATGGAGACATAGTATTAAGGCCATTCTGTGAAATATCTTCCAGGATTTAAAATAAATCAACTGGAGTTGTGTGCATGGACTTGGACAAGTTGTGCAAACTGAAGAAAATGACCAGTTGCAAGAGAAGAGGTATATGCTATGGGCTGTTCTGTGTATTAAATTCTTAAGCCTGCAAAGAAATACTTTCCCAAATATTGTGTGGAAAAAAATTAAAAGGTGCCTTGGAATATGAACTGTAAAATAGTAGGTACTCCACTTGAGAGGAGGAATATATATATATATATATGGAAATATGGACAAAGACCAAATACATATTTCACAATACCATGTAGGACCACCATCCATGGCATGTTGTATTGAATTGTACTATCCAATCTTGCAGACACATCCACATGACTATTGGACATTTGAAATGAAGCTATTGAGATGGAAGAACTGGATTTAAACATTCATTTGTTTTAGTTAATTTAAAATACCCAATTCAATTATTGCAAAACTGTCAAAGTATATTTGGATCAAATTGTGAATGTTAATCCACATTTTCAATGATAAATTTTGTGAAATTTAAGTACAAATGAAGTATTTCTGATGAAAATTTAGCATACAAATTGGGGTTCACCAGCAGTAAAAAATATGCATCTGATTTGACAGACTCATGACCACAGAATTAATGCGAGGTAACTCATTAATTTTGAAATAATGCTTTGGTTATGTAGCATAAGCAAAATATATCAATTTCACATATTTCTTTTTCTGTTTCTCTTTAATGTATCATCTGTCTGCAGCCCCACTTTGGATCTCATCCAGTTCCTTTACCTGGGTTGAAAATTGAGGCTGCTGGCTCTGCATCGAAGCAATTTAGAGCCTCCAGGCAGGAGATGTTTCATTTTTACTGATATACAGCTTTCCCTTGGTAACTGCAGGGCGTTCATTCCAAGAACCCTCCCCACCTCACAACCCACTCCCCATGCAAAAATTCCCAGATGCTCAGGTCCCATATAGAAAATGTGGTAGTGATTTCTTTTCTTCTTTTTGCAATTTCTTTAACTTTATTTATTTTTATGTGGTGCTGAGGATCGAACTCAGTGCCTCACACATGCCGGGCAAGTGCTCTAACACTGACCCACGACCGCAGCCTGGGTGGTAATTTCATATAACTTACATGCATCCTCCTAGATATTTTGTTATCTCTAAATTCTTATAACACCTAATCAATGTAAGCACTATGAATAGTTGTTAAATTGTATCATTTAGGGAATGATAACAAGAAAAAACTCTGTAGTCTATGGTACGGATGAAGCATTTTTTCTCGAACATTTGATCTGCAGTTGGTTGAATCCACGATGCAGAATCCACGTTATAGGAAGGTTATAGGAAGGTAGACTAATTTGGAACAGCAGAATGATTTCTGCCCAGTGATAGGGATGTTAGCATTTCATTGGTCCTAGAGACTAAGACCTGCCTCTTGCATAGAGCCATTGGCCAGCTGTGCCATCCATCCATTGCAACTTTAGGCTTTACCCCACCCACTTACACTTCCCTCATCCTGGGCTTGGCTAACTGGGCTATCTGTGCCCCTTCAGGCAATCCCCTGCCCCATCTCTGCATGTGACAATGGGGACCTCTGCTGATTTATAGAGCAGACAAGTTCATATTTACTGGGAAGATAAGAATCAGATTTCTACACTCAGTCACTGGCAGCTGCGCCTTCTGTCTACAGCGTCTCAGGCTACATTTTGGCTGCCTCACTTCACATGGCAACAGGGGTTAGTTACTACTAATAGCTAGCCATTACCTACCATAGGCTGAAGAGAATGAAGCCCAACTTCTGCAGTCATTTGCTATTTGTAGCAACTCAGGCCCCTCCACATAGCAACAGGGGCTTCTCCCTAGTAACAGACTGCTGCTTCCTTTCATTGGCCACCAGAAACCAGAAACCAGATCCCACCTCCCATACACAGCCATTGGCCAGCTGCATCATCTATCTCCACTCCTTTAGGGTCTAGACATGAGATCTCAAATTGCTGGTTTCTATTAACTTTTCTACAACCTTTGCTCGCATGGTTAGCCCTTGAACTTGATCATCTATTACTTAATCCACTATCAATGATTCCCCTGTCAAAATCTAATATCTGGATCCCTGTTAACATTTCCACCACCTCTGGACCATGTTGCTTTAGTCTGACCTCAAATTTAGAGCTTCTCTGAAAACATTTCCACCATCAAATCATTTCTGGTATGATTTAGCTACTCAATCTTCAATGGATTATTCCCTCACCAATGCCTCTCTAATATGGAATCAGAAGCAGATCTGTTAATTTTTCTACCATCAGTGTATACCAGGAATGAACTCCAAGTTGACCTCTGTTGCCAGGGTTGAATCCTCAGTATCAAAAAAAAAATTCGTAAAAGAAAAACTGAAATAATAATAACAACAATAATAATAAAAGCCAGGTCAGTGGCACATACCTGTAATCCCAGCTACTTGGTGGGCTGAGGCAGGAGGATTGCAAGTTCAAAGCCAGCCTCAGCAACTTAGGCCTAGTTTTAGTGTGCCTCAAAATAAAAAAATAAAAAGGGCTGGAGATGTAGCTCAGTGGCAGGGCACCCCTCAGTTCAATCTCAAATGTCACACAAAAAAAGACAATGACAAAGAATGTTGACCTTTGTGAGTTTTTCCAACATTAATGACCTTGATACCACCAGGGTCACATACATAGACTAAATAAAATGGACTTTTTTTTTTTTTCTTTTGGTACCGGGGATTGAACTCAGGGTTACTTGACCACTGAGCCACATCCCCAGCCCTATTTTGTATTTTATTTAGAGACAGGGTCTCACTGAGTTGCTTAGTGGCTCAATTTTGCTGAGGTTGGCTTTGAATTTGAGATCCTCCTGCCTCAGCCTCTTGAGCCACTGGGATTACAGGCATGTGCCACCATGCCTGGCAAAATAGATTTATTAATCTGCTGCATCAAGGGAGACCAAATCTCATAGGAACTGTGGGATGTCTCACCCAGGATGACTAACTTGTTCCAGTTTGCCCAAGACTTTCCTGGTTTTAGCATTGAATGTGACCTTATTCCAGTAAACCCCTCAGTCCTAGGCAAACAGAGATGGTTCATCACCTTAGTGTCGCCAAAGGAAGAAATGGGATTACTATAGAGTGTAGGAGTGCATTAATTAGATAAAGGAGTAGAGTTTAGCTAAAGTTTAACTGAAACAGTGTTTTTGATAAGCCCAAAACAAAACGGGTTGGTATGTTAAAGGGTGTAGGATGTGAAGTAGACTCAGGGCCATTTTTCTTCAGAAATACCAAAGTAAAGCCAGATTTGAAATATTGGCTTCAGTTAACCATTTTCAGAAACTCTGAACCTGGGTTGAAAATCAAGGCTGCTTCTCTATGTCAAAGTGGGTTAAATCTTCCTGGCAACAGAAAAATATATAGTCTGTGATTTTAGAGAACAAGTGTCCTGTGCTAGGCTCACTAAGACTAGAGTGAGGCAAGTGAAGTATTCACAAGGTCAAAATTTAAAGATATTTGAAGCAATACTTTCTTTAAAAAATTTTTTATTCTAATTAGTTATACTTGACAGTAGACTGCATTTTGACACATCATACATAGATGGAGTATAACTTCTCACTCTTCTGGTTGTACATGATGTAGACTCACTGGTCATGTAATCATTTATGCACATAGGTCATAATGTCTGATCCATTCTACTATCATTCCTACCCCCAGGCCACCTCCCCTCCCATCACTCCCCTCTATCTAATCCAAAGTACGTCTATTCTTCCCTAGCCACCCCCATTATTGTGAATTAGCATTTGCATATCAGAGAAAACATTCAGCCTTTGGTTCTTTGGGATTGGCTTATTTCACTTAGCATGATAGTCTCCAGCTCCATCCATTTACTGGTAAATGGCATTATTTCATTCTTCTTTAAGGCTGAGAAACATTCCACTGTGTAAATAAACCACAATTTCTTTATCCATTCATCTGTTGAAGGGCACCACAGCTTAGCTATTGAGAATTGAGCTGCTATAAACATTCATGTGGCTGCATTGTAGTATGCTGACTTTAAGTCCTTTGGGTATAAACTGAGGAGTGGGATAACTGGGTCAAATGGTGGGTCCATTCCAAGTTTTCTGAGGAATCTCCATGCTGCTTTCCATAGTGGTTGCACCAATTTGCAGTCCCACCAGCATCATATGAATGTATTCTTTGCCTCATATCCTCATCAACATTTATTGTTTGAAGCAATATTTTTAAAAGTCAAAATTAATGCAGTAAATCCTTAATGAACAAATAACCAAGACTTTAATGAAATAAATGCCTATATTAGCTATTTATCACTGCATAACAAATAATCCCCAAACACAGAAACATAAAAAAACAAACATTATTTTCTCAGTTTCTGTGGTATAAAGGGTATAAAGAATTTTGGAAGTGGCTTGCCTGGGTAGTTCTGTCTCAGGGTCTCTCATAATGTTTTTGCTGGAGGTTTCCCTTCTAAGCTACTTTACTCAAATAGCTGTTGGCAGCTGGTGTGGTGGTGCATACCTATAGTCCCAGAGGCTCAGGAGGCTGAGACAGGAGGACTGAAAGTTCAAAACCAGCCTCAGCAATTAGTGAGGCTCTAAGCAACTTAGCAAGACCATGTCTAAAATAAATAAAAAGGACTGGGGATGTGGCCCAGTGGTTAAGGGCCCCTCCATTCAATCCCTGGTACACACACAAACACATACACAAAAAGATATTGGCTAGGGGTCTCAGTTCCCTATTGGATATTAACAGGAGTGCTTGGTACATGGGCCTCTCTGAAGGTCATCTGAGAGCTGGAGATATAGCTTGGTGGCAGAACCCTTGCTTAGCATGCACAAAGCCCTTGGTTATATCCCTACCACTGAACAAAAAGACTATCTGAATGACTTTATGACACAGTGGCTGGTTTCCCCCAGAATGGGGATACGAAGAGAGAAAGATAAAGAGAGACCTAGTCTGATATACTGTAATTTCTGACCTTGAGGCTTCCACTAACTATGCCATGTCTGTATTCCAAGAAAATACTAATTTTTCCATCATCAGTCTCCCTGGTTTTATCTATAAATTTCTGTTAATGATTTTTCCAGAAATCATGTTTCCAGAAACCATCTTGTTTCATAGGCCGAAAACATAGGCCTGTAAGAAGTCTTCTATGAATAAATTTGTACTTTCAGTGGCTCTCTGGGCCAGTTCCTTACCCTGGGCTTCTGTTAGTCTAAAAACATCATTGTACCTCTGGTTTGAATTTAAACTCAGACATTTGCTAAAGAGGTTGGTTTAGATATCTAATCAAAAGGACCTTTGTGGTAAAAAAATTAACCCTGGCTCCATAGATGAGATCTAGAACAGAGAGGCATTGAGAGGCATTCATAGGGGAAAATTAATAGATACCCAGTCTCGATCTATAAAAGAAGGGTACATCTATAAAAGAAGAGTTAGCAAGCAGAAGTGTGGCAGTCAGTCTTTTGTTGCTGTGAGAAATATTTGAGAAAAACAACTGAGAGGAGGGAAGATAAATTTTGGCTCTCTCGTACAAAGGTTTCAGGGATGAGAGAGAAGATAACTCTTTCCAGGGCAGGATCCCAGTGACCTGATTCCTCTAACTGGGTCCCACTTCCCATAGTCCATTCAGCCATCGATGGATTAAGCCACTGATGAGATCAGAACCCTCATGATCTAATTACTCCTCCAAAGCCTCATTTCTGAGAACATGAGACTTTGCACTGGCATTCCAGATTCAAACCATAACAAGAAGCTTGAATTCGAGTTGTTACGGTGGTGCAAGCCTGTAATCCCAGCAACTAGGAGGCTGAGGC
Source organism: Sciurus carolinensis (assembly GCF_902686445.1). Classification (NCBI taxonomy): domain Eukaryota; kingdom Metazoa; phylum Chordata; class Mammalia; order Rodentia; family Sciuridae; genus Sciurus; species Sciurus carolinensis. The sequence continues at coordinate 39,314,724 of NC_062232.1, forward strand.
AGGAGGATCACAAATTTAGGACCAGTCTGAGGAATTTAGTGATACTCTGTCTCAGAATAAAAAATAAAATGGGCTAAAGGCATGGTTCAGTGGTGCTTCTGGATTTAATCCCTAGTGTATCTCTCTCTCTCTCTCTCTCTCTCTCTCTCTCTCTCTCTCTCTCTCTCTCTCACACACACACACACACACACACACAAGTTTGGATTCAATATGAAAATGCAGGAATCATTAATAAACATAGGCATTGGAGGAGTTTGCCATTTTTCTTTTATAGTATTGGGGAGTAAACCCAGGGGCACTTAACCACTGAGTCACATCCCCAGCCCTTTTAAAAAAATACTTTATTTTGAGATAGGGTCTTTCTGAGTTGCTTAGGGCCTCACTAAGTTGCTGAGGCTGGCTTTGAACTCACAATCCTCTTGCCTCAGCCTCCAGAGACCCTGGGATTACAGGAAAGCACCACTTAGATCACCTAGTCTGATCCATGTTTAAGATCAGCCTACAGAGGCACTGGTGGTGGATGAGTTAACAGAGTCCAGGATTTGAGATGTTGACCAGAAGTCACAACAATAATAAATTTTGGGAATTTTTGTAGAAGTGTATGCCTCATAGCAGCATTCTCATAGATGCCATTATCTCTTCCATTCAACTCACCAACACTGCTAGACGAACAAAGAAAGTGGGTTTAGTGTTGAGCTATGGCCCAGGGAGAGTATTCAGATGTCCTTAGGGTACTAGCAATCCATACCCAAGCTGAGCCAGAGCCTACCTGCTGGTTCTGAAACAACTTCAGCAGGGAAAATATCCCCCTACCTCTAGTCAGGGAAGGCTTCCTGGTGGAGTATATATTTGGACTAGGTTCTGAAGAATGTGTAGGGATTCACGTGTAAAGAACATCCATAATTCAGTAGTAGCTCCTGAATTTCCATATAGGAGACTCTAATCAGCTGTAACCTGGTAGGTGGCAAGAGGTGGGGATATGTACTTGGAGGTACATTTTCACCAAAACTATACTCATAATGCTTTCTGAACATTTTTCTTTTCTTTTTTTAATAATATATTTTTAGATGTTGATAGACCTTTATTTTATTCATTTATTTATATGCGGTGCTGAGAATCAAACCCAGTGCCTCACACTTGCTAGGTAAGTGCTTTACCACTGAGTCACAACCCCAGTCGCATCTAAACATTTTTCTGTTGACAATTTGCTGAAAAACGTTGGTTGTCCACGTCGAAGGCTATTATTTTTATTATTCCTGGCTATTATCCTCTTAGCCAGGCAATGGAAATTAAGGGGGATTCAAGTCCCCTCTACAGCAATTGCAGCACATTTACAGGAGACTTACCACCCTGACTCTTCCCCTCTCGTCTCCAGTGGTATCGCCCAGGAGGGAACCTGTACTGTTTTTACCTGACTTCTCCTCATCCCAGTGGTAGCGCCAAGGAGAGGACTGTACCACCCTGGGTCCTTTCCCCTCTTGCTCCATGTGTCTACCTTGGAGTTCAGGGTACACCTTCATATGCTCCCGGAAGGGAAGGCAACTTTATTTCACTAAACATTGCACAGATCTACAGAATTCAGTTCCAAAGTTCAGCGTCTACCGGAAGCTTGCCTTCGCAAGGTTACTACACCTGAACACCCCCTCGACCCCGCCTTCTGTGGAACAGCCCACTGTACGGAATTGGGTGCGAAGATGGCGGCTCTCATGGAGAAAAGCTTTAGCGCGGCCATGTCGATCTCCTGACAACGCCATTCATGACCAAAGTCTCTGCCGATCCGTAACAACACCTTGTTCAAGTGTGAGTAGACTGCAACCTCTCAGCCCTTATGATTGGGTGCAAAACCAACAGTCCTAGAAGGTGCGGTGTCTGGGGTGAGGACAGGAAACGGAAATGGTCCTTAGAGGCCATTTAAGTCTCGGCGCGTGGCACCAAAGCCAGTGCATTAAGGTATATGGCGTGACAGTCTCTCAGGTGATTTTGAGGTGATGGCTTTGTTGTATTTTGGGAAGGATAAACTGTAAGGTTTTGTGTGTCAGTTGCTGGTGAATTAAAGGATCCAGTGAATGGGAGTCTGGGGGTCAAGGTTGGGAGCCTCTGAGGTAGTCTGTTTTCAGCACCCTTGCAGCATCACTTTAAAAAAATATTTTTTAGATGTTGATAGACCTTTATTTTATTCATTTATTTATCTGTGGTGCTGAGAATCAAACCCAGCGCCTCACACATGCTAGGAAAGTGCTCTACCACTGAGCCATAAACCCAGCCCCTTGGCATCATTTTAAAAAAATTATTTTTTCTCTGTTACTTGGGATTGAACCTAGGGTACTTTATCACTGAGCTACATTCCCTAGCCCTTTTTTATTTTTATTTTGAGATACAGCCTCACCAACTTGTAGATACTGGCCTCAAAATTGCAATTCTCCTGCCTCAGCCTCCTGAGTCTCAGAGATTACAGATGTGTACCTCCAGCTGTCAAAAAAGTTAAAACTTCTTAAGCTCCTTTAACAAGTTTATTCCTACATGTTTTATATATTTCCTGCTATTATAATTATTAATAGATTTTTCTTCATTTTCCATTTGCTCATTGCTATTATAGGGAAAAATTTATCTGCTGTTACCATTTTATCTTGTATCCAGTCCCTTATCACTGTACCTTATGAATTATAGCAACCCTTTAGCAGTCTGATAAGTTTTCTATGTATAAAATCATATCACTGGCAAAAAAGCTACATTTTCATTTCTTCTCAATGTTTACTCTGACTCTTTTATCTAGAGCTCACAAAACAATTTTTGAGAGATAGCGGGCATTCCTATCATTTTGTATGTGTGTGTGTGCGCACATGCGTGCTAGGATTGAACCCAGGGGCACTTTACCACTGAGCCACATCCCCAGTCCCTTTTATTTTTTTTTCTGTGACAAGGTCTTGCTAAATTGCTGAGGCTGACCTTCAGCTTGTGATCCTCCTGCCTTGCTAGGATTACCTCTTTTTCTTTTTTGTTTTTGTGGTGTAGGACTGGAACCCAGGGCCTCACATATACTAAGCATGCACTCTTCTACACCCCCAGCCCTTTATACTAATTTCAATGGTAATAGTTTCATCATTATACTTTTTGGTATAATATTTCAGGGCTATGTTTCAATTTCATAAGTGATTTTTGTGATATTTAACTTATTTTCTTCTTCCCTAATTTTAGTTTGAGCTTTTATTAGTAATGGCTGTTTATTGTGTTAGATGCTTTTGGGGTTTAAGTTAGTAGCAGCATGTCACCCCTCCCTAATGTGTTGATGTAATAAATAACAGTTTTAATGTTTACATCTTCTGGAGAGAAAAGACTCAATATTCCCTGTAGAAGAATTTAAGAGAGTTTTTTTTTTTTCAATTGGTTGTGGTGTTGCACACCTGGAATCGCAGTAATTTGGGAGGATGAGGCAGGAGGAATGCAAATTTGCGACCAACCCCAGCAACTTAGCAAGACCCTGTCTCAAAATAAAACAAAGATGTAACTCAGTGGCAAAGCACCCCTGAATCTAATCCCCATTACAGCCAAAAAAAAAAAAAATTCAGAGAGGGAGAAAGATTTTAAATGTTAAAATGGAAAAATAACAAAAGGTGGCAGAAGAGACTACCCATACATTTTCACTCAGATTGCTAGTCTTCTGCCTGCAGTCACTCACCAGGTCCCCAGGAACAAGTCCCCTCCTTGCCTACCCTATGGAGCTTCACCATTCTGTGCCCTGCTTCCACCCTCCCTTCAAACTCAGATCTGGAATTGAGGAGTAGGTTGGCTTGGTAGAGTATGAAACACTCTGCAGAGCCACTCAAAAGGTAAGGGACTCCAAGTTTCTTAATTTGACTCCAAATTTCATTATCATTTTCATAATCCACACTTAGTAATACTCAAAGTAGGAGTTGTTGAACTTTATGGGCTGAGAGTGGAACAACGCTGATAATATGGAAACTGGTCCCTTTTAGGATTTCTTGGTGTCTCTGTGGAGCCATTGGGTCTTGTACCTTACTGGAGGCTGCAGAATTGCCCACATAAAGACATCTCTCCAGCTTTGGAAGAGGGGCTGAGGCCCAGGATGAACATGCCAGCTAATGGGAAATCACCACAGAGTTTCCCTACCCAGATTCCAGGAGAACCTGGAAGACCATTTGAGGTGAGGAGGAGCCTACTTTTTTCTATTTGTTTTTTAATTTTATTATTTTTGTAGTTCTGTTTTTATTTTGAAATAATTATAGATTCAAATGCAGTATACTATTCCTCTAGTTTCCCCCAATGGTAACATCTTGTTAAACTTTGGTACAAGATCATTACCAGGATATTGATATACAGAATATTTCCATCCCACAAGGATCTCTCATGTCACCCTTTAAAAGCCATGACCACTCCCCTTCCATCCCCACTCCCTCCTTAACCTCTGGAAACTTCTTATCTGTCTCCTAATACAATATAATTTTGCCATTTCAAGAATGTTATAATAGGCTGGGCATGGTGGTGCATGCCTGTAATCCCAGTGTCTTGGGAGGCTGAGGCAGGAGGATCGAGAGTTCAGAGCCAGCCTCAGCAACTTAGCAAGGCCCTGAGCAACTCAGTGAGACCCTGTCTCTAAATGAAATATAAAAAGGGCTGGGGAAGTAACTCAGTGGTTAAGCTCCCCTGGGGTCAATCCTTGGTACCAAAAAAAAAATGCTGTAATAAATGGAATCACGTAGTATAACCTTTTGGAATTTACTTCTTTGACTCAGCATAATTTCTGCAGATTCATCCACATTGCAGTGTAGCAATAGTTCCTTCTAAATGCTGAGTAGTATTCCATAGTGTGAATGTGTCACAGTGTAACCATTCACTAATTGAAGGACATCATGGTGGTTTTAGCTTTTGGCTATTAGGAATAAAGATGCTATTTTTTTCAATCCCCAGATGCTCTGGGGATTGAACCCAGGGCCTTTGTGCATGTGAGGCAGGCACTTTACCAACTGAGCTGTATCCCCAGCCCCAGTGCTATGTTTTTGAGCTGGGGATGTAGGTCAGTAGGAGAGCATATGCTTAGCATGTGTGAGGTCCTAGGTTTGATCCCCAGTACCACACACACAAGGATGCTGTGATTGTTCATGTATGGCTTTTGTGTGTGATAAATACGTGATAATGCAATTGCTGGATTTTAAGCAACAGTGCATTTTGAGTGGAATTAATAGATATAATGACCATTTTAGATTTATAGAAACATTGAGAAGATAATATATATAGTTCAATATATTGTTTTCTTCCTTCTACCTCTTACAGTTTTCCCTTTTTTTGTTACTGGGGATTGAACCCAGGGTTGCTTAACCACTGAGCCATATCCCCAGCCCCTTTTTAAAAATACTTTATTTTGAGGCAGAGTCTTACCAAGTTGCTTAGGGCCTCACTAAATTGTTGAGGTTGGCTTTGAACTTGCAATCCTCCTGTGTCAGCCTCTGGAGCTGCTGGAATTACAGGCATGCACCACCTTGCCCAACTTCCCCTATTATGAATATCTTGCTTTAGTGTGCTACTTTTGTTATACTTAATGAGCCAATAATGATATATTATTATTAGTTAACATTTGCCATTTATGATAGGGTTCACTCTTTTGTACTTTTTTATTTTAGTACTGGGGATGGAACCCAGGGCCTCGCAAATGCTCTACTACTGAGACCTATAGGTTTTGATAAATGGTTAATGACATATATCCACTATTTCAGTTTCATATAAACAGTTTCACCTGTGCTTCAGCTTTTCATCCTTTCTTTTGCCCATGCCTCTTCTGGCAACCACTGATGATGATATCATCATCATCATCATCATTATCATTTGGTACTGGGGAATGAACGGAGGGGCATTTTACCACTGAGTTACATCCCCAGCCCTTTTTTATACTTTTTAATATTTTATTTAGAGACATGGTCTCACTGAGTTACTTAGGGCCTTGCTAAGTTGCTGAGGCTGGCTTTGAACTCACAATCTTCCTGCCTTATCCTCTCAAGCCTCTGGGATTACAGGTGTGCACCACTGCACCCAGCTTCTGCTTCTGTTCTTGGTAAAGAATAAGACTTCCTTTGTTGCTTGGTTTTGTTATTGTTTCCACAATTCTGAGAGAGAAAAAGACACCATTTGGAGTAAAAAGATTTGTAACAGTATGTGTTGGAATCATTTACTCAAGGCAAAATTTACCAATAGAATTTATGCTAAATGCAGCTCCTGGGTAGTTGGTTCACTGAATGCATAAGGAAATGCACACTAATAAGAAAAAGTGCAAAATACACAAACCTTTGGGTTTCATTATCTATAATAACTAAATGAAAGAGAGAATGCTAAGATTGAAAAAATTATATTATGTGCATGTACAAATATGGCCTAATGGATCCCACTATTATGTAGTTATCATACACCAATAAATTTTTTTTAAAAAAGAAAATGCTGTATCAGATCTTGTTGTTGGACCAAACTTAGATTTTGGTTAGTTGGAGCTTTGACTATTAACCTTGCAGTCACCCCCAAAGAGAAAGATCATGCTAGGACAACAAAGAGTACCTCTAAGACCTCTGGTTACCAACTCTGAGGGAGGGCAAAACCTAGAAATTACTGAAGCCAGATGGTATGGTGTAAAGGAGTTGTCTATTTTGTAGATTAGTATGGTCAGCTTTCTGAAGAACCTTTACTGATGTGGGTTGTGAGAATAATTAATTTGTAAACAGTATCTTTGCTTTCAAATGCTACAGAGTGGAAGAGCATGTTTGGGTTGATGCAAGACCACTATGGAACAATGGCCAATATCTAGACTTGATCCAGACACAGAAAGTTACTCATGAGGGAACAACCAACCTAGCCCACTCGACAAAAGCCATTATAAAGTGTATTTTTCCTGAGAAGGGGGAACTTCCCCCTGTGACTGGCAAGTGGAACATCCCAGATGAAACCACAGTTATGCTTCATATACAAGTCATGGTGAGACTGGCTTTATCATTATCAGGGTATCCACCTGCTGACTGTGCCCATTACCCAGGTCCTATGGTTAAGGTGACTCCTTTTGCCCTGTGCAGTGGTGCACTGGTGACACATGCCTATGATCCCAGCTACTTGCAAGAGACTGAGACAGGAGGACTGCAAGGTTTTTTTTGGTACTAAGGATTGAACCTAGGGGCACTCCACTGAGCCACATCCCCAGCCTTAGCTTGTATTTTATTTAGAGACAGGGTCTCACTGAGTTGCTTAGGGTCTTGCTAAGTTGCTGAGGCTGGCTTTGAACTCACGATTCTTCTGAGTCAGCCTCTGCTGGGATTATAGACTTGTGCCACTACCCCTGCAAGGATTGCAAGTTTGATGCCAGCCTGGGCATCTTAGTGAGACCCTGTCTCAAAACAAATGAAAAGGGATGTGGATGTAGCTTAGTGGTAGAGCACCCCTTGGTTCAATCCCCAGTACCATAGAAGGATAGTAGGCTTTTGTGTGGGCACTCTGAGCAAACTTACTGCTGTATAATTAAGAAATGGAAGCCTCATTAAATTTGCTATCTAACCTCCCCCCCGGGCCTTACATATACTAATAAAACCATTAAGATGATTAAGAAGAAAATGGGGAAACAGGGTAGAGTCAAACTTACTAGGGGAGAAATCTTCAGATAGTTATGAAAAATTGGGATGAATAAAATAGATACTCATGGGGTTGAGACAAAATTCTTAATACAGCTCTATGGAAGGTTGGTTAGATCAAAGGAATCTGCTGTTTATTCCCAAACATTAAAGGACCCCAAACAAGTCTGCTTATTTATCCCAGTTTGGAGAAATTTTAAAAGTCACAAGGCATGGGTTGGGCATATAGCTTAGTGGTAGAGTGCTTGGCTAGCATGTAGGAGGCCCTGGGTTCCATCCCCAGCACTTCAAATAAAAATTAAGTAAAATAAGATAAAGCACAAAATAAAAAGTCAGATGGGAAAGATTACAATGAGAACCCCACCCTCAACTGTCTGAAGCAAATTAATCAAGAAAAATGACCCTCAGTGGGAACCTAAAGCCTTATGCACTTAAGTGAGTGAAGCGGGTGGAGAAGTGAAGTTTCTGGTACTCCTTGACATCGGAGCCTCATTCACTGAGGTACCAAAATCCATTGAAGCACTAGCATGGGCTACAATTGGATTGAGAGAACATGGAAATGTACAGGTTGATAGGATTAAGGTGGAAGTTGTGATGAAAATTGGCATGCTCAAATGGGCTTTACCTGAATGTTCCATGGTTATGGATATTATGTCTGATGGGGGAACACTTGCCCTACCTGGCATCCTAAAACCAGAACCTGTTGGTGAAATCCTAATGGAGTTACACATAGGAATGTAAGGGTTAATGGGATTACAGTAAAAGTGTGGGGGAAGAACTGGTCTATTTGAACAGGCTTTATGAGAAGTAGTTGCATCTCTTTTACCTGAATGCATTATGGAGATGGACATTGTATCTGATTGTGGAATGTTTCCCTTCCCTAATATTGTAAATTCACCCTTCAAGCACTATTACTTGGAGATACTAAATGGGAACCAATAAGATTGTCCAAACCCACAATGTATAGAGTAGAACCTGGGGTGCTGATATAAACAAAGTCTCTGCACAATAGCCCTGTGTAGAATATGGACTGGAGCTTATGGCAAAAGCCCATGAGCGCCTCCCAGTGGTAACTACTAGGATTTTGGACTAGAGAATTTTCAAATGGAGGGACAGTTACTAGCTTGCTATCAGATAGATATTAACTGAAACTGTCCCTATGATTGAAGGACGTTAAATAATTTTGAGACCTAAAATATCCATGATGTCTCAAATGATGGAGAAACGTACTAATGGGGAGGGCCGTACTCAGAGGAATTCCATAAAAAATTCCAAATGGTTTGTACAGGCTTATGCTACCAGGGGAATGTAGGGAGTTAGCATATTTATGAGCATCAGTAAACTCTTTTTTCTTGGAATTGATATGTGATGAGGTGGCAGATTCTATTGTCACTTGGACAGTGTCCCTGCTTTCAACTGACCAAATAAGAGCTGCTTGGTTTGTGGGTCATAGTTCCAAGGTAAACGAACAGTATCCTGACTTGGAAGGCTACAGTTGTGACTGAATAAAGTAAATGAAAATCAACTGAGTTGGGCGAAGTGCTTTATTACTTGCTAGCAATGATGAAAGAATTGAAAATTGAGAGCCCCTGTGTTTGAGTTTTACTGATTCATGGGCAGTGGCCAGGGAGCTGGCCATATGGTCAGGCAGAAGGGCAATGAAATACTGGCCATTCTTGGCCCTATGGAAATCACTATAGGAATTTGAGGGGTGAATTACAGTGAGATACATTGATGCCCATCAGAAGAACCCCCTTCAGCTTTAGAAGGTGAATAGAATCAACAAGCATATCCCTGTATGCCTGCTTGTAGTAGCCACCTGGGTTCATGAAATAGGGAGTTTTGCAGCAATGCAGAGGTGGGGGAGATTCTAAGTGTAAGAATTGGTCCTGTGTATGCCACACATGCATGGTATCATACATGGAAAATATTTGGAAAAAATAACATCCATACTAAATGTACAGACTTTGTTTTTCTTGTCACCATTCACTAGACAATACAGCATGACTACTATTTACATGGTGCTTACATTATATTAGGTGTTATAAGTAATCTAGAGATGATTTCAAGAGGGATTGGGGGTATAGCTCAGTGTTGGAGTGCTTATCTAGCATGTGCAAGATCCTGACCTTGATCCTCAGCACTGCAAAAAACAAAACACAAAAACATAGAGGAGGCAAATGAAGGATCTTTGCAAATACTACACCATTTTATATGAGGGATTTGAGTGTCTGTGGATTTTGGTATCTGCAGGGGTCCTACAACCAATCCTCTAGGGATACCAAGGGACAACTATGATTCTTTGTGTACCCCCCAAAGCACAAAACACCAATAAGAACTGTTCTGTTTGCCAACAAAAAGACAGAGACAGTAAATATCTATGTGCCAGATTCCCCAGGGGTAAGATCCTGAATATAGTTGTCAAGTCAGACAATTGGTGATAGCCCCTAGGGCCACTAATAGGTGCAGACAGGAATAGACACTGCCTCTTAACTGATCTTTGCTTACCCAGTGGTATATTTAATGCTCACAGTGCTGTAAAATATGCACAACAGAAGATATTGCACCAGTTTGGGCCCCTGAGTCACATTTCTTCAGACCTAGGAATACATTCAATCCTTGTGCAGTGAATTGCAGCAGACAATTGAAACCCAGATGTTTAAAACAGGAGTTGGAGGAGATACAAACATGGAGGACTGACTTATACTTCTCAAATGTTTGCTCATCCTCAACATAAGGGGGATAAAGGAAGTGTCCCCACCAAATAGATTCTGCTTTTTTGTTGGATGTGGGGAAGGGATGCTAGCATGGTGACTATGCTTTTCTCTTTTTCCCCCATATCACCTTGACTTTCTTCTTTCCTACCTGATGCAGTGGTAGCAGGATCAGGGCTACAACTAGTAATGCCACAGCAGGGATGAGTCCTAAGCAAGAAACTTTAACTGTATTTTTAAATCTTTATGTCAGAATTCTTAAGACCTGATGGGTGTCAGATTCCTGAGGGCTGGTTTTTATCTTCACCTTATCTGGCAAAATGGAGGTCAACAGTGAATGCAGCCATATTGCCTAGTGGTACAGTAGCTCACTAGTTCTGTACTTATGTGACCTTATCATATCTGAGTGCAAGTGGACTAAGGGAGGTACTTGCTAGACTAGTATTCTGCTTGCACTCTAGACCAGCACAGTGATTAACCCTACTGTCCCTTTATATTAGTCAGGGTTCTCTAGAGGAACAGAATCAACAGGAATTATGTTTATTAAAAGAGAATGTATTAGATTGACTTATGTGACCAGAAGCTGGATAGTCCACAATGGCTGTCTGCAGCTGGAGATCGGGAAGAACAGTCCAAGACACAGAAGCCCCAGAACAAGAGGGATCAACAGTGCTACCCTAGTCCAAGACCAAGGCTTCTGGAAAGTACCTGGAGAATCACTGGCAGAGTCCTCTTTGAAAGGGTGAAGAAGTGAGAGTCCAACATCCTCAGACGATCAAAGCAGCGATCAAGAATCTGTTCAAGAAGAGCATCCGCTTCCTTGTTCTTCCAGCTTTTATTCCATCCTATTGCGTGGTGCTGCCCACACTTAGGGAGGGTCTCCACTTTAGTTCTTATTCCACATTCCATTCATTCCTAGACATGCCCTCATGGACACAACCAGAGACCTCTTAATCATCTGCATTTATTAATCCCATCAAGCTGACAATTCAAATTAACCACTAAGCCCTTTCAGAGATGGAAAAGTTTTGTATAAAAATGGAGAGGGAGAAAGAAGAGTAGCTGAGGATAAAGGAATGGATAAGTGGGTTATATGAAGGAAATCCAATATTAACACCTCAAAAGAGACTCAAAGAAAGAGAAGACATTGCTTTTTAGTTCATTTGTTGTGGTACCTGAGTGGGTGAAGCCATATGTTGCTGAGACCATGCCTGCATTTGGAATGTGACAAGAAAGAATTGAAGCCTACAAACCTGAGTGGCTGTGCCTTAGAAGACAATTTCATGATATGATAAAGGATCAGAATGATTATCAGTGATTGAATGAGATGCTAATAATGTGCCAGTATCTTTTGACTTTTACGATTCTTTTTCTTTTCTTCTCTTGCAGCACTAGGGAGTTGAACCCCTGGTCTCATGCATGCTAGGCAAATACTCTACCATTGAACTACATCCCTTTTTAAATTTTATTTGAGACAGAGACTCACTATGTTGCCCAGACCGGCCTTCATCTGGTGATCCTCCTGCCTCAGTATTCTGAGTCACTGGGATACAAGTGTGTACTACCACATCTGACTCTTTACTTTTTTTTTTTTTTTTTTTTTGACTCTTTACTTTTTGATGCTGTTTTGATGAATAGATTTGTTTTAATAGTTTGTATTTGAAACTATTTTAAGCTTATATTCAAGTTGCAAGTACAGTAAAAATACCTTTTTTTGACAGGATCTCTCTAAGTTGCTTAGAGTCACACTAAGTTATAGAGTCTGGCCTTGAATTCTCCTGCCTCAGCCTCAGAAATTGCTGAGATTATAGGCATGTGCCACTCTACCTGGCATCTGTTAAGTTTGTTTTTATTTTATAAAGTTTTAAAAATTGAAGCCAGACCAGATGGTTTATTCCTGTAATCCCAGTGACTTTGGAAGCTGAGGCAGGAGGATGGCAAGTTCAAAGCCAGCTTTGGTAACTTAGACCCTGTCTCAAAATAAAAAAATAAAAAATGGCTGGGTGGTAAAGCATATCTGTGGTTCAATACCCAATACAAGAAAAAAATTAAATAAATAATAAATATACATATTTATTGGATACCAGGTGATATTTCAATAAATGAATATGATGTGCAATGATCAGATGAAAGTAATAGGCATATCCATCACCTCAAACATTTATCATTTCTTTGTGTTAAGATCATCTAAAATCTTCTCTACTTGCTACTTTAAAATATGTAGTTAATTGTTGTCAACCATTGTTATTCTACTGAATTACAGAACATGAGAAGTTATCCTTCCTGCCAGGTGTGGTGGTGCACATCTGTAATCTCAATGACCTGGGAGGTTGAAGCAGCAGGATTGCAAGTTTAAGGCCAATCTTGGCAGCTCAGTGAGACCCTGTCTCAAAATAAAAATAAAAAGGGGAGCTGGGTACAGTGATGTACACCTGTAATCCCAGTAACTCAGAAGGTCGAGGCAGGAGGATCACGAGTTTGAAGCAGCTTCAGCAACTTAGCGAGACCCTGTCTCAAAATTTAAAAAAAAAAAATTAAAAAGGGCTGGGGATGTAAAGCAGTGGCTAGGTGCCCCTGGGTTCAATCCCTGGTACAAATAAACAAATAAATAAATAGATAAATTAAAATAAAAAAATAAAAAGAGCAGGGGATGTTCTCAGTGGTGTAGTACCTCAGGGTTCCTGAGTTTAATCCCAAGTATCACAAAAATATTTATTCCTCTGTTCCTCTTATCCAAACATACAGTGTATCCATTAACCATCCTCTCTCTTCCTGCCCCCCAGGCTCTGGTCACCACTATTTTACTCTCCTCTTTGAGATAATTTTTTTTTTTTTTTGGCACTAGGGATTGAACCCAGGGGTGCTTAACCACTGAGCTACATCCCCAGCCTTTTTTTTTAAAATCTTAAGACAGGGTCTCACTGAGTTGCTTAGGGCCTTGTTAAGTTGTTGAAGCTGGCTTTGAACTTGCAATCCTCCTGCCTCAGCTTCCTGAGTTGCTGTGGGATTACAGGTGTGTGCTGCAATGTGGGGCTAGATCAACTATTTTTTTTAACTTCCCCAGGTATGTGAGAACATGCTGTATTTGATTTTCTGTGCCTGACTTATTTCACTTAACATAATTAATGTCTTCCAGTTCCATCAATGTTTCTTTTCTTTCTTTTTTCTTTTGTTCACAGGGATTGAACCCAGGAGCGCTTAACCATTGATCCACAACCCCAGCCCTTTTTATTTTTTATTTTGAGACAGTCTTGCTAAGTCACTTTGGGCCTCACTAAATTGATGATTTGAACTTGTGATCCTCCTGTCTCAGCCTCCTGAGCCACTGGGATTGTAGGTGTGCACCACTGCACCTGGCTCCATGTTTTATTTCTGAAAAAAGTTTTTGGTAGCTTTTTGTTTTGTTTTATTTTGACAGTACTGGAGATTGAAACTGGGTCATTCTACCATGGAGCTACACCCACTTGTGTGTGTGTGTGTGTGTATTTTTTTTTTTTGAGACAGGGATCTTGCTTAGTTTCTGAGGCTGGCCTTGAATTTTCAATCTTCTTGCCTCAGCCTCCTGAGTTGGGATTACTGGTGTGTGCCACTGCACCTGGCTTTTGGCAGGTATTGAACCCAGGGCCTCGGAAGTGCTAGGCAAGTTCTTTACCACTGAACTACATCCCTAACCCTTTTTATTTATTTATTTTTAATTTTTATCCTTTTCTTCTTTCTTTATTGGTACATTATTATTATATGTAGTAGTGGAATTCATTTTAAGATGTTTGTACATGCATGCAATATAAAAATATAATTCGGTCAATTTGTTCCAGTATCTTTTTATGTTACTTTATTTTCTTCAGACAGGGTCTCATTAAATTGCCCAGGCTTGCCTTGAACTTGGAGTCCTCCTGCCTCAGCCTCCTGATTAGCTGGGATTATAGGCCTGTATGACTATATGTGGATCATCATTATACTATATATAGTTAAATGGATTGTGTGTGTGTGTGTGTGTGTGTGTGTGTGTGTGTGTGTGTGTGTATGTGTGTGTGTGTAGTCTGATGATTAAACTTGGAGCTTTCCACATGCCAGGCTAGTGCTCTACCACTGAGCTACATCCCCAGCCCTATTTTCTACATAATCTTAATGATTACATATCATTTTATCCTTTGAGTACTTGAATCATCAATAGATTTTCAGTGTAATTTGCAATTTAGTAGTGAAATTCCTAAGTTCATTATTTTGTGTCTGCACATCCATGATTATTTGTTTAAGATATTGTTCTAGAAATTGAAGTTTTGTACCCCAGGAAGGGATCACTAAATAATAATAATTATAATTATTAATAATCCCTAGTACTTCTACTACTGATATTATTGTTAATAATTATGATTACTACTAATAATAATTATTAATAATTAATAATAATTAATAATAATTAGTAGTAGTAGTACTGGGGATTGAACCCAGGGACATTTATCATTGAGCTATATCCCCAGTTCTTTAAAAAAAAATTTTGACAGTGTCTCCCTATGTTCCTGAGGCTGATCTTAAACTCGTGATTCCCCCGCCTCACCCTTCTGCAGCACTGGGATTACAGGTATGTACCAGTGTACCTGGCAGGATCACCTAATTCTAAGGAATTCAGTGTGTGGCAGTGAAACTTCCTCTTCACACTCTCCCTAGTAATGCTGTCTAGAGGCTGATGATTCTAGGATGTATGTGGCAACTTTCCCCTTATCATCAGGCCTCTACCTCTCCAAACTTTGCCTTCCCAGATCTTCCCAAGAAGAATTGAAATGACCACTACCTAGCCAGGTTTTTTTCTTTTTTAAAAACAACATTCATGGGCTTGGGTTGTGATTCCATGGTAGAGCACTTACCTAGCATGTGAGACACTGGGTTTGATCCTCAGCATTACATATAAGTAAATAAATGAAATAAAGGTATTGTGTCCATCTACAACTAAAATAAAAAAGAAATAAAACACCATGCATATAGTATCTCACATCTTTGGTGGGTCAGGATTCCAGGTACTGCTTAGTTGATTCCTTTGATCAGGGTGTCACAGGATGAAAGGATATTGGCCAGGCTGTGATCTTTTTCCGGAGCCAGGACTCTTCTTTCAAGCTTATTCAGGTTGTTGACAGAATTGGCTTCCTCAGAGTTGTAAGACTGAGGCCATCAACTCCTAGAGGCTGCACTTCTCCATCGAAGTTCTCAACTTACCGTTTGCTTCTTCTTGATAAAATACACAATAAAATATCTGTATAGGTAGTTCAGTGCTATTAAACACATTCATAACGTTGTGCAACCATCACTAGCATTCATCCTCAGAACTCATAAGACTGGAACTCTGTACTTACAAAACACTAACTTCCCATTTCCTCCTCTTCTGTTCCCCTGGCAACTACCATTCTATTCTGTCTCTATGACTTTATATTTCATATAAGTGAACTATTCTCTGTATCTCATGTAAATGGAATCAAATAGTACCATCTTTTTGTGATTGGCTTATTTCACTTAACATAATACCCTCCTGTTTCATCTGTGTTGTAATAGGTCAGAATTCCTTTCCTTTCTAAGGCTGAATAATATTCCATTCATCCATCAATGGACATTTGAATTGCTTCCACATTTTAGTTATTGTAAATAATGTTGCTATGAATATGGGTGTACAGATCTCCTTCTCCCCACCTTTGAGATGAGGCCTGGCTGTGTGGCCCAGGCTGGCCTCAAATACAGTATCTTCTGGCCTCAGCTTGAAGTGGCTGGGATCACAGGTGTGTGCTACTGCCTTTGGCTAAGTATACCTCTTTGAGACTCTGCTTTCAATTCTTTTTAAAAAAATTTTTTGGTACCCAAGGACACTGTACCATTGAGATACATCCTCAGTCCTTTTTATTTTTTAAATTTTTGTTTATTTATTTTGGGTACTGGGGATTGAACTCAAGGGCACTCAGCCACTGAGTCACATCACCAGCCCTATTTTGTATTTTATTTAGAGACAGGGTCTCACTGAGTTTCCTAGCACCTTGCCTTTGCTGAGGTTGGCTTTGAACTCTCAATTCCTCTG
Source organism: Sciurus carolinensis (assembly GCF_902686445.1). Taxonomy (NCBI): domain Eukaryota; kingdom Metazoa; phylum Chordata; class Mammalia; order Rodentia; family Sciuridae; genus Sciurus; species Sciurus carolinensis. Next base: position 39,331,112 of record NC_062232.1, read on the forward strand.
CCTCAGCCTCCTGAGCTGCTGGAAATACAGGTATGCACCACTACGCCTGGCTTGTTTGTTTATTTTTATGTGGTACTGAGGATTGAACCCAGTGCCTCACACATGCTAGGCAAGTGTTCTACCACTGAACTACAACCACAGCCCCTAGGAAAGATTTTTAATTCCATGTTTAAGATTAAAAACAAGATTTTGGGCTGGGGAGATAGCTCAGCTGGTAGAGTGCTTGCCTTGCAAGCATAAGGCCCTGAGTTCCATCCCCAGTACCGCAAAAAAAAAAAAAACAAGATTTTGATAGGTGTGGTAATTCTAGTGACTTGGGAGGCTGAGGCAGGAGGATCACAAGTTCAAGGGCAGCTTCAGTAACTTAGCCGGATCTTGTCTCAAAATTAAAAAATGTAAAAGGCCTGGAATGTCGTTCAGTTGATAAAATGCCCCTGAGTTCAATCCCCTGTACAAAAAAAAAAAAAAGAAAAGAAAAGAAAATAAAGGAAAAAAACCCAGCTTTTTTCTGGCAGTTAGGAGTAATAAGAGAAAAGATAAACAAGTTAACATCTGATGGGGTAACAAAAATACTTTGGATCCACAAATCATTCAGTGATATACCTGGATAATTGATTGTGGGCTTAAGAGTTTTAGAGCAAGCCAGGTGTGGTGGCACATACCTGTAATCCCAGTGACTTGGGAGGCTGAGGTAGGAGGATTGCAAGTTCAAAGTCAGCCTCAGTAATTTAGTGAGGCCCTATACAATTTAGAGAGACCCTGTCTCAAAATAAAACATGAAAAGGGCTGGGGTATGGCTCAGTGGTAAAGTGACCCTGGGTTAAATCACCAGTCCCCCCCTCAAAAAAAGAGTTTTAGAGCAGACTACCTTTAAATAAAATCCAGGAGCCTATGGAAAATAGATATATGAAGTACTGCATAAAGAAGCCCATGGAAGAAAGTTGTGTCGGGCTTTTTGATCTTGTAGCCTTCTAGTGGTAGATATATGAGGACACACTTATTATTTCATCTTAGATTTTTCTGAGTTAGACTATTTTATTTTTTGGTACTGGGGATTGAAACCAAGGGTGCTTAACCACTGAACCACATCCCTAGCCCTTCTTTGTATTTTATTTAGACACAGGGTCTTGCTCAATTGCTCAGGACCTCAATCAGTTACTGAGGTTGGCTTTGAACTCACAATTCTCCTATCTCAGCCTCCTGAGCTGCTGGGATTACAGGCGTTGCACCATCTTGTCCAACTGATATACCTATACCCACTGAGCAGGATTAGAGAGACACTGTAGGGCTGGGGTGCAGTTCAATGGTCGAACACTTGCCTAGCATGCCCTAGGCCCTGTGTTCCATCCCCAGCACTGCAAAAAAGTTACTTTTTAATACAGATATTATAAGAGAATGTAATATTATAAATTATGTTTATTGCATGTTCTATACCTGTTTGTGTCTGAGCAGAATTTGCATAGTTTGCACTGTAACTACATTCATCCTCACCGTCATCTTCCATCATCTTGAATCTTCAGTCTTATCTTCCCTCCCTGTTTGAAGTCTTTCCTATGCTTTTCTAGAACTTTTATCTGGCTTTTTTTTCCCTCCCGGTTTGCTAGATTGTGCACGATTTGTGTTCTTATGGTGTTCTCAAAAGAGTCAGTGTGGAAGGAGCATTTCTCAGCCACTAGGAAAGGATGAAGTTCTGTCCAGACAGTGTCCAAATGTCTCCACTGGAAGAGTGTACCTGGATGTCACCGATCTTCCTGCCTAGGCCACAAACGACTGTGCTTCTTGAGAAACTTCCAAAGAGAACTGCTTTGTAAGGGCTGGAGGTGTGACTTACTGGTAGAGCACTTATCTAGCATGCATAAGACCCTGGGTTAAATCCCCAACACAGCAAAATAAATAAATAAATAAATAAATAAATAAATAAATAAATAAATAAATAAAAAGGCCAAAGGCCTGATTTATAAACAAAGAACCATTAGGCAGATAGAATTGAATTATTGTAATAGTGCTTATTTCTCTTGCATAAGATTCCTTTTTTTTGGTACTGGGGATTGAACCCAGGGGCCCTTTGCCACCAAGTCACATTCCTCGCACTTGTTTTTTATTTTGAGACAGGATCTCAGATCTCGGTAAGTTGTTGAGGGTCTTGCTAAATTGACATGGCTGACCTCAAACTTGTGATCCTCCCACCTCAACCTTGTGGGTCAATGGGATTACAGGCATGCACCACCATGCCCAGCATATAAGATTCCCTTTTGAATCCCATATTTGCCCATTTTCAGCAAAGCAACAACAGGTTTGGCACCTTACAAGTTTATACAAGTTATAGTTTTGGGAATGGAATGGAGGGCTTCATACATGCTAGGCAAGCACTCTACCACTGTACTACACTTTCAGTCCTACTTTTTTTTTCTCTCTTCTCTTCTTCCTCATCCTCCTCCTCCTCTCCCCCTCTTTCTTCTACTCTCTATTTATCTGGCACTAAGAATTGAACCCAGGGTGCTTAACCACCGAGCCCCATCTCCAGCCCTTTTTTATATTTTATTGAGAGACAGGGTCTCACTGAGGTGCTGAGGGCCTTGCTAAGTTGCTGAGGCTGACTTTGAATTTGCGATCCTCTAGCCTCAGCCTCCCAAGTCAGTGGGATTACAGGAAATTTTCCTTCTCTTCAAGTATTTTCATTAATCTGTTCACCCTGACAGTAAATCTTTGATTTAAACTTCCACAAGGTCCCTGAGTGGCAACAAAAATGGTGTTTACCATCTCCCCTTTGAAGTATCTGCCTTAGCTTACAAAAGATGGGTGATATGTCACAAAACTACCCATGTCTGGGGGGGGGGAGAGAGAGAGAGAGAGAGAGAGAGAGAGAGAGAGAGAGAGAGAGAGTGTGTGTGTGTGTGTGTGTGTGTGTGTGTGTGTAGTGCTGGGGATGGAACGCAGGGCCTGGCACATGCTTAGGCAAGTGTTCTGCCACTGAGCTACACCCCCAGTTCACAAAACTATATTTCTGGACTAAGTTTTCAGAAGTGTTCTTGGATTCAAATTAGGGATAAAACAGAGACTAAACTTTCTGATTGGCTCCCATTTGCAACTGATGTTTCAATTTTTAGTGCATCTTTTGGTATTTTAATAGTAGCAGAACTGTTTGAGGTTGCTCCTGTCACTTTCTCATCTTCCCAGCTTGCAGCATCTGTGTAGAATGCTCATCTTCACTTGCTACAAACACCATGAAGACCATGCAGCTCCTCTTGACCTGTGATGGTGACCTGAATGGGACCCTGGGACCATAGCATAACTCTCTTCTCCATCTTGTCTGTTAAACATCTTTGTCTGTTAAAAAGGATAATTGCCATTGGATTTAGGATCCACCCAGGTAATCCCGGATAATCTCAAATCAGGATCCTTAACTACATTTTCAGAGATCCTTTTTCCAAATAAGATAGCATTTATAGGGTCTGGATATTAGGATATGGATATGTCTCTTGGGAGGAGGCACCATTTAATCCACTACAGTCCATCCTATGGTCCCCAAATTTGTATCCATCCCACATGCAAATAAACTTAACCCCATCCCAACATCCCCAAGAATTTTAACTCATTCCAGTATTGGTTTCCATCCATGGATCTGTGAAACTGGAAAACAAGTTATCTGTTTCAAAAATACAATGGTGGACCAGACATATGATAGACATTCCCATTTCAAAAGAGAGAATTGGAAGGCGTAAAGGGGTCACTGATGCCAGGCAAGCTCTAAATCCAGTGGGCAAGATTATATTAAGTTTCAAGGCCCGAAAATAATGTGTGGCTGAATGCTGTGCCCTCTGGACCATCAGTGGCTTCACCTTCTGACCCATGGCAGTATTTCCAGGCTCTGCACTGCCAGTGTTGGCTCCATTGGCCTCTGCCTCTGGGTCTGAGCCTCCATGCTCTGCCTCTACAATCCTACTGTTGGAGTTATACTTCCTTTTCTTGAAGGTAAAGCACGCTTACAACCAGGTAGGTTTTTGTGTGTTTTACTTTTGCTTTTGTGCTGGGGATAGATCCAGGGCATTCCATATGCAAAGCAGACTCTCTATTATTGAGCTAGATCCCCACCCCCAGCCAGGTAGTTTTATTTTAATTTTTAAAAAATTATTGTGATTTTATTCTTTGAGGTTGCATTTATTTTGCCACTATAATGGAAATACTATGTTATAGTATATCTCTTTCCAACCTCACATTAAATAATATCACATTGATAGTTTGATATTGGCCATAGAGTATTGATATCACAGAAATCAATACACTACCTATTATGGCTGGATTTATTGTTTAGTTCATTGTCTAAATTTAAGCAGAACCCAACCAGGTAGATTTAAAAAATTTTTTATTTGTTCTCTTTAGTTATACATGACAGTAGAATGTCTTTTGACATATCATACCTACATGGAGTATAACTTATTCTAATTAGGATTCCATTCTTGTGGTTGTACATGATGTGGAGTTATACTGGTCATGTATTCATATAAGAACATAGGAAAGTTATGTCTGATTCATTCTATTGTCTTTCCCATTCCCTTCCCCCCTCCCTTCCTCCCACTCCCCCCTTTCCAATTGAGTGAACCCTCACTCCTCTCCCCCCACCTATTATGAGTTAGCATCCACATATCAGAGAGAACATTTGGCCTTTGGTGTTTGGGGATTGGCTTATTTCACTTAGCATGATAGTCTCCAGTTCCATCCATTTACCAGCAAATGCCATAATTTCATTCTTCTTTATGACTGAGTAATATTCCATTGTGTATATGTACCACATTTTCTTTATCCATTCATCTCCAACAAGGTAGTTTTAATGACCCATTTCCTGTTAGTGAAATTTTGGAAGTCTGACAGCCCTGTGTCATTTATCCTGTCTCTGCCCCTTTAAGTTTAAGCTGGCAGGGTTTCTACTGATATTAACATTCTCAAAAGCCTGTGGTTCTCTTTTGTACATCCCCATTTGACAAAACAGTCCTCCACAGATCTTTCCTGGATATTCTCATCTCTATTCTTGGCTTCTGATAAGATAATTTAGTAGATTCATGAGTCACATACCTAATCTTTGCAGGAAAAGAAGAGCTTCCTGTCACTGTGACCTTGTGCTCTGCTGGTGTAGAGGTCTTATTTCCAAAGGAAGAAATGCTTCCACCAGGTGACACAACAGTGATTCCACTGAACTGGAAGCTAAGACTTCCAGATGGCCACTTTGGGTTCCTCATTCCTCAAATCAACAGGTGAGGAAGGGAGCAATTTTTCTAACTTTAGTATCTTTTACAATCTGTCAAGACCCCCAAAGCTACCAGCATCAGTCTAACTTGCCCTCCAAGTTTAAGGCCTTTGCACCTGGGAATCTGCCATATAGCCATCTGCAGTCCTTTTTGCTGGGAGTCAGAACAGTTCTTATTGGCATTTTGTGTCTCAAAGAGTGCAAGAAGAATATGTCTAGATTCAACTTATCTTTTCACTCCCCGGTATCCACTCAGTTCATGGACCCAGGTGGCCACAGGTGAGCACATGGGGATTTCTGCTCGTTTATTCCAGTCACCTTGTGAACCTAGAAGGGGGTTCTTTTATTCTTTTAATAGATTCATTCATTACATTTATTGGAATAACTACTTTGTCATAGGGTTGACTTGAATCTATTTGGACAAAGAATGACCTGAAAGCAAAGCTCACTGAGTTGGGTACAGAAAGCAAACATTCCCAGGCATTTTTTTTTTTACATGAACATGGATGACATCATTTAATGCAGACCCAAGGCCACACATTTTAGGAGAGTAAATTTTACTGGTAGTACAGAGTCTCTTCACATATGATCATAAAAATAACACAGTGTGGTGAGCCAAACACAAAAATGACATGCAGCAGCCCACATCAACACACACACAGCTCCTAAGAGGCACGAGAGAAGCTGAGTCTGGTATCTGCTAGGGCTCATTGTAGGAGATAATCGGGTATAAAAGGAATGAGAACAGATTGAAACAGGAAACAAAACCATGTCTGACAGTCACACAAGGTCAAATGATCATATCCATGACCAAAAGAAGTCACATGAAACCCTTGCCCAGCAGGAGAGGAGGTCAGCATCCTGTGCTCACACAGACTCCAACTTGGTAGTGAGACACATCTCAGCACCTTACAGAAAACATTGAAGGGACAGGGAATCCTTTTATGGGTCAATGGACACTTCTAATGGAAAGGCTGGCATTTGACTCTTGAAAATGAAATTAAAAATTAAGCATAAACAAGTGAAGGATATGCCTGAAGTGATTATAGTGTAACCTTGGTTTCCCAGTGGGTATAATTTTAAAACTCAAGAATTTAAGAGCATTCCAAAATTATGATACAGAAGAGCAATCCTAAAACAACTTAATCTAAATAAGAATTCCAATGTCTTGCACTGAGAGCCTGCTGCTGCCTGGAGCTGACCTGCAGTGGGTAGGGCTCACAGCCTGAAGACCCAGAAGGGGGTTCTTTTGATGGGCATTGACATGGCCCACTTGGATACATCCCTCAAGTTCCTGTAGTGTGTGCTCCACGTGGGTATCACTTTCATAGCCAGGTTTCTATTGCCTCCCTACCTGAGTGTTTGGTCAGGCCACTGACCATTGCTCATGAGTGAGTAAGAGCCCAAACACAGGGACTTTTTAACCACCCTTCAGTTCTTCCATCAATTCTAGGTAAACAGCATGCAATTCAGCCCACACATCTGATTTGTTTTTACCTTCCTCAGTCATGATGGTGACCTTCCAATATTCAGGATGTTGTCCATTCACTTGGAACTGCCATCCGTAAACCTAGCAGCTCTGTCAGTCCATTGATGGCTATTTATATGGCACTGTTCCAGAATCCTGCAGCTCCTCATGCAGCTCAGAGTTAGTCCTAGGGCAGAAGAGTCTTTCATTTCTCCTGGTTGCATATTCCTGTATAAATCATTTCCATTTTACTATGAAATTTTTAAGTTTTATTTCTCAGAGATAATGGGGATCAAACCCAGGGCTTTGCACATACTAGGCAAGTACTCTATACTGAGCTACATCCCCATCCCTTCCTTTTTTTTTTTTTTTTTTGAGATAGGGTCTCACTAAGTTGCTGAGGCTAGCCTCAAACTTGCAGTCTTCATGCTTCAGCCTCTCAAGTTTCTGGGATTACAGGTGGGTAATACTGTGCCCAGCTGCTGTATAACTCTTCTGGGCACTTCTCTCCTCATTAGAATTTCTCTGTCCTATTGCTTAGGACATAGTTGGCATTTCAGGTTTTAAGATCGTTTCATGTCCTTCCATCATAGAGGTAGCTTCAATTAATGTTTCATAGCAAGGTAAGAAATGCCCCTTGAATGGAAAAAGTTCAAAGTCCCAGTAGCCATCACTGGGAGGTGCTGACAGGCTCCACATTTTTTTCTGAACCAGCAGTCCATATTCTATTGTACCTTGTGGACTTTGGCAATATTATTGGTTCTCATTTAGTATGTTCGATTCATATTGTTTGTCTGATTTTTTTTTGTTGTGTTGTTCTGGTGTGTGTGTGTGTGTGTGTGTGTGTATGCATGTTGCTGGGGATCAAACTCAGGGCCTCATGCATGCTAGGTAAGCACTGGACCACTGGACCACACCCTAGCCCAAGGGTGGATTTACATGTTTTCTGTTTTACTGTACAAATAGGGGAAACATTTCCACATTAGTCAGTGTTTGGTTATGGTGACCAAAATACCTGACAAGAACCTCTTGGAGGAAAATTTTATTTTAGCTCATGCTTTCAGAGGTTTAGTCCATGGTGAGCCAAATTCATTGCTCTGGGCCTAAGGTGAAGCAGAACATCATGGCAGACAGACATGGTGGAGAAGTACTGCTCCACTTATGGCTGTGTGGAAGCAGAGAAAGAGGAAGGGGCCATAGGGAAGATGTGTCCTTCCAGGGCACATCCCCAATGACCCACCTCCTAGAGCCACACCCCACCTGCCTGTAGTTATTACCCAGTTGGTCCATTCAAACCAGGATGGACTGATGAGGTTAAGGTTCTCACAATCCAATCATTTCACCTCTGAATATTCCTACATTAATACAGGAGCCTTTGGGGGACATCTCATATCCAAATCATAACAATTTCCCAGTGAGATACAATGTTCATCCCCCTAACAATCAGGTAAAGGTGATAAAGCTACTTCACATGAAGTCTGTTCAGATATACCAACTCTCCCATAAACTTTAACCTCAGCTCCATCAACCCCTACTTTCCAAACTGCAGCATCCATTAGGAATTTTTCTAATTCTTTTTTATGGTGCTGGTTATTGAACCTAGGGCCCTGGCACATCCTAGGCAAGTGCTCTGCTGCTGAGCTACTTCTTCAGTCCCTGGTTCCAGCTTTCTTATACTCTTGTTGAAGCTATCTAGGGGCCCCCAGCCACCAGTCACCCCATAAGCATGTAGAAAACTGTTATCATTCCAGAAATTCCAAGGATTTTAGGAGTTGTAGGTCAGGAAGCAGGGATTGGAGACCAAATATATATTTGACAATATCTTGGCAACTAGTAGTAGTCAAACAAGCAATAATAGAGTCAAGCAAAAATCTTTGAGAGATGCAGAACTATTAGATGAACATTTAATAAAGAATAAAATATTTACATAATCTCAGTATGTCTCCACTGATTGCTCATTAATTATATATGGAAAAATGGTAACTTTATAATTGAGAAACCTGATAGATACTATCTTAACCAAATGATCAGAATTAGAAACTTTTAATTGGAAAATTTCTCATAATCTCACTTTACAGAATTAAGCAATCCTCCCCCCACTGGGAATTGAATGTTAGGCAAGCACTCCACCACTGAGTTACACCCCAAGCCCTTCATTTCTTAAATTGGTAGGTTATATTGATTTTTAAAAGTTCTGCCAGCCTTGCACTTTTTGGTTAATTCAGCTCATCAGACTATATGTTTTTACATGTTTCTGGATTTGATTTACTGTTTGTTGAGGTTTCTTCTGTGTTTATGAGGGATATTAGACTGCAATTTTCTTGTCATGTCTTTGGTTTTATAATCAGGATAATTTGACCCCCCACAAATGAGTTGAGAATTGAGGACTGGGGATGTGGCTCAATAGGAGTAAATTGCCTACCTGGCATATGTGAGATCCTGGCTTCAATCGGCAGCAGAGGTGGGGGAGAGAAATGAGTTGAGAAGTGTTCTTCTAGAAAATAGAAAAGAAGGGATTATGTAGAATGGTATCTTCCTTACATAGCTGGTAGAATTGATCAGTGAAACCATCTGGGCCTGGGGATTTCTTTTTTCCGAAGGTTTTAACTATGAATTCAATTTTAATAGATATTTCTCTATCTGTTTCTTCTTGAGTGAGTTTTGGTATTTTATGGATTTCATAGGAATGGCCCATTTCATCTAAGTTGTTAATTTATGTGAACAGAGGTGTTCATCTCCTTTTCTCATTTCAGTGTCTATGGAATATACGATATTTCCTCTTCTACTTCTGATATGAATAATTGATCTCTTTTGTTTTTTTTTTGTTTCTTAGTCCAGAAAGAAGTTAATCAATTTCATCAATCTTTTTTAAAAATGAACTTTTGGTGTCATTAATTTCTCTCTATTGTTTCCCAATATTTAATTTCACTTGCCTATCATTTTCTTTCTTCTGCTTGCATTGAGTTTATCTTACTCTCATTTCTAGTTTTATAAGAAATAAGCTTAGATTTTTGATTTCAGAATTTTTCACTGTATTTCTTGCTATAAATTTCCATCTCAGCACTAAGTTAGCTATATCCCACAAATACTGATATGTCATATTTAAATTTTCTTTCAGTACAAAGTATTCTTATTTACCTTGAGACTTTATTTTTGGACCATGAATTATTTAGAAGTGTGTTCTTTTGTTTGTTTTTAGAGACAGGGGCTCACTATGTAGTCCAGGCAGGTCTCAAACTCCTGGGTTCAAGCAATCCTCCTGCTTCAGCCTCCTGAGTAGCATCCTACCACAATCAGTGGGAAGTGTTTTTTTTTTTTTTTTTTAAGTACTGGGGATTGAACACAGGGCCTTGTGCATGGAAAAATATCTTCTTCAGTTTCTGAATATTTAGGAATTTTCCAGGCATCTTTCTATTATTGATATCTAGTTTAATTCCCTTATTGTGAGAGATTAAATTTGGGATGGTTTCAATTCTTTTAAATTTATTGTGGATTGTTTTATGATCTTGGATATGGTCTATGTTGGTGAATATTCCATGTGTACTTGAAGGACCTGTCTTTTCTTCTGAGTGCAGTGTTCATTTGGTTGATTGGTGGTGTTCAATTTCTCCATATCCTTGCTGATTTTCTGTCTACTAGTTCTTCTTACTCCTGAGAGAGTTGCTGAAGTCTCCAGTCATAATTGTGGATTTGTTCACTTCTCCATCCTGTTCTTTTCATTTTTTTTTCTTTTCTAGGGATTGAACCCAGGCCCTTGCCCATGCTAGGCAAGCACCCTAACCCTAAGCTCCATCTCCAGCTCCAATTCTTTCCATTTTTCTCCACATATTTTGAAGCTGTTATTAGGTGCAGTCTCCCCCCTGCTCCTGCACCTCCTCCCACTGTAGCGCCCTGGGATGGCTAGACAGCTAGAGATTTAGTCTTTCTACTCTGGCACCCATGATTTCCCAACTAGGTTTGCTTTCAGAGCCAGCCATTGATAGAATAGGATAAAAGCAATGGTGGTCCTTCCTATAGTCTCTGATCAGAGAATAGGACTCTCTTTAGTTCAAGGTGACTCCTGCTGCTGGGTTGCAGTGTTGAGACCAGGCTTTGTTGTGGGCAGGACTGCATGAAGAAAAAAAACCAGGATTTTTCCTAGTCTTTCTGTCTCACAGGGGTCCTCCATTTTACTCCTAAGATCATAAATTTCTTTTGGTGGTGGTAGGATGGAACCTGGGCCTCATGCATGCTAGGCAAGCTCTCTACCATTGGCTACACCCCCAGTGCAAAGGTCTTCTTTTAGCTTTTAAAGATAGGGGAGGTAAATGGATATGTTCTTATCCATTATCCTTTTCTTATGGAAGTGCTGAGGGTGGAACCCAAGACTTTGGGAATGTTAGGCAAGCACTCTACCACTGAGTCACACTATCTATCTTAAACTGGAAGTAGCACTGTTATCTGAAACTGTCTCCTGGTTTATGTTCCACGACACCACACTTTCCTGGTTCTGTCCCTACCATTCAAAAATTTGCCTTGTGATTTTCATGGCATACTGGTGTCCCCTCAGAATCTGTATTTGATGCTTTTCTCCAATCCTTGTTCTTTCTTAGCTCCCCAATTCATTCTGGTGGCTTCAGCTAATAGTGAAATGATCTTGCCTCCCAAACCTTGCTCTATGCCAGCCTTCTCTCCTAAATTCCAGCTGGACATTTCCATTGGTATGTTCCATAAATGCTCCTGCTTGGCCCCAAGATCTATCACTTTCTTCTCCCTTGATCCATTGTCTCTCATTTTGCTGTTCTCAGCATCTCTTTTTTCTTTCTTTCTTTCTTTTTTTTTGGTGCCAGGAATTGAACCCAGGAGTGCTTAACCACTAAGCCACATCCCCAGCCCTTTTTTGTATTTCATTTAGAGACAGGGTCTCACTGAGTTGCTTGTGTGAACTCACTGTGTGCAGATTCCATGGCTTCTTCATTTTCATTTCCCCAGAAACTTGCTCAGGACCAGGCACACAATCTTAATTCAGTAGTATAGTAATCTTTTCTTCATGAATTAATACATGAACACAGTGGCATGGCCTTTCAGGGTTCCTTCCCCCACAAAGTATAATATCAAGTAAGACACTGAATCAGGTATCCAGTATGGCTCTTTCTAGTATGCTCTCAATAAGGTTCCATTGAAAGGATCAGTTCTCACACCCCTTTTTTTTAAATTTATGCATCCCATTCTGATCACTGGAGATTGTCGTTACAGGGATCCGTGTCATTCGAGGATGTGGCTGTGGATTTCACCCGACAGGAGTGGCACAGGCTGGACCCTGCTCAGAGGACCATGCACAAGGATGTGATGCTGGAGACCTATAGCAACCTGGCATCCGTGGGTGAGGATGTTTGTCTTTGTAACTCCTGGTAGCATGTGATCACTAGAATACATGCAGTCTCTGTAGAGTTTAGTGATATTTTAGTTTTAGATTCAAGGATCACACCTGACAGGACAGTTTAGGGCACCAGGAAGAATTGTGTGTGCTCACCTCCCCAATGAATGGTTTAAATGGGCCCCCTTCCTTGTGCAGCTCATGAAGATGCACCTTCCTCCTTCATCAGAGGCCCCAAAGCTCAGACATCTTGGCCCACGTCCTGTGCCATTTCCCATTAACAGGCCTCTGCGTGGCCAAACCAGAGATGATCTTCAAGTTTGAGCGAGGAGAAGAGCTGTGGATATTAGAGGAGGAATCCTCAGGCCATGGATACTCAGGTGAGTGAGGAAGAACCAGACATATGAAACACAGTGGGAGTGATATCCCAGGAATTCAGGTCAAAGGGTATCCTTGTGCAATATTTTCTAGGAATATCTTTTGCTAGGCCTGAGCTCTTTGAAAATAAGGACACAAGGTCCACCTACTTTAGACATCTGAATTACATACCCCAATATCACAGTCACAATTCACTGCTGTTTTATCTTGATTTTTATAAAATTATCCATTACTTAAAAAAATTTTTTTTGGTACTGGGGATTGAACTCAGGGACACTTAACCACTAAGCCACATCCCCAGCCCTTTTTGTTTTATTTAGAGACAGGGTCTTGCCAGGTTGCTCAGGACCCTGCTAAATTTCTGAGGCCGGCTTTGAACTCATGATGTTCCTGCCTCAGCCCCCTGAATTGCTGGGATTACAAGTGTGCCCCACTGTGCCTGGATGAACCATATAATTTTTTAAATGTTGTGGGCAGATTGAACTGAGTGCCAAGTCTAGTCTAAGTGACATTTCCTGGGACTTGTAAAAAGACCAGGGCAAAAGAGGGAAAGAATGTTAAGAGGTAAGTTACCAGGGGGGCCAAAATTATATAGAATTTTAAAGACTATGTTAAGGAGTTTAATTTTACACTATGACAGGAAAAGGCATTTGAGGGTGTTAGGTGAAAAAGTGACACTCTGGTTTGTTTTTAAAGGATCTCTATCGCTGCTGTGTGGCAACAGCTCTGTTGGGGCTAATGCCCTCAGGCTGGATAACAGCCTGCTTCAGAATCAGAATATTCAAACTCTGAATCAAAATGTTGAATATAATGGATGTGGGAAAGGCTTCCACCAGGACACGGGCTTCCTTCAACATAAAAGAACACACACTGGAGATAAAAGCTTTGAATGTCACGAATGTGGGAAGGCATACTGCAGGAAGTCAAACCTCGTTGAACATCTGCGAATACACACCGGGGAGAGACCTTATGAATGTGGCGACTGTGCAAAAACCTTCAGCGCCAGATCATATCTCATTGCCCATCAGAAAACTCACACAGGGGAGAAGCCCTTTGAATGTCCTGAATGTGGGAAATCTTTTGGCCGGAAGTCACAACTCATTCTACATGGGAGAACACACACAGGAGAGAGACCCTACGAATGTAGGGAGTGTGGGAAAACCTTTTCCGAGAAGGCAACTCTCACCATTCACCAGAGAACCCACACGGGGGAGAAACCCTACAAGTGTAGTCAATGTGGGAAAACGTTTCGAGTCAAGATAGCCCTCACCCAGCACCAGAGAACTCACACGGGGGAGAAACCCTATGAATGTGGGGAATGCGGGAAAAACTTCCGTGCAAAGAAATCCCTAAATCAGCATCAGAGTATTCACACAGGCGAGAAACCTTACGAATGTGCGGAATGTGGGAAATTCTTCCGAATGAAGATGACTCTCAATAATCATCAGAGGACCCACACGGGTGAGAAACCCTATCAGTGCAATGAATGTGGGAAATCTTTCAGCGTGCACTCCTCTCTCGGGGTCCATCAGAGAATTCACACGGGAGAGAAGCCTTACCAATGCAACAAATGCGGTTACGCCTTCTACGTGAAAGCACGCCTCATCGAGCACCAGCGAAGGCATTCGGGGGAGAAACCCTATGAATGCACCGAGTGTGGGAAGATCTTTAGTATGAGGAAGTCCCTTCGGCAACACCGGAGAACTCACACAGGAGAGAAGCCTTATGAATGCAGCGAATGTGGAAATGCCTTCTACGTGAAATCGCGCCTCATTGAGCATCAGCGAATTCACACGGGAGAGAGACCTTTTGAATGTCAAGAGTGCGGGAAGGCTTTCTGCCGGAAAGCACACCTCACGGAACACCAGAGAACTCACTTAGGCCGGCCCTTGCCATGTGCAATGGAGAAAACCCCTCCGTAAAGACTCCCCACACCACTGGATCTAGTCCCTTGGGGCATCTGAATACCAGAGCACTCAGAATACCCCTGTCACAGTGTGTCACCTAACTTGATGTAAAAGTAGCTCCTGATCCCCCTGGGGGGAAGCTCATTGTTATTTTCATTTGTATTTCCCCAGTTGGTGATGAAGTGGAATATCTTACCCGTTTTACCCTTCTGAGTTTTCCTTCCATGCATAGACTGTTCACATTCTTTCTTTGCTGATTATTTGGCACTGGGGATTGAACCCATGGGCACTTTACCACTGAGCCACAACCCCAGCCCTTTTTAATTTGAGACAGGGTCTCTCTAAGCTGCTGAGGCTGGCCTCAAACTTGCAATCATCCTGCCTTAGCCTCCCAAGTAGCTGGTGCTCACTTTTTTCTTTCTTTCTTTCTTTCTTTCTTTCTTTCTTTCTTTCTTTCTTTCTTCCTTCCTTCCTTCCTTCCTTCCTTCCTTCCTTCCTTCCTTCCTTCCTTCCCTTCCCTTCCCTTCCCTTTCCTTTCTTTTCTTTTTTTCTTTCTCTCTTTCTCCTTCCTTCCTTCCTTCCTTCCTTCCTTCCTTCCTTCCTTCCTTCCTTCCTCCCCTCCCCTCCCCTCCCCTCCCCTCCCCTCCTCTCCCCTCCTCTCCCCTCTTCTCCTTTCCTCTCCTTTCTGTTTGTACCAGGGATTGAACCCAGGGGTGCTTAACCACTAAGCCACATCCCAAGTCCTTTTTATTTTTTTATTTCGAGACAGGAATTCACTAAGTTGCTAATGGTGGCTTCAAACTTGTGATCCTCCTTCCTCAACCTCACAACGTGCTGGGATAACAGGCCTGTGCCACTGTGCCTGGCATGCTCACAGTTTTCTAATAGGCTGTTCATCTTTTATTTCCTGGTTTAAATGGTGTTTAATATATGAGATTATAAAAATCCTTTTTCAGTCATGTGTATTGTAATATCTTCTTCCAGACTGTGGCTGGTTCATTTTGTTAATTCTTCTGCTGAAGTTTTATGTTTTTCTATCATTAGTTTCAAAGTGATGCTATTCACTTATATTTTCCTCTTCAGTTAAAGTTTTTCCCAACATTTAGAATTTCAATCTCCCTTGAGATTTCGTTTTGTACAGAATGAAGGCTGCAATGTATAATGCTACGTGGTCTTGTTAAATCATTACACAAATGATGTCACACTGCAGATAAAGTTTGGTAGCTTTTTTTCATATGGTGCTGCTACCTTCTCAAGATCTATCCATGTTGTTAAATGTAAGTCTGGCTTATATATTCCTCTCTCCATTCTCCTTGTGATAAACATTGTATTGTTTCTGTGTTTTGTGACTAAACGTAGAAGTGGAATTGCTGGTTCATAGGGTGTAGCAATGTCCCAGTTACTAAGCTTTTTTTTTTTTTTTTTTTGGTACTTGGGATTGAACCCAGGGGCACTTTACCACTGAACTATATCCCCAGCCCTTTTTGTTTTGTTCTGAGACAGGGTCTCTCTAAACTACCCGGATCGGCCTCAAACCTGTGCTTCTCCTGCCTCAGTCTCCCAAGTAGCTGGGATTATAGGCGTGTGTCACCTCGGCCAGCAGCTATTAAAGCTCTTGTGTCCTAGCTCCAAACCCACCCTTCTAGATTGTGCTTTGTGAGTCTAAAAACCACATTTCTGCATTGCCAATTGCTCTCTGCCAAGAAGAGATATTAGATATAAGTTTTGGGGCTGGAGGAGAAAAAAGGAACTTGGTCCTTTTGCTCCTTCCTGTTAGTTCCCCCCTTCTTCTGTGTGTCCACCCAGCTTCTTCACTAGGTAGCAGAATTCCTTGTCATAGAAGCAGTTCTTTTTCCAACTTGAGGTTTCCCCATCCCCCCAGATTCAACTTTACGGGACCCCACCCGCTTTGAGACATAGGCATCATCTGGCTCATGCAACCTCCTTAGAGGCATGATTCCCAGCCACATGGGACTCCTCTTCCACCCTTCTGATTTGTAGTAATTCCAATGTCATCCTTTTGTTACTCTCCTAACCTGCTTGCTTTCTGCAATTGCTACCTTCCTGATAAAGTTTTTCTTTTTGTCTCTTAAGTTACATGTGGGAATTACCCAATTTCATAAGTAATTAAGTTATTTAAAATAAGTTTTCTCCATGAAAATAATGGTGTGGTTTCTGTGTCTTGACTGGGCCCTGATTGATCTGTATCAAAGTTTGTCAACTTTATTAAGTATTGATTTTTTTCCCTCTGAATTGGATTATTTTATACTCTCAGGATAAGTTTGAGAAGTTTCCATCATCACCAGCACTTAATATTAGTCCTCTAAATTTTTAATAGTAATTTTACCCATACACACACACAGATATGTGTATTTCAAAATATAATGATGTGTTATGGTGTATGTGTGGCACACATCTCCTTATAAACATCTTTTTTATATTGACAATATTCCTTTTATTCACATATTTGCCATCTCGGTTCCTCTTCTTTACTTTCTGCATTCCGTCCAGGATAATTTTCCTCTTTGCCTGAAAAATACCCTTATAGAGTGTCCTCTAGTGGGTGTCTGATTGTGGTACCTTCTCAACTTTTTCTGAGTTTTATTTTGTTTTGTATTTGGTACTGGAGATTAAAGCCAGGGGTGTTTACCACTGAGCTACATCCTCAGCTCTTTTTAAAAATTTTCTATTTTGATAAAGGACCTCTTACATTACCGAGGCTGGCCTTGAACTTGTGATCTTCCTGCTTTAGCCTCCTGAGCTGCTAGGATTACAGGCATGAGCCACTGCACCCAGCCTGAGAATGTTTTCTTATGACACCTTTTAAAAGAAAAATGGATACCTTTAGCCTTTGGTGACATTATGCCATAGTAGATCAATGCTTTGCTTTTTTCCTGAATCTTCCATGATTATGATAACACATGGCATTTCACTTGATCCTCAAATACCCCACACTACAGCATATATTGAACATACGTATTATCCTTCCTGTATTTTCTACACAGTATGCCTTTATTCTTGTTTACTAAGTATTAAGTGTATCAAAATGCCATTTCATCAATTCTTTTTTGTGGGGGGTACCTGGGATTGAACTCAGGGGCACTTGACCACTAAGCCACATCCCCAGTCCTATTTTGTATTTTAGTTTGAGAACAGAAAACAGATCAATGGGTGCCTCTGGGGGTGGATATTAACTCATAATGGATAAGAGGGAACTTCTTGGGATGACAAAAATATTCCATATCTTGATTGGAGTGTGTGTTGATGGGTGTATACAGTAGTCATCAAATGGGCAAGCTTAAGATATATGCATTGTATATAAATTATGTATCAATTAAAATTTGAAAACAAAACAATAAAAAGTGTTCTGTTCTCATATCAGGAGTCAGACTTGGGTTTCCTGGGAGAAAATTAGGAACTATAGCCACTAAAGCAGATGAAAAACTCTGACAGTGGGAAAACCCCATCCTCTTAAGGCTAAATTGTCTTTATCCCTGGAAATGACCTTTCCTGAGGCCCCTGCTGGGATATGCGACCTTTCATTAACTACCATAGCACTCCTCCACTCCACAGTGTAGCCTAATCACAATCTCTTTCCAACTTAACATTAGCCCCACCCCAGTAGTTTTTACCTCCATGACTTACCATCCCAGTGTCCACTAAAACCCCATTAGCTCACAGCTCTGCGGACCAGAGCACGATGTCTGCTGACTTACCATTAGCCCACAAAACCTTGTTTGATCACACCCTAGCAGAATCTGCCACACCCCTATTAGCTCCTAGCACCAGGTCTTGCCATCCTTATGAGCTTCCATTACAATTCTTGCTGACCCCCATTAGCTGACATCAAGTTTTATCAGCCCTCTGATAAGACTGGTGATTCTCCCTCAGGCTGGTTTTGTGGCTTGCTGTTCTTTAGATTCAAAATGGCAATAGTGACCACTGCAGACAAATGCCAGACACTGCACCTGTCCCACCCCTGCCCCTGCACTGACTCGGCATGCCCTGTGCTGCATCTCCCCAGCTTCTTTGGAGGCTAGTGCAGACATTTTGAAATATTCCTGAGGGCGTGGCCACCATCATTGGAGGGGCAGCTCCCTTCCTGAGACACCTACAGGAGACTGGAGTCCCTTTGACAGGCATCTCTATTTACTCACTTACATCCTACACCCTTCCCCATCCTCTTCATTGCCACTAGAAAATACGGTAAATAATAATCAAACTCATCCTGTTTATTACAATAATGTTAAAGTCTTTATAGGGGCTATCTGGTTCAGGGCTGCATTTTCTTTGTATTGGATGCTGCTAATACTGATCTCCCCATCAAAGGAGAGGTACTGGAAAACTGCTGGGTCACAATAAGCCTGCAGGGGGGAAACTTCAGCCTCAGATCTTCACTGCTAGAGGGAAATATACAGAAACAATATGAAAAAACGGGGGAAGAAAGTTTCCCTAACAAATCAAGATGCTATTTTGATAGAATTCAATGACAGCATGGCAGTAGAAATGACACAAAAGGAGCTCAGAATCTGGATAATTAAAATGATCCACAAAGCAAAAGATAAGAGAACAAATGCAGGCAATGCATGATCACTCCAATAAACAGTTAAAAGAGCAAATGCAGGAAGCAAAAGTACACTTCAATGAAGAGATAGAGATTTTGAAAAAAAAAAACAAACAGATATACTTGAAATGAAAGAAACAATATATCAAATTAAAAACTCAATAGAAAGCATCACCAACATAATAGATCTCGTGGAAGGTGGAAGACAGAATCTCAGACAATGAAGACAAAATATTTAATCTTGAAAATAAAGTTGCCCAAACAGAGAAGATGGTAAGAAATAATGAAATGGAACCTCCAAGAATTATGGGATATCATGAAAAGACCAAATGTAAGAATTATTGGAATTGAGAAAGGCACAGAAACACAAACCAAAGAAATAAACAACCTGTTCAATGAAATAATATCAGAAAATTTCCAAACCTGAAAAATGAAATGGAAAATCAAATAAAAGAGACTTATAGAACACCAGGTGCAAAAAATTACAACAGATCCACACCAAGTCACATTACAATGAAAATACCTCACATACAAAATAAAGGATTTTAAAGACTATGAGAGAAAAGCATCAGATTACTTGTAAGAGGAAACCAATATGGTTATCAGCAGATTTCTGAGCCCAGACCCTAAAAAGCAAGAAGGGCCTGGAACAATATATTTCAAGCTCTGAAAGAACATGGATGCCAACCAAGAATCCTATAACCAGCAAAACTAACCTTCAGATTTGATGATGAAATAAAATATTTCCGTGATAAACAAAAGTTAAAAGAATTTACAAATAGAAAGCCTGCACTACAGAACATTCTCAGCAAAATATTTGGTGAGGAGAAAGTGAAAAATAACAATACAAGTCAGCAAAAGGAGGAACTACCCTAAAGGAAAAGCCAATCAAAGGAGAAACCAAGTCAAGTTAAAAACCAAAAATAAGCCAAAATGACCAGGAATACAAATCATACCACAATAATAACACTGAATGTTAATGGCCTAAATTAAATAATCAAAAGTCATAGACTGGAAGATTGGATTACAAAGAAGACCCAACAATATGCTGCCTTCAAGAGGCTCATCTCATTGAAAAAGACATCCACAGACTAAAGGTGAAAGAATGGGGGAAAAACATACCATGCACATGGACCCAGGAAAACAGCAGGGGTCTCCACCCTCATATCAGATAAAGTGGACTTCGAACCTAAGTTAGTCAGAAGGGATAAAGAAGGACATTTCATACTGCTTAAAGGAAGCATAAATCAGCAGATATTTTAAATATTTATGCCCCAAACAATGGAGCATCTATGTACATCAAACAAATCCTTCTCAATATTAAGAATCAAATAGACCAAAACACAATAATACTGGGGGAACTAAACACACTGCTCTGAATAGATCTTCCAAAGACTGAACAAAGAAACTATAGAACTAAATAGTACAATTGATATAGACTTAATGGACATTTACAGAGTATTTCATCAATCATTGAGCAAATATACTTTCTTCTTAGCAACTCATGGATCCTTCTCCAAAACAGACCATATGCTATGCCACAAAGAAGCCATTAGTAAATACAAAAAAACAGAGATACTACCTTGTATCCTATCAGACCATAATGGAATACAATTAGAAATCAACTATAAAATAACAAACAAAAACTACTCAACACCTGGAGACTAAATAATATGCTATTGAATGATGCAATGATAACAGAAGACATCAGGGAAGAAATAAAAAAATCGTAGAGGTAAATGAGAACAATGACACAACATATCAAAATCTCTGGGAAACTCTGAAAGCAGTACTAAGAGGAAAGTTCATTGCATTGAGTTCATACATTAAAAAAATTAAAAGTCAACAACTAAATGACCTAATAAATCTCAAAGCCCTAGAAAAAGAAGAACAGATCAACACCCAAAATAGTAGAAGATAGGAAATAATTAAAATCAGAGCTGAAATCCATGAAATTGAAACAAGAGAAACAATTCAAAAAACTGACAAAACAAAAAGTTGGTTCTTTGAAAAAGTAAACCAAATTGATAAACCCTTAGCCACACTAATGAAGAGAGAGAAAACTCAAATTACTAGAATTTGTGATGAAAAAGGAAAGATTATGACAGACACCATTGAAATACATAACATAATTAGAAGCTAATTTGAAAATCTATACTCCAACAAAATAGAAAATATAGAAGACATTGACGAATTTTTAGAGACATATGATCATCCCAAACTGAATCAGGAAGATGTACACAATCTAAACAGATCAATTTCAAGTACTGAAATAGAGGAAGCCATCAAAAGTCTACCAACCAAGAAAAGCCCAGGACCAGATGGATTCTCAGCCGAATTCTACAAGACCTTTAAAGAAGAACTAATACCAATACTCCTTAATGTATTCCAGGAAATAGAAAAGGAGGGACCCCTTCCAAATTCATTCTATGAGACTAGTATTGCTCTGATACCAAAACCAGACAAAGACACATCAAGGAACAAAACTTTAGACCAATATCCCTGATGAACATAGATGCAAAAATCCTTAACAAAATACTGGCAAATCACATACAAAAACATAATTAAAAGATAGTGCACCATGATCAAGTGGGGTTTATCTCAGGGATGCAAGGTTGGTTCAACATCTGGAAATCAATAAATGTAATTCATCGCATCAATAGGCTTAAAGCTAAGAACCATATGATTATTTCAATAGATGCTGAGAAAGTGTTTGATAAAATGCAGCACCCCTTCATGCTTAAAACACTAGAAAAAATAGAAATAGTAGGAACATTCCTCAACATTGTAAAGGCCATCTACACTAAACCGATGGCCAACATCATTCTTAATGGAGAAAAACTGAAAGCATTCCCTCTAAAAACTGGAACAAGGCAGGGATGCCCTTTTTCACCACTTCTATTCAACATTGTCCTTGAACACTAGCCAGAGCAATTAGACAGACTGAAGAAATTAAAGGGATACAAATAGGAAAAGAAGAATTCAAGCTGTCACTATTTGCCAATGACATGATTCTATATTTAGAAGATCCAAAAAACCCCACTAGAAAACTTCTAGAAATAATAAATGAATTCAGCAAAGTAGCAGTATATAAGATCAATATGCATAAATCTAATGCTTTTCTATTCATAAGTGATGAATCCTCTGAAAGAGAAATTAGGAAAACCACTCAATTCACAATAGCCTCAAAAAAATAAAATACTTGGGAATCATTCTAGCAAAAGAGGTGAAAGACCTCTACAATGAAAACTACAGAACACTAAAGAAAGAAATTGAAAACCTTAGAAGATGGAAAGATCTCCCATGTTCTTGGATAGGCAGAATTAATATTTTCAAAATGGCCATTCTACAAAATTGGGTTATACAGATTCAATGCAATTCCAATTAAAATCCCAATGACATTCCTCATAGAAATAGAGAAAGCAATCATGAACTTCATCTGGAAGAATAAGAGACCTCGAATAGCCAAAACAATCCTGAGCAGGAAAAGTGAAGCAGGAGGTATCACAATACCAGACCTTAAACTATACTACAGAGTAACAGTAACAAAAACAACTTGGTATTGGCACAAAAATAGGCAGGCAGACCAATGGTACAGAATAGAAGACACAGAGATGAACCCACATAAATACACTCAACTTGTACTAGACAAAAGAGCCAAAAACATACAATGGAGAAAAGATTGCCTGTTCAACAAATAGTGCTGGGAAAACTGGAAATCCGTATGCAGTAAAATGAAATTAAACCTCTATCTCTCACCCTGCACAAAAATCAACTCAAAATGGATCAAGGACTTAGGAATTAGACCAGAGACCCTGCATCAAATAGAAGACAAAGTAGGCCCAAATCTTCATCATGTTGGATCATGTTCATCATGTAGGATCAGACTTCCTCAACAAGACCCCCAAAGCACAAGAAATCAAAGCAAGAATTAATAAATGGGATGGACTCAAACTAAAAAGCTTTTTCTCAGCAAAGGATACAATCAATAATGTGAAAATGGAGGAGAAAATCTTTTCCACATGCACTTCAGATAGAGCACTTATCTCCAAAATTTATAAAGAACTTACAAAACTTTACACTAAAAATACAAAGAACCCAATCAATAAATGGACCAAGGAACTGAACAGACACTTTATGGAAGAAGACATACAGGCGATTAATAAATATATGAAAAAGTGTTCAAAATCTCTAGTAATTAGAGAAATGCAAATTAAAACAACTCTAAGATTTCATCTTACTCCAATTAGAATGGCTTTTATCAAGAACACAAACAATAATAGATGTTGGTGTGGACGTGGGGAAAAAGCACACTTTTACTTTGCTGGAGGAGTTGCAAATTGGTGCAGCCACTCTGGAAAGCAGTGTGGAGAATCCTCAGAAAACTTGGAATGGACCCACCATTTGACCCACTCCTTGGTTTATACCCAAAGGACTTGAAATCAGCATACTACAGTAACACAGCCACATCAGTGTTTATAGCAGCTCAATTCACAATAGTTAGATTGTGGAACCAACGTAGATGCCCTTCAACAGATGAATGGGTAAAGAAACTGTGGTATATATACACAATGGAATATTATTCAGCCATAAGAAATAATATTATTATGGCATTTTCAAATAAATGGATGGAATTGGAAAATATCATGCTAAGTGAAATAAGCCCATCCCCAAAACCAAAAGCCGAATATTTTCCCTGATACGTGGATGATGATATATAATGGGGGCAGGGGGGTGGGGAGTGACAGAAGAATGGAGGAACTTTAGATTATGTAGAAGGGGAGGGGGGCATGAAAAATGGTGGACTGAGACAGACATCATTACCCTATGTACATGTATGATTACACAAATGGTTTGAATCTACATTGTGAACAACCATAGAAACGAAATGATGTACCCCCTTTGTGTACAATGACTCAAAACGCAGTCCATAAAAATAAAAAAATAAAATATAATTAAAAAAATAAAAAACAAAAAAACAAAATGGCTACAGTGACCTCCCATCAGCTCACAGCCATGTGTCTTATTGCCTTCCTTCAAACTTAATGTAGTATTTGTTGACCTTATGGTAGCCCTCACCATTTTGTCCTCTGATGCCCTGTTGCTGCGAGTATGAAGTATTTAACCCTCTGAGTTGTCATCCCATCCCTGCATATGCATCTACAGTATGTATGTCTTCTATAGTATTCTTGCATCAAGGTCTGTCTACTGTTCCCCGTTAGGCACCAGTATGGTGAATTTGATCCTTCTGAGTCCTGGTGTCTGCAGAACTCATATGACCTTGTCCCTCTGTCATCTGATCTCACATTTGCCAAGTTTAAAGGTTCTTTAACCTTGAGGACATGGTGGTGTCTATTTTCCCTAAATCAGCCCCTATTACTGTGTCTTCTCATAGTACATTACACTCCATCAGTGTTTCTGCTGATCTGACATATTTGTCATCAGTACATAGTATGCCCCCCTTCAGGGACTATCACTATATTTTTGATCCATATGGTAGT
This sequence comes from Sciurus carolinensis, assembly GCF_902686445.1. Classification (NCBI taxonomy): domain Eukaryota; kingdom Metazoa; phylum Chordata; class Mammalia; order Rodentia; family Sciuridae; genus Sciurus; species Sciurus carolinensis. The sequence goes on from NC_062232.1 coordinate 39,355,528, forward strand.
CCAGTCATTGTGTCTGAAGAGTCCCCCCCTTAACTATGGGGGTTGTATCATTCACCTCCTAAAGTCTACTGACCCCTCATCAGTCCCTATCATGGTTTCTGTTGATCCTCCATCAGGCAACTATATAGTTTCTTTGACACCCACAAGGATACAGCAATGTATTTGCTGATTGTACCCTAGTTTACCATCACTCTGTCAGCTGATTCCCAATTAGTCACAAGAGCAGAGACTTCAACCTCCATGAGTTCCCAGCACAGTATTTGCTGAGTCCACATTAGCCTCACCTTGCTGGTCACCCAGCAGTCACAAAAAGTGTCTTTGATCCTTACAAAGCCCAATCACAGCATTTGCTGACCATGCAATGATCTCGATCACTGTGCCTGTTGATCCTCCACTAGCTGCTGTTAGTGTGTCTGGATGCAATGATGCCCCAGCATAGTGATGCTGCCCTACCTCAGAGTCCATCACTATTAGGCCTGATGCCATGACTGCTGACTACTAGCCACTCCTATAGAATGTTTGCCTTATGATTCTCCTTCACAATACCTGTCTAGCCTACATTAATGCCTTCACGATGTCTGCTAATCTTGGTGATAAGTACAGGGTCTTTGAACGTCATAAAAAATCAGCTGAGGCACAAGGATCACAGAGTTCAAAGCTAGCTTTAGCAACTTAGTGAGACCCTAAGTAATTTAGTGAAACCCTGTCTATAAGTAAAATAATTTTTTAAAAGGGCTAGGGTTGTGGCTCCATGGTTAAGTACCCCTGGGTTCAATCCCTGGTTCCAAAAACCAAAACAGAACAAAACAATGACAACAAAAATCAGCCCACATGTCTGCTGTTCCCACATTATCCCTTAATCACTTTGCTTATTAGCCATCAGCCACCTCTAAAGTAGGTTAGTCTCCATTACAGTATCATGTCATTCACTGGCCTCATCCGGGTATGTGTTAATGCTCCATTGTCCCCTAGTGCAGTATACTGATCTCATGACTGCAGCATAATACCAGGAGTGCATTGGAGGCTATTCTTCATTAAAGTCCATTAGGGTTTCAAGCGATGCCATATTAGTCACCACTACAATGTTTCTAGCTCCCATGAGTTCCCATAGACATGTGTGCTGATACTATGTCAGTTCTCATCATTACTGAATCATCGCTGGTCATCAGAACTGTGACCTTGATCTCTATGGTGATGCCACACAACTTCTGGTGACTCTATCTTAGGACCACTCAGTGTGCCTGATCTCTGTAGGCTGGGTTGTTGGCTGTTCTTTCCATCACTATAATTTTTCCTCTGACTCTGGTGGTTCCCCTGTTCTTCGGGCTATTTTCTTGTTTCTCTGACTGTTCACTAAGCTTCAGGAAGGGTTCCTTGTCTTTTAGGCTGTGGGGTCTATCCTCTTTGCCTCTGGCTGTTTTGTAGGCCTTTTGACTGTTTTCCAAATAGGAGGACTATTGTGGTCTCTCCGGATGTTTGACAGTCCTGCTGTTCCTCAGATCTGAATGGTTATCTGTGCACCTCCAGCTGTTTTCTTGTTTCTCTGATTCTTCCCTCAGTCCTAGACACAGTTCCTTGTTCTCTCTGGCTGACTGATAGGTATTTCTCACTGTTACACAACATTTGGGGATGGTTTCCTCTTCCATTTGGTTGTTATATCCTCTCTCTGCCTGTCCTCTAACTACAAGGAATGTAGTTCTCTGGCCCCTCTGACTATTTGATAATCATAGTGACTGTTCATGTTACTACATGACTGGTCTTTGAACCCCATGGCTATTTTCCAGTTTCCTGGGATGTGTTTTCAGTCCTGAACTCCTCCTCTTTGTAGCTGCTCCCTAATAGCTAGAATAGGTTACCTTACCCTTGTTACCCCAATCCTGGAAATATTCAGATTTCCTACTGATGTTTTCTGGTCTCCTCAACTATTTTTCAACCCAAAGACTGTTGCAGAGTAGTCTTCTTTTTTTTTTTTTAAGAATGGACCTTATTTTCATTTATTTATTTATGTGTGGTGCTGAGGCTCGAACCTAGTGCCTCATGCATGCTAGGCAAGTGCTCCACCACTGAGCCACAACCCCAGCCCCTATTCTTCTGTTATGTGCAGGGAATACATGCCACAGCCCCTAGCAAATGCCTGAAACTGCAGATAGTGTCAAACTCTATATATACTGTGCTTTTCTTATACATACATATGATAAAACTTAATTTATAAGTTAAACAGTAAGAGATTAACAATAGCAATAAAATAGGACACATAACAATAAACTGTAACAAGCACTACAGTGTAATATTTCATCATGTTACTCATAATGGCAGGCAATTTAAAACTTATGAAATATTTATTTCTGGAATTTTCCATTTACTATTTCCAGACTGTGATTGACTGTAGATAACTGAAAATGTGGAAAGTAAAACCACGGATAAGGGGGACAACTGTATCCACTGGATGTGGCTGGGGACATTAAAGAGCAAGTGGGAATTGCAGGCTGTAGAGGGAGCATCTTAGTCCCAGTAAGATCCTTGCCACCGGGAAGCAATTCCTATAGAGAGGTTGCCTGCTTCAGAGCCCTGGTGTGGCCTCCTGGTAGGACATCTATAGCCCTGGAGTCACTATGTTTCCTTCCATTACCCTTTTAGAAAATTCATTAACAGTGAGTGCTCCCCAGCATTCAGCGTGTCTCTGTGTGAGTCTCTTTGGCAGAGACTCTGTGATAGCTGAGAGGTAGCACATGTAGGGGGCGGTCACAGACATAAGAGATGTGAGACGGGATCCATCTTAGTGGGTAACCTGGGTACCAGTCCTCCTTCAAAAATGGCATCACATCCCTAACCAGTATCCTTCAGAGGTCTGTGCTAGGGTTGGAGGATGCTTATGGAATGTCTTTGCTCCATGGGTATTTTTCAGACCAAAACCTGAAACTATCATGATAAGAACTTAAAGTACAATATTACTAACAGTGATTTAATTTCTAGATATTCAGTGTAGTATAATAGTTAAGAATAAGAATACCGGAGCCAGATCGGCATTCCAATGCTGCCCCTAAATGGCTTCTTAGATGTGATACCAAAAAAAATTCCATAAAACAAAAAATAGATAAATGGGACTTCATCACAATTTAAAACTTTACTATAAATTTGTGAATCATATATCTGGTTAGAGATTTGTATCCAGTATACATAAATTACTCAAACTAGGATAATAAAAGCATAAATAACCCAACGAAAAATGGGCAAAGGATCTAAGTCAATACTTCCCCAAAGAAGATATATGAATGCACAGTAAGCACATAAATAGATACCGAATGTCATTAGCCATTAGGGGAATGAAAATCAAAAATAATCAAGCCTGGGGATGTAGTTCAATGTAGATCACTTGCTTTGCATAAAGCAGGCCCTAGGTTCCATCCCTAGCACAACAAACAAAACAAAACAAAACAAAACAAAACAAAACACAGCTGGGCATGGTGACCCACACCTGTAATCCCAGTGGCTTGGGAGGCTGAGGCAGGAAGATCTCAAGTTCAAAGCCAGGCTCAGTAAAAGCAAGGTGCTAAGCAACTCAGTGAGACCTGTCTCTAAATAAAATACAAAATAGGATTGGGATGTGGTTCAGTGGTTGAGTTCAATCCCCAGTACCCCCAGCAAAAAAAAATCAAAAAACAAAAAACAATGAGATACCACTTCACACCCACTAGGATGGATAGAATAAAGAATGAGACAATAACAAGTGTTGGTGAGGATGCATAGAAATTAGAACACTTTTACACTGTTGATAGGATGTAAAGCAGTGCAGCCATTTTGGAAAACAGTTTGGCATTTGTTGTTTTTTTCAGAACATTAACCATATAGTTGCCATGTAATCTAGCAGTTCCACTCTTTGATATCCACCTGAGAGAAAGGGAAACATACATGCAACAAAAACTTGTACACAGATATTCACAGCAGCATTATTCATAGTTGTCAAAAAGTAGAAACAACACAGATCTTCATTAACTGATGAACAGATCAACAGAATGTGGCATATGCATATGATGGAATATTAATTAATGCTAAAACGGAATGATGACCAGGTATGGAGGTACAAACCAGTGACTCGGGGGCTGAGGCAGGAGGATCGCAAGTTCAAGGCCAGCCTTGGCAACATAATGAGACCCTGTTTCAAAATAAAATAAAAAGGGGTGGGGATGTAGCTCAGTCGTACAGCACTTGCCTAAGCATAGTTGACTTAGTCCCCATGAAAAAAGGAATTATGTACTGATAAATGCTATGACATGGGTGATCTTTGAAAACATGTTAGCCGAAAGAAACCAGTCACAAAAGACCACATATTATATTATTACATTTATATGAAATATCCAGAGTAAGTAAATCTATAAAGTCAAAAAGTAGATTAGTGGTTGTCTAGGGCTGGGGTGGGCAGCAATATAAAAATGGAGAGTGATTTCTAATGGGTAAGAGGTTTCCTTTTGAGGTGATGAAAATATTCTAAAATTCTATCATGATCTTTGTACAACTCTGTGAATATACTAAAACTAATTTGTTATGTTAAATAGGTGAGTTTCATTGTATGTGAATTACATCTCAATAAAGTTGTTTAAAAAGAAAAATTATAAAAATAAATATTTGAACTAGGTCAATTTTTTAAAAATTTGAATCTGCAAGATTTTTTGCATTTACTTAATTGCTAATTATGTTGAATATTTGTTCACATATTTCTTGCCTATTTGTATTTCATCTTTTGAGAGGTGTCTGTTTCATTCGTTTGTCCATTTATTAAATGGGATATTTGGGGGCTTTTGGTGTTTTTTTTTTAGTTTTTTTTTTTTAATATATTCTGAATATTATTCCTCTGTAAGAAAAGTAGCTAGCAAAGATTTTCTTCCATTCTGTAGGTTCTCTCCTCATATTCTTAATTGTATCCTTTGCTGTTAAGAAGCTTTGAAATTTGATGCCATCGCATTTATTAACTTTTTTTAGCTGCAGATAGACACAATACATTTATTTTATTTATTTTTATTTTTATGTGGTGCTGAGGATCAAACCCAGTGCCTCAGACATGCTAGGTAAGTACTCCATCACTGAGCTACAACCCCAGTCCACATTTATTAACTCTATATTAGTTATTAGTAGTAGTAGTAATGGTAAACATAATTTAATTTGTAAGATAGGAGTTATAAATCTTATCATTAATGACTGTTTCCAGGATTCCTGAACTTTAGGGTTTCTATTGAAAAAGTTGTTTCTTGTACCTACATGTTGAAGTGTTGACCCTACATTTTCTTCTAGGAATCTTTTTTTTTTTTTTTTTTTCGTGGTGCTGGGGATTGAACCCAGGGTCTTGTGCATGTGAGGCAAGCACTCTACCAATTGAGCTATATCCCCAGCCCTCTTCTAGGAATCCTGCAAGAATTTTTTTTAAAACTTTCACTAGTACCTGCTTAAAATTTTGGGGAAAATTCTGCCCCTGCCTTGTCCTGGTTCTGTGTCATTGGAAATCATATTCTATGATTTCTATGCCTCAGTTTTTGCATCTGTAAAATGGAAACTAAAATAATACTTAACTCATAGGGACAATGTGAATATTTTTTTCACTTTATTTATTTATTTATTGCTGTACAAAGGATCAAATCTAGGGGTCCTCTACCACTGAGTTACATCCCAAGTCCTTTATTTTTTGAGATAGGATCTGGCTAAGTTGCTGAGGCCAGCCTTGAAATTGCAGTGCTCCTGACTCAGCCTCCCAAGTTGCTAGGATTACAGGTGTGTACCACCCCATTTGGCAACAATGTGAATATTACATGAAATCATATATGTGAAGGGTTTATAATAGTGCCAGGCACATAGGCAGCCCTCTGTATTAGTTATTATTATTAGTAGTAATGGTAAATATAATTTAATTTGTAAGATAGTTATAAATCTTATCATTAATGGTTCTTTCAGGACTTCAAATCGTGTTGAAGATTAGGAATGATATGTATGAATGTATAATATTAGTAGCAATAATTTCATATGGCAACTTTAATTTGACTCATGATTCTCCTAAAGGTGTTACAAGCAGAATATTCCCATTTGTAATGTTTTTATTCTCATTATGAGACTTGTACACTGATTTCTGGTATGCAAACTCCTCACACTGGCAAATACCAACATTCCAAAGACTTCCAAGGACAATCACGCCTCCAGTAATTATCTTCCTGTTCCTATTTCCAAGTAAGGTCATGTTCAGAAGTCCTGATGGTTAGAACTTCAGTGCATCTTTGGTGGTGGGGGGAAGCAATCAACCCATAACAATTTTCTACTAGGCAGTCCTCACTGGGAAAGTCCCCACATTTATGAGTCTCTACTGTTGCCAAGGCTATAGATGATATACCCCTAAACCCTTGGTAACAAATTCCCTTGAAAAGTTCTCTGTCTTGACCCAGCTATCCCACTCCTCAGTTTATACCCAAAGGACTTAAAATCAGCATACAATGACACAGCCACATCAATGTTTACAGCAGCTCAATTCACAATAGCTAAGCTATGGAACCAACCTAGGTGCCAACAGATGATTGGATAAAGGAAATATGGCACATATACACAATGGAATATTACTGAGACATAAAGAAGAATGAAGTTATGGCATTTGCCAGTAAATGGATGGAACTGGAGACAATCATGCTAAGTAAAATAAGCCAACCCCAAAAACCCAAAGGTCCAATGTTCTCTCTGATATGTGGATGTTAATCCATAACAAGGGAGGGTACGGAAAGGAAGTATAGAAGTTCATTGGATTAGACAAAGGGAATTGAAGGGCAGGGAGGGAGATGGGAATAGGAAAGACAGTGGAATGAATAAGACATAACTTTCCTGTGTTCATATATGAATACATGACCACTGTAACTCCACATCATGTTCAACCACAGGGATAGGATCAAAATTGTAATGGGTTGCACCCTGTGTATGTATAATACATCAAAATACAGCCTACTGTCATGTATATCTAAAAACAACAAATGTTTTAAAAAGTTCTTTGTCTATAATGTGCCATATGCCATCTTTCACAAATACCCAACTGGCAAATACTAATGTATTGCTGGGTGTGGTGGCACACACCTGTAAACCCAGTGACTCCGGAGGCTAAGGCCAGAGGATTGCAAGTTCGAGACCAGCCTCAGCAACTTAGCAGTGCACTAAGCAACTCAGTGAGACCCTGTCTCTACGAGATGGGCTATATGGCCTGCACTGAGACCCTGTCTCTAAATGAAATATTAAAAGGGCTGGGGATGTGGCTTAGTGGTTAAGAGCCTCAGGGTTCCATCACTATTACAAAAAAACAAAACAAAACAAAAAAACCCAAAACTAATGTATTCATTTTCTATTGACAAAGATCTATAACAAATTGCCACTAAATTAGCTTAACATAAATCAATACCCATTTTTTTTTAAATCTCATAGTTCTGTGGGTCAGAAATCCAACCAGGCTTGGCTGAGTTCTCTGCTTAACGATCTCACAAGGCCAAGGTCATAGTGTTTGCTACTTTGAACTCTTATCACTTCCTACCTTATCCACATTATTGCCAGAATCCAGCTCCTTGCAGTTGTAAGGCTGAGGTTCCCATTTCCCTTCTGGTGGCCAGCCAGTGGCTACTTTCTGCTCCTAGAGGCTGACTGCATTCCTCATCACCTGGGGCTCTTCATCTTCAAAGCCAGCTAGGACACGCAAAATGCTTCTCATGCTTCAAATCTCCCTGACTTCCTCTTCTGCTATCAGGAGGGAAAAAACTGTCCTTTTGAAAGCTTCCTGTACTTAGATTAGGCTCTTCTGAATAATTGCCCTATTTTAGAGTCAACTAATTCATAACCTTAATTAGATCTGCATGATTCCTTTCGCTATATAATTTAATATAATCACAGCATGCTATCTCATCATACTCAGATTTTACCCAAACTCAAGGAGTTTATACAAGGGCAAAACATATTGTAGTTCATTCTTAGAATTCTGCAAACTGTGACCACTTCTGTGCTATTTCCTTCTTCATGAATATCTCACTGACATATTCCCATTGATGACTCCCATTGGGCAATCTCCATTTTGTAGATATTTACTGTTTTGTTCTGCTTTTTTTGTGCTGCCATGACCAAAATTCCTTTTTATTCTTTTCTTTTCTCTCTTTTTTTTTTGTGGTGCTGGGGATTGAACCCAGGGTCTTGTGCATGTGAGGCAAGCACTCTACCAACTGAGCTATATCCCCATGTAAAAGAGTAGAGACTCCCTTATAAAAAGAAAAAGGTAGAGACCCTCTGATTTAAAACAAATATATCTAGTTAAGATTGACCAAACCAAAACGGGTGTGAATGAAATCATTCAGTTGTGCTGACTGTGGTAAATACAAGGACATTACCCGAGATAAAATAATGTGGCCATGAGTTAAGGACATTGTGACCACTTCTGTGAAGCAAACCATCCCTTCAGAGGCCCAAGAAGCTGCCAGTTTCAGACATGGGTAGTCTGGCTCCCCCCACCTAGCTCGCCCTGCTAACCCACCATGTGCAGCCTGAAATAGATAAGCTGGAGCTGGCTGCTTGCATTCCTTGGGGAAGAAAAAAGGAAAAAGGCCCCTATTGTAAGCCTGCCAGAATTTTTTTATGGTTTTCACTTTAAAAATCAGCTTTCTGAAGTCACTCACTACGACTGCCCCACTTGTGTTCCTGACACATCAGTCTCCTTTCTTTTTGTCTTTTCCCCAAAGTAAACTTTTTTTCCTACTTTAGTTTCTGGTGGTCTCACTATGCGTTGATAACTGGACCCCACAACACCCAGACCCAAAATTCCTGATGAGAACAGTTAGAGGAGGAAAAGCTTATTTTTGGGTTCACAGTTTCAGAGGTCTCAGTCATAGATGGCTGACCCCATTCCTCAGGGCCTGGAAGCAGAACATCACGGTGGAAGAGTGTGGCGTAGGAAGGCAGCTGGGGACACAGCACCAGGAAGGGGAGAGAGGGAGAGAGAGAAAGAGAGAGACAGACAGACAGACAGACAGACAGACAGACTCCCTTTACCATGGGCGAAATATATACCCCAAAGGCATACCCCCAATGACCTACCTCCTCCAGCCACACCCTACCCACCTTCAGTTACCACCCAGTTAATCACTATCAGAGGATTAATGCACTGACTAGGTTAAGGCTCTCATAACCCAATCATTTCACCTCTAAACTTGCTTGCATTGTCTCACACATGAACTTTTGGTGAACACTTCATATATAAACCATAACATCCGCCCACTGGCAAATCTTTCATTCATGAGCCTGTGTGGAGAGAAAAAAAACCACTCCATCCAAATTATCCACCAAAACCTCTGATCCATGACACCTCTGAATCTTTCTATTTAGAAATAAATACCATTGTCATAGTACCTATAGATTTCTGTCATGAAAAATCCTGTTCACAAACACTCACTGGCATATTTCTTATTTATAATCCTGATCAGAAATTCTTTTTATAAGTATCTCATATAATACTGTCTTAGTCTGTTAGGGTTGCTATAAAATACCATAATTTGGGTGGCTTATAAACAGCAGAAATTTATTTCTCACAGGTTTAGTTCTCGAGTCTTGGAAGTCCAAGATCAAGGCACCAACAGATTCATTATCTGGTAGGGCCTGCTTCCTGTTTCACAGATGGTAAAACAGCAGTTTCCCCCCCACCACTGGGGATTGAACCCAGGAACACTCAACCACTGAACCACATACCCAGCCCTTTTATATATTTCATTTAGGGACAGGGCCTTGCTGTGTTTCTTAGGGCCTCACTAAGATGTTGAGGCTGGCTTTGAACTCATGATCTTCCCGCCTCAGCCTCTCAAGGAGATGAAATTATAGGTGTGTGTCACCATGCCTGGCTCTTTGTTCAGTTTTTAGAGTTCTTTTCATTTTTACCCTTACCTTCCCTGCAGTCACTGGTGTGTCAGAATAGTTTAGTGTCAGTCAATAATTCCGAAGTTGTGGTTGTACATGTTGAATCAGTTTGGCTTCCATTAAGGAAGTAGATGGATGAGTTTGGGAATGTAAGTTCAGGCTATTTATGTCTGTGCTGACACACATTTTTGCTTGTGTAGGTTTCAAATTCATCCAGGGATGAGTCAACATCAGGCCCCTTCTAAATTTTGTCATCATGCACACAGCCTTCCACATTCCCAGAGACCAGGGAAGCTTATCAATACTCACCTTTGCTGTCTCATTTTCCATATCTACCTGTTAAGCTTTTTGTGGTGTGCTCTTTGCATACCCAAACAATGTTGTAGTCTCAGGAAGCTCTGATGGTGACCTTCCCCAAATAATTGCTACCAATTTTCCTATTGTCTTTGAAAATATCCCTGAACATAGAGCTTTTCTATGGAGCTCCAAGTCAGGTCAACCCTTTCCAGTTTCAGTGAGGCTTCCGTTCCTCATAACTGCTATTATGGTTTGGATCTTAAATATCCCTGAAAGGACTGTGTCAAAGATTTGGTTGCCAGCCTCTGGCACTGTTGGAAGGTGGTGGAATCTGTAGGAGATGGGGCCTGGTAGGAGGAGGTTAGGTCATTGTGGTTAGTCTGGCAAGGGATATTGCCCTTCTTTCCCCCGTTTGCTTCCCAACTGCCATGATGTGAATAGGCCTCCTCTGCCATGCTCTTTGCCATGATGTACTGTGCTGCCAGAGGCCCAAGCAAGAGTCAAGTGACCATTCACTGGAACCTCTGAAACCATAAGCCAAAATAAATCTTTCCTCCTTTAAGTTTTTTATCTGAGGTAGTTTGTCACATTGATAGAAAGATGACTAACATAGCTACCATACCCACAGAGCTGGGGGATGGAAGAATTTCCAAGTTTAAATACCATAGACTCCACTGATCTTACTGATATTTGATTTTTTGCATCAATAAACATTTTCCAATTTGATATGCCTCTGGTGAATTTCCAGTGTTCTAAAATGCATTTACAGTTAAAATTGCTTTTGCAATTCTGTAGCTGCTTTTGAGGGAGGAGATTTGATAAGCTCCTTATGGTTTGGATATGAGGTGTCCCCCCAAACCTCCTATATTAATTCAGGAATGTTCAGAGATGAAATGATTAGATTATGAGAGCTGTAACCTAATCAGTCCATCCTAGATTGAATGAACTAAATGGGCGGTAAATGTATGCAGGTGGGACATAGCTGGAGGAGGTGGTCACTGGAGGCATGCGCTGGAAAGATTCATCTTCCCTGCAGCTTCTTCCCCTCTCTCCCTTCCTGGTCACCATGGGTGGAGCAGTTTCCCTCTGCCACATCCTTCTACCATGATGTTCTGCCTCTCCTCAGGCCCAAAGCAATAAAATCAGCAGACCATGGACTGAACCTCTGGAACCATGAGCCAAAATAAACTTTTCCTCCTATTAAGTTTTCTTGCCAGGTGTTTTAGTCACAGCAATGAAAAGCTAAGACAAACTCCTTACTTCACCATTCCAGAAGTTCTATCTGTGAACAAGTGATTTTTTGACAAAAGTCAAATATGGAGAAAGGATGCTGTTTTTAAATAAATGCTGTGGAAACATCTGGATATTCATATGCAAAATAAAATATAAAAGAACTTGGATCCACATGTCACACTATATTAAAAATTAACTAAAAATGGATCATAGACCTAGATATAAAACCTAAAACTGTAAAACTTCTAGAAGAAAACACAGGAAAAAAATCATTGTGATCTTTGGTTAGGTAAAGATTTCTTAGGCACAATGCCAAAAGTGCAACCCATAAAAGAACAAATTGAAATGTAGGACTTCAACAAAATAAGAAGTTCTGGTCTTCAAAAGACACCTTTAAAAGAGTGAAAAGACAGTCCAGCAAATGAGAGAAAATCTTTGCAAGGATAATGGGCCAATAATGGACTTATACCCAGAACACATAAATACTCCAAAAGAAGAAAAAAAAACCCAAATTAATAATAGGCAAAAGGTCTGAACAGACACTTCATCATATGTGTTCAAAAATATATTCAACCTTATTAATAATTAGGGCAATGTAAAATTAATATCACAATATAACTTTGTATTATTGCAATATCTATAATAAAAAGACTGATATGGGCTGGGAGAGTAGCTCTGTGATTAGATCACTTGCTGAGAATGCACAAAGCCCTTCGCTTGAGTTTTTGATTTTGTGGGCACCACACACACAAAAAAAAAAAACCTGATAAAAACAAGAGTTATTGATGATGTGGAGAAACTGGAACCCTCATGTACTGATACAGGAAATGTAAAATGGTATAACCATGTGAGGAACATACCTGGGTCTCAGGTCTCAGACACAGCTTGTCTGTATATCCTGGGGAGATAATACAATGATTTGGAGAAGAACAAAATGAAAACTCAAATCACACTGAGATATCACTATACACCAACTGTAATGACCACAGTAAAAAAAATATTGAAAATATTAACTGTTGGCATGGATGTGGAACACCTAAAACTCACATACTGTATTGATGGGTGTTGGAGATTGGTTTTATAATGTTTAATATATGAATATGCACCTGACATTTCAACTCCTAAGAATACCTAAAAGAAGTGCCTACATATGTTCACCAATAGATAGCAGTAGTGTTCCTAAGAGCCTCAAGCTGAAAATAACCAAAATGTCTACCAACAGTGGACATTCTGTTCACACAATAGAATACAACATGACAATGAGAATGAGTTATTTACTACTATATGCAACAATATGAATAAATCTCACATTCATAATGTTAATGATAAGAGACAGACACCAAACAATCTATCACTCATGTGAAATATCAATTTACAAAAAATACAAAACAGGTGAAATGAATCCATGCTGCTAAAAGTCAGGATAGTGTTTACTCTTGGTATGTGTGGGGATCCTGGAAGGGAGCACACGAAGAGTTTCTTGAGTGCTGGTCATGTTGTTTCTTGATCTGAGTATGTTCCATTTGTCAGAATTCACTGAGCGTGTAAGTGCATTTTCTGTATGCATTATACTTTAATAAAAATATTTTAAAAATAAAATAGTGTGCTAGGAAGAAAGTCTTTTTTCTTATGAGTATTGTAAAAAATGTTTAAGGGAAAGTGGGACAGTCTCAACATAAAAAAAGCAGCACTTGCTGGGGCATAGTGCCACACATCTGTAATCCCAGCAGTTGGGAGGCTGAGGAAGGAGAATTGTGAGTTCAAGGCCATCCTCAGCAAGTTAGCAAGTCCTGTCTCAGAATTAAAAAAATTTTTAAAAAGGCCAGGATGTAACTCAGTGGTTAAGCACCTGAGTTCAGTTTTCAATCCCCAGTTTAAAAAAGAGTGCTCTCTTTAGAGAAATCTTCCAGTTATTCGACCATAATAAACTGTATCTTGGAATAACCAATTGCAATGCAATGTGACTTTATCTCACAGAAATTTACACAAAACCACCCTTAATGTAGGAAATGAACATATATTAACCAAACTGGAAGGAAAACACAATTTTATCTATTGAAATCCGGATTCTCAACCATTCTTTTTCAAAAAGGAATTCCAAGGAAGGTAGGGACATCCATGAGTGAGGCTGATAATCCATGATGCTGTGGTCAGTTCCATTGTCTTGGGGTCAGTTAGTTAATAAGAGGATAAGGAGTCTGCCCTGTGGCTTATGTAGATAGCTTTGGGGGAACAGGTTAGAAAGCATGCAGGGTATGATTCCCCTGCGGCCAAAGAAGAGGATTAATAAGGGAACAATTGTCATCTTTAGATGTCTGTAAACTTTAATGACTATATTCCTGTAACACAAGCTGAAGCTGTGCCTAATTTTCCAGTTTTTAAGATCAAAATTTAAGTTTAAAAATTCTCTTTCACTTAGAAAGAACAGTTCTTCATGGGAATCTTTTTTGTGTGTTAATTATCAATGATCACAAACTCTTCTGATTCTACTCACAGATCTGCATTTTCAAATAAATTTTTGACCCTAACTTCAGGGCCTTTCAAGTATTTGGACAATGAAAAACTTCTCACCCTAGAAATGTGAAACAATTTGGGCCAATATTGAGTACTTTCATGTCCCACAGTACAAAGAACTAATGAGTGCTCAAATTTATTAAGTCCTTCATCCAAAAAATGGAACATAAGAGATGATGAGTCATCTCATGTCTTTATTCCTAACATTTCCAGGAGTTGACAGCCCCTTTATCAATCATGTAACCAAACATAACTAATGCTCAGATGCTCCGTCTACATGGTCTCCCCATGCATTTAAGTGTCCGTCGATTGTGGTGATGCTGGAACTTTTATTTTAATTTTTTTAAAGATGTTGATGGACCTTTATTTTATTCATTTATTTATATATAGTGCTGAGAATCAAACCCAGTGCCTCACACATGCTAGGCAAGCACTCGACCACTGAGTCAAAGCCCAGTCCCTGGAACTTTTAATTCTAGTTGACTGAAGGCTATTTGGCTTTGTCTTCTGCTCACTCAGGCCACTGCCTCTCAAGGCTACTTCCCCCTGCACAGTGAGTGTAGCATCAGGCATTCCTCTTTGCCACTAAGATCTACCTGATTGATGCACACCCAGTTGTGATTTTCCAGTCCTGAAACAGCCTTCAGTCACTGGCTTTGTAGCATTTTTCTCCACTGTGAGTTTTCTGGTGTTTAATGAGATTCGATCTGTCAGTGAAGGCCCTCTGACATTCTGCACAAGCATAAGGTTTCTTTCCTGTATGAATTATCTGATGCATGCTGAGTGTTGCTTTCTGGATAAATGCTTTTCCACACTTACTGCATTCATAGTGTCTCTCTCCAGTATGAGATTTCTGATGTATATTAAGGCGTGACTTCCAGGTGAAGGTTTTTCCACAGTCACTGCATTTATAGGGTTTCTCCCTTGTATGAATTTTCTGGTGCGTTATGAGATTTGACCGATCAGTGAAGGCCTTTCCACATTCAGCACATATATTGGGTTTCTCGCCTGTGTGAATTTTCTGATGCACCCGGAGCTGTGACTTCTTAGTGAAGCATTTTCCACAGTCACCACACTCATAAGGCTTCTCTCCCGTGTGAATTCTATGATGTGCAATGAAATGTGATTTCTGGATGAAGGCCTTCCCACATTCAGGACAAACGTAGGGTTTCTCCCCTGTGTGGATTCTCTGATGCACTCTTAGTGTTGATTTCTGGATAAAGGCTTTTCCACATTCCTTACATACATAGTGTCTCTCTCCGATATGAGATTTCTGATGGATTTTGAGGCGTGACTTCCATATGAAAGCTTTCCCACAGCCATTGCACTTATAGGGTTTCTCTCCAGTATGAGTTTTTTGGTGTTTGATGAGATTAGACTGATCAGTAAAAGCCTTCCCACATTCAGCACACATATAAGGCTTCTCCCCAGTGTGAGTCTTCTGATGTGTGGTGAGATTTGTTCTATGAGTGAAGACCTTTCCACACTCTGTACATATGTAGGGCTTCTCTCCTGTGTGAATTCGCTGATGCACATGGAGCTGTGACTTCTTAGTGAAGGATTTCCCACAGTCGCTGCATTCATAAGGTTTCTCTCCAGTGTGAATTCGCTGATGTGTATTGAAGTGTGATTTCTGGATGAAGGCCTTCCCACATTCAGCACAAACATAAGGTTTCTCTCCTGTGTGAATTCTCTGATGCATCCTGAGGGCAGATTTTCTTGTGAAGGCTTTTCCACATTCGCCGCATTCATAGTGTTTCTCTCCGGTATGAGTTTTCTGATGTATACTGAGGTCTGAATTCTGAGAGAAGCCTTTTCCACACTCACTACATTCATAAGGTTTTTCTCCTGTATGAATTCTCAGATGTCTAAAGAGATCTGATTTCTGGAAAAAGGCTTTCCCACATTCACTGCACTTATAGGGCTTCTGCCCCGTATGAATTTTCTGGTGCGTAATGAGGTTTGACTTGAAGGTAAAGGCCTTCCCACACTGAGTACATAAATAGGGTTTCTCTCCTGTCTGATCCTGTCCTCTCTGATGTCTATCAATTTGTGGCTTCTGAGTGAACACTTTCTCACTTTTGTTGCATCCATGGAATTTTTCTCCAGCATGAATTTTCTGTTGTTCAAAGAGATGTGACTTCTGGCTGAAGCCCTTTACACATTTACTACATACATGAAGTTTCTCCCCAGTAGGAATTTTCTGATGGTCGAGGAGAGTTTGTTTGTGATTGAGATGTTCTCCACACTGATTATGTTCCTTGGAATTCGCTCTTGTGTTAGTATTCTCATTCTTAGTAGAGCAAGAGCAGTTGGCGAAATTGTTACCATTTCTAAATACCATCTCAAGGCTATTTGTGGCAGTGCTTCTGTTATGATTATGTAAGTTTAAAGTATGCTTCAAACTCTTTCCAAATGTGTCATATTTATGGAGTCTTTTAATTGAAGGAACACGCTTGGTAGTCCTGTGAATTACTCTTTCAAGGTTTTGACATTTGTAGCCCCTCTCTTTAATCAATACTTTGACATTACTTGAAGGGTTCATCTGGTTTTCCTGAAATGTCTCTACTTGGTCATTTTCTTGCCACAGTTCTTCCAAGATGGAACACAATGAATCTTCTCCTGTGGGTTGACCAAATCTCTCACAGTGGAATGAAACTTCTTCAGAAATTTCCTGCCTTTGAGTTTTCCTAATATCTGCACCTAAAGAGAAAAGCAAAAATGAGAATGACAGGGCTGGGGTCGTGGCTCGGTAGTAGAGCGCTTGCCTAGCACGTGTGGGGGTAGATTTTCAGCAGCACAGAAAATAAATAAATAAAATAAAGATATATTTTTAAAAAGAGGAAGCCTGGCTTGGAAGAAATATTCCAGAATGCATGTTCTTACTACATATCAGCTCAAAACCTTTGTGAGCTCTCTGCTTTCTCTTGCTTTTCCTGCTGAGCTATTACCAGCATCAATATTACATTTCTATGTTACAAATGCTCTCGCTAAGTTGCCAAGGCTGGTATCAAACTTGTGATCCTCCTGCATTGCTGGCATTACAGGTATGCGCCAGTGCACCTGGCAGTACCACTCATATTGACACTCGATTTGGCACTGCTTAATGTTATAAGCAAAAGAAATATTACACAAAGGCTGAGAATCTTAATGTTCATACAGTTGTCTTCCCTTTTTAAATATAATACACAATCCTCTGTATTTCTCTAAAGAGATGCTTGAAAAATGCTTCTGAATGAGCATATAATGTCTATCTTAGATAAGATAGACATATAATGCTTCTATCTTCCCAAATTCAATAAATTTAAGCTTACTTTATATATTTGTCATGCTTCACTTCAGGAAAATGAAGATTAAGGGTGTCAGTTATCAATCTATTGCCTCTCAACTCCAGGTTCACCCTTCACAAAAATGTATCTGGGTCTCCTTAAATATTTTTTTTTCCCTTTCCAGCAACCATGATGTTAAGTTTGTCCATTGAAGGTGCTGGAAAGGCACTTCAGACCAAGGTGGGTTTGCTTCCTGGTTTGAGAAGTTCACTCAGCAGGTTCCTCCAGCCAGGGCAGTTTGTCTAGCACTAGTATTCCTACAGCATATATGTCTTTACCATCTGGCACCTGATGCACACACAGCATCCCTGGCACCCAGGTCTTGCAGTATGGGTGGCTTCTCTGAGATCAGTGCATGGGTGCCTTCTTCATCACCCAGCTCTAGCAGCTCATACGGCTTCCCAAGCAACCAGCTCATACAGCACCAGTAGCTTCTCCAGCTCCAAGTTCATGCAGTGCATGTGAGTCAGTAACACCCAGCACTTAATACCTTACTCTGCACCCATCTCAAATGATTTGTTGTAGACTACCTCCAATGAGACACCTCCCCATGAAGAGTTTTCTCTGGAATCTGAGATTGAAGATTTCCAGCAAGTTCTGGCAGTGTTTTACCACAGCAATTCTTCTATCATGCCATAAGCCACAACTGCACCCTCGCCACAGGTCTGTATCTCATCTCTGGGAAGGAGGGGAGCCTCTTCCTTGGGTACTCTACCACAGCCTGCTATGGATTTGGATGTGGTTTAAGTGGAAGGTGACTAGGTCTCTGGGAGCACTGACCTTGGAAGGGATTAATACAGTTCTTATGTGACCCACCTTAGTTCTCAAGAGAAGATTGTTATAAACAAGTGAGACTGGCCCCTGTCTGATCTCTCTCTCTGGTTTCCTGGCTTATCATGTGCTCTCTCCCTCTCACACATGCTCATACCATGATGCCATCTGCCATGTGGTATTCTAGTCAAGGGGGCCCTCATCAGAGGTCAAATCCATGGGATGGCCTGATCTTGGACTTTGTCTCCCAAACTGTGAACTAAATAAGATCTTTTTTTCTAAAGTATTCTGCCTCAATTATTTTGTTATAGTAACAGAGAATGGATTAACACACAGCCCTGGAGGAATTGGCTGTGCCTTGTATCTGCTATTCCTTTATTTTTTTTTTATTTTTTTTATTCCTTTATTTTTTAAGGATTCTCTTTACTAGTTCATACCTCATTATTCCAATTTCACTACAGCTAAAATTGTTCATGTTCAGCTTCCCCTGTTCAAATTAGTGTGTGATTTCTCTCTCTCAATCAGACAATGCATCATACAATACAAACCAGGCTTCTAATGTACACAGATTTTAAAACATCATGCATTTGACATAAACAATTTTTTTCAATTTAAAATTTACTACTTAAAAAATAACAAACAGGGATTATACGTGGCTGCCACCATTTTGAGAAAACAGCCAGGCCCCATAGGACCTCTGGTCAGACTGACTGAGCCCCGACTCCAGGATCCCTCAGCCCAACTGATCACTCCCTGCCTCTGGGGCCCTCACATCGACTGACTGCTCCCTGCCACCAGGACCCCCAGACCAACTGACTGCACCCCATCACCGAGACCCCAGACCGACTGATTGCAACCGGCCTCCAGGATCCCGCAACCACACCAAACACACCCGACCTCCAGGACACCTGCCTGACCAACTGCACCCGGTCTCCAGGACCTCCAGCTGACCACATCCACACCCTGAGCTGCAGCTCCCCATTTGCCAACACATTTTGAAGCCAGAGCGGCCATCTTGGATAATCCTGGAAGCCCGTAGCTCTGATCTTTAGGTGGGGCAAACCCAACCTGAGACGCCTGCTGGAGATTTGAAGCTCATTGTCAGGTACCTCTCATGCATCAGGCTACTGAACACTGGGAGGTTTCACTACTATATGACTGTTATACTGTAGATTTTCTTTTTTCTTCTTATTGAAAAAAATTAAGTTTTTATTTCTTTACTTTTCTTGCTCTCTTTTCCTTTTGTTTACCTGTTCCCTCAGAGTCTCTTTCTCCCTTTTTTGCATGCTAACATCCAATTTCTTTTGATTACACTTTCACCCTTTCTATTATCTAGAACTTCTGTATATTCTTTTCTTATCCCATTAATAGCCACATTCTACATCCCCCTGCATCCTCTTTGTCCTCCATTAGAAACTGCAGACCTTATTGCAAATCTGTTTGTTTTACTGAAGATAATATTTGAACTCATTCTGTTTATTATGACAATTTTGTTATTGTCCTCATAGGGGCTATTTGGTCTAGGATTGCATACTTTCGAATTGGGCACTGCTAATATTGATTTCCCCTTAAAGAAAGGGTTTTGGAAACCTATAGGGCCACTATAAGCCTATGGGGGAAATCTGCAATACCCCAGATCTGCACTGCTAGAGGGGAAGATATATGAATAACATGAAAAAACAAGGGAAGAAAATGATCCAAACAAACCTAGATTCTATATTAATAGAATCCAATGACAGTATGGTAGAAGAAATGTCAGAAAAGGACTTCAGATTATACATGATTAAGATGATTCACGAAGCAAAGGATGAGATAAGAGAGCAAATGCAGGCAATGAATGATAATACAAATAAGCTGAAAGAGCAAGTGCAGGAAGCAAAAGATCATTTCAACAAAGAGATAGAGATTCTCAAAAAAAAAGAAAAAACAAACAAACAGAAATCCTTGAAATAAAGGAAACAATAAACCAAATAAAAAACTCAATGGAAAGCATCACCAAAAGACTAGACCACTTGGAAGACAGAACCTCAGACAATGAAGACAAAATACTTAATCTTGAAAATAAAGTTGCCCAAATAGAGAAGATGGTAAGAAATCATGAACAGAATCTCCAAGAACTATGGGACATCATGAAAATAATTTAAGAATTATTTGGATTGAGGAAGGCACAGAGATACAAACCAAAGGAATGAACAACCTATTCAATGAAATAATATCAGAAAATTTCTCAAACCTGAAGAATGAAATGGAAAATCAAATACAAGAGGCTTACAGAATACCAAATGCACAAAATCACAACAGATCCACACGAAGGCACATTATAATGAAAATGCCTAACATTCAAAATAAAGATAGGATTTTGAAGGCCACGAGAGACAAGCATCAGATTACATATAGGGGGAAACCAATACGGATAGCAGTCGACCTCTCAACCCAGACTCTAAAAGCTAGAAGGGCCTGGAACGACATATTTCAAGTTCTGAAAGAACATGGTTGCCAACCAAGAATCCTATACCCAGCAAAACTAACCTTCAGATTTGAAGATGAAATAAAATCCTTCCATGATAAACAAAAGTTAAAAGAATTTACAAATAGAAAGCCTGCACTACAGAATGTTCTCAACAAAATATTCCATGAGGAGGAAATGAAAAATAACAATGTAGGTAAGTAAAGGGAGGAACTACCTTAGAGAAAAACCACTCAAAGGAGAAACCAAGCCAAATTAAAAACCAAAAATAAGCCCAAATGACTGGGAATACAAATCATATCTCAATAATAACCCTGAACGTTAATGGCCTAAACTCATCAATCAAAAGACATAGACTGGCAGAATGGATGAAAAAGAAAGACCCAACAATATGCTGCCTGCAAGAGACTCATCTCATAGAAAAAGACATCCACAGACTAAAGGTGAAAGGATGGGAAAAAATCTACCATGCACATGGACTCAGTAAAAAGTGGGGATTTCCATCCTTATATCAGATATAGTGGACTTCAAGCCAAAGTTAGTCAAAAGGGATAAAGAAGGACATTTCATACTGCTTAAGGGGAGCATAAATCAGCAAGACATAACAATCATAAATATCTATGCCCCAAACAATGGCTCATTCATGTATGTCAAACAAATCGTTCTCAAAATCAGGAATCAAATAGACTACAACACAATAATTCTGGGTGACTTTAACACACCGCTGTCACCACTAGATAGATCTTCCAAGCAAAAACCAACCAAAGAAACCATAGAACTCAGTAACACATTCAATAATCTAGACTTAATAGACATATATAGAATATTCCATCCATCGATGAGTGGATTCACTTTCTTCTCAGCAGCACATGGAACCTTCTCGAAAATAGACCATATGTTATGCCACAAAGCAGCACTTAGGAAACGCAAAAAAATAGAGATACTGCCTTGTGTTCTATCAGATCATAATGAACCAAAAGTAGAAACCAGTGACAAAATAAAAAACAGAAAGTACTCCAACACCTGGAGACTAAATAATATGCTATTGAATGAAACATGGATAACAAAAAATCATCAGGGAGGAGATAAAAAAAATCTTAGAGGTCAATGAGAACGACGATACAACATATCCAAATCTCTGGGACACTATAAAAGCATTACTAAGAGGAAAATTCATTGCATGGAGCACATTCCAGAAAAGAATGAAAAGTCAACAACTAAATGAACTAACATTACAGCTCAAAGCACTAGAAAAAGAAGAAAAGGATAACACCAAAAGTAGTAGAAGACAGGAAATAATTAAAATCAGAGCTGAAATCAATGAAATTGAAACAAAAGAAACAATTCAAAAAGTTAACAAAACAAAAAGTTGGTTCTTTGAGAAAGTAAACAAAATAGACAAACCCTTAGCCACACTAACAAAGAGGAGAGAAAAAACTCAAATTACTAAGATTCATGATGAAAAAGGAAATATCACGACAGACACCACTGAGATACATAACATAATGAGAAGCTTCTTTGAAAATCTGTATTCCAACAAAATAGAAATGACCAAAGACATTGACAAATTTCTAGAGACATATGTGCTCCCAAACTGAACCAGGAGGACATACACGATTTAAACAGATCAATATCAAGCAATGAAATAGAAGAAGCCATTAAAAACCTACCATCCAAGAAAATCCCAGGACCAGACGGATTCTCAGCCGAGTTCTACAAGACCTTCAAAGAAGAACTCACTCCAATACTTCTCACAGTATTCCAGGAAATAGAAAAGGAGGGTACCCTACCAAACTCATTCTATGAAACTAATATCAAACCAGGAAAAGACATATCAAGGAAAGAAAATTTTAGACTAATATCTTTGATGAATATAGATGCAAAGATCCTTAACAAAATATTGGCAAACTGTATCCAAAAACATATTAAGAAAATCATGCACCACGATCAAGTGGGGTTCATCCCTGGAATGCAAAGATGGTTTAACATTCGTAAATCAATAAACATAATCCATCATGTCAATAGACTTAAGGATAAGAATCATATGGTTATTTCAACTGATGCAGAAAAAGCATTTGACAAAATGCAACATGCCTTCATGCTCAAAACACTAGAAAAAATAGGGATAGTAGGAACATACCTGAACATTGTAAAGGCTATTTATGCTAAGCCCATGGCCAACATCATTCTTAATGGAGAAAAACTGAAACCATTCCCTTTAAAAACGGGAACAAGACAGGGATGTCCTCTTTCACCACTTCTATTCAACATTGTCATCGAAACTCTAGCCAGAGCAATTAGACAGACTAAAGAAATTAAAGGGATACGAATAGGAAAAGAGGAACTTAAGCTTTCACTATTTGCTGATGACATGATTCTATATTTAGAGGATCCAAAAAACTCCTCCAGAAAACTTTTAGACCTCATCAATAAATTCAGCAAAATAGCAGGCTATAAAATCAACACGCATAAATCTAAAGCATTTTTATATGCAAGCGATGAAACATTTGAAAGGGAAAAGAGGAAAACAACTCCATTTGCGATAGCCTAAAAAAAAAAATACTTGAGAATCAATCTAACCAAAGAGGTAAAAGATCTCTACAATGAAAACTACAGAACATTGAAGAAAGAAATTGAGGAAGACCTTAGAAGATGGAAAGATCTCCCATGTTCTTGGATAGGCAGAATTCATATTGTCAAAATGGCCATACTACCAAAAGTGCTATACAGATTCAATGCAATTCCACTTAAAATCCCAATGATGTACCTTACAGAAATAGAGCAAGCAATCATGAAATTCATCTGGAAGAATAAGAAACCCAGAATAGCTAAAGCAATCCTTAGCAGGAAGAATGAAACAGGGGGTATCGCAATACCAGAACTTCAACTATACTACAAAGCAATAGTAACAAAAATGGCATGGTATTGGTACCAAAATAGTCAGGTAGATCAATAGTACAGAATAGAGGACACGGACACAAACCCAAATAAATACAATTTTCTCATACTAGACAAAGGTGTCAAAAATATGCCATGGAGAAGAGATAGCCTCTTCAACAAATGGTGCTGGGAAAACTGGAAATCCATATGCAACAGAATGAAACTAAACCCCTATCTCCCACCCTGCACAAAAATCAACTCACAATGGATCAAGGACCTTGAAATCAGACCAGAGACCCTGCATCTTATAGAAGAAAAAGTAGGTTCAAATCTTCAACTTGTTGGCTTAGGATCAGACTTCCTTAACAGGACTCCCATAGCACAAGAAATAAAAGCAAGAATCAATAACTGGGATAGATTCAAACTAAATAGCTTTCTCTCAGTGAAGGAAACTATCAGCAATGTGAAGAAAGAGCCTACAGAGTGGGAGAAAATCTTTGCCAATCATACTTCAGATACAGCACTAATTTCCAGAATATATAAAGAACTCAAAAAACTCTCTCTACACCAAGAATACAAATAACCCAATCAACGAATGGGCTAAGGATATGAACAGACACTTCACAGAAGAAGATCTACAAGCAATCAACAAACATATGAAAAAATGTTCAACATCTTTAGTAATAAGAGAAATGCAAATCAAAACTACACCAAGATTCCATCTCACCCCACTTGGAATGGCGATTATCAAGAATACAAGCAACAATAGGTGTTGGAGAGGATGTGGGGAAAAAGGTACACTCATACATTGCTGGTGGGGCTGCAAATTAGTGCAGCCACTCTGGAAAGTAGTGTGGAGATTCCTTAGAAAACTTGGAATGGACCCACCATTTGACCCAGCTATCCTACTCCTCGGCCTATACCCAAAGGACTTAAAATCAGCATACTACAGTGATGCAGCCACATCAATGTTCATAGCTGCTCAATTCACAATAGCCAGATTGTGGAACCAACCTAGATGTCCTTTGATTGATGAATGGATAAAGAAACAATGGTATATATATACAATGGAATATTACTCAGCTATAATGAATAATAAAATTATGGCATTTTCAGGCAAATGGATGAATTGCTAAGTCAGATAAGCCAGTTTCAAAAAATCAAAGGACGAATGATCTCTCTGCTAAGTGGATGATGACATATAATGGGGGGTGGGAGGGAGCAAGAATGGAGGAAGGAGGGACTGTATAGAGGGAAAAGAGGGGTGGGAGGGGTGGGGGGAAGGAAAAAATAACAGAATGAATCAAACATCATTACCCTATGTAAATGTATGATTACACAAATGGTATGCTGTTACTCCATGTACAAACAGAAACAACATGTATCTCATTTGTTTACAATAAAAATAAATTTAAAAAAAAGATCCATTGATAACTAAACAAAAAAAAGTCTCAGTTATCCCACAGTCTAAAATTCTGTACTTTTCTGTGAGTTGCTGTGAGATAGGAGATGGGAAAATGAGAGAAACATACATGTGCTGGAGTAATTAAGAGCTATTGCCTGGTTGGGGTATGGCTCAGTGGAAGGATGTGTTTAGCATGCATGAATTCTTGGGTTCAGTTCCCAGCACCACAAAAAATCATTGCATTGGACAGGTGAAATCCAATCATAAGACAAAAAGTGTGTCACTGAAATAGACAGAGTATGGGATAAAGACTCAGATATTCATGAAAGACTAACAAATATGGCAAACATTAAGAAAGTATTAAAAATGGATTTAAGCATAGGTTATGAAAATATATAGATACAAGTCTGAATTGGAAATACGTTATCTCTTTGGACGTAGTATGTTTCACATACTAAACAAGGGGAAGAAATTGTAGCTTTGTCTCAGGAAGCTCATGACAAGATAAACAGTATTTTAGGTAATGAAATCTATAATTAGCATTTAAAATGAACTTATAAGATAATGAAATCAAGCTGGTCACAGTGGCACATGCCATTAATTCCAGCGACTCAGAAGGCTGAGGCAGAGGTATTGTAAGTTTGAGGCCAGCCCCAGCAATTTAGTGAGTCCCTGTTTCAATATCAAAAGTAAAAAGACATAGGGATGTAGCTTAGTGGCAAAGAGCCCCTGGGTTCTATCCACAGTACCAATAATAATAATAATAATAACAATAATAAATAAAGCACCAGACTGAGTATGTCAAAGGAGGAGCCATCATAATATCAATATGTTTAGGCCACTGCATGAACAAGAAGAAAAGTTGGATGAACATTAGACAGGGTTTCCCATTTATGGGAAAAATGAGGTAGAGAAGGCTGGAGAAAAGGGCAAGTAATAAATTGGATACAAACCAGTAAGAAACAGACAGTTGAAGAAGTTCAAATGAAACACTGAAAATGTTATGTACCCATGTTTATAGCAACACAATTCACAATAGCCAAACTATAAAACAAGCCTACGTGTCCATCAATAGATGAATGGATACAGAAAATGTGAGATATATATATATATATATATATATATATATATATATATATATATATATATATAAAATGTAGTTTTACACATCCATAAAGAAAACTGAACTTATGTCTTTGCAGGAAAATAGATGGAACTAGAAACCATAATGTTAAGGGAAATAAGTCAAACCCAGAAGGTTGAGGGT
Source organism: Sciurus carolinensis (assembly GCF_902686445.1). Taxonomy (NCBI): domain Eukaryota; kingdom Metazoa; phylum Chordata; class Mammalia; order Rodentia; family Sciuridae; genus Sciurus; species Sciurus carolinensis. Next base: position 39,381,591 of record NC_062232.1, read on the forward strand.
CATATGTTATATATGGAAGCTAGAGAGAAAAAAAGAAAACAAAGCAGGGGATAGATCTTCTAAAAATCAAAGGAAGATCAGTAGAGAAAAGGGACCAAGGGGTGGGATGTAGGAAGGAAAGAGGGAAGTGCTGGGGATTGATATTAGCCAAATTATATTGTTATATTTTGTTCATGTACAAATATGTAAGAATAAATTCTAGCATTATGTACAACTAAAATCATTCTTAAAAATCCAAAAAAAAGAAAAAGAAAAAAAAAAAGAAAATGTTATGAACATTCCCATAGAAGGGAAACCTGAAGAGATAATAGGTAAATTCTGAAATGCTCAAATTAGGTATTAGACAAAATGCAAAATTTGAAAATAAGCTACCACACTGGAAGTGGCAACACACACCTGCAATCCCAATAACTTGGAAGGCTGAGGTAGGAGGATTGCAAATTTGATATCAGCTTCAGCAACTTAGTGAGACCCTGTCTTAAAATAAAAATAAAAGCTTTGGGGATGTAGCTTAATGGTAAAGCACCCCTTGGTTTGATCTCAAGTGCAGCACACTCATAAAAAAGGGGGGTGGTATGAGAATGCAACTCAGTGGTAGAATGCTTACCTAACAAGAACAAGGCCCTGGTTCAATCCCGGCTCCACAAAGACTGAGAGGCAGAGACAGAGACCACTTTATACTCATTGTTGGGCAAAAAATGAGACATTATTAGTACTATTAGTTGTTAGTAGATGCATGGGAAAGTAAGAGCCTTTGTGCTCTGTCATGGGTAATATTCAATTAGTGCAATCTAAGATTAATATGTTGGTACTCAGTTAAATTCAGGATGAGGGTCTGGTAGTTTAGTTCGGTAGTAGAGCACATGCTTAACATGCACGAGGCCCTGGGTTCCATCTCCAGCACCAAAGGAAACAAAGACAAGGAAAGAAAGAAAGAAAAAGAAAAAAATTCAGGCTGAGCATATACAATATTTAGGCAAAGTCTCTTTTTCACACATCCTTGAGAATTTTTCACATAAAGGGAAATTTTCCATAAAGGAAAGTTTGTGGGTACATTTATTGTGGAGCTTGTACTAACTGGAAGTTCAGCATCTATCACTGGAGGAATGGTTAAGTAAGGTGTGGTGCCAGCGTACTGTAGAATACTATGCAGCAATTTGTAGAACAGAGCCAGATGAACACACTATAGTTATGGACATCCCTTAGGAACAAGTGAAAAAAACAAAAAAGGACAGAATTAAGATATATAAGACAATATAATTTGTATATACTACAAATATATACTCATAAACTGATACTTCGGGGTTTATGAGACTATCACATAAATTCATGGATCATATACATTAGTTGCCATCATAGGAGAAATAAGGAATGGATATGGGGAATGGGAACGAAATGGAAATTTAAAGACATCTGGATGTACAAGGAAAGGATCTCAGTTTGGGGATAGGAATAGAGTAGGAAGAGTGAAAGGTCCTAGCCAGGGGCAGTGGCACATGCCTATAATCCCAGCAACTGAGGCAAGAAAATTACAATTTCAAGACTGGCCTCAGCAAGTTAGTGAGGCTCTAAGGAATTTAGTGAGACCCTGCCTCAAAAAATAAATATATGTATGAATGGAGATGTAGCTCAGAGGTAAAGTACCTCTGGGTTCAATCCCCAGTACCAAAAATAATGTTGCTGCTGAGGGTCTCACTAAGTTGTTGAGGCTGGCCTCAAATTTGCAATCTTTCTGCCTCAGCCTCCCGAGTTACTAGGATTACTGGCATGTGCCACCATGCCCAGCCCCAAAATGTAGGACTTTCAAGATCAATCATCTTCACAACCTTTCTGAGGCATTAGCTTCTAAGAAAAGTGAGATTGACTTTCACACTCCCATCTGCTTGGGTCACACACCTGAGCAGCTCTGACATGGGGCTTCCCCTTCCAGTATCCACGGCCCCTCTCCTTGCTCCAACTTGAAGATGGCTTCTGGTTTTGGAACTTGGTACCCTGTTAACAGAATACAATACAGGTTGGGTCCAGCCAATCAGGTTTCAGGGACCTTTCAGTGATGCTTCCCATTTGCTCTTCAGGAAAGTTCCCATGTTTGATGGAATAAAGAAATAATTACAGAGGTGAGAGGGACTAAAATATCTCAAGCAAATCAAGGGCGACACCATCACAACTGTGGATGCCTCAGAGCACTCAGCAGCTGAGAATAGACATGTCATACCGAGATCCCTGGCAGACTCATGGGCACCAGTGCTTACCCACTGAAATCAGGTGGTGGTAGTTCTCCAGTGTCACATCCCAGTACAGGCATCTCTGAACAGGGTCCAAATGCTGCCACTCCTCTCTGCTGAAGTTTACAGTCACATCCTCCAATGATACGGATACCTGTAACAACACAACTCTGTAAAAGTGACATGGTCAGCACAGGGGATGGCAGAAGCTAGATAGGAAATTGTTTTTAATGCTCTTTACCATAATGTAACATATAGGGTTTTTGGTAGTTTTACCTTTTATAATGTGAGAAGTAAAAACTTATTAAAAGTATCTTGACATTCCTTGTGTACCACATTTATTCATTTATCCATTATGTCATTCTATTTTTTAAAAATGAGGATTTAAATGGGCCTCTTTAAGTTCTTTAGTTAACTGAGAAACAAGATACAATACTTTTAATGATCAAGGATGTGCTGGATATGTTAGGCAATGGCAATACAGAGTTGAATAAAATATAAAATGACTTAAAGACTTGACTAACCAACAAAGGAAGACAGAAAGGGGTTATGGATGGTTTAAGATTAGTTACATAAAGATGATGTGGTTAGAGTTATCTGGAAGGGAGAAGTATGAATGAAAGTGTGGAGTAAGGAAAAATTTTAAATACATAATGTATTCAGGAAATTTCAAATAGTTCTATATAAAGGAGAGGAATTTATGTAGTAAATTGAGAAGGTGGTTATGAGGAAAACTGTAGAGATATATTAGGGTTAGAACAAGGTACAATCCTTTTTTTTTTCCTCTTAGAGACTGGACCACCATTTATACACAGGAAAGGACAGGGTCATAGTAGTGTGCTTTAAAACAGTAGTCAAGGTGCATCATAGGAATGTTGGAAATGGTTGAGACCTGATGATCAGTGTGGAGATGCACTACAGGGTCCATATGAGAGAATAAGAAAAGCTGGACTTAGGAATGGAATAGAGAAATTGAGGATGTAGAAGACAGTTCTGATGCAATGTTCAAAGGAGGCTGAATTGTGGGAGCAGGATGTGGTGGCACACACCTGTAATCCCAGTGACTTGGGAGGCTGAGGCAGGAGGATCACAAGTTAGAAGCCAGCCTCAGCCTCAGCAATTTAGTGAGACCCTGTCTCAAAATGAAAAATATAGCTTAGTGGTAAAGTTCCCTGGGTTTCATCCCAATAAGAAAAAAAAAAGGAGGCTGAATTTCAGGATGAGAAAAATAGTGAATTCCAGGGCAATATTCAGTGACTGCTTTTACACAACCATGTAGATCATGGTAGTATATACTGAGAGAGGGGTTCATAGAGTAGGAGGGGGTAGGGAAGGGATCAACATAATGGCACATTTTGTTCATGTTGAAATTAAGGTGATAAAAGTTACAGGGAATTGTATGACATGCTGTTGGAAGAGGATAGAAGTTCTGATTTGGAAGTTCTCAGTACAGAGCAGGGAATCAGATGAGACTGCTCAGCAGGGGCATACAGACAGGCAAGACACAGAAGATATACCATATAGATCATCTTTAAACATAGTACAGCTAAGTCAAAAACCATTAATAAAGGGGAAATTTTTAAGAAACACAATTTTGAAGTTTAAAAACACAGTTCAGCTGGGCACAAGGGCGAATGTCTGTAATCCCAGTGACTCAAGAAGCTGAGGAAGGAGGATTGCAAGTTCGAGGCCAACCTTAGCAACTTAGCGAGACCCTTTCTCAGAATTGAAAAAAAAAACATAAAAAGGGCTGGGGATGTGGTTCAGTGATTAAGCACCCCGGGTTCAATACTCAGTACCAAAACCAAAACCAAAAACAAAACAAAAACAAAAACATAGTTCAAAATAACTGATAGTCTAAGAAAATACAATTGACCCTCTGTTAACGGCAGTTTCCATATCTGTGGATTCAACCAACTGTGGATTGAAAATATTTGAAAAAAGCGCTTCTGTACTGAACATGTATAGACTTTTTTGTCATTATTCCCTAAATGCAGCATAACTATTTATGTAGAATTTACACTGAATCAGGTATTATAAGTCATCTACATATGATATAAAGAACACCAGAGGATATGCATATGTTGTATGTAACAGTATACCTTGTTAAATTTTTTTAGAAATTACAGATGGACACAATACCTTTATTTATTTATTTATTTTGTTTTTCATACTTATTTTTTTAAAAATCCAGAATGGATCAAAAAGAACAATCGTCAAGGATGTAGGTGCCAGATGGGTCAGAGGGTAGCTAGAAAAGTATGCCTTAGGAACATTAGGGATTTAAGAACTACCTTATTTAAAAAGCTACCTAACATAAATAGCTTAGTTTTCCATTGACCCAGCTTCCTATACCCCACCTACTACAAACACGGCACAGCTAGCTGTCTTGCATTGCAAGGCCTCAGTCGAAGGACCCCATGTTTTATAACAGTGCTCTTGACCAATTAGGATCTTCATCCCCATTCTGGTCTCATTGCAGGTCATGGTGCATCTCCTTCATTGTGTTTGATAAAGTTTCATTCTTTCAAATATTGCCACTTCAGCATGAACCAACAGGAAGTAAGTCTTTATAATGATTAGTAGATCATCTACCCCTAACTTTTTCACATGTGGCTGAAAATGAACAGGCTGGGGAGAGAACATTGTGAACTTTGTACTGTGTAGAATTATTGCCCATTAAATGTTCATCAGCTAATGGTCACTAAATTTACATATTAAGGAAATTATATATTGAATACTGCAAAAACACAGTAAAGACTGAAGGTTGCCCATTTCTGCTTAGGAAGTTCCTTCACTCCTAAGCTTCATATAGAATGTGGTCTTTTTGGCTCCAAGTACTATTACTGTTTCTCCTCCTTTCGATCTTTCTTTTGTTCCCCAGTGCCAGAACTTCCAGAGCCTTCCCTCTCAGATGCCATGTTTTTGTATGCCATTTCAAAAAGTTTCAGTGATGCCTGCTGAAGGGAGGATGCTGCCTGCCTAATGTTTTCTCCTGTTTCACTGTCTTTTCGGGCCAGGAGCGCCCTCATTTTGGAAATCTCTTCTTTTAGTTTGTTTCACTCATCAGCAGGCAATTGGTCCTTGAATTCTTCCATCTTGGTTTCTGTGTCATAAATGATTCCTTCAGCCATGTTAACTGCTTCAACTCATTCCTTTTTTTGCTGGTCTTCTTCAGCATACTTCTCTGCATTTTTAACCATATTTTCAATATCATCTTTACTCAATCCATCAGAAGATTGGATTACAATCTGCTGCTCATGTCCAGTGCCCTTATCTTTTGCAGAAACATGTACAATCCCATTGGCATCAATGTCAAATGTAACTGCAATCTGAGGGACTCCATGAGGGGCCGGGGGAATTCCAATCAAAGTAAACTGTCCAAGAAATTTGTTGCCTCCAGCCAACTCTCTCTCACCTTGACACACTTTAATTTCCACTTGAGTCTGACTCTTCTTGGTTGAAATAGTGGTGGTCCTATTAATAAGTTTGGTAAAGACATCTCCCAGAGTCTCAATGCCCAGAGACAAAGGAGTGACATCCAGGAGCAGCACATCTGTGACATCACCTGCCAATACACCTCCCTGAATGGCAGCTCCAATGGCCACAGCTTCATCAGGGTTAACAGTTTTACTTCGGGCTTGGCCAAAAAGATCTTGCACAGTTTGCTGAACCTTGGGCATTCTAGTCATACCACCAACAAGAATCACTTCTCCTATGTCGCTCTTGCTGACTTCTGCATCCTGCATAGCTTTCTGACATGGAGTAATGGCCCTCTTGATTAAATCAGTGATGATCCCCTCAAGTTGAGCCTGGGTCAGCTTCATATTCAAATGTTTGGGTCCAGAAGCATCCATTGTAAGATATGGCAAATTGATGGCAGTCTGCACAGATGAGGAGAATTGACATTTAGCCTTCTCAGCAGCTTCTCTCACTCTCTGAAGTGCCATGTTGTCTTTGGTCAAATCAACCCATCTCTCTCTTGAACTCTTCACAATGTGTCATAATAGGGCCTGGTCAAAATCTTCACCACCTAAGAAAGTGTCCCCATTGGTGGATTTCACCTCAAACATGCCTTTCTGTATTTCTAGGATAGAAATATCAAAAGTTCCACCACCTAAATTATACACAGCAATGATTTTGTCTTCAGATTTGTCTAAACCATAGGCCAGAGCAGTAGCTGTGGGTTCATTAATCACAGCACATTCAGTTTAGATATCTAGCCAGCATCCTTAGTGGCCCGCCTCTGTGAGTCATTGAAATAAGCAGGGACTGTGATTACAGCATTTTTTGCTGTGTGAACCAAGTAATTTTCTGCAGTTTTTTTCATCTTCAACACAAATGTCCAATCTGACTTGGAGAGTACAGTTTTCCATAAGCCTCAACCCAAGCATCACCACTGGAGGTGTGGACAATTTTGAAGGGAATGTTTTTAAAGTCTTTTTGTTGTTCAGGGTCATTGTAGCACTGACCAATGAGATGCTTGGTGCCATAGAATGTATTGTTTGAGTTGGTGATAGCCTGTCGCTTCGCTGGCCTCCCAACAAGTCTTTCACCATCAGCTGTAAAGGCAACAATGGAAGGGGTGGTTCTGGCACCTTCAGCGTTTTCCAGCACCTTTGCTTGTTTACCCTCCATAACCGCCAGACAGGAGTTGGTAGTACTCAAATCAATACCAACAACTGCACCCTTGATTGCTTCTGATGCATAATCCCTCCTTGAAATAAACCTAAAAGTCTCATGGCAGAGGGTACTCCAGTCATCCTGGTGACAGGTGGCCGTGGGGCCCTGGGAAGCTGCAGCGCCCACAAGTCCAACCACTGCATCTCTGCTGGTGCTTACCGTGGTAGTTAGACCTAGGGAGGAAGGAGTAGTGAAGAAGCGCTCTCTTTATTTTATTTATTTTTATGTGGTGCTGAGGATTGAACCCAGGGTCTCACATGTGCTAGGCAAGTGCTCTACCACTGAGCCACAAGCCCAGCCCCAATAGTATACCTTTTTATATAAAGGACTTGAGCATCTAAGGATTTTGGTATCAGTAGTGGGTCCTGAAGCCAATCCTCTGTGGATACTGAGGAACAAGTATAGTATAGTCTAAGAAGATACACTAGATGTATCTAGAGCCAACACTAATGAAATTAGTACTGTAAGAATTTACAGGATAATGAAATGGTAATTGGAATGGAATTAGTCTTCAGTGTTCATATTACAAAAGAATACAGTCCAAACTTTGATGAATTAAGCATCTAGATCAAGACATAAAAATATAAAAATGATACAGTAAACCCCTAAGAGAGAAAGACTAAAAAAGCAAAAATCAATAAATTCAGTGCCATCCCAATCAATACCACAACTCAATTTCATGGACTCTGACAAGATTTTTCTAAGATTTTTACAGAAATGCAAATGACCAAGACTCCTGATTAGTAAAAACAAGGTTGGAAGACACATTTTATAAGACCTCAAGATTGACAAAGTAATGGAAATTTATGACATTGTGGTCTGGTTCTCAGATAGACCATAATCCATTGGAACAGAACAAAGAGGACAGAAACAGACCCACAAATAGGATCATGTGACATATGCCAAAGTTGTTCAAGCAGATAGTGAGGAAAATATTTTCAATAAACAATGCCGTGACAAGTACATAAAGGAAAAAGTACAATTTGATACCTACTCCATATCACGTGCACAAAAACCAACTCCAGATAAATTATACACCTAAAAGTGAAAGGCAAAAACCTTTAAAAGATAATATGGAAGACTATCTTTATGACTTTAGATCAGAAAAATAATTCTCAAATGAGATGAACCAAACATTAAACATAAAGAATGACTAATGCGGCTGGCATGTAACTCAGTGTCTAGAGTGCTTGCTTAGCATGTGTAAGGCCCTGGGTTCAATTCCCAGTACAAAAAAAGCAATGAAAGAAAGAAGTAATGAATGAATCCTGGCACAGTGGTACACACCTGTAATCCCAGCTCCTCAGGAGGCTGAGGCAGGAGAATTTCAAGTTCGAGATCAGCTTGGGCAACTTTAGCAAGACACTGTCTTAAAATAAAATAAAATAAAATAAAATAATAGGGCTCAGGATGTAGCTTAGTGGTACAGCACCACTGGGTTCAATCCCCAGTGCCACACACAAAACATGACTGATGAGTATGTTTACAAAAACATTTAGCACTTCTATTCATTTAAAAGAGAGCATTAAAAAAGGAAGAAGGGCCAGATGTGGTGGTGCATGCCTATAATTCTAGCAACTTGCAAGGCTAAGGCAGTAGGACCTGCAAGTTCCAGGTCAGCCTCCATAATTTAGCAAGACCCTGTCTCAAAATATACACAAAAAGGGCTGGGAATGTAGCTTAGTGGTAGAGAATTCTGGGGTTAAATCCCCAGTACCAAAAAAGAGAGGAAAAATAGAAAGTCATAGCATAAAAGATATCTGTAGCACACATTACTAATAAAGAGTATATAGCAGATATTAAGAACTTCAAGCCAGTAAGAATAAGAGTTCACCTAGTAGAAAAACGGGCAGGGGATTTAAACAGGCATTTTATAAAAGAGAAAAATCCAAGGTTAATACACATAGAAAAAATGTTTAACATTTTAGTCATTAGGGAATGTAAATTAAAACAAGAAGATACTACTATATAACTCCTAGAATGTCTTAAATGAAAAGAAAAATCTGATAGTTCCAAGTATTGAAGAGAACATGGTGCAAAAAGAACTCTCTTATTGCTGATGGTGGTGTGGACTGCTATGACCACTTTGGAAAGTACTTAAGACCTATCAGTTAATTCTGAAGACATGTATACAATACATTACACTGTCCAAATCTTGTACAAACTAGATGATCTAACTGAATTTATACTCTATCTTAACTTTACTTATATTTGAGGACAGGATGCCTGAAGGTCAGAAGTTCCTCTTCAGGTTGGCTGGTTGCAACCAGTGTATCTAACATGGTTGCAAGAGTGCCCTCCAAAGAATCACTAACTTCCTTATAATAAAATACATGAATATTCCTCCCTCCTTTTTTTTGTACCAGGGATTGAACCCAGAGGCACTCAGTACCAAGTACATCCCCAGCTCTTTTCATTTTTTATTTTGAGACAGGGTCTCACTAAGTTAGTGAGGGTCTAGCTAAATTGGTCTAGCTAAGCTGAGGGTCTAGTTAAATTGAGGAAGCCAGCCTTGAATTCGATCTTGTGGTCTCAGCCTCCCAAGTCACTGCAATTAAAAGGCCTGTGCCACAGCACCCAGTAATATTTCTTGCCTTTATTTGCCTATCCCTTTTCCTCATTCCTTTTACCTTGAATCTATAACCTCCTGACCTCCCCATCTTGGGGGTGAGGAGTTGTTGATCTTCAAGTTTATTGTCCACTTCTATTCTTAGCCAAGAGGAAGTCTCCTTCACTGTTCAATTGATCCTGGGTCTCCTTACTGGTTCCACAATTCTGGAAAGGAAAAAGGACCCTACCTTTGAGGTCAAAACTGGTAATGATTCCATTCATGGAATATGTGCATATGTACAGAGGAGACACATTCAAGAATATTTACGACAACATTATTCAAAATATATGGAATATTTCATAACAAAAGGTTAAAACGATAATTTTAAAAAATTTATATTCAGCAAATGTATGGTATCTACTGTTTTTGTAGGAAAATACTAAGGATATTTTCTCAGCTGCTTTTATTTGTATAATCTCTAATCTCTAAGAATATATCTAACCTATCCACAAACTAATAAAGGTGTGTGTGTGTGTTTATGTGTGGTAACAGGGATTGAACCCAGGAGGGCTCTATCACTGAGCGATATTCTTAGCCCTTTTTATGTTTCATTTTGAGACAGGGTGTCTTATGCTGCTGAGGCTGGCCTCAAACTTGTGATTCTCCTGCCTCAGATTCCCCTAATAGCTGCGATTACAGGTGTGTGCCACTATACTTGGCTAGACTGATATTCTGTGGTAGGGAGATTTGGGAAACTAGGGGACAGAACAAAGTGAATGTATTACCTATTCAAAAAATTAAATTTCAGAAAACGCCAATAGAAAAAATGGAATTGACACATTTCTTTCTATTTTTCCTGCCAAGTATAGATGACAACCCAAAGCATTTAACAAAGATAAGAAGACTGAAAGTTGAAGAGAAGAAGGCATTCTGGCCAGGGGCTTTAGAACCTAAGGAATGGCAGAGCACTGGAGTTCCCTGAGTTTTCTTCTGGCCTCAGATATCCTGGACTAGATGCTGGAGAAGCTGGCAACCCAGAAGGGCAGTGGGCTTGGATAAAAGCCCCAAGGAAAGTTTTCTGTCTAGGCAAAGGACCAAGAAAAGAGAAATATACCAACTCAGAAAAAAAAAAAAACTAGACTAGGAAAGAACCAGGAAAATATCAATGTGAATGAGAAAAAGCAATCAAGAGACACCAACATAGGGATGGGGATGTAGCTCAGTTGGTAGAGTGCTTGCCTTGAAAGTGTAAGGCCCTAGGTTCAAGCCCCAGCATGAAGAGGATATAGATATTAAAATAATCTGTTAAAGCTATTGTTATTACTAAGTGGAAACTTAAAGCAGCCATCATAAAAAATTTTTATGCCTAAAAGAAACACAAAACAGAAAAGAAAGTCTCAGCAAAGAAATAAAAGATACAATGAAAAACTAAATGAAAATTTGATAACTGAAAAATACAATAACTAAAATTAAAAACTCAGTGTATGGACTCCAAAGCAGAATAGAGAGAAGAGAGAAAAGCAGCAGAGAACTTACAGTAGAAATATAGAAATTTCCCAATCTGAACAGAAAGAAAATTGATTAAAAAAAATGAACAGAGCCTCAGGGACCTGTGAGACTGTAGCAAAATATTTGACATCTATGTCATCAGAGTCTCAGAAAGAAAGGAGAAAGAGTACTAGATTAAAAAAACAACAACAACAACTATTGAAGGACTAATGGCTGAAAAATTCTCAAATTTGGCAAAATATACCAAACTAGAGATTCAAGAATTTGAGCAAATCTCAAAAGTATAAACCAAAGAAATCTATGCCAATATGCAGCATAATCAAACTTCAGAAAACTAAAGACAAAGAAAAAAATCCTGAAATAAGCAAGAGAGAGGTGACACCTTACCTATAGGAGAAAGACAAAGTGACAGCTGATTTCTTATCAGAAACCATGAAGGTAAGAAAAGGAAGTGGCATATTTTTCAAGTGTTGAATGAAAAGAATTGTCAATCCCAAATTCTGTATCTGACAAAATTATCCTTCAGACATGAAGGTGTAATGGCCACCAAGTATATGAAAAGATGTTTGAAATTAAAAAATTATCAGGAAAAATACAAATCAAAACTACAAGGTATTGGGATAAACCAAATATAAAAATAAAATTATGATAGGGCTGGGGTTGTGGCTCAGTGGTAGAGCACTTGCCTAGCATGTGTGAGGCACTGGGTTTGAGTCTCAGCACTGCATATACATAAATGAAATAAATGTCCATTGACAACTAAAAATTATGTAAAATATAAATAAAATAGATTTTGTAAAGCTGGATGCAGTGGTGCATGCCTATAAACCCAGTTTCTCAGGAGGCTGAAGCAGGAGGATCTCTTGAGCCCAGAATTCAGGGTTAGCCTGGGCAACATAGCAAGATATTGGTTTTTTTTTTTTTTTAAATGGACTTTGCTACTCAAATTGTGCCAGCCTTGGTCAGAGGGAGCACTTTCAGGTTAGTTCTTGTGTCCTTTGGACAGGTCCCCATTTTTTGAGCAGTTCCTTGCTTTCTAGCAGAAGTTCTTCAGTAATCATTTTGTTCTTTGTACTAACTCTGGAGTCAGCCATTTCTCCACAAAGCTCTAGTTCCTATTAGTATTTATAAATCAAGGTACATTCATGCGTGACATGTCATTGTCTTTTCAGGGGTCCAAGCTAGGGATATTTCTCCTTATAATACAATGCCGTTCTCTCCCAGTGAGAGAGAGACACGAGTGACCAGGCCCAGCCGCAGCTGCAGCAGCAGCCGCGGCGGCGGCACGGAGGAGCCAGACACAAAGAGAGGGGCCGTTTGCGGGGTGGGGTGGGGGGTTCGCTATGTCGGATGACGATTCGAGGGCCAGCACCAGCTCCTCCTCATCTTCGTCCTCCAAACAGCAAACCGAGAAAGAAACAAACACCCCCAAGAAGAAGGAGAGTAAAGTCAGCATGAGCAAAAACTCCAAGCTCCTCTCCACCAGCGCCAAGAGGATTCAGAAGGAACTGGCAGACATCACTTTAGACCCTCCACCCAACTGCAGTGCTGGCCCCAAAGGTGATAACATCTATGAATGGAGATCAACCATTCTAGGGCCTCCAGGATCTGTGTACGAAGGTGGTGTGTTTTTCCTTGATATCACTTTTACACCAGAATATCCCTTCAAGCCTCCAAAGGTTACATTTCGAACAAGAATCTATCACTGTAATATTAATAGTCAAGGAGTTATTTGCTTGGACATATTGAAAGATAATTGGAGTCCAGCACTAACCATTTCTAAAGTTCTCCTTTCTATCTGTTCACTTCTTACAGACTAATCCTGCCGACCCTTTGGTGGGAAGTATTGCCACTCAGTATATGACTAACAGAGCAGAACATGACAGAATGGCCAGACAGTGGACCAAGAGATACGCTACATAAATTGGGTTTTCACAATTCTTACATTATTTGTCTGTCACAGAAGAGAGCTGCTTATGATTTTGAAGGGGTGTGGGAGGGTGGGAGCTGGTAAAGAGTAGGATATTTCTATAACAGATATTATTCAGTCTTATTTCCTAAGATTTTGTTGTAACTTAAGGTATCTTGCTACAGTAGACAAAATTGGTAATAGAAACTTTTAAAACTGTCATTAGTTCTGCAATATTAGCTGAAATGTAGTACAGAAAAGAATGTACACTTAGACATTTGGGTTCAATTGCTTATAGTCTAATTTTAAAACAGCTTAATTTTGTACAGGTTACACATATGGCCATTTATGTAAAAGTCCTAAGACTACATACTTTTTGTTTTAAAAAAAAATTTGGATTTTTTTTCCCCTTCTTGAAAGGGAACATTGCTATTCAACAGTTTGTAGACACTGTCATCTCATATATATAAGACACCATGTAGAAAATCAGTAGTTAATGTATTTTATTTTATATGCAAATCTTTAAAGATTTAAATCAGGACTTGTGAAAACCTGTAGTGAAATACCTTAAGCTGTCAAGGCGTGGAATAGGAGTCACTCAGTGGATTGGTTATATGTTGTAGACTTCTTACGTCTGCATTTGTTACTGTGCTAATAAACAATATTAAAAACAAAAACAAAAAAAAATAATACAATGCCAACTTATAAATGTAGAAGAAATGACAGAATCAGAAAAACACCATTAGGGAAACAGCATAGTAATTCATTGTTACAGGTAAGAATCATTGATGTAGGCTATAGTCAATGGGCAAAAAGTATGAGAAATGAGGTATTTACGTAGTCTCAAACTAGTCCCCTATAAAATACTTATTAATTACAATGGAAAGAGAGTAGCATTACAGTGCAGACGCCTAACAGTATCTTAACCAGGTAGTCAAAGTTAACGTTATCAGTAACAGGATAAATGGATATTGAATGCCTCTCAACACAAGACATTGAGAACATGTGTCAACATCTGTCAACCTCCTGTCAAAAACTGAATAATCTGCTGGGTGCTGTGTACACACCTGTGATCCCAGCAGCTTGGGAGGCTGAGGAAGGAGGATCATGTGTTCAAAGCCAGCCTCAGCAAAAGTGAGGCACTAAGCAACTCAGTGAGACCGTGTCTCTAAATAAAATACAAAAAAAAAAATAGGGCTGGGGATGTTGCTTAGTGGTCAAGTGCCCCTGAGTTCAATCCTCGACACCCCTCCCCCAAAATTGAATAATCTGAATCTAATTGTTTACTGTTAACAAATCCAAATTGAAAGTTTGTTTTTGAAACTGTCCATGTCATGAAAGTCATAAGTTATATATATAATTTAACATAAATATAACTTATGAAATGCCTTCAGTCCTAGATGGGGACATCATTGGACATAAGGGACATAATTGTGATACCTAGAGAAATTGCATGTAGACAGTCCCAACTTATGATGGTTCAACTTATGATTTTTCCACTTTATGATGGTACAAAGCAATCCCCACACAACCTGACTGGTTTTCACTGTCAATACATTATTCAATAAATTACATGAGATATTCAATACTTTATTATAAAACACACTTTGTGTTTAATGATTTTTACCTAACTGGAGGCTAATGTAAGGGTCTGAGCACATTTGAGTTAGGCTAGGCTAAACTATGATGTTCAGTAGGTTAAATGTATTAAATGCATTTTTGATTTGTGATATTTTCAATTTACCATAGGTTTTCATGATGTAACCCTATAGTAAGTTGAGGAGCATCTGTTATAGATATTGAATATTAAATATTTAGATAATATACACTGTATATTTTATAGTACTATATCAATAATAAATTTTTTGATTTTAATAGTTGTCCCATAGTTATAAAATATCCTTTGATGTGTGTGGACTGGGGATTGAACCAAGGGCCTCACAAATGCTGGTAAGCACCCTACCACTGAACCATATGCCCAGCCCTTTTAGTTTTTATTTTGAGGCAGGGTCTCACTAAATTGCTGAGACTGGCCTCAAACTTGTGAACCTCTGAACTCAACTTCCTGAGTCACTGGAATTCCAGCTTTGTACCACCACACCTGGCTGAGAATGTTCTTATTCTTAAGAGATAAACATTGAAGTATTTAGGAGTCAATGGGGAATTATGCCTGCAAATTACTTTCAAATGATTTGAAAAGTAAAAGTCATTTATTTATTTTATCTATTTTTATTGTGTTGGGATGGAATCCAGAGCCTGGCTCATGTTAGGCAAGCACTGTACTGCTAAGCCATAACCCCAGTCCTCATGAAATTAAAAAAAAAAATCTGTGTGTATACCCACATACACATTCATACATATAGAGACAATGAATGCAAATGTAGCATGTCCCTGCCATCACAAGGACTTTCTTGTCTTAGGAAAGGACCCACATCCTGGCTCTTTTCTGCTCTCCAGCTAATCACAGTGATATCTCCCTTCTGGATCATCACAGTCCCAGCATATTCTGCACCCTCACCCTGGGGATGCTCTGGGCTGCCAGGAATGACCACTTACTGCCTACTCTGTCTCTAATCCCCTGACCATCTGCTTCGGTTGGGGATGCAGGCCACCTGCCTAAGACTGTTCTCATTCCTGCTCTAGGGCACTTGTGTATCACCTCGGTGATGTGATCCTTCCCTTCCACTTGGCCCAGGCCCAGCAGAAGGGCTTCCAAGGCACTTCTGCTTCTTCAGACTTTCCCCTACTCCCTCTACTGGTTCTTACTCCTCTGAGTGTTCCCTATCTATTTCTTATTCCTTTTGACTCTTCCTTGGTTCCTTTTTACTATTCCTTCTAGATGGTTTTTGTTTTCTGGGTGCCTCCCCCTATTCTCTTATTTATTGGTTCCTTTGGCTGCACCTGGGTTCCTCTAACTATTCATGCATCCTGTTTCCTGTTTTGCATTCCCTCAGACACCTGTCCTTCCAGTAGGTCCTTGTTCTGTGGCACCATTGTTCTGATGGAGCTGTAGTTGATCTCACCAGTCCCTGGTTCCTAAGAGCTTTTCTTGTTCTTTTCAGCGGTTCACAGACTGGTTGCTGTTGGATTTCCCTGTTTTCTAATCTCTGGATCCTTTTCTGTGCCCTTGGACAGTTCCTTGCATACATCTCTAACATACTGTCTTGTGATGCTCATGCTATTGGCCTATGGACCACACTTTGAATAATGCCAGTCTGGCTGGTTCCTTAGCGTGGGCTCTTAACCACTAAAGCACACTGCTTCTGCTGTATATTCTCTACCATGACTAGATTCTGTATTTCTACCATCTTCATTATTCACATTACCTCTGTCTACTGGCCGGTTTCTATGGTCATCCCAGTTTGCCCAGGAATTTTGCTGTTTTAACATTAAAAATCCCATGTACCCTTAGTCAGCCTATTCCTGGGAACTCTGGCTGCTCCCCAATCTCTACCTGGCTTCTTCGTTGTTCCTTAATCCTAGTGATAACTGTGTGGGATCTCTGGCTGTTAACCCACTTTAGTAATTTATCCTATTCCTTCTGGTTCTTCACTAGTTTCTTTAGCTCTTCCCTAATTGGTCAGGCTGCTACCCACACCAGATATATGTTTAGTGTTCACTCTGCCTGCTCTCCTAGAGCCTCTGGTTATTTCCTGGGAGCTCTGGCTGACAACCAGAGCCAAGTACTTTTGCTGCTGTCTCTGGGTGTTTCCCAACTGAACTGATCATTGTGTCACATGTTCCCTGCTACCCTAGACCATTCTGCAGCCTTGGAAGCTCTTCTGTCATCTTTCCCACTGTTCTACAGATTCTGTTCTTTCCCTGATCCCCTGCAATTATCTCCTATCTCTGCCTATATCCTCTAACTGCTACCTATTCTCAGGGTCATTCTTGTTCCCTGGTATATCTGCTGTCTTTTCCCCATGCCCTCAAACTGTTCTCTGAACTTAAGAACCATTTTCTGGATCCTCTGGAAGTTGCTGGACCCTCAGGCTCATACTTGGCTTCTTGAATATTTTTGCCTTTTCTATTTCATCTGGCTTCTCTTTTTCCTGGTCCCTCCTCCTATGTTATGATCCTTCTGATTTTTTATTTGTTTGTTTTCTTTTTTCATACTGGAGATGGAATCCAGGGGTGCTCTACCAGTAAGTACATCCCCAGTTCTTTTTATTTTTGAGAAAAGGCTTCTGATTGCTCTTAAACCTCATGTTCTTCCTTGCTCCCTAACAATGACTACTTCTCTGGTCTCGATGACTCTTTCATAGTCTCTCTGTCCCACTATATCTGTTTGTCCCACTATGCCTCCATTTGTTCCCTGGAACCATGGGGTATTCTCTAACTCTAGTAAGTGCTCCATGGTCCCTCCAGCTATTCCTTCTTCCTTCTCAGCCTGCCTGTTCCCTATGGCTATCCCCTCAGTCCTATTTTTCTTCCTGGCTCTTCTCCTTGATCTCCAGTGTCAGCCACCATTTCTTGGTCCAACGGGTTACTCCTCAACCCTGAGGACATTTTTATTGGTTCCTTGGTATTTCTACCTATCGCCTGCTCCTTGATATCTAATGGAAAAAAAAAAAACAAGAATCTAATGAATAAGTGAACAACTAGCATTCACCAAAGACCTGATGATTTCCATTTCTTCTCAAGAAAGGCCAGAAATCTGTGGTTGGGAAAGAAAAGGGGTGAATGGAGAATGTGCCTTGCAGAGCCCAAATCATTCATCCAGACAGCCCAACATATTGACTGGACAACAGGCCATCTGCAGGACTAGGGAGAACCACATTGTGGTAGTTCCAATCAATGTGCCATTGACTATTATGAGTAAGCAGAGCTTAGACAAGATGGAAGTGTACCACTATCAACATTCATACACTTACCAACTAATGCTTCTATATCTTTCACTCAAAAATATAACTTCAGTGACTTGAGCAAAAAGATATAAATGCAGAAATTTTACCATAGCAGTTTTAATCACATTAGAAAACCTAAACTACCCTAAATACATATTAATAGTGGACTGTGAAGAGGATGGGGAGATGTCAGTCAAAGCATACAAAGTTTTTGTTAGATAAAAGGAATAAATTTTTGAGATCTACTGCACAGCACAGTGACTATAGTTAATAACATAATGCATATAGTAGTCCCCCCATTATCCATTGTTTCATTTCTCATGGTTTCAGTTACTCATGGTCAACTACTGTCCAAAAACATTAAATGACCAGATGCTGTGGTACATGTCTGTAATCCCAGTGATTCAGGAGGAGGCCGAAGCAAGAGGATTGCAAGTTCAAGACAGCCTCAGCAAGGCCCTAAGTAACTTAGTAAGACCCTGTCTCACAATAAAAAATAAAAAGGGCTGGGGATGTGGCTCAGTGGAAAAGTGCCTCTGGGTTCAATCCCAGTACCAAAAAAATTTTAAATAGAAAATTCCATATTTTGAGACAGAGCCCACAGTCACATACTTTTATTACAAGCATATTGTTGTTTTATTATTAGTTTTTTGTTACTATTCTCTTATTGTTTATAATTTACAAGTTAAATTTTATCATAGGTATGTATGGAAAAAACAGTACAATCATGTGTTGCTTAACGATGGTGACAAATTCTGACAAATACATCATCCGGCAATTTTGCCACTGTGCAAATATTAGAGTGTACTTACAAAACTAAGATGGTTATGATACCACTAGGCAATATAGTCTTGTGAGATCACTATTGTATTTGTGGTCAATTGTCAAATGAAGTGTCATTATGTGGTGTATGACTGTATATATAGTATTTGGTACTATCTGAGGTTTCATGCATGCAGTGGGGGTCTTGGAACAAATCTCTCAAGCATAAGAGGAGGCAGGCATGATAGCACAGCCCTGTAATTCCAGTAACTTGGGAAGTTGAGGCAGGGGGATTGCAAGTTCAAGGCCAGAGCAACTTAGTGAGACCCTGTTTCAAAATTAAAATTTTAAAAAGGGTTGGGGACACAATGCAGTGGTAAACACCACTAGGTTCAATCCCCACCACTAGAAAAAATAAGAAGGGACTGCCATATTTCAAAATTGCTGAAAGAGCAGATTTGAAATTTTTTAAAAAGGTAAGTATGTGAGGTTATAGATATTAATCAGCTTGATTAAATCATTCCTTAATGTGCTATGCACAGATATATCAAAATATATACAATTATTATTTGTCAATTTAAAATAAAAATTAAAAATTAAAAAATGTTGGACATCACATATGTATTAAAGAAAAATTTACTGCCTAGAAACTTTAAACTGATGAGTTAAAAAGGAGGTAACCATGGGGCTTGGCATATAGCTCAGTGGTAGAATACTCGCCTGGCATGCACAAGACCTTGGGTTTAATCCCCAGCACAAAAGAAGATAACTTAATAGTATGATTCCATTTTTTTATAAACAATAATATTTTATTCTTCAAAACAACTAATTTCTCCCTATATACATGTATGATTACACGAATGGCATGAATCCACAATGTGCACAACCACAGAAACGAAAAGATGCACCCCATTTGTACACAATGAATCAAAATGCAGTCTGCAAAAATAAAAAAATAGCTAAACAAAAAAGAAATAATTAATGATTCCATTTTAAACCTTGGCACTGTGTATGTGCATGTGTGTGCATGTATGTATGTGGATGGTATACATACATACTTCTGGCCCCACACATATACCCACATACCTGCATACATGCTCATGCAAAAGAAAGAAACAACACAAAGAAAATATATAACTCAGTGTTAATGATAGTTAACTTTGGGTGATGCTGGAATTACAAGGAATTTTCTATTCTATTTGTTAACCTGTGTTTTCTACAATTTTATTATGAAATAATGAAAAGATATAAACCAAAATTATTTTTTAAGTTTAGTATTATCCCAATGACCACATGACCATGAGTCCCTGTGGCAGCAATCTCTTTCTCTAGGTGACATTCACAGGAAGGTCTGAAAGGAGGGAGCTATGGGCAGGGTCTCCTGTTTACACAATCTTAATGGGAATCCCAATGGGAAACTTGGTCTCTGCTGCAGTGCTGTGAGGGGGGTGGGTAAACATTCAGAGGACCTGGCTATAGGCCAGTGCTATCACTGCCACCTTGAGAGGCCTGGGCTAATCTTGAACCTACTCAAGCCATTTTACTTATATCTGAAAGGAGAAGGAAGAGTTGGAAGGGCTCTAGAGACTGTGGTGGCCTTATTACCCTGCCAGGCTCTAAAGTTTCAAGAAAAAAGATTTTTTGGCACCCAAATAAGGATAGAGAAATCAGCAGCTCCTCAGAAACCAGTGGGACAGGGGGGATTAGTTGAACATCTGTAAAGACCCCATGTAGAGGAAAGGGCTGTACTGGGTTAGGGGTTGCATTTCCTTGGCCATGGCTGATGGCTGCTCCCACCCAGACCTCAGCCTTAGACAGCCTGCAGGAGTTTCCTGTTCTTCTCCTCCAGGCTATGGGGCTGGACCATCCATATCCCTTTCTCCATCAGCCACATTACCTTTTCCACTGAAACCCACAGGGATCTGGATGTGGTGACTTCAGCCATGTGATACTTACTCTTAGCAGGAGAATCTAGATTTTCTATAGGGAAGCAAGTATGGAATCTGTAACTTCCTGTGACTCACCTGTCTCTGCCCTGAGGCCTTGGGGACAGAGCAGGGGTATTTCCTCACTCAAGGAATTCTTACCCATGGGGTCCTCTCCCTCCTCACCTCAAGCGAGCTGCCATGTTCCTCTACAGCCAGGGCCAGGGACGATTGGAGAGATTCTCCATTGGCTGTCATGTTCATGCTGGACCCTTAGGCTCTCCTGCTGATGACTTGACCCTTCCCAGGAACTTGAAGCTGGACTGACATCTGTGGGTTCACCCTGGGCTGCTGGCACAGGTGAGCCTGGTTGGAAGGAAGATCCTGCAGTCCCCACTAAGCGTTCTGGTCCTGGGACTCTGCGGAGGCTCCAGGAAAGCTGGAAAGATAGTACTCATGGTTAGCCACTCCACAGTCACCCACGAATGCTTCCTATAGGCACCAAGGGGCAGCTCACTGTGCTGGATGTTTCAGAAGGGAAAAGTTGAGTAGAACCAACACCCACCAAATGATAGCATGGGATGTAGGAAAGATTCACAAGATTTGGTGTAAGATGAATGGGTGTTGGATTTACAGCTTTTCTACATTCTATAGTCATTCTAAGTTGAGTTTGTCTTAAAACGAGATGAAAATACCTATCTAATAGGTTGTTAGAGTTAAATGAAATGATGGCTCTGAAGCACTTAGATCTACCCAGCCCCGGAATACATTCAATTATTATTAAATGTTGCTATTATTATAAGGTACAAGTCATGCTTTGTTGACTACCAAATTTCACACTCATCTTGATAGCTAGGCATTACTTTTATTATTATTCCCATTTGCCATCTGATAGAGCTATTCATATATGTAAAGAAATCCTGCTTTCCACGGGGCGCGATCCAAGATGGCGGACTAGAGGGGGACTGCATCCCCAGTCGCTCCAGAACCCAGGAGTTAAGAAGGGGAGGCATTGAGAGACTCGGACCAAAATATAGCCATGGGTGAGTCTGCCCACTGGGTAAAGTTCGGCCTGGGTGGCAGGCCCAGATAGAGGTGACTTATTGGAGCCGGGCAGGGCAGCTAGAGTCTTCCACAGGCAGCCCTGCGCACTCCGGTGCTGGCCCCTCCCACACAGCCAGCTTCTCCAGGTTCTCGGAGCAGGCCCCCTAGTGAGAGCCTTTCTGACCAGAACAAGCTCCAAGTCCCGGAGCCAGTGCAGCATACTCTGGCCCGCAAGCGGCTTCAGGGACCAGGACAGGGCAGCCAGCAACCTCCCCAAGCAGCCTGGACCCCTGCGGTGGGAGGTGCCTTTCAAGGCTAGCTTCTTGGAACAGATCGCCCAGTGAGAGACTTTCTACAAAGAGACAGCCACAAGTCCCCGAGCCAACGGAGAGCTTCGATCCCCAAGCAGCATCTGGGATCAGGGCAGGGCAGCCAGAGACTTCTTCAGGTGGCTCTGCCCACTCCGGCCGCAGGCTCTTTCCATGGGGCGATCCAAGATGGCGACCTAGAGGGTGACTGCATCTCCAGTCGCTCCAGAATCCAGGACTCAAGAAGGGGAGTCATCGAGAGACTTGGACAAAAATAGAGTCACGGGGTGAGTCTCCCCCACTGGGCGAAACTTGGCCTGGGCGCCAGGCACAGATAGGGGTGGGGTTATCATAGCAGGGTAGGGCAGCTAGAGTCTTCCCAAGGTAGCCTTCCACACTCCGGTGGTGGGCTCCCCCAACACGGCCAGCTGCACGGTGCAGGCCCCCAGTGAGAGCCTTTCCGCACAGAGCCAGCTCCAAGCCCTGGAACCAGTAGGGGTTAGGGGCAGCTTTCTTTGGAAGCACTGCATCATCAAGTTCCTCCAAGACTTCAGGCTACTGAAGGCTGGGAGGTGATACACTGGAAATCTACCGGGACACTATAAGCCAATAGAGGAAATCTGCAATATCTCAGATTCCCACTGACATCTGACCAATATGAGAAAACAAGGGAAGAAAATGTCCCAAACAAACCTAGATACTACATCAATAAAACCCAATGACAGCACAGCAGAAGAAATGTCAGAAAGGGAGTTCAGAATGTACATAATTAAAACAATCAGAGAAGCAAATGAGGAGATGAAAGAGCAAATGCAGGCATTGAAGGAGGAGATGAAAGAGCAAATGCAGGCATTAAATGATCACACCAATCAACAGTTAAAAGACCAAATATGGGAAGCAAAAGATCATTTCAATAAAGAGTTAGAGATACTGAAAAAAAAACAAACAGAAATCCTTGAAATGAAGGAAACAATAAACCAAGTTAAAAACTCCATAGAAAGCATAACCAATAGGGTAGAACACCTGGAAGACAGAACCTCAGACATTGAAGACAAAATATTTAATCTTGAAAACAAAGTTGGCCAAACAGAGAGGATGGTAAGAAATCATGAACAGAATCTACAAGAATTATGGGATATCATGAAAAGGCCAAAATTTGAGAATTATTGGGATTGAGGAAGGCTTAGAGAAACAAACCAAAGGAATGAACAATCTATTCAATGAAATAATATTAGAAAATTTCCTAAATCTGAAGAATGAAATGGAAAACCAAGTACAAGAGGCTTATAGAACTCCAAATATACAAAATTACAACAGACCCACACCAAGGCACATTATTATGAAGATACCTAACATACAAAATAAAGACAGAATTTTAAAGGCCGCGAGAGAAAAGAATCAAATTACATTCAGAGGGAAACCAATACAGATATCAGCAGATTTTTCAATCCAGACCCTAAAAGCTAGAAGGGCCTGGAAGAACATTTACCAAGCCCTGAAAGAAAATGGATGCCAACCAAGAATCTTATACCCAGCAAAACTTACCTTCAAATTTGACGATGAAATAAGATCCTTCCATGATAAACAAAAGCTAAAGGAATTTGCAAAAAGAAAGCCAGCATTACAGAACATTCTCAGCAAAATATTCCATGAGGAAGAGATGAAAAACAACGATGCAAATCAGCAACAGGAGGCGCTAGCCTAAAGGAATAGCCAAATAAAGGAGAAACCAAATCATGTCAAAAAACAAATATGAATCAAATGACTGGGAATACAAATCATATCACAATAATAACCCTGAATGTTAATGGCCTGAACTCGTAAATCAAAAGACATAGACTGGCAGATTGGATTAAAAAGAAAAATCCAACAATATGCTGCCTGCAAGAGACTCATCTTATAGAAAGAGATACCCATAGACTAAAGGTGAAAGGATGGGGAAAAACATACCATGCACACGGACACAGCAAAAAAGCTGGAGTATCCATCCTCATTTCAGATAATGTAGACTTCAAGCCAAAACTAGTCAGAAGGGATAAAGAAGGACTTTACATACTGCTTAAGGGAAGCATAAATCAGCAAGACATAACAATCATAAATATCTATGCCCCGAACATTGGCTCATCCACGTACATCAAACAAATCCTTCTTAATTCCAGAAATCAAATAGACCACAACACAATAATACTAGGCGATTTTAACACACCTCTCTCACCACTGGATAGATCGTCCAAACAAAAATTGAATAAAGAAACCATAGATCTCAATAACACAATCAACAATTTAGACTTAACGGACATATATAGAATATACCATCCAACAAAGAACGAATACACTTTCTTCTCAGCAGCACATGGATCCTTCTCTAAAATAGACCATATTTTATGCCACAAAGCTACTGTTAGCAAATACAAGAAGATAGAGATACTACCTTGTACTCTATCAGATCATAATGGATTGAAATTAGAAATAAATGATAGAATAAAAAACAGAAACTTCTCCAATACCTGGAGATTAAATAATACACTATTATATGATGACTGGATAACAGAAGACATCAGGAGGGAAATAAAAAAATTCTTAGAAGTAAACGAGAACAAAGACCCATCATATCAAAATCTCTGGGACACTATGAAAGCAGTACTTAGAGGAAGATTTATTTCATGGGGCACATTCAAAAAAAGAAGTAGAAATCAACAAATAAACATCTTAACACTACAGCTCAAAGTCCTAGAAAAAGAAGAGCAGACCAATACCAAAAGTAGTAGAAGACAGGAAATAGTTAAAATCAGAGCCGAACTCAATGAAATTGAAACAAAAGAAACAATTGGAAAAATTAACAAAATAAACAGTTGGTTCTTTGAAAAAATAAATAAAATTGATAAACCCTTAGCCACACTAACAAAGAGAAAGAGGGAGAAAACTCAAATTACTAAAATTTGGAATGAACAAGGAAACATCACAACAGACATGACTGAAATACAAAACATAACTAGAAGCTATTTTGTAAATCTATACTCCAACAAAACAGAAAACCTCGAAGACATCAACAAATTTCTAGAGACATATGAATTACCTAAACTGAACAACTTAAATAAACCAATTTCAAGCAATGAAATAGAAGAGGTCATCAAAAGCCTACCAACAAAGAAAAGTCCGGGCCCAGATGGGTTCTCAGCCGAGTTCTACAAAACCTTTAAAGAAGAGCTCATTCCAATACTCCTGAAAGTATTCCATGAAATAGAAGAGGAGGGAACCCTCCCAAACTCATTCTATGAAGCCAATATCACCCTGATACCTAAACCAGACAGAGACACATCGAAGAAAGAAAATTTCAGACCAATATCCTTAATGAACATCGACGCAAAAATTCTCAACAAAATTTTAGCAAATCGCATACAAATATATATTAAAAAGATAGTGCACCACAATCAAGTGGGTTTTATCCCAGGGATGCAAGGTTGGTTCAACATTTGGAAATCAATAAATGTCATTCACCATATCAACAGACTTAAAGTTAAGAATCACATGATTATTTCAATAGATGCAGAAAAAGCATTCGATAAAATACAGCACCCCTTCATGCTCAAAACACTAGAAAAAATTGGGGTAGTGGGAACATTCCTTAACAGTGTAAAGGCAATCTACGCTAAGCCCATGGCCAATATCATTCTAAATGGTGAAAAACTGAAAGCGTTCCCCCTAAAAACTGGAACAAGGCAGGGATGCCCTCTTTCACCACTTCTATTCAACATCGTCCTTGAGACTCTAGCCAGAGCAATTAGACAAACCAAAGAAATTAAAGGGATACGAATTGGAAAAGAAGAACTCAAACTATCCCTGTTCGCTGATGACATGATTATATATTTAGAGGAACCTGGAAATTCCACCAGAAAACTTTTAGAACTCATAAGTGAACTCAGTAAAGTAGCAGGTTACAAGATCAATGCTCATAAATCCAATGCATTTTTATACATAAGTGATGAATCCTCAGAAAGAGAAATTAGGAAAACTACCCCATTCACAATAGCATCGAAAAAAATAAAATACTTGGGAATCAATCTCACAAAAGAGGTGAAAGACCTCTACAATGAGAACTACAGAACACTAAAGAAAGAAATTAAAGAAAACCTTAGAAGATGGAAAGATCTCCCATGTTCCTGGATAGGCAGAATTAATATTGTCAAAATGGCCATACTACCTAAAGTGCTATACAGATTCAATGCAATTCCAATTAAAATCCCAATGATGTACCTTGCAGAAATAGAGCAAGCAATTATGAAATTCATCTGGAAGAATAAAAAACTTAGAATAGCTAAAGCAATCCTAAGTAGCAAGAATGAAGCAGAGGGTATTGCAATACCAGATCTTCAACTCTACTACAAAGCAATAGTAACAAAAACCGCACGGTATTGGTACCAAAATAGACAATGGTACAGAATAGAGGACATGGACACAAACCCAAATAAATACAATTTTCTCATACTAGACAAAGGGTCCAAAAATATGCAATGGAGAAAAGATAGCCTCTTCAACAAATGGTGCTGGGAAAACTGGAAAACCATATGCAACAGAATGAAATTAAACCCCTATCTCTCACCCTACACAAAACTCAACTCAAAATGGATCAAGGACCTCGGAATCAGACCAGAGTCCCTGCATCTTATAGAAGAAAAAGTAGGTCCAAATCTTCAACTTGTTGGCTTAGGATCAGACTTCCTTAACAGGACTCCCATAGCATAAGAAATAAAAGCAAGAATCAACAACTGGGATAGATTCAAACTAAATAGCTTTCTCTCAGTGAAGGAAACTGTCAGCAATGTGAAGAGAGAGCCTATAGAGTGGGAGACTATCTTTGCCAACCATACTTCAGATAGAGCACTAATTTCCAGAATCTATAAAGAACTCAAAAAATTCTACACGAAGAATACAAATAATCCAATCAACAAATGGGCTAAGGAAATGAACAGACACTTCACAGAAGAAGATGTACAAGCAATCAACAGACATATGAAAAAATGTTCAACATCCCTAGTAATAAGGGAAATGCAAATCAAAACTACCCTAAGATTTCATCTCACCCCAATTAGAATGGCGATTATCAAGAACACAAGCAACAATAGGTGTTGGCGAGGATGTGGTGAAAAAGGAACACTCATACATTGCTGGTGGGGTTGCAAATTAGTGCAGCCACTCTGGAAAGTATGGAGATTCCTCAGAAAGCTCGGAATGGAAACACCATTTGACCCAGCTATCCCACTCCTTGGCCTATACCCAAAGGACTTAAAATCAGCATACTACAGTGATGCAGCCACATCAATGTTCATTGCTGCTCAATTCACCATAGTCAGATTGTGGAACCAACCTAGATGCCCATCAGTTGATGAATGGATAAAGAAACTGTGGCATATATATATACAATGGAATATTACTCTGCAATGAAGAATGATAAAATTATGGCATTTGCAGGCAAATGGATGAAATTGGAGAATATCATGCTAAGTGAGATAAGCCAACCTCAAAAAACTAAAGGACGAATGATCTCGCTGATAAGCAGATGAGGACATATATTGGGGGGTGGGAAGGGTTAGCATTAGGTTTAGGGTTAGGTTTAGGGTTAGGGATAAGGAGTGTGGTAAGAATGAAGGAAAGAAGGACTGTATAGAGGGAAAAGAGGGGTGGGAGGGGTGGGGGGGAAGGGAAAAAAATAATGAATCAAACATCATTGCCCTATGTAAACGTATGATTACACAAATGGTATGCCTTGACTCCATGTACAAATAGAGAAACAACATGTATCCCATTTGTATACAATAATAATAAAAATAATAATAATTAAAAAAAAAAAACCTTAGCTTTATCCCATCTGCAAAGTCCATTTGTGGTGCAGATACCCAGGATAAGAACCAGGATGACTCTGGGTCAGTTTTCTGTTTATTCAACTGTGGGCTGCCTGCTTTACCCAAGGTGACTTGGGGTGAAGCTTAGTCACAACAAAGACACCAAGAAAAAAAAAAAAAAAGAAATCCTCCCCTCAAATCATCCAGGTTGAAGGGGAAGACAGGGATTTAAGCCCAGGTATGCCTGGTTCCAAAGTACCTTTTCTTTTGGTAGTAATGGGGATTGAAACCAGGGTTACTTTACCCTGAGATAGATCCCCTGTCCCTTTTATTTTGAGACAGGGTCTCAATAAGTTGCTGAGGCTGGCCTTGAATTTGTGATCTTCCTGCCTCAGCCTCCAGAGTCACTGGGATTATAGGCTTGTACCACTGCACCTGGCTCCAAAGTGCCTTTTAAAAACTACTGAGCCATGTGGTATTCTATATGTGGTAGTCACAATAAACATTTCTGTTTCCAGTTTCCTTCAAAGTGTTCTGGCTGAGAGGTGACCATGTCACAAGTACATAAACTGAGGTTATTATAATTCAGTATATGTTTTGGGCAACTTACATAGCCCACTGTCTTTTGTCAAAGATGCAGACTTAAACTTACACTCCTCCCTCACCATTCCCATCTGGGCTCTGAAAAAGAGCAGGTCTATACAGGTTGCTAAAACATCAGCCCAAACTGTTCAACAAAAACTGTCATGAATGATGTCATCAAATGGTGTCCACAGGCCCCTAAATAATCACCAACATAGGCAATACATCCTCAATACAAAATTAACATTGATCTACTCTATGAATCAATTGAGCCTCTGGGGTCAAAGTCAGCCTCTAATAGGACCCCATAATTCACAGCCCACATATATAATCAGTGATCTTCATAAAAGCCTCTGTAGATCTTCCAGTCTATCACATACCAACTCACACAGTCCTGCAATAACCAATGTGCACAGGACCTAATTCATGACTTCTATTGTTCTACCCCAAAATTATTCCCAAAAACTTGTTTTTTGGGTGGGTACCAGGGATTGAACTCAGGGGCACTCAACCACAAGCCACATCCCCAGCCTTATTTTGAATTTGATTTAGAGACAAGGTCTCACTGAGTTGCTTAGCACCTCACTTCTGCTGAGGCTGGCTTTGAACTCTCAATCCTCCTGCCTCCGTCTCCTGAGCTGCCAGGATTACAGGTGTGTGCCACCGTGCCTGGCACTCCCAAAGACTTTTAATTCCTTGATGATCTCCTTAGTGCCCCAATCAATAAACTCATGAACTGAATTAATGACCTTAGATACTTAGATCTCCAATTCTTATTCAATCTCAAGAATTTCTACAGAGGTCCCAATCACTGACCCATGTATGTCTCAATTATTTCCCTTCTAGAATTCTTCCCAGTTGTCACTTATTACCCCCATATGAATGGCAGATATAGGCCCTGGATTATCCAATTCTGTTGGATCCTAACTCTTTTATCCTCCCCCACAGAAATCCCCCCAAACTTTGACTCCCAGAAGAACCCAAACATCCAACCCCAAACTTGGATTGATGTTGAATTGAAATGAAACACTTAAAACACTTCCAGACAGAAACAGCATGTTATTTGCAGCTAAAAGAAATTACAAAGGTACTAGACTTCTTATTTGTAACACTAGAAGCCATATTAGAAGAAAACATGTACAAATTTTTGAGAACTGAGATCCAAGAATGTGAAACTCACTCTGGCTAGATATCATTCTTCTGTCAGAGCAGAAGAAACACGATTTTAGACATAAAAGCATTACTACATAATATGACAATTATTCCCACCTCAGAATGTTCAAGGGAATAGTCTAATTATAAGCAGAATAGTAACAGAAAGTTCAAAATAGAAGGTAAGTAGTTTTGAAAAATGACTTGAAATTGATATATACTTATATCGGAATAAAGATGAGGCAATTGAGTATTTATTTATTTTTGCAGTGCTGAGCATTGAACCCAGGGCTTTGTGCATGCTCAGCAAGTACTCTACTACTGAACTCCTGGGCTTAAGCAAGCCTCCTGCCTTAGTCTCCCAGGTAGCTGTGTATGTACCACCAGGCCTGGCTTGAGGGTTTTTGATAATGGTCTGAGGTATGGACAAGGCAACTTTTAAAAAATTACCCATGTGATTCTAATATGCAAAGTTTGGAGCCATTGCTTACAATGACCTCTTCACACAGCTCTTCATCCTATGCAAATCCTGTGGCAGGGAGATTAATTTAAGGTTACCCACTAGTTTGACTAGAGAGGCAACAAAGTCCTCGCAGCCCTCTTTCCATAGCATTCTGTTATCATATTCTAGAAAGACTCATATAGGCTTCCTGGACCTTCATCAGTGGGCCTCTTCAACTTGACTATGCTTAAAAGTCACCTGGCTTGCTTGGTGGAGCAGATAGTTTGTAATTGAGCATTTAGAATAAATAAAAGTATTGCTATCACTGAGTGGAAATTTTTAAATACTCTGGAATATTAAACTTAGCATAATGTCCTGTAGGAACATAATGTCCAGAATTAATGTTCATTCATGCTGTTGCAAACAGCAATAACTCTTTCTTTTTAAACACTGAGTAATATTATTTCATTTTATGTGTGTATTTTATATGCATAATCCACTATTTCATCCATTCATCTATTGACAGACACTTAGGTTGAATCCAGGTCTTGGCTATTGTGAAAAGTACTACAAACAACATGGAAGTACAGTTATCTCTTCAAACTCCTGAGTCATCTCTTTTGTATGTATACCCAGAAGAGAGGTTGCTAGGTCATACAGTTGTGTTATTTTTAATTTATTGAGGTACCTCCACATTATGTTTTCCACAATGTCTGTGCCAAATTACATTCTTACTAACATGTACGAGTGTTCCCTTTCCTTCATATATGTTCACTAACACTTAATCTCTTTTTTTTTTTTTTTTTGGCGGTGCTGGGGATTGAACCCAGGGCCTTGTGCTTGCAAGACAAGCATTCTACCAACTGAGCTATATCCCAGCCCCTCTTGTCTTTTTGATAATAGCCCTAATAGGTGTGAGGTAATAGCTCATTGTAGGTTTTTTTGTTTGTTTGTTTTGGTACTGGGGATTGAACCCAGGGACCTTAACCATTGAATCACATCCCCAGCCCTTTTTTATTTTTTATTTAGAAAAAGGGTCTCACTGAGTTGCTTAGGGCCTTGCTACATTGCTGAGGTTGGCTTCGAACTTGCTGAAGGGTATGGAAAATAATATTCCTATAAGACAGCCCCTGAAGAAAAACTGAAAGATGGTACAGCTTGGGAGGAGAGGGGGGAAGTTAGCCAAGCACTAACCTCTCCCAGTAAATCCTTTCCCCAAAACAATAGGCCCTGAAAGAAGGGGGCAGATATGGAATGCTGGACTCTGGACTTTGTCCTTCTCCACTGCAAATTAATCCTACTGGAGGCACAGTAAATAGCAAAACTCTGGGAAACAATGAATCCTAGAGGAAGGAGAAAAGCAATGGGCAAGATTTGAGTACTCATCCCTCAGGATACTTCCAGGCAACAATGAGTTTCAACCTTTAAACAACTGCATTCCTAAGTTAAAGTTTTAACCTGAACAGTTAGCCCCTGTCTGTCCAAATGGCACATTCACAGTTTCAATGATTAAACCACCTTCATTGTGCCTTATAAAACTAAAATCCCCTCTGTAACCCACAGCCATTTTCACATCCAGAAAATGAGCCCCTATGGTGCCCGAGTCTGAAAATGAATAAACGGCTTCTCTGAATCTGTTGAGTTCTGCATTTTGCACTTACACTTATGATCCTCCTTCCTCAGCCTCCTGAGCCACTGGGATTACAGGCATGCATCACCATGCCCAGCTTCACTGTAGTTTTGATTTGTATTTTCCTGATGATGTTGATGAGTGATGTTGAGTATCTTTCCATATACCTATTGACCTTTTTTTAAAAAACAGTGATATCCATTATTTTATTGATACATTAGAAATGAAAATAAACCATGAGAAGCTGCAAAGACATGAAACTTCATGAAGATTAAGAAGCAATGGAGCCAGGCATGGTAGTGCTAGCTTGTAATCCCAGCAACTGGGGCAGATTGTGAGTTCAAAGCCAGCCTCAGCCAAAGCCAGTTGTAAGCAACTCAGTGAGACCCTGTCTCTAAATAAAATACAAAATAGGGTTGGGATATGGCTCAGTGGTTCAGTATCCCTGAGTTCTATCCCTGGTGCCAAAAGAAAAAAAAGAAAAAAAAGCAATGAAGGCACATATTCTAAGTTAAAATTCGCTTGCCTTGTAGGGGATGAAAGGACTACACACACAAAGGTCATCAATGGTGAAATTACTGACAGTTTCTGTCATTTGTAATATATTTATGTATCAATGAAAAGTTCAGAAATAAATTTAATGAAACATTGACTACTGTTAACCTCTAAGCCAGTGAGTACAGGTGAGAAGTCATAAGGTGCCTAAAATTTCTACAAACACAGGTTTACAAAAAAACAACAAGCATAGAATCAAAGCTCTCTGGCAATGCTGAAATTTGTTCTTGGGAGAAAATTCCTATTTTATGATGTTTGAACACACTCTTTTTTCTGTTGGATACTTTCTTTTGAGGGAAGAGTATGTTTCCCTCAATTTTGATTTGTCAAACCTTTCTACTTCAGACAAGTCCAGTTTATCACTCATCTTTGTTGGCATCAGATCTGCTATTTTGCTGCCCATTATTCTGCTCCCCCACACCACTTTACAACCCAGATTGTTAGCCCAGAACTTCCTAGTCAGTAACTGGCCCAGATTGTTAGCCCCCAAACCTCCTCGCCAGCCATTGGTCCGTTGTTATTAGCCCCCGAAATTCCAGTACTTAAGAATAGCTCCCCCGCCATTTTCTCTCTCCTCCTGGCTTTCACTCTCTCTCTCTCACCCTGTAGGGAGACACTCTGCCTGTCTGCTTAATAAAATCTTTTGCGTGAGTTCCCACGTCCGGAGTGGTTTCTGGGTGCTTTCAATCTTGACTAAATGAAAGACTGAAGATTAAGGCTAGTGTAAGGTGGTGGTCTCTGAGTTCACACCTTGCTCACTCAGGATCAGGTTGCTGTTCCTGTGCAGAACCAGGTGCTTGCAATTCCTGTAACAGGCCCCACCCCAGCCCTCTGATTGGAAAAGGGATCCCAGGCTCATCTGCTGGCCCTTCCTCCACTTTAGCCCTGCAGGCCTGCATCCACTGTCTTCTCTCCACGTAGGACCTCACCCCTCCCTATTGGCCTTTTTTGACTTCTTTGCACCTTTTTAAATGAGGTTATTTGGGTTTTTGCTACTGAGTTTTGTGAGTTCCCTATATATTCTGCATATTAATCCCTTATTGAATATAGGGCTCAAAAATATTTTTCCCAATTCATAGGCTGCCTTTTCATTGTCTCCTTTGCTGTGTAGAGACTGGGGACATGAAGGAGAAGGAAATGGGGAGATGTAGGTCAAAGGGTACAAAATTATGGTTACATTTGATAAATAAGTCCTAGAGATCTAATGTACAGGAGGACTATTGTTAATAATACTATATTGTATATTGAAAATTTACAAAATGAGTAGATTTTAGGTGCTTTTACCATGCATGTACACATACACATGGGTAACCACTGAAGGTGACTGGTATGCAAAATTGCTTACCCATAGTAATCATTTCAGTTGGATATGTATATTAAAACATCATGTTGTACATTCTTAAATTTATATAATAAAATATGCAAATGTAGAGGGGAGGGCAAGTTATGCATCTCTATGGGCAGGTATTGCTATGATGTAATACAAATCTAGTGATGTACAAAATATAGACAATCACTGTTGTAAGGAAGGTGAACATAACTACTAGCAGAACTGACAAAAGTAATCAAAATTCCAAACTAGTAAAATTTTGAAATAATGGGAATCAGGAGGCAGATTAAGAAAAACATGAGCAGGTCTGAGGCTGTAGCTCAGTGGCAGAGAGTTTGCCTAGCATGCAGTGAGGCACTGGGTTTCAATTCTCAGCACCACATAAAAATATACAAATAAAACAAAGGCATTCTGCTCATATTACGACTACAAAAAATTTTTTAAAAAATGAGCAAACCAAAGAGGCAGGAAAAGGGAAAGAAGAAATGTCAACCAAGTAAAATGAATAATAAACATAGGAGGCATAAAATCAATATTAGAATTCAATTAAATAGTTCGAGGTGAATTCTGCTACAAAAAATAAAGACTATGGAACTATGGAACTATGGAACAGACAACCTATAGAATGGGAAAAATATCTGCCAGCTATTCAGCTGACAGTGGGCTAATAGCCAGAATACATAAAGAACTAAAAACCTTAACAATAAAAAATAACCCAATTAAAATGGGCAAATGATCTGAATTTACACTGCTCAAAAGAAGAAATACAAATGGCCAATAAATATATGAAAAGATGCTCAATATTATTAGCCATCAGGGAAATGAAAATGAAAATTACAATGAGATCCTACTCTCTTGACTCCAGTTAGAATGGCCATTAGTTTTTTTAAAAAGTAACAAATGCTGGGGAGGATATGGAGAAAAAGGAAGTGTTACACACTGTTAGTGGAATGTAAAGTAGTACAGCCACTATGGAGAACAGCATGGAAGTTCCTCAAAAAACTAAATATAGAACTACCATATGATATAGCTATCCACTCCTGAATATATATCCAAAGGAAATGAAGTCAGCATACCAAAAAAATGTCTGCACACCCATATTTATTGTGACTATTCACAATAGCTAAGATATAGAATCAGGGTGCCCACCAAAAGATGAATGAATACAGAAAATGTGGTATACATACACAATGGAGTATTATTCAGCAATACAGGAATGAAATACTTTCATTTGCAGCAAAATGAATGTAACTAAAGGACATTATATTAAGTGAAGTAAGTCAGGACAGACAAGCACCTCATGTTCTCTCTCATTTGTGGAAACTAAAAAGAGTTGACCTGAAAGTAGAAGAGTATTACTAGGGACTGGAAAGCTTGGGGGCGGGGCATGGAAGAAGGGTTGTTGAATATGATCAATGGACATTGTATGCGTGTATGGAAATATGACACTGAACCTCATTAATATGTAAAATATGTATTAATAACATAAATATATAAAAAAGAAAAATTTAAAACACAACAAAGTACAGTTGCCACACATCTAAATCAAAATGACAAAGAGATGAAACAAAGTATTGGGCAGAATTATAATATTATTTATCATTCTTTCTTTTATATTTGGTACTCATTTCTTTATTGAAAATCTTTGCCTACCTCAGGGTCATAAAATGTTTATTTTCTTCTAAAAACTATATTGTCTTAACTCCCACATTTCAATCTACTGTCCATCTGGGAAGGATTTTGATATGTGTGGTATGGGTTAGGGTCAAAATTAATTTCTTTTATGAAGATAGCAAGATGGTCCAGCACCACTTAGTGAAAAGACCATCTTTTCTTCATTGCTCTGCAGTGCCTACTGGTTATCACATAGGGTGTGTGTGGGGGTCCATTCCTAAACTCTGTATTTCCATTGATCTCTTTTTCTGTACTTGAATCAGTATTATACTATCTTCATTAATGTGCTTCATATTAAGTCTTTATATCTGGGAGAGTAAAAGATTATTAAATTGGAAGCCAGGCATGACAGTGCACACCTATAATCCTAGGAAGTTGGGAGGTGTTTTTTTTTTTTTTTTTTTTTTTTTTTTTTTTTTGGTGCTGGGGATCGAACCCAAGGCTTTGTGTTTGCAAGGCAAGCACTCTACCGACTGAGCTATCTCCCCAGCCCCGGAAGTTGGGAGGTTGAAGCAGGAGGATTGCCAAGTCTGAGGCCATCCTCAGCAATTCAGCAAGACCCTGTCTCAAAATAAGAAATAAAAAGGGCTGGGGATGTGGCTCAGTGGTAAAGATAAAGAGCCACTGGGCTCAATTCCTGGTACCACACAAACACCCAAAATGAGTGTTAAATTGGACTACATTAAAATTAAGGACTTCTGTTCATCAGCAAAATTAAGAAGGCACATTCCATAGTGTGAGAAGATAACTGCAATATGTGTATCTGAAAATGGTTAAATTTTTAAATATATTAAGAACTTCTAGAAATCAGTAAGAATAACAAAGTAAGAGCAAAAGGAACAGATACTTCACAAAGAAGATCCAGCTGGCAAATAAGCTTATGAAAAGATGTTCAACTTCATTAGTTAGCAAGGAAATAGAAATTATACTACAATAAGATGATCTTCCATATCCTCCAGAAATGCTAAAATGAAAAAGATAGGAAATAACCAAGAGCTGGCAAGGATGCACAGCAACTCAAACTCATAAATTGTTTGTTAGGAGCATAAAATAGTACAAAATACTTTGGAAAATTAGTAGTATCTATAATGCTACACACATGCAGTATCTTATGACCCAACCTCCTAGGTATATACCCCCCAAAATGCAAACATGTTTACCAAAAGAGAAGTACAAAAATATTCATAGTAGTTTTATTTAAATGTGAAAATTATATTGAAACTGTGGTATATATATATATATATATATATATATATATATATATACACATACATACATACACACACACAATGGAGTATTACTCAGCTATGAAGAATAATAAAATTATGGCATTTGCAGGCAAATGGATGAAATTGGAGACTATCATGCTAAGTGAGATAAGCCAATCTCAAAAAACCAAAGGAAGAATGATCTCACTGATAAAGGGATGATGACACATAATGAGGGGTGGGAGAGGGGCAAGAATGGAGGAAGGAGGGACTGTATAGAGGGAAAAGAGAGGTGGGAGGGGTGCAGGGAAAGGAAAAAATAATGGAATGAATCAAACATCATTACCCTATATAAATGTATGATTACGCAAATGGTATGCTGTTACTCCATGTACAAACAGAAACAACATGTATCCCATTTGTTTACAATAAAAATAAATAAAAAAAAGAAAAAAGAAAAAAAAGAAAATTATGCAAATGCCAACCTGTACTATACAGTCCTGCATCACTTAACAATGGAAATACATTCTGAGAGACATGTGTTAGCTGATTATGCTGTTGTAATATTATAAGAGTGTACTTAAAGCCAGGCATGGTGGCAAATGCCTGCAATCCCAGTGGTTCAGGAGGGCTGAGACAGGAGGATCATAAGTTCAAGGCCAGCCTCAGCAACTTAGTGAGGCCCTAAGCAATTTAGCAAGACCCTGTTTCAAAATAAAAAATAAAAAAAAAGACTGGGGATGTTGCTCAGTGGTAAGTGCCCCTGGGTTCAATTCCTGGTACCAAAAAAAGTGTACTTACCAAAATCTACATGGTATAACCTAATACAAACCTAGGCTATATGGTATACATTGTCATATATGCAGTCCATTATTGACCAAAATGTCATATGCAGTGTATAACTGTAATTATACAAGGGAGTACTATATAGCAATGAGAAAGAACAAATTGCTATACACAGCATACATGAATCTCATCTCACGAACATTATGTTGAGCCAAATAAATCATATCCAAAAGAGTAATGAAGCACTGCTGTGTGATTACATTTATATAAATTTCAAAAACAAAATAATTAATCTATGCTGGCAGAAATTAGGACATTGGTACCTCTTAGGAGGACGCTGGAAAGGAACACAAGGGGACTTCTTGAGGGTTACTATGGACATTTCTTCCTGTAGGTGGTGTCTATGCAGGTTTGTTCAGTTTGTTAGAAAATCATCAGGCTAACCAGGCGTAGTGACACACTCCTGTAATCCCTGCAACTCAGGAGGCTTGGGCAGATGTATCACAAGTTCAAGGTAAGCCTCAGCAATTTAGTGAGCTGTAAGCAAGTTAGTGAGACCCTGTCTCAAAATAAAAAATAAAAAGAACTTGGGATGTGGCTCAGTGGCAAAGCTCCACTAGGTTCAATCCCCAGTACTAAAAAAACAACAAAATCAGATAAACATGCAAAATGTGTATACTTTCTTAAATGTTGCTATATTGCAAGAAGGACTTGTTTGTTTTTGGTACTAGGGGTGGAGCCCAGGGACACTTTTCCACTGAGCCACATCCCCAGCCCTTTTAACTTTTTATTTAGAGACAGGGTCTTACTAAGTTGCTTAGAGCCTAACTAAATTACTGAGGCTGGCTTAAAACTTGTGATCCTACTGCCTCAGTCTCCCAAATGGCTGAGATTACAGGTGTGCACCACCACACTCAGCAACATTATCTTATGTAAAGTTGGAACTCAGTGGTAGATCATGTGTGAGGCCCTGGATTCAATCCTCAAAAGCACAAAACAATAAAATAAAATAAAAAAATAATAGCTGGGAATCGGGGTGGCACAAGACTATAATCCAAGTGAATCAGGAGGCTGA
The DNA here is from genome assembly GCF_902686445.1 of Sciurus carolinensis. Classification (NCBI taxonomy): domain Eukaryota; kingdom Metazoa; phylum Chordata; class Mammalia; order Rodentia; family Sciuridae; genus Sciurus; species Sciurus carolinensis. The sequence goes on from NC_062232.1 coordinate 39,419,628, forward strand.
GGCAGGATGATCCCAAATTTGAGGCCACTCTTGGCAATTAAGTGAGATCTGGTATCAAAATAAAAAATAAAAGGGCTAGGGATATAACTCAGTGTTAGAGTAACCCTGGATTCAATGTCCAGTACCTAAATAAATAAATAAATAAAGTTAGGCTGTAAACACGTTTAGAACTGGTGTCTTTTAAATTGCAAAATATCATTTTCTTTTCTCTGCTGGTATTTACCAAATGCTGGAGAGGATGCAAAGGAACTAGACCTCTCATACATTGCCAGGAGGAATACAAAGTGGTACAGCCACTCTCGAAATTGTTTGGCAGTTTCTTTAAGAAAAATATTTATGACATGACCTAGTAATTGTCTGGGCATTCAGTCCAGAGAAATGAAATCTCATATATACATAGAAAACTATACAGGATCATTTGTAGCAACATAATTTGTAACAGCCCCAAACTGGAAATAACCATAATGAACCTGAATTGGTGAATGGTTAAACAAACTATAGATATCTGTAAAATGAAACACTATTCAGCAATAAAAAAAATGAACTATTGTTAATAGCTACAATGTGGATGGTTTTTGAGGGCCTCCTGCTGGGTGAAAAAAACAATATTGGAAGGTCATATACTGTATAGTTTAATTTATATAACATTCTCAAAATGACAAAATTTTAAAGACAGAAAACAAATAGCCAGGCATGGTGGTACACATCTGTAATCCCAGCAGCTTGGGAGACTGAGGCAGGAGGATCATGAGTTCAAAGCCAGCCTCAACAATTTATCAAGGCACAAAGAAACTCAGTGAGACCCTGTCTAAAAAGAAAAAGTAAAAAGGGTTGGGGACATGGTTCAGTGGTTAAGCACCCCTGAGTTCAAACCCTGGTTCCAAAAAAGAAAGAAAGAAAAAAAAGAGAAGAAAAGAAAGAAAGAAAGAGAGGGAAGGAGGGAGGGAGGGAAGAGAAAAGAAAAGAAAGGAGAAAGAAAGAAAGGAAGAAAGGAAAGAAGGAAGGAAGGGAGGGAAAGGAAAGGAAAGGAGGAAAGGAGGAAAGGAAGGAAGGAAGGAAGGAAGGAAGGAAGGAAGGAAGGAAGGAAGGAAGGAAGGAAGGAAGGGAAGGAAAGGAAGAGAGAAAGCAAATGACTGGTTGTTGGTAGGGGTTATACATGGTGTGGGGGTAGACTCTAAAAGGGTAATAGTCACTATATCTTGATTGGGTGGGTAATTAAGCAAATTTACACACATAGCAAAATTACATAGAACTATGCACATAACTTGTAACAATGTCAAATTCTAAATTTTTATATATGATTTTGTAAAATGCAACCACTAGGGAAAACTGGATAAAGGGTTCACATAATCTCTCTATACTGTGTTTGAAACTTCCTATCAATCTAATAATTATTTCAAAGTAAAAAGTTTGATACTTGCCTACCATGCACAAGGCCCAAGGTTCAATCCACAGCACTGCAACAACAAAAAAGTTTTAAAAAGTCATAATGACGTTAGGCAATTTTATTGTATATTTTCTATAGTATGATGTAACAGTAGACAAAAAAGCCAAAGTGGATTTGAAAAACATAATCAATAAACTAGATTTAATACACATAAGTTGATTGTGCCTAATGAATAGTTATTCCTCCATATCTGTGGGCTCTGCATCCCAGATTCAACCAAATGTAGATTTAAAGCATTTTTTTATTCCAAAAAGTACCAAAAAGTAAAACTTGAATTTCTTGCATATTAAGCACTGTACTGAAACCACGTGAATGAAGTGGTGAGTTATATGGATTACAAAAGCAATCGGTAAGTGTAAAAAGAAAGAAAATCCTACCTTGTTGACATGTACTATATAGCTATGCTGACAATGGTTGTGTCTGTACTGAGCATGTATAATCCAGTATAATATCTATTTACATAGCATTCCCATTGTATCAGGTATTAAAACTCATCTAAAGTCAGGTGCAGTGGTGCACGATTATAATCCCAGCAGCTCAGGAGGCTGAGGCAGGAGGATTGCGAGTTATAAGCCAGCCTCAGTAATGGTGAGGCACTAAGCAACTCAGTGAGAACCTGCATCTAAATAAAATACAAAATAGGACTGGGATGTGGTTCCGTGGTTGAGTGCCCCTGAGTTCAATCCCCAGTACCAAAAAAAAAAAAAAAAGTCATCTAAAGATGACTGAAAGTATACTGGAGGATATGTATACATTATACACAAACACTGCACCATTATATATTTTATATAAGGCACTTTGCATCCACAAATTTTGGTATCTACAGGGGGTCCTGGAACCAATCCCTCATGGGTTCCAAGGGACAACTTCAGTCTTCTCTGGCTCATGGTATAGTTTACAAGCATTTTAAAAATAGGTGACTTGGACTCAAAGAAAAAAATCTTGATAACTTTTAAAAATTAGAATTTTGGCAGACTATATTGACTACAACTCTGTAAAATCAGAAACATACAATAAAATATAACCAAACTACCAAATCCAGATTTCAATTAAGAAATGGGGCTGAAAATATAGATCAGAGGTAAAGTGCTTGCCTAGCATGCACAAAGTCTGGTTTTAACCTCCAGCACTGGAAAGAAAGAAATAAAGAGAGAGAGAGAAAGGAGAAAGAAACTATGAACACATCAGGATTGAAGATGAAATTTTATAACAAAATTACAGAACTCATATCAAATTCTGAGATATAGCTAAAGATACATTTAAAGGATATGATAGTTTGAAATGTTTATAATATTTAAAAAGAAAAGTCAAAGTTAATCTATTATACCTAAGAAATTAGGAAAAGACAGCAAAATATTCGTGGGAAGTATGATGAAGATAAAAGAGAAAGAAAAAACCTACACACATACACACATGCACTTATATCTATCTACATTCATGGCAATTTTAGGAATGAAAAAGGATTGATTGCCATAGGTAGGGAAGTATCAAAATAAATTAATGAAACATTATGTACAGTACCATGAAAATATAAAATCCCTAGCAAACATACTATCATCATTATTTCCTCAAAAGTAAAAATTTACAAAGATCAGAAATTAGAGAACAATTTATTAAAATTTACCATTTAAAAAAACAGTTCTAAGTGTGTTTATAGCTGAACTTTAAAGAATATAATGTCTATGCCATTTTGCGGGGTACTGGGGGTTGAACCCAGAGGCATTCAACCACCGAGTCACATCCCCAGTCCCTTTTTTGTGTTTTATTTAGAGACAGGGTCTCACTAAGTTGCTTAGGGCCTCACTAAGTTGCTGAGGCTGACTTTGAACTCACAATCCTCCTGCCTCAGACTCTGGAGCCACTGGGATTACAGTCATGTACCAGAGTGCCTGGTCTTGTCTATGCCATTTTAACATAAAGATAAAATTTCCCAATTTCCTATTAAAAGCTGGCATAACCTTAATACCAACAATTGTTAAATATGGTACAAAACAAGAAAACAATGAATAATTGTCTTATGGTGGCAAAAATTCTAAATAAAATATTACTAACTCAAATTCAACTGAGACTCACTATAAAAATTTTCCTTTTTACCAAACAATTATTCCAGGAAGCCAAGGATAGATCCACATTACATTATCAATATAAATCATAAAATGATTAATTAAGGAGATCAAACCATAAGGGTATTAATATCTAAAAGGTCTGACACAATTAAGAAGTCATTCCTAATAAAAATACAAATTAAAATAGGAACATATAAAAACTACAAAGACACCATCGAGAAAGTGAAAAGAGCTGGGTGTGATGGTATATACCTATAATCCCACTACTGGGAAGGCTGAGGCAACAGGATCATAATTTTGAGGCAATTTATCAAGACTCTGTCTCAAAAAAAAATGAAAAGGACTGGGGATATAGCTCAGTGGTACATGCCTAGCATATATGCATCCTGAAGACTGCGGACAAAAAAGGTGATAGGACACTCACATAATAGCAGGAAATATAAACAAATTGCATACGTGATAAGGGACTTTTATCAAGAATATATTAAAGAATGCTTACAGCTCAATAATACAAATAACCCAATTTTAAAACAAACAAATGATTTGGACAGAAATTTATCTTAAGGTAATAGACAAATGGCCCTAAGATTAGGAAAAGATGCTCAGCATCAGTAGTCATTAGGGAAATGCAAATCAAATCATAAGGAGACATCATTTCGCACCTAGCAGAATGACAAGAATAAAAAAGACAATAACACGTGTTAACTAGGATGCAACAAATTGGAATCATCATACGTTGCTGGTAGGACACAAACTGGAACAGCTATTTTGGAAAATAGTTTGGCAGTTCTTCAAAATGTTAAACATAGAGGTGCCATGTGATTTGGTGAAAGCGTTAAAAATATACCACTCTGGCCTCCCATGCTGATACATGTTCAGAGGTTCAGAAAACATACACACACGCATACACACATAGAGACATGTAACACATATACACCTCTCCATCATATTGATTATTTTGAGTTAAAGTCACTTGAAAAATAGCAGGTGCAAGATAATTCTGACCTTCATTCTGTTTCTTAAAAAGTAGGGGATAAAATTTCCATGTAAAAACTAGGAATTTACCCAAAGGAAAACAACATTGTTATCAATAAGGACAAGAAGTTGAGACCCAGAGAATTCTGTAGATTTTGTTAAAATAATTGTTTTAAGCCTCCACATAATTTCATCACTTTTTACAATTTTTTTCTTTGTCCAATAGAGTATAAAAGTATAAAAGAGTTTGACTCTGCTTGTTTGAGTTTTTTTTTTTTTTTTTTTTTTTTTCAGTGCTGGGGATTGACCCCAAGGCCTCTGCATGCTAGGTAAGTGCCCCATCATTGAGTCACATCCCCATACCATGTCTTCATTTTTTAATTGGTGCATTATAATTATATATAATATTGGGATTCCTGGTTACATATTTTTACACTCACATAGATCTTCATTTCTTCATGAAAGTTCCTGCGCCTTGTAAAACTTATATTTAGTAAATCTATATGCTTTCCCCCTGCTTGTCTAATGTCAATTTAATTCTCAAGAATAGGCAAAAAGAAATCCTAGAAGAGAAGATGTAAAATTCTGTCTCACTCCCCTACACCAAAAATTTCATTCCTGGGTATCCATCCAAAAAAAAGTCTATATAAAATTTGTACACAAATGCTCAGGGCAGCATTATTCATAACAGGTAAAAAGTAGAAACAATTCTGAACACGTACAGAATTGTTTTCTTGTCATTATTTTTAAACAATACAGTATAACAAAGTTTTAAATAGCATTTACATTGTATTAGATATTTTAAGCTAGAGATGATTTAAAGTATACAGGAGGACTGTGAACATTATATGCAAATACTATGCAATTTATATAAGTGTTATGGTTTGGATGTGAGGTGTCCCCCAAAAGCTCACGTGTGAGACAATGTAAGAAGGTTTGAAGGAGAAATGATTGGGTTATAGCCTTAACCTAATCAGTAAATTACTCCCTGATGGTATTAAGTGAGTGGTAACTGGAGGCAAGTAAGGTGTGGCTGGAAGAAGTGGTTCATTGGGGGTGTGGCTATGGGGTACATATTTATATCTGGAGAGCAGAATCTCTTTCTCTCTGCTTCCTGACCACCATGTGAGCTGCTTCCCTCTGCCATACTCTTCCACCATGATGTTCTGCTTCACCTTGAGCCCTGAGGAATGGAGCTGGCCTTTTGCGGACCAAGACCTCTGAAACCGTGAGCTCCTAAATAAACCTTTTCTCCTCTACAATTGTTATAGTTGGGTCCTTTAGACACAGCAGTGAAAAAGGTGACTAAAACAATAAGGGACTTGGGCATCTCAGGATGTTGGTACCTTCAGGAGGTCTTAGAACCAATCTCCCAGATACCAAGGGAGACTGTACTTCTAAAATAGTCAAACTCATGAAAACAGATAGTAGAATGGTGGTTGTCAGGAGTGGAAAGGAAGAAAAAATAGGGAGTGGCTGTTCAACAGGTGTCTTAGTCCATTTTCTGTTGTGATTAAAAAAAATAGCCAAGTCTGGGTAACATAAAAAAAAAGGTTTATTTGGCTCAGTTTTGGAGGCTTGAAAGTTCAAGGTGGCTCCATCAGTTTGGCCTCTGGTGAGGGCCTCATGGAAGATGGCATCACAATGGTGTGAGTCCATGCAGAAGAGATCACAGGGTGAGACAGGAAGCCAGAGGGATTCAGGGCGCAGGCTTGATCTTTCATAACAACTTGTTCTTATGGGAACTGAGGTCCCTCAAGAACTACATTAACTCTTTCTGAGGGTAGTACCCTCTTAATGATCTAGCCACCTTTCACTAGTCCCCACTTCCTAAAGTTTCCACCATCTCAATACCACCACACTGAGGAACAAGATTCCATCACCTTTGGGGAATACACTCAAACCATATTCAAATAATAGTAATGGGTATAAAGATTCAGTTACACAAGATGAATAAGTTCTGAAGACTTGCTGTACAACATTGTCCCTATAGTTAACAATATTGTATAGTGCACTTAAAATTTTACAAGAAGGTAGATTTCAGTAGATTTCATTTTAAGTGTTCTTACTATAATAAAAATTAATAAAATGAATAAAGTACTGATACATCCTATAACATGGATGAACCTTGAAAACAATATGCTAAGTGAAAGAACAGTCATAAAAGACCACATATATTATTATTTGATTTATATGAAATGTCTAAAATAGACAAAACTTACAGAGCCAGGAAGTAAATTAATGGTTTTCTGTGGCTGGGCTTTAGGGGTGAAAATATGGAATGAATACTAATGGATACAATGTATCCTTTGGGGGAAAGAAACTATTTTGAAATTAGACTGTGGTGATGGTTGCATATTTCTATGAAAATACTAAAACTGTAGGTTTAAATGGGCAAATTTGATGATAGGTGAATGGTATCAATAAAGTTGTTTGGGCAAAAACATCATTTAGTAAGAGGCCAAGCATGGTTGCAAACTCATTATCTGGCATGAGGTAAGTACTCAATAAACATCTGTTAAATGAATGAATGAATAAATAAATAAACAAACACCTTTCACTCTCAAATAAAAATGCTCAAGTGGGCTGAGGCTATAGCTCAGTGGTACAGTGCTTGCCTAGCACGTGTGAGGCACTGAGTTCGATCCTCAGCACTGCGTAAAAACAAATAACTAAAATAAAGGTATTGTGTCCACCTACAACTAAAAATAGTTTTTAAAAATGAAACGCTCAAGTTTTTTCATTAACATTAGCGACTAGATAGTGATACCCTCTATCAAGTATTACTCAACATTGTTCTGAAAGCCACAGTTAATGGAATAGAAGACAAGATGATCAAAATAAATATTTGAAAGGAATAGTATCATTTTTAATTTGATGTGATATGCTATCTAGGAAAATTAAGACAGTATAAAAAGCAACTACATCTCATATAAGAATTTGACAGGGCTGAGGTTGTGGCTCAGTGGTAAAGCACTTTGCGTGCCTTACAGGTGGAAGGCACTGGGTTTGATTCTCAGCACCACATATAAATAAATGAATAATATAAAGGTCCATCAACAACTAAAAAAGAAAAAGTGTTACGCCACCTGCAATTCCCTTCAGTGCTTGACAAGGATTCTGCTGAGTAATAAAGGTGTTTGCAAAGTCTCATCGTATTGGGAATTCAGTTGCGGACTTTCCTTCCTTGCTTGCTTAATATGTGTAGGTTTACTATTAATATTTTATGTGTTTTCCCTGAAAACAGGGGTCTTAACAGAACCAGGATTAAAACATAAAAACCAGACTTCTAATGGAACAGTGATTTCAGATTTAGTCATTTGTAATGAAACTTTGAGTAACCAAGAACATTATGAGAAAATACAAAAATAGATTCTAGCTGCCAATCCCCTGTTGACTACTCTCAGATGACCTGAAGTATGTAAGTGAATAACTCCAACCCCATCAGGAATGATTAATAGGAACAGAAGAAATAAAGAAAATAGAGTTCCTGCAGTTAAAACACCTTATGACAATGCTTATTCAATTAATGGAAAGCCATGACATCCTTACAGAGGGATGCCTTTTAAGCCCCTGGATTTAGACCCTCCTTTTTCTCCCACGGAATATTTAGATGTAAAATCAGGACATGTTATAATCTGGTTTGAAAGTATACATACAAGAGTGCAAGATATTCCATTTCTTAAAGATTAGGATTTACTAACTGCTGTAAATATTATTGGCCACCTATCCCCCGGAGAAAAAGTTCCTCAATGTTAAGTTCACACAGTAGAAGATGATGTCATATTATTGTTAAACTGTCTAGCACTTATTAACCACAGCAGTAGCCACATAACTGACATTTACTCAACCCTGCTGAACTTGCTTTAACCTTTATGATTAGTTAAGCAATATTAATATGTCTTATTGTTTAGTTATAGGTTATCACGAGTAAGCAATTACTAAAAATAATTAGAATAGTTCATTGCCTGGTCTAGTAATGATTATAAAAGATATTTTTGTTATTTTTCCTTGTGATCTTTTTCTGTTCTGGAAAAACATGTGTAACTGTCAACCTTTTAATGTATAAAAAGCTGGCTGGGAAAAATAAAATTTAGAACATAGCATCCATTCCTTGAGTTTGTGTTGCTTTGTTCTCCACCTCGCTGACGCCTACTCCATCACCAGCGACCACTACGACCCCTGCTAGGGCTGGACCCCGACAAAAAAGAAAAAAAGAATTTGATAATTAGATTGGATAAGAAAATTGTAAAAGTCAACAGACTTTCTCTATGGAAATAGAAAAAATATGCTCTTCACAATGATGAAAAAAACAAAGGCAAAATATCTAAGAATATACATTTTTTAAAAGGTGCCAGATAATTCACAATAGCCAAATTACAGAATAAACCCAGATGCCCAGCAACAGATGAATGGATTAAGAAAATGTGGTATATATACACAATGGAGTTTTACTTAGTCACAAAGAAGAATGAAATAATGGCATTTTCTGGTAAATGGATGGAACTGTAGAACATCATGCTAAGTGCAATAAGCCAGACTCAGATAATGAGGGTCAAAAGTTTTCTCTCATATGTGGAAGCTAAAGAAAAATAATTGAAAGAAGTTTGTTGGGGAGGGGATCATATACCATAAAAACACAGGGAAGAATAGTGGAGTAGAAGGAGAATGAGAGTGAGGGAGGAAAGATGGGAAAGGGAAAGATAAATGGAATGAATTTGACAATATCATGTCATATTCATATATAAAGATACCAAAGGGAATTTTACCTTTCTGTATATGTAGAAAAAAAGGAAGTTTGATGGAGTAGAGGAAGAAGAATAGGGGGAGGGAGGAGGGAGGGAGGAGGGGAGGGAAAAGGGGGATGGGGCTTGAAATCAAACTCCTTGCAGGTGTAATTTTGTCAGAATGAACCAAATTACTATGTATAATTATGATATGTTCTAATAAAAAAATAAAAAATTATTGACTCACAGTTAAAAAAAAAGGTGCTGAACCTAAAACTAAAAATGCTATAGTTTTAATGAATATTTTTGAAACTAAATGAAATATTTTTAACATTCTTATGAAGAATAATTGCTCAAGGATATTAAGGAAAATAGCAAAAGCTGGGTATAGTGGTGCATACCTATAATCCCAGTGATTTGGGAGGCTGATGCAGGAGGATTGCAAGTTCAAGGCCAGCTTCAGCAATTTAGTCAGGCCCTAAGCAATTTAGCAAAACCTTGTTTCAAAATAAAAAATAAAAAGGGCTGGAGATGTAGCTCAGTGGTAAAGCACCCCTGGATTCAAAATCCAGTACCAACAACAACAACAAAAAATAAAACAGCAAAAAAAGAACAGTGAGAAACACTAGCATTATTTGACATCAAAACTATTTCCAAAGTCAATATAATTTTTAAAAAGGAGTAAATATATATATGTCAGGAGAACAAATTAGAGTTCAGAAATAAAACAATATAGCTAGGTAGGTTGGTGTATGCCTGTAATTCCAGTGACTCAGGAGGCTGAGGCAGGAGGATCAAAAGTTAGAGGCCAGCCTGGGAAATTTAGTGACAACTTGTCTCAAAAAAAAAAAAAAAAAAAGAAGGCCTGGGGAATGTAGCTCAGGAGTAGAGAGCATCCCTGGGTTCAATCCCAGTACCATTTTTTAGAAAAAGAAAAAAAAGAAAGCAATATACATTTGGGAATTTGTGTGACAGAAGTAACATTTAACTGAGTTAGAAAAGTATTCATTTAATGATTGGTGCTGGCAAACTGGTTATCCAAATTAAAAATACAAACTGATCTCACTTCCTACCACACACCAGAATAAATTTCAGTTAAAGTTTAACTTTAAAAATTATAACAATAAAAATTTTAAGTAACTTTAGGCCATATATTTATTTAAGCATGACATGAGGAGAACTATTACACAAGAAACTCAGAACCTGAAAAGGAAAAAGATAGATTTATCTAATCAAATCAAGTTTAACATTTTTCTAATTATACTTAAGTACACCTTTCAAAAATCAAGATACAGAGATAAAGAAATATAGTTATGATAAATGGCAGAAGATAAATATATCACAAATTAATAAGAAAGACAAATCACTTTAAGGAAAGAAAAGCAAAAGATGTGAAAAAAAATTTAAACACATTTCAATACATATTCAAACAACAGTTTTCAGGAATATGCACATCAAAGCAAACTAGGTACATTTGTCTTTGCCTCTCAAAATTGGGAAAATAAAAAGCAACAATGTTCAGTTGAGAGAGGATCTTGGAGTAAGCCCTTCTGTATGTTTCTGGTGGGAATTCCAATTTTACAAAAGTTTTGGAAAATGATTCAGTGGTATGCTTTGAACTTAAAACATCCATCCCTGCACCTAATGGCCATGCAAATGACAGTCTCTGTCTACAATTTAGAAACCAGTGACAAAAATGACAGTGTTGGGAAATTTAAATCTCGTATCTAAATAACACAGGGATCAAAGAGGAAATCAAAACAGAACTGAGAAAACACTAGAAGTAAGCTATGGTGGAAATGCTACACACCGAAACTTGTGACATGTAGCTGAAGTGTTCTTAGAGAAAAATTCATAAATGTAATGCTTATAATTATAAAAGAAAATGATCAAATAGTAACGAGTAAACATCCAATTAGGAATTTAAAAATTAGAACAAAGAAAAATCCCAAAGAAAAATAATGAAGACGGGGCAAAAATTAGTAACAAAGAAAGCAAAGATACACAAGGAAAATCAAAGTCAAGAGTAGATTTGTGAAACGACCTTAACTCAGACATAAAGACCTGTCACTGACCCCTAAAAGCTGTGGATCTAATTCTATAGGCCCGCATTAAGTAGTCCCAAATACACATTCCGTTATCCCACAGAAATCTTAGCCACCCACCCAATAAACCCAATTCCATACCCCAATGACCTCTACCACTCAATCTGCAGAGATTCCTTATGGACTCCTCATCAGTCATAGACATCCCATTATTTACCATAGAGACTCCTGCATCACTCACGCCAGGGTTCCCATCACTCATGCTACAAACCCCAGTCACTCACTCTCTGCACCTCCCCATAAGGGGCCTCAGAAACCCCATCACTCACCCTACAGAGTACCATCATTGACAGGAAATCCAGGTCATAACACCCTTATAATAATCTCATCTCAGTGTTAACTGGTCTTCAATCTGCCTGTTAAACTCACTCCTACAGTCTTAAGACCTGAAACTCTTTCGAGGGACCCTTGAATTTCTGGACTTGCACTGCACATGCTCAGTGTCAGCTTCGAAGCAGTCGCTGGCCACAATTACACCTGGTGCACTTACTCGGCATCAGTGCGTGAGTGCGCGTGAGTGTCAGAGGAGAGGCGGGCTTTCCAATTTTCTTCAGTGATTTTTGTCAAGCAAGGAACATGGCTGTCCCCTTGGGATTGCCTCTACGGGAGCCGCCATCTTGGAAGACTGGTCATTTCGGCTGCGGAGGCCGCGCTTTCCCACCCTGTTTTCCCAGTGTAATTTGTCGGGGCCAAAGCGATAGACCGTGGACTGTACCAGTGGGCTTCTCTTCCCTACTCCGCAGCCTATAGGAGTTAATTGCCTCAGAGACCCTTGCAGCCCGGCACTTTGCCTTAGCCCTCAGGGTACCAACACCTTCAGTCGTCCCCCCCACACACCAGAAGCCTAGGCTCCTTTAAGCGTCGTCTCGCACCACCTCCTCCCCTCCCCTCGGCGGGTCCGGAGGCTGACCCGCCCCTCTCCAGCCCCCGCCCCCGCCCCACCACACTTCACTGTGGAACCCGGCAGCCCTTGCAGGGTAACCGAAACTTGGCGCCCTTCCGAGCCCACCTGGTGGTGTCTCTGTAAGATGACTCCAGCCTCGGAAGGGGCCTGTAGGTTGCAGGAAATGCCAGGCGTCTCAGCTGTCACTGAACCTGTACAGTTGCCTGAGGCGGGGCGGGGGCGAGGTGGGGGGTCGTACGTGTCAAACATAGGCCAGGAAGCGGAAGTCACCGGCAGCAAGAGTTTAACCTCTCTGGGCTCGGGGTATTGTGATTCCGCGCCAGGGTCCGCGGATCAGTGGAGGGAGCCACAGGATGTGGGTGACATCAGTAATGGAGCATCTTAGCCCACTTTCAAACTCCTTTCTGATTTCCTTATACCGTCATGAACACAGGGTCTCAAGTCTTCTTATGAGCATCCAAGTTTTGATTCGTTGTACCCCTTTGGACTCGTTTGATTTGCATTATTCGGTTTCAAGGACTAATTTGTAATTCCCCGCCTCCTTTTGATCCCAGAATTATTTAGGCTATTGTCAGAACTTGAGAAAATCCTCTGAAACTCAAAAGGGTTAGGAGAATGGGTACTTTTTATTTCGGGCGCCAGCGGTGTCCCCTGGAACGTGGGGAAATGAGCAGAGTTTTGTTCTGGAGAAAGGAAGCAAAGGGAACCACGTGCTGGCTGCACCTTACCTGGACTTTGGTCCACCAGGGTGGAAATGCCTTTCGTGATTTGACCTTGCTCAATCTGTTGTGTTCTGTTCTCAGACTTGATGTTTCAGAGAAGAAATGTAGAGGGGGTGTAGAAAATATTAGATTCCTAACACAATTTTGTTTCCCCAAACGAACAGTAAGAATCCTTTTGCCAGTTATTTCTAACCCAATTGCTTTGTGGCCTAAGAATGCTATTTGAGTGATGTCGAGTCTGAAATTTGATAAAACTTGCCCAAAATCTCAAGTACTGGGCCAGTTTTCAAAATTCCATATTTTGATTGAGAACACTATCTTCTAATTGTTGGGTTTAGTGTATTCTGTGTGCCTACTGATCAAAAATTGTTAGTTGACCTGTATGAAATATGTATATCTTTCCTGATGATTTTCTTCTGTTTGTTAATCATGAGTTACAGAGGAAGGGGGAAAGAAAATGAAAATATTCTACTGCATTGTTGATGCCAGGTTTTCACTGTGTCAATTTGTGCTTCTAATATTTTGAAGTTTTATTATTAAATGCAGGAACCTTGTTATTGTTAAATAGATATAGCCAAATTCCTTCCCCCAAAGGTTGTAACATTTCCCAGTGCCACTGTTACCAAATGTTTACTTGAAACTCAATGAACAGAGGACATTGAGGGCAAGTTGTTGGGGCAAGGAAAAAGACTTATTTGATAAGCCAGTAAAACCAAAAAGATGGTAAAATATCATCCTAAAAAGAACCATTTTAACTGAGCATAAATTTGGTACTCCTTTTATCCCCAGTTAAGGGAGAAAGGAGCGGGTTTAGGCTAGGAAAAGTGATGACAGGAGACTTCTAGGCACTGCTCTGTTGATCTTCAATGGAATGTTGTGAAACATGATGATTCGTATGCACATAATCTCAGGGTTGTGATGGCCTTGTAAATCTTGAAAATATCTTCATTATCCTCATCTTGATGTCATCAGTGTAGAAGGAGGAGAAGAAAGATTAGGGAAAGTTTCATATACATAAATTCATAAATTTTGTGCTGCCAGTTCCAGATAATCATTGCCTAAATGACTAACATGTCTATGTGCAGATTTAAACAGAAACAACCTGAACCCAAGGTTAAGGTAGCAAAAGAGACAGACACAATATGAAGATGGAGATGCTACATATATTTTACCCTGCTCTATTCACCCATAAGACACCTGCACGGACCCAAGGGGAGAGTCTGGACTTTTGGCAACAGCAGCCTCAAGTGCATGAATAGTAATTTAGGCAAACATTATCATCATGACCCATGTTTCAAAGGAACAATCTACAGCACAACTGGTGGGAGACTAATAAAATATTGCACTAATAAAATATTGGTGTGACCTCCAAATTAATGGTGTTGCCCCTGCTTTTTGAGACAGAGTCTCACTATGTTGCCCAGAATGGACTTGAACTCCTGGGACTCAAGCAACTTTCCTGCCTCAACCTCCATAGTAGCTGGGACTACAGGTGTGTACCACCATGCACAGCCAAAATTAGTGATTTTTAAAGTCAACTAAAACAAGGAACCTAGAACATATGCTTAGATTTTTCTTCCATTTCCCTCCAGCATGGGATGTTGATGCTTTCTTTAATTTTTGCCATTTTGAGGGCTAGTAATAGATAATCAATTTAATTTGCATTTTTGACTATTTGTACAATTGCACATCTTTTTTTGTTTGTTGGTCATTTAGATTTCCTCTTCTGCCAGTTTTCGTGTCCTTTTTCCCATTTTCTTTGAGGTGATTTGACTTTCTCATATCAATTTGTAGAAGACATTGGTAATATTAACACTGTCAGTTACAGTGAAATTTTTTCCCTAACCCTTCCTGTCCTTTGCATTTATAGGTACCCTTTAATAAGTAATTAGAAAACTATAGTTTCTGATCAGAAATGTCTAAGCTTTTTTTTATGATCTCTATATTCCATCTTCCATGGTTCCCCTTCTCTGTTCTAGGTAGTTCTAGAAAGATAGTCTTAATGTTTATTTCAATGATTGTTTTGGTTTTCTCTACTTAAACCTTTAATCTAGTTGTAGTGTATTCTTTTGCATAGTATGAGATACGAGATCAAGCTTTGTTTTTTGTGTCAAATAAATACACATCCAGACTTGGTTAGGAAGAAACTTTCATTAGAAATAGATTGTTGCAATAGGAAGACCACTCCCATCCCACAAATCTGCAAGCATTTCAAAACCAAACAGAAGGGGCTGGGGAGATAGCTCAATCAGTAGAGTGCTTGCCTTGCAAGCACAAGGCCCTGGGTTCGATCCCCAGCACCGCAAAAAAAAAAAAAAAAACAAAAAAAACAAAAAAAAAAAACAAACAGAAGAGGGTTTTTAAAACACAGAGTTATGGCTCAGTGGTATTGTGCTCATCTAGCATGTGTGAGGCCCTGAGTTCGATACTTAGCACCACATAAAAATAAAATAAAGGTATTGTGTCCACTTACAACTAAAAAATAATAATAAAAAACCCCAGGGTATGTAGCTGGAAAAATAGCTCATGTTGGAGGGTGCTCGCCTAGCATGCACAAGGACCCGGGTTCGAATCCCCAGGCCCTCGGAGGGGAGGAAAAAAAAAATTCAGGGTAAGGGGGAGATACATCAAACCAGTGGAGAGGAGGTTGTACAAATAAGGGAAGTGACCAATGGAATATGATCATAATCTGGAAATATCCCTCTATAAATCTATTTCATTTTAAAGAATTTTTATTCTGGAAAATTTATTTTCTAGGAACTCTCTGAAGTTTAAAATCATTTTATTAAGTTTCAAAGTGAATGCTGCTCCCCAATTCCCTCCAAAAAGAAAACAGAACAAAGTGAAACTATTGTGATTCTGATTGGAATGTATTGCTTTAATATAATAGTTTAAGGAGATTTAATGTTTATATTATATTAAGCCTTTGTATCTACATTTAGTGTCTCTATTTGATTACATTTTATATGATGCAATATTTTTGTATAAACCCATCATCTTTATGATTAAATTTATTTTTAGATATTTATAATATCTTTTATCATAGTTAAGGGTTATTTTTGCTGATCACATATGCTTATTGGTAATAGAGGAAAAAGGAATCATTTTTATAACTTCTATCTAGTACCAATTCAAACTACCAATTCTGATAGCCTCTTATACTTTATTAGGTTGTCTTTTCTGTGTATGTGATGCTGGGGATTGAACCCAGGATCTTGTGCAAGCTAGGCAAGCACTTTATCACTGAGCCATATTGTCAGCTTCTAGGTTTTCAAATTGTATAATCATATCAAATATAGATAATATTCTATTTATCTGATACTTGATGCTGTTATGGTTTGGATATGAGGTGTCCTCCAAAAGCTCACATGTGAGATAATGCAAGAAGGTTCAGAGGAGAAATGATTGGGTTGTGAGAGTCTTAACCCTATTAGTGATTAATCCCCTGATAGGGATTAACTGAGTGGTAACTGAAGTGGTAGGGTATGGCTGGAGGAGATTGAAATTGGGATGTGGCTTTGGGGCATATATTTTGTATCTGGAGAGTGGAGTCTCTCTCTTTCTGTGCTTCCTGATGGCAATGTGAGCTGTTTCCCTCTGCTATATTCTTCCACCATGATGTTCAGCCTCACCTCAAACCCAGAGGAATGGAGCTAGCCTTCTATGGACTAAGACCTATGAAACCCAGAACCCTCAAATAAACTTTTCCTCCACTACAGATCCTTTAGTCATGGCAGCGAAATAGCTGACTAAGATAGATGTGATTATTTATTCTTTTTTCATAGTATTGGCTCTCCAATACAGTAGCCACTAAGATTGCTATTTAAACTTAAGCTAAACAAAATTAAAAATTCAGGGCTGGGGATGGAACTCAATGGTAGAGCACTTGCTTAGCTATACAAGACCCTGTGTTCAATCCCAAGCACCACACACACAAAATATTTTATTTCAGTGTCTCAGTCACCTAACTACTTTTCAAATGCTCAATAGCCACATATGGTCAAATGGCTACTGTATTGGATAGTGCTATATATGAAACATTTCCATCATTGAAGAAAGTTGTATGGACAATGCTGAGGAAGAGTATTCAAAATAATGTTGAATAATAGATATGGTAGAAAACATCCCTCTTTTGTTTCCCATGTTAATAGAATTGATTTAAACATTTTACCATTTAGTATGAAGTTTTCTGGTAATGTTTGGAAGATTATATTGTCAATTTTGGAATTTTTTTTTTTGGTACAGGAGATTAAACCGAGGGGCACTCTGCCACTAAACTACATCTCCAACCCTTTTATTTATTTATTTATTTATTTATTTATTTATTTATTTATTTTTATTTATTTATTTTTCTCTAGTACCAGGGATTAAACCCAGGGCACTTAACCACTGAGCAACATCCCCAGCCCTTTTTAATTTTTTTGAATTTTAAGACAGGATCTTGCCAAGTTGCCCAGGCTGACATTGAATTTGTCATCCTCCTGCTTCATCCTCCCAAGTAGCTGGGATTTACAGGTGTGCACAACTGTACCAGTGGTGGTGTCAGTTTTAAATGTTTCCTTCTGTGGTTATTTTATCTCCATTTTTATCATGGATACAAATACTCAGTTTTATACTTTATACTTTTTATATTAATTAAATGTTTACATTCTTTGATTTATACTTTTTATATTAATTATAATTATATTTATGTTAATTTATATTTTATGTTAATTGATAGCATTCTGTGGTATTTCTAAAGGATTTGTATAAGAAATTATGTTGATTGACTTACACATATTAAAACATACTTGCATTCCTGGAATCATTTTAATGTTTACAGTATGTTATTTTCTTGAGGTGCATCTGGATTTGATTTGCTAGTATTCTGTTTATAATATTTTTATCTGTATTGTGACCACAAAAATTTGCTGGTATTTTTTTTTAACTTTTTTTTTATTATTGTAAACAAATGGGATACATGTTGTTTCTCTGTTTGTACATGGCGTAAAGGCATACCATTTGTGTAATCATAAATTTACATAGGGTAATGTTGTTTGATTCATTCTGTTATTTTTTCCCTTCCCCCCCACCCCTCCCACCCCTCTTTTCCCTCTATACAGTCCTTCCTTCCTCCATTCTTGCCCCCCTCCCTAAACCTAACTCTAACCCTAACACTAACCCCTCCCACCCCCCATTATGTGTCATCATCCACTTATTAGCGATATCATTCGTCCTTTGGTTTTTTGAGATTGGCTTATCTCACTTAGCATGATATTCTCCAGTTTCATCCATTTGCCTGCAAATGCCATAATTTTATCATTCTTTATGGCTGAGTGATATTCCATTGTATATATATACCACAGTTTCTTTATCCATTCATCAATTGAAGGACATCTAGGTTGGTTCCACAATCTGGCTATTGTGAACTGAGCAGCTATGAACATTGATGTGGCTGTATCTCTGTAATATGCTGATTTTAAGTCCTTTGGTTATAGGCCAAGGAGTGGGATAGCTGGGTCAAATGGTGGTTCCATTCCAAGTTTTCTAAGGAGTCTCCACACTGCTTTTCAGAGTGGCTGCACTAATTTGCAGCCCCACCAATTTGCTGGTATTTTATTTATATTTTTTCATCCATATTTTAACAATGAAAAGGTCTGGTTTCCCTACCACCACATGAATCTAATGACTTGAAAGACAGAGTAACTGGAGAAGAAAAAGCTTTATTGGCAACAAACCAGCAGGTGGAAGGTGGAGGATGGTCATCCAAATTTCATCTTACAGGTGCAAAAACTTATATGTGGTTTCTGGGTAGTCTAGATTTTGCCATAGCTAGATAGTATCAGAATGGTTATTAATTGTTGCAGCAATCAGTTCCCTTGATATGGTTTTGTTGTTGTTCACAGATCACCAGACATGCCTATAAGCCTAAAGAAAGATTAAATCAGGAGGTTGTATGACTGGTGGTGTCTTGGATGTTTTCCTTCATTCTGTTTTTCAGACAAAGTTGGATTTATCAGTTAATTATTTGGGGAGTGAGAGGTAGGAAAGTGAGGCAAATCAGAAACAATGAAACACAGACTTGGTAGTGCTCAGAGCAAGTTAACCCACTTATTGACTTCAATATTAGTGAAAGATTATCTCCATTGTTTTTATGGCAATATAGTTTAGTTTTGATGTAAAGGTGATTCTTTTATAAAATAAATTGGGAAATTTCCATCTTTCTCTACAGACTATAAGAATTTATATAATGTAGACTCATTTAGTCCTGATTATTTTAGTAAAGTGTTCCTTTTTTTCGGGGCAGGGTACCAGGGATTGAACTCAGGGGTACTCAATCATGAGCCACATCCCAAGCCCTATTTTGTATTTTATTTAGAGACAGGGTCTCACGGAGTTGCTTAGTACCTCGCCATTGCTGAGGCTAGCTTTGAACTTGAGATCCTCCTGCCTTAGCCTCCTGAGCTGCTGGATTACAGGCATGCACCACTGCACCTAGCAGTGAAGTGTTCCTTAACTTATAACTGGTTTAGATATTTTGGTAATATATTAATTTTTCTGCCTTTGTTGAATGTTAAAGCATGTCAATTAGCAAAGCCCTCCCCTCATATTTTTGCAGTACTGGGGAGTTTTAGGCAGTTTTTTCATTGTTGTGACCAAAAGACTTGGCAAGAACAATGTAGAGGAGAGGAAATTTATTTGGGACTCAAGGTTTCAGAGATCTCAGTCATAGGTGACCAAGTCTCTTACTCTGTACCTGAGATGAAGCAGAATATCATGACGGAAGAATATGGTGGAGGAAAGCAGCTCAGGAAATGGCAATCAGGATGCAGAAAGAGCTCTGCTCATGAGGGACAAGATATGAACCCCAAAGTCAAGCACCCAATGTCCCACCTTCTCTAGCCACACCCTACCTGCCTATAGTTACCATACAGTTAATCCCTCAGTGCATTAATATACTGATCAGATTAAGGCTCTTATAACCCAATCATTTCACTTCTAAACTTGCTTGTATTGTCTCACACATGAGCTTTTGGGGGATACACATAGCTCCTCTTTCAGGGGAGGGAATTAAACCCCCTTTCAGGGGTGCTCCACTACTGAGCTGCATCCCCAGCCCTATTTATTCTTTATTTTGAGACAGGGTCTCCTTAAATTCCCTAGGCTAGCCTTGAATTTACAATCCTCCTGCCTCAGCCTTCTGAATAGCTACTATTAAAACACCATACTTTTTAAAATGTATCAATTATTTTTCTGAAGGAAAGTTAAACAATTGAATGTTTTTTAATGCTGGAAGGGTATAAGAATAGAAATTACATAGTTGGCTTGTAAGTTGCAAAATTCTTTTTATATCTCTTATCAATAGCCTATTGGTTATAATTTTAATTTTTTTAATCAGGATTGAACCTAAGGGCACATTACCACTGTACACTGGCCCCAATCCATGACTCCTGTTGGTCCATACCAAAATGACTCCCAAAGACTTTTTAAAAATATTTTTTAGTTGTCAATGGATTTTTAATTTATTTATATGTGGTACTGAGAACTGAACCCAGTTCCTCACACATGCAAGGCAAGCACTCTACCACTGAGCCACAAACCCAACTCTCAAAGACTTTTAATTCCTTGATGATCTCAGGCTTGTAATTTATCAATCACCTCCTTAGTGCCCTAATCAATAAACTCATGGACTGAATTAATGACCTTAGATACTTAGATCTCCAATTCTTATTCAATCTCAAGAATTTCTACAGAGGTCCCAATCACTTACTCATGTATGTCTCAATTAAGTCTCTTCTAGGATTCTTCCCAGTTGTCACCTACTACCCCCATATGAATGGAAGATATAGACCCTGGATTATCCAATTCTGTTGGATCCTAACTCATTGATCCTCCCCCACAGAAATCCCCCCAAACCTTGACTCCCAGAAGAACCCAAACATCCTACCCCAAACTTGGATTGATGTTGAATTGAAATGATAAAAACTTAAAACACTTCCAGATAGAAACAGCATGTTATTTGCAGTACAAAGAAATTACAAAGGCACTAGAACTCATATTAGAAGAAAACATGTACAAATTATTGAGAACTGAGATCCAAGAATGTGAAACAATCTGGCTAGATATCATTCTTCTGTCAGAGCAGAAGAAACACACTTTTAGACATAAAAACATTTACTGCATAATATGACAATTATTCCTACCTCAGAATGTTCAAGGGAATAGTCTAATTATAAGCAGAATAGTAACAGGAAGTTCAAAATAGAAGGAAGGTAGTTTTGAAAAATGACTCATAGGCCTGAGGTTGTAGCCCAGTGATAGCGTGCTCACCTGGCAGGCAGGAGGTCCTAGGTTCGATCCTCAGCACCACATAAAAATAAAATAAAGTTAAAAAGTGATTTGTAATTGATATATATATATGGCAATTGAGTATTTATTTATTTTTGCAGTGCTGAGCATTGAACCTAGGTCCCTGTGCATGCTCAGCAAGTACTCTACTACTGAACTCCTGGGCTTAGGCAAGCCTCCTGCCTCAGTCTCTCAGGTAGTTGGGTATACAGGTATGTACCACCAGGCCTGGCTTGAGGGCTTTTGATACTGGTCTGGGGTATGGCCAAGGCAACTTTTAAAAATACTCATTGATATTGGCACAGGATCTGACTTCCTGAAGAAGACACCTAAAGCACAAAAAAGAAAATTTTAAAAATCAAAAAATGGGATGGCATCAAACTAAAAAGCTTCTTCACAGCAAAAGGAACATTCAAGAGTGTGAAGAGAGCCTACAGAATGGGAGAAAATCTTTGCCACCTATACCTTGGATAGGGCATTAATTTCCAGGATATACAAAGAATGCAAAAAGTTTAACACCACTGGTAAAGTGGCGCTTTACCACTGAAAAACATACCCAGCCCTTTTTATTTTTTAGTTTAAGACAGGGTCAGTTTTCATTCTTTTTTACTTTTAAATTGGTTTTATTAGCATGGTGCATCATATTCTGAAAAAGGTATACTCTCCCACTATAAATTATGATCAGAAGATTTTATTATATTTCTATGAATTTTTGCTGGTGTTGGCATAAAGGTTTATGTGTTTATCTAATTCATCTAATGTGTACTTTATTATGATGTAGTATGTATTTTTTAATCTGTTGAATGCTTTTAGCCTTGGATTTCAACTTGAACATATTATTAGCCCTGCTTTTATTTTGCATATATTTGCCTGAGATATTCTTACACAGTGTTTAGTTTTGCCTCTTTATTTTCAACATATTTCTAGTATATGATACACATCTTTAAAGTTTTTATTTTACTTACTTAAAAATTTATTCTTTCATTAGCAACCTTGTAAAGAGAAATTCACACCAGGACTAAGAGCAAGGCAGAGACCCCAAAATATCTGTTTTTTTCCTTAACTCCTTTGGCTGTAGAAGTTACAGCAGAATTTAAACCAAGCCAGATTCACTCCAACTCTGGTCACAACCTCATCGCTATATCCTGGTCCCGGTCACATTGACTGAAAACTGACTTCACTTCATCCAAGGGCCTAGTTCAAGAGCATTCATGGCTTCCTCGAGTGTGAGCATTCCTCGCTCCTGCTGCTGGCGGTGCCACTCAGCCATGGAATGAAACTTCTACTTGGTACTGAGCTTAAACAAATAGGAGCCATAAACCATGACTTCAGTGAAATCTGAAGATTCCAGAGCCTTCAGCAAGAGGATGGCCTTGCTTACTTGCTCAGTGTAAGGGATGCGAAATTCACATGGGCTGAACGGGGCTTCCAGTAGTCATGTCTGGACATGTAACACCCCTGGGTCTTTCAGGTTTTTTGGAACTTCCACCCATGGTGGGATATCTCTACCCTCTGGGAGCTTTCCCATCTTGTGTCCCTGGAAACCAACTATTCTCCAGCGGAGGTGAGTCCTAATATCACAGGAAAGCAGGGAGCTGAAACTTCAAACCTCACATCTTGTGTTCTGATGAAAGAAAATTTAAATTCAGACACAAAAAGCCATGCAGGAAAACATTATTATAAGTGAAAGTGAGTGAAAGCAAAGTGAAGCTTAAGCAGAGAGCACTCTCAAGAGAGAGCGGGTTGACTCCAAGCAGAGAACAACAAAGGAGACAATACTGTCTCCAAATTTATTACTGTTTGATGTTACCAGGAGAACCAGGGACCACCTTCTGTATTCTTTGACAATCAAATGTTCAACTCCTTCATGTTGGGCAGTAGAGTTTTTGACCTTAGTTGGTCCTCTCTGAAACTGTCATGGTGGTCATCCTATTTAGGGGAGCTACATCTACAAGTCAGTCCTATGTTAATGTGGGCACTGGGATCGATAACTGGTCAAAGGTTACCTTAGTGTGCCTGCACTACTAAAGAACTCTTCATTCCCAGACAAATGGAGACACCTATAGTCATAATTCCTAGCTTTATGATACCATCAATGGACCCTGTCAAGAGTTAGTCTCATTAGTCCTTTTCTTTTGGTAAATTCTCCCATTAGCTCCTTTGCTTCTGCTTTCTTATCCACTTTGAAAGTGGTTTCAAGATGACCCTAAAGTAATTTAAAGAACACTTGACCTTGCCATGTATTCCACTGCTCATTACTACCTACTATCTAACACTAACAGTATAACTTTTATTTTTTAACCCAATTTCATAGTCTGTCTTTTATAGGAGAACCAAATTCATTTAATTTATCAATGGTATGCCCAAATTTGTACCTACCATTGTATTTTATTTCCTATTTCTATTTTGTTGTTTTTTTCCAATTCAGTCTCTTTATACTTGATGATCTGTCAAGTTTCTGTTAATTCCCCTTTCCCTTCTGTTTTACTCAGCTTTTGTGTCACTGTGACCAAAA
Organism: Sciurus carolinensis; assembly: GCF_902686445.1. Taxonomy (NCBI): domain Eukaryota; kingdom Metazoa; phylum Chordata; class Mammalia; order Rodentia; family Sciuridae; genus Sciurus; species Sciurus carolinensis. The sequence goes on from NC_062232.1 coordinate 39,443,417, forward strand.
TACCCAACAAGAGCAACTTAGAGGAGAAAAAATGTATTTGGGGCTCATGGTTTCAGAGGTCTTGGCCCATAGATGGGTGACTCCATTGCTCTGGGTCCAGAAGGTTAGGAAAAACATCATGGGGGAAGGGCCCAGCAGAAAAAAGCTATCAGCTCATGACAGGGTCAGGAAGCAGAGAGAGAAAGAGAGGGAGGGACCACAGGAAGAGCAACCTTTCCAGGGTATGCCCCCAATGGCCCACCTTGTCTAGCCACACCCCACATACATACAGTTACTATCCAATCTGTTCAAACTAGGTGGTTGGATTAGGTTTTAGCTCTCATAATCTTATCATTTTTACCTCAGAATATTTCTGCATTAACAGGAGCTTTGGGGGGATACCTCATATCTGAACCATAACATTCCACCTCTGGCCCACAAAAGCTCATGTCCATCTCACAATGCAAAATACATTAATCTCTCTGCAAGAGTCCCATAAGCTTACTAGCTCCATATTTGACCACATGTCCAAGTTCAAAGTATCCTGTAAGACTCAAGATAAACTCTTTAACGTGAGCCTCTGTAAAAATCAAAAGCAAGTTACATATATCTACTATACAGTGGGACAGGGTAAACATGCTCATTCAAAAAGGAAGGCATAGTGGCATAGAAGAAGGGATGGAACCAAAACAAGACTGAAACTCAGCTGGGCAAACAGGTCCTATAACTTCACATATAGCATCTAGGATAAATGACCAAGCAATGTGTTCTCCAAAGGGCTTAGGTATTCCTTTTGATCTTGCTGGTTGCAGTGCATACAGGCTCTCTTTTAACCTGTGTGAGAAGTAGAAAGTCCAGTGGTCCATTTTCAAAAATAGTATTAAGCCTTAATCAGGATGTAAGATCCAATTGTAGAAATTTTGATCTCCCCAACCTGCATCTAATTGTAGCCATTTTAACTAGGTAAGATGATTGGATTGTGAGAGCTGTAACCTAATCAGCCCATCTTGTTTGAATGGACTGGCCGGGTGGTAACTGTGGGTAGATGGAGTGTGGCTGGAAGAGGTGGGACACAGGGGTTGTGTCCTCAAAGGATTTGTCTTCCCTGAGACCCTTTCCCTCTCTCTGCTTTCTGGCTGTCATAAGGTGAGTAGCTTCCCTCCACTATGCCTTTCCACCATGATGTTCTGTCTCATCTTGTTTCCAGAGCAATGAACTTGGCCCACCATGCACTACACCTCTGAAACCATGAGCCAAAATAAACTTTTCCTCCTCTAAGTTGTTCTTGTCAGTTGTTTTCATCATAGTGATGAAAAGCTGGCTAACACATATAGTTACCTTTACTCCATTAGCATAGTAAAAATTCCACCCCAACACAGAGACCTAAGATGACAGACATTCCTCCCATGAAGAGGCATGATCAGGAAGAGAATGCACACAGCTGAAACTCCACCCCTACATCCTCTACATGCAATGACATCAAGAGACTGAGTCCCTGCTTAAGAAATTCAATAGAATTTTGCTTGACTTGCTTCTTGTTTGAGTCAGCATGGGATTTCTGTTCCCCACAGACTACTTTCTTTGTGCTAGAGCATGACTAAAGAGACTGTTCCTGTGCCGGTGGAGTAAGTAACCATATTTCAAAGGATACAGATGAACAGCCAAATGGAAGAGATGAATAGGGTGAGGTATGGGGGAAGGGTATTGGTCCCAGCCGTCTAATCTTACCTTGTTCTTTCTGGTGACTGTCCCCCATTCTGAAGCTGTCGAGGGATCAACAATCACAAATTATTCCATTAGCATACAAAAGACAGTCTGATCTCTCTGTGATCAGAGGGATTCAGGAGCTTTGTGCTAAGAAACAGGAATGGAAATCAGATAGGTAGAGAGATGATAGTAATTTTCAAATGCACAATATGTTGCTATAAACGATAGTCACCATGTTGTATAACACATCTCTTGAACTTATGTATTAATTTCCTGTGGCTGCTATAACAAATTAATTTACACCTAAAAGGAAGGAAGATAAAAGAAAAAAATTAGCTCAAACTTGGTAGCTTAAAACAAGAGAATTTTTTTCTGTTATGGAGGCAAAAAGCCTGAAATTTGCATTGCTGGGCCAAAATCAAGTGTTAGCAGGACCCTGTTCCCACCAGACGCTGCCAGGATACTTGGCTTGTGGCTACATAACTCCAATTTCTGCCTCTGTGATCATATATTTTTCTCTTGTGTCTTTTCCCTGTACTCTGTCCTATAAAAACATTTGTGATTGTATTCAGGGCCTGTCTTCATCTGTTTTCTCTGATATAACAAAATACCAGAGACTGGGTAAGTTTATAAAGAAAAAAATTGTCTCTCACAGTCCAATATCATGGTTCTGGCATTTGAGCAAGGTCCTGTTAATTGCATCATAAGATTGTGGAGGGCATCACATCACATGGTGAAAGGGCATGTGAGAGGGAGAACTTGCTTTTAAAACAGCCAATTCTGTGACAACTAACTTATTTTACAGCAATATTTTTAATCCATTTATGAGGGAAGAGACCCCATGATTTTATTACCTCTTGGAGTTCCCACCTCACAACATTTTGATAGTGGAAATTAAATTTCAACATGAGTTTTGGAAGGGTCTTTCAAACCATAGATGGGCCCATCTGGACAATTTGGATAATGTCTCCATTTTAAGATCCTTAATTTAGCCAGGCACAGTGGCACATGCCTGTAATCCCAGCAACTCAGGAGGCTAAGGCAGCAGGATCATAAATTCAAAGCCACCTCAGCAATTTTAGTGAGGCACTAAGCAACTTAGCGATACCCTGTCTCAAAATAAAACACAAAATTGGCTGGAGATGTGACTCCATGGTTAAGTGCCCCTGGGTTCAATCCCTAGTACCAAAAAAAAATCCTTAATCATTCCTGCAAAGTTTTTTTTTTTTTTTTTTTTTTTTTTTTTTTTTTTGCCAAATAGGATAGCATTTCACAGGTGCCAGGAATTAACACATCAGCTATCTTGGGAAGCCTTATTCAACCTACCACACTACACTCTCTGGTTTCTAAATATTGACATCCATTTCACGTACAAAATACATTCAACCTATTCCAACACTATCAAAAGTGTCAGCTCATTACAGCATCAACTCAAGTCCAAAATCTTATCTAAATACCATCAGCTCAGAAGTTCCAAACCTCATTGTGTACATCAGACATGGGTCAAAGACTGAGTATGCCAACCTAGGGCAAAATTCCTCTCCATCTATAGACTTGTGAAACAAGAAAATAAGTTATCTGTTCCAAAAATGCAATGGTGAAACAGGCTTAAGAAATGGTTATTAAAAAAATTCCCAAAAGGGAGAAAATAAAGAAATAAAGAGGCCATTGTTGAAAGGCATTTAGAAATCTAGTAGACAGATTCCATTAGGTCCCAAGGCCTGGGAATAATGCTTTGTAACTCAAGGATCACCTTATGAACACAAGACGTGAGCCCTAGACACTCTCCCTTTTATTGAAGGGAAACACTGTTTGAAATTTATTATCTTTATCACCCTGTTTCTTGCCTGCAGAATTTTTGAAAGATGAGAACTTTCCTTGATTCCATCTAGCCTCTATCCTTTTCAGTACAAGCTGGCAATATTTTGGCTGCCATAATATTTTCAAAAACCTTAAAGATCTCTTATGTATGTCACAGGGATCCATACCCTTAGGCAAGAGATATACCTACAGATCCTTCCTTTTTAAACCCACTTTTATCCTGGCTTCTACTGTGAAACTTTAGGAACTCCATGAATCATGTGCCTAATCTCTTAAGAATTAGCAAGAGTTGCCAGGCACAGTGGCACATACCTGTAATCCCAGCAGCTCCAGAGGATGAGACAGGAGGATTGAGAGCTCAAAGCTGGCCTTAGCAAGTTAGCGAGGCCCTAAGCAATTTAGCAAGATCCTGTCTCTAAATATAATACAGAAAGGGCTGGGGATGTGGCTCAGTGGTTAAGCACCCCTGGCTTCAATCCCCAGTTCCAAAAAAAATTTTTAAATTTAGCAAGAATTCCTAGGCTGGGTGCAGTGGCACATGCCAGCTCGGGAGGCTGAGGCAGGAGGATCATGAGTTCAAAGCCAGCCTCAGTAATTTAGCAAGGCCTTAAGCAACTCAGTGATACCCTATCTCTAAATAAAATTCAAAAAGATCTGAGGGTGTGGGTCAGTGGCTGAGTGCCCCTGGGTTCAATCCCTGGTACCAAAAACAATTAATTAATTAATTAATTAATTAATTAAAATATAAAAGGACTGGGGATATGGATCAGTGGTTAAGCATCCCAGGGTTCAATCCCTAGTACCAAAAATAAATAAGTAACAGAGTTCACAGTCATAACTTTGCCCTTCTCCCTAGCGCATGCCTTCCTAACAATAAAGCTCCTAATTTTAGCACATTTTGCAATCTAGATAAGCTGAGAGTTTCTCAAATAAGTCCTGGTTCCTTTCTGCTTACCAGTTCTTTCCTCAGTTTATCACTTTCCTTTCATATTTTACTATAAGCAGCAAGGAAAACAACAGGCTGCACTTCAACACTGCTTGGAAATCTCCACTAAATATTCAAATTCATGCTTATAAATCTACTCCACCTAACCATAGGACACAATTATATTTTCTATTACTTTATAACAAGGCTCATCTTTCACATGGTTCCCAATAACATTTGAAGGCTCATTTCCTTCTGATGAGCCCCTACCAGTGGCAACTTTAATAGGCATATTTATACCCACATTCTGCTTATGATGATATGTGTATTGACGAATGTAACATAGACTTTCTCTACACTAGTCCCCATTTTCCTCTTATTTTTCACCCCTAATGCCTTTAACATCTATATTTCTACCAAGTCTATTTTAGGTAATCTAGGATTTTTCTTTGTTTTAAAATTTTTTAGCTTTTTTATTTGTTCTTTTTAGATACATGACAGTAGAGTATATTTTGACATATTATACATACATGGACTATATCTTATTCTAATTTGGATCCCATTCTTGTGGTTGTACATGATGAGGAGTTTCACTGGTCATGTATTCATAGGTGAACATAGGGAAGTTATATCTAATTCATTCTACTGTCTTGGAAGCTAAGATCTTTTTTATCAGATTTTTCAACATTCTTCCAGCATATTGTCCAGTTACCCCATTTCAAAGCCACTCCTTCATTTTGGAGCTGTTTGTCACAACAACACCCTTCTTCTGGTACCAGACTCTGTATTAGTTTCCTATTGCTACTGTAACAAATAACCATGAAATTGGTGGTTTAAAACAACAGAAATTTATTTTATCCCAAGCTTGTTGCCATAAATCCAAAATCAGTATTAAGGGACCAGGATCAATACATTGTCAGGCCATGTTCCCTCCAGAAGCTTGCCCCTTCTAGCTTCTGGTTGCTGCTGGAGTGTCTTTGCTTGTGACCACATCACTCTAATCTCTGCCTCTGTAGCCAGATTTTCTTCTGTTCTTCTATTTGTGGGATCTCCTCCACCTTCCTCACATAAAGACACTTGTAATAGCATTTAGTGCCCATCTGGCTAATTCAGGATAATCTCCTCATCCCAAAATCCTTGATCAAATCACAACTGGAAAGTTCTCTTTTGCCATATGGTAATTTTCACAGGTTGTAGGGGCTAGGACATAGATTTTTTGCGGGGCAGTTATTATTTCAAATTATCTTGGCAAGAGAAGAGAATGTCCAGATACAGGTAAGGGCACAGAGCCGAGGAAGCTCAGAAATAAACTTTAATACTTTTAGCACTATGCAAAAACAACAGAAGAGGGAGCTCTGACATTTGAGAAGCTACCCTGAACCCAGTCTTCCAAAAGTCCAGGAAAACTAATTTGACATAAAGAAGAGCAATAAAAATGTACAAAGGGCAAGTCTACTATTATAATATTGCTATCAGAATGAAAGAAAAAGGGGTAGAATACCATTGTTAGAGATAACAAAAGCATGCCAGAAACATGCTCCCAGAACAGATCCAAACTATAGCCAGCTCTTTTGAACAAGACATTAAGAAAATGATATAAGACAATGAAAGAATAATATAAGAACTACTAGCTAGTACAGTGATGCCTGCCTATAATCCCAGTGACTCAGGAGGCTGAGGCAGGAGAATTGCAACTTTGAGGTCAACCTGGGCAACATAGCAAGGCCCTAACTCAAATAAGAAGTAAAAGGGCTGGGGATGTAACTCACTGGTTAAGAGTCCCTGGGTTTAATTCTTAGTACTGGGAAAAAAAAACAGTTCTAGAAATTTCAGAAATAAATGTATGTCACAGAAAATATTCATAAATAAAAGAAAAATCATTCCAGAAGAGAAGATTAAATTACAAGGAACACAAAGCAAATAAACAATACACAATGGCTTAAGAAATGGAAGGCAGAGGGCTGAGGATGTGGCTTAGTGATAGAGTGCTTACCTAGCATGCACAAGGCCCTGGGTTCAATTCCCAGCACCACACGCACAAAAAAAAAAAAAAAAAAAACTGAATGAAGAAAGATTTGAGAGCAAAAGGAGGAAATATCAAAAGTTAGAAAAAGAAGATTCAATTCATATACCATAGGAGTCAAGGACTAAAGGAAGAAATAAATACCCAAAACTACAATTCAAGAAAACTTTCTGGAATTAAAAAAATTAAAACTAAAAGCAGAAAACATTTGAAAATACATATTGAAAGAGTGTACCAGACTTCCTTCTGCTTTGGGCCAAGACAAAGTAACAGGAGCCAGATTTATCCTCCCCCACACAAAATGATAAAGTATATAAAACAATGGTCTTCAAGACATTGAATATCATTCACTGAATATCATTGAATATCACAATGAAGAACAGTGATCCTTGAGAACAGAGGAAAAGATGAAGTGAGTTCTATAATGCCTATAATGCCTCATTCTGGGTAGTCAGTGTGGAGAGGAGGACCCCAGAGAGAGCCCAGTGCTTCCCGAGTTAAAGAGATGGACCTGGGAGTCCAAGGAGACCAAAGGTAAATGCAGTTCACAGGGTTGGGCAACAGGGAGAAGAGAGCTACATAGAGAGGGAAAGAGCTCCAGAGCTCTGTGTAGGGGCCCATATGAGTCTTCAGTAGAGTACTCCCCAGTTCATGCATGTGAGAACTCAAGGCTGGACAAAATAACTACCAGAAAGGATTACACAGAATAATCCTGAGATTTCACAGCTGACTGGAAAGGGTTTCTGTCCCTAATACCTAGAATAGAAAGTCTCAAAACTGACAGGGAATTGAGGAGAATACATAGAAGTCTTTTACCTCAGTAGTGGGGACAGAATTAGCCCTTAACTCCTAGATTAATTCTAGTGACTCAGGAAGTTGAGGCAGGAGGCTCACAAGTTCAATATCAGCCACTGCAATTCAGCTAAACCCTGTCTCAAAATAAAAACAAAAAAGAGCTGGGGATATAGCTCAGTGATAAAGGGCCTCTGGGTTCATTCCCAAGGACCAAAAAAATTAGTCCTAGACTAAAAGCTTTTCTGGCCCTGCCTAATAAAACTCAAAAGCAACATCTGAAGGGATCAAGCTGTTTTCAGATAAATTAACTCTGTCTCAGAATACAGCATAATGATATTTATAGGCATATCTAAATATCCAGCCCCAAGCAGGATAAAATTCACAATGGTTCATATCCAATCAAAAATAAACTGGCATACAAAGAACCAGGAAAACCAGAAACCAGAAAAGTTAATAAAAATTAATTGTTCAAAACTGGTCCAGAAATGACATAGATTTTAGAATCAAGTCAGGAATATTAAAATAGTCATTATAACTCTACTCTGCATGTTCAAAAGTCTAAATTAAGTATATTAAGTAGAGATATGGATGATTTTTTAAAGGCCCTATGAAAGTGCATTGGATGGTATTAATAGCAGACTAGATGCTATAGATGAAAAGATTAGGGAACGTGAAGACATAGTTATAGAAACTATCTCAACTAAAATACAGAAGGAAAAAAATGTACACAGTATCAGCTGTGGGATAAATTCAAGCTGCCTAATATGTATGTTGGTGGTTTCTCTGAGTTGTGGCAGAGACAGAAAAAAGCTTTGAGAGAGTATACCATATACCTGGGAACATTCACCCAGAATGACCCACAAGAAGTCATGTTCTCATAAATTACTTGAAAATTAGATCGTTGACCACCAAGTATGATGATCTATGCAAGTATTCTCGTGACTTAGGAGACTGAAGCAGTAGGATCACAAGTTCAAGGCCAGCCTCAGCATAGTGTAACCCTGTCTCACATAAAGGAGACAGTCTGAGGAAGCCTCTTATGTATTCCTCTAGATTCTGTAACTTTTTCCTTTGCTGATTCTATTGCATATCCTTTAGCCATTATACATCATAGCTATGGTTCTAGCTCTGTTGCCCAGGCTGTCCTCAACTCCTGGATTCAAGTAATCTTCCTGCCTCGGCCTCCTGAGTAGTTGGGAAAACAGGCATGCTGGCTCTTACCTATGGAATTTGAAAATGATAAACCCAGCAATGATAGTTGACGTGCCAGATCCCTTGGCTGCGTTTGGCCATGTTGGCTAAGAGGAGAGAAGAGTGCAGCTCAAATGATGACTTTGATTTTGGTTCTTTTATCCAAGTGGGAAGAGAAATGGGCCAAATGTTGCTCCAAAATGAACTTCCTATGGGCTAATGACAATAAAATTGTGTTTGTAGTTGCTTTCTTCTTCTGGTGGGAGGGGAAAAGGTCCAAAAATCCCTGAAGGCAGAATTTGAATGGATAAAAAATGTTAAAAGCTTACTTACATTGCTTTCCCCTCTAAGTGAAAGGAAAATAGTTAAATTCCTTTCCAGGACTGAAGCAAGGCTTTAGAAAAATCACAAGGGTTAAAAAAAGCAGGAGGGAACAATCAAAAATCAAAAGGATTTGAGGGAGGTGACCAGGTGCTGTGGAAATCCTGGGCACTGGTCAGTTGTCCTAAGGCATGAGGGACTGTTTCCCTGTTCTCTAATTCGAGTACAGGTAGGGAAAGGAGCCTCCCAGGTTTGGTGGGAGGTGGCGAAGACACACCTGGGGGACCAGGACCCTGGTCAGGCCTGCCAGTACCTGCCAGCCAAAACTTCCT